>NC_143575.1:2347200-3087200 GCF_048544385.1 Mastigoproctus giganteus
ATACTCTTGATCTGATTATCAGTAGTGATTCTTCATGCATTAAGAACCTGCAGATAAATGAACCACTAGGTGGCAGTGATCACAGTGTGTTGAAGTGGGATTTACTCAAGGAGGTAACTACCATCAGAGGTAAAGGGAAGGGTTTTTGTTTTCGTAAAGGCGACTATGATGGTCTGAGATAGTATTTAAATTCTATACAGTGGGACCAACTGATGATGTTACCAACAGCAAACTCAAAATGGGAAGCATTCAAGGAACTAATCTTGGTGGCTACCAGGCTTTACATACCAACTAAGAAATATTGTTCAAGGTTTAGGCCTAAATGGTTGTCAGATGGACTAATGAGACATGTGGCAGAGAAGAAAAATGCATGGGATACATACAAATTAATGGGTGACATGGAAGCCTATGATAGATATAAGTTGGTCTGTAACCAAGTCACAAAGGAGATTAGGCAGGCAAAGGCAGACTACGAAAAATCCTTGGCAAAGGATGCAAAGAAAAACAGAAAGGAGTTCTTTACATACTTGAACTCGAGAAGGAAAGGGATGAATCAGATTGGTCCACTGGATATTGATGGTTCAACAGTTGAGGATCCTGCTCAGGTGGCTAACAATCTAAACGAGTATTTTGCATCTACATTCACGCATGAGGAGTTATTCAGGAAGGAGAATGATGTAGGTAAAGTAAACATTGGCAGTGAGCTGGATGATTTTGTAATAACTGAGAGGAAAGTGGAGGAGAGATTGTTGAGGATAAACATAAAAAAGGCACCTGGGGTGGATGGGATCTATCCAGTTATATTAAAGGAGGCAGCAAAGGAAGTATGCAAACCCCTAGCCATAATTATGAGAGCTTCTTTGGACTCAGGGGAGGTACCCATAGACTGGAGATGTGCAAATGTAACCCCAATTCACAAAGGAGGATCAAAGGCTGACACAAGTAATTATAGACCTGTTAGTTTAACTTCTGTTCCAGGTAAATTAATGGAGGCACTGGTTAAAGAAGCACTGCAGGATCATCTAGACAAGAATTCAGTTATAGCTCAGACGCAGCATGGTTTTGTTAAGGGCAGGTCTTGCCTGACCAATTTGATTGGATACTATGATGTAGTCACAAAAGAACTGGATGCAGGGAATAACTTTGATATTATATATTTGGATCTTAGAAAGGCTTTTGATACTGTTGCACATGGAAGACTGCTGCACAAATTGGAGCAGTGTGGCATTGGAGGCAAATTGCTGCTATGGATAAGGGGATGGTTGAGTGGCAGAAGACAGAGAGTGGTAATCAATGGACACTGCTCAACGTGGACTAATGTTATCAGTGGAGTTCCTCAAGGTTCAGTGTTGGGTTCAGTGTTGGGTCCATTGTTGTTTTCGGTGTTTATGAATGATATTGATGATGGGATATCAAGTTTAATGTCTAAGTTTGCAGATGATACAAAGGTTGGCAGGGTCGTTAAGGACACTACTGACGCTATGCTGCTGCAACAGAATCTCTAAAGGTTGAACAGATGGGCTGAGAGGTGGCAAATGAAGTTTAACATTGACAAATGTAAAGTACTACATATGGGTAACAGTAACCCCAGAGCAATGTATCAACTCTGCGGTACTACACTGACAGTGGTGGAGAATGAAAAGGACCTGGGGGTAATTGTGCAGGCAGATATGAAGTTCTCTGAGCAGTGCAGACGAGCTGCAAGAGTAGCTCATGGTGTCTTGTCAATAATATACAGGAATTTTTCTAGCAGGGATAAGGAGGTGATTATTCCCTTGTATAAGGCAATGGTTAGGCCACATCTTGAGTACTGTATACAGGTCTGGAGGCCTCATTTCAAGAAGGATGTAGAGCTGCTGGAACGGGTACAGAGAAGGGCAACAAGATTAGTAAATGGAACAAAGGGTTGCTCTTACGAAGAAAGGCTTAAGTTTTGCAAATTACAGTCTGGAGACTAGGCACCGGCGAGGTGATCTGATAGAGGTGTATAAGGCTTTGAATGGTTTGAGCATGCTCAATGCCAATGGGATTCTTCATCTTTCTCAGAATAATCACCTCAGAGGGCATAAATTCAAATTGAGGAAGGACGGATGTCGGATAGATGTGCGGAAATTTGCCTTTGGCCAGCGGGTGGTTGGTTGGTGGAACCGACTTCCATCACTTGTTGTTGAAGTTGATAGCCTAAACAAATTTAAAGCTCAACTGGACAGGTATTTCGAACGAACGGAGGGGTGAAATGGGAGAGGGTTTTTTTTTTTTTTTGGCTGATGCTGAATAAGCTTGCTTTCTTGCATCATATGCCACTACTAATGCTGATGCTAATGCTAAAAGTATAAGGTATTACATCTGGGAAACAGTAATCCCAAAATAACTTATTCACTTGGTGGAGTTCAATTAAACCCAGTACTGGAGGAAAGGGACTTGGGTGTTATGATACGGTCAGACATGAAATTCTCTGCGCATTGTAAACAGGTTGCAAGGAAGGCCCATGGTGTCCTATCGATGATCTATCGAACTTTTGCAAGTAGAGATAGGGACGTGATAATCCCATTTTATAAGGCTTTTGTTAGACCTCACTTGGAATACTGTGTTCAAGTATGGAGACCGCACCTAAAGAAAGACAGAGCTTCTTGAAAGGGTGCAAAGAAGGGTAAATCGCCTCGTGAGATCGGCAAAAGGGCGTCCTTATGAAGAAAGACTTCGAATATTTGGGTTGAAGAGCTTGGAAACTAGACACCTTAGAGGAGATTTGATTGAGGTGTTTAAGGCTCTGAGAGGCATCAGTAAAATGAATGAGGACGAAATTTTCAAGATTATAAATAATGCTAGAACTTGGGGACATAAATTCAAGTTACAGGGGGAAATGTTTAGATTGGACTCCAGGAAGTTTTATTTTAGCCAGCGAGTTATAAATTACTGGAATAAGTTGCCTACATGGGTGGTAGAGGCTGACAGTTTGGGGAAATTCAAAGGTCATCTGGATAGTACCTTCGGGTCAGGGAAGCGCACAGGATGATAGGTTTAAATTCCTTTTCTTTTATTAATTATTATTATTATTTATTTTTTTTTATCCTTGTTTTATTCGTTTTTTTTTTTTTTTTTTTGGCTGGTGCAGCATAAGCCATAGGATTTCTTGCACCATGCGGCCATTACTAATACTAATACTACACACAAGACAGAACATTCTGTTACAAAAATTGTTCAAAATGGTCTCCTCCTGCTTCGATGCATCCTCTGAACCTGCTTTCAATGCTTTTTTGTACTCTGTTGAATACACCTGGAGTGTTACATATTTGCTCACATCCATTTATGATATACTCTCTGAAAACTTCAACATCAGGCACAAGAGTTACATAAACGATGGACTTTAAATGCCCCCAGAGATAAAAATCAATTGGATTCAAATCTGGTGATCAAGCAGGCAATTCAATGCTCCTGCGACCAATCAATTTTTTAGGAAAATGGCCATCCAAATACTGACAAACTCTCTGGCTAAAGTGAGACGGGTCGCCATTGTGCATGAACCATATTTGTTGGCCAAGTCTAGAGGTACATCATCCATTAAATGGTGCAATTCATTTTCAAAGAACTGCAAATAAATATCTCCTGTCAGATGCGGAGGTAAAAAAATAGAGGCCTATCAAATGATCATGCATGATTCCAGCCCAAACGTTTAGACTGAACTTATGTTGAGAGTTGCTCGAGAGTTGTCATCGCGCCAGATGTGGTTGTTATGGTAGTTTAAGACCCCATCACGTGTAAAACCAGCCTCATCAGTGAACAAGATAAATGCCAAGAAATTCAGGACCACAGTACACTTTTGTTGAATGCGTTGGCACAATGTTCTTCATGGTAGAAAGTCTGCCTCAGTAAGTCCATGCACCCGTTGAAGGTGATAGTGGTACAGAAGATTTTCATGGAGAATATTCCAAATAGTCATATGACTAACTCCTTCCCTTACTGCAATTCTTCTTGTACTATCTGATGAATTTTCGTCCACATTACGAAGAATTCATTCCTCAAGGTCAGCATTTTGTACTTCTCTTGGTCTTCCAGTGTCAAAATATCTTCTCTCAAATGAGCCCATCTCTGGCAAACATTGATGGATTCATGTGAATTTTCTTGGACAAGGTAAATGCCTGTCGGGGTACCTTTCTGAATAAAGTTCATGAGCTGTTAATGCATTCCCATCTGCAAGACCATAAGTGTAGTGCATCTCTGCCATTTCACTCAGAGAATACATTTTCTTTACAATTTCTTTAATCCGAAGTAATCTGCATTTTTCTTCCACAACCAACTGATGTTGTAAACAACAAAGCAAAATCCAATCACCAAAACAAAACACTACTAACCGTTGCAAATATCTTTTCCGCTGGGCGGTAAAGTCTCTACTAGTATCATGTTTACATGACTTGATAGAGATATTGAGGGTTGCGGGAAAGAAACTAAGTGTTTCAAGACCTGTTTATATGAACTTTTTTTAATGTAATGCACCTCAGATCACAACTTGGTGATTGTCTCTTCTCCAATGGAGCCTTTATCTCGTGGCTATTCCCAACCTCATATTGTTTGGCATTACAAGGATGTAAAATGGTATGACCTGGGAGATTTTTTTTCTTCTTTCGCTTGGTCAGATTACTGTTTCAAAACTTCTGATGTCAGTGTTTTCTCAGATCGTATCAGTGAAATTATTCTTGTAGAAATGGAATCCTTCATCCCACACTCCACTTTAAAATCTTGTCCTTTATCTAGCATTAGCATTAGTAGAGGCATTTGATGCAAGAAAGCAAGCTTATGCAGCATCAGCCAAAAAAAAAAAAAAACCCACTTCCACTTCACCCCTCTGTTCGTTCAAAATACCTGTCCAGCTGAGCCTTAAACTTATTTAGGCTATCAACCTCCACCACAAGGGATGGAAGTCTGTTCCACAAACCAACCACCCGCTGGCTAAAGGCAAATTTCCGCACGTCTATCCTACATCTGTCTTTCCTCAATTTGAATTTATGCCCTCTCAGGTGATTTTTCTGAGCTAGAGGAAGAATCCCATCAGCATTGAGCATGCTTAAACCATTCAAGGCTTTATACACCTCTATCAGATCACCTCGCTGGTGCCTAGTCTCCAGACACTGTAATTTGCAAAACTTAAGCCTTTCTTCGTAAGAGCACCCCTTTGTTCCATTCACTAATCTTGTTGCCCTTCTCTGTACTCGTTCCAGCAGCTCTACATCCTTCTTGAAATGAGGCCTCGAGACCTGTACACAGTACTCTAGGTGTGGCCTGACCATCGCCTTATACAATGGAATAATCACCTCCTTATCCCTGCTGGAAAAATTCCTGTATATCATTGACAATACTCCATGAGCTACTCTTGCAGCCCTTCTGCAATGCTCAGAGAACTTCATATCTGCCTGCACAACCACCCCCAAGTCCCTTTCATTCTCTACCACTGTCAGTGTAGTACCACAGAGTTGATACGTTGCTCTGGGGTTGCTGTTTCCCATGTGTAGTACTTTACATTTATCAATGTTAAACTTCATTTGCCACCTCTCAGCCCATCTGCTCAACCTTTCCAGATCCTGTTGCAGCAGCATAGTGTCAGTAGTGTCCTTGACAACCCTGCCAACCTTTGTATCGTCTGCAAACTTGGACATTAAGCCCGATATACCATCATCAATATCATTTATAAATACAGAAAACAATAATGGACCCAACACTGAACCCTGAGGGACTCCACTAATAACATCAGTCCACGATGAGCAGTGTCCATTGATTACCACTCTCTGTCTTCTCCCCCTCAACCACCCCTTTATCCATAGCAGCAATTTGCCTCCAATGTCACACTGCTCCAATTTGTGTAGCAGTCTTCCATGTGCAACAGTATCAAAAGCCTTTCTAAGATCCAAGTATATAATATCAAAGTTATTCCCTGCATCCAGTTCTTTTGTGACTGCATCATAGTATCCAATCAAGTTGGTCAGGCAAGACTTCCCCTTAACAAAACCATGCTGTGTCTGAGCTATAACTGAAGTCTTGTCTAAATGATCCTGCAGTGCTTCTTTAACCAGTGCCTCCATTAATTTTCCTGGAACAGAAGTTAAGCTCACAGGTCTATAATTACTTGTGTCAGCCTTTGATCCTCCTTTGTGAATTGGGGTCACATTTGCACATTTCCAGTCTATGGGTACCTCCCCTGAGTCCAAGGAAGCTCTCATAATTATGGCTAAGGGTTTGCTTACTTCCTTTGCTGCCTCCTTTAATATAACTGGATAGATCCCATCCACCCCGGGTGCCTTTCTTGTGTTTATCTTCAACAGTTTCTCCTCCACTTTACTCCCAGTTATTTCACGATTCTGTAGCTTACTGCTAGAGTTGAATACACCTCTGGCATTCCCCTCACTGAATAACTCCTCATGTGTGAATGTCGATGCAAAATATTCATTTAGTTTGTTAGCTACCTGAGCAGGATCATCAACACTTGACCCATCAATATCAAGTGGACAAATCTGATTCACCCCCTTCCTTCTAGAGTTTACATAAGTAAAGAACTCTTTGCTGTTTTTCTTTGCATCCCTTGCCAAGGATTTCTCGTAATCTGCCTTCGCCTGCCTAACCTCCTTTGTAACTTGGTTGCATATCAACTTGTATCTATCATAGGCTTCTGTGACATGTGTTAATTTGTATGTATCCCATGCATTTTTCTTCTCTGCCATATGCCTCATTAGTTCATCCGACATCCATTTTGGCCTAAACCATGAACAATATTTCTTAGTTGGTATGTAAAGCCTAGTAGCTTCCAAGATAAGTTCTTTGAATGCTTCCCATTTTGAATTTGCTGTTGGTAACATCATCAGTTGGTCCCACTGTATAGAATTTAAATACTGTCTCAGTCCATCGTAGTCGCCTTTACGGAAGCAATAACCCTTCCCTTTACCCCTAATGGTAGTTACCTCTTTGAGTAAATCCCGCTTCAGCACACTGTGATCACTGCCACCTAGTGGTTCATTTATCTGCAGATTCTTAATGCATGAAGAATCACTGCTGATAATCAAATCAAGAGTATTACTCACTCTAGTTGCCTCCCGAACATGCTGATGTAGAAAACAATCATCCAATAAATCCACAAAAGTCCTGCTAGTGTGTGAGTAACCAGCCCCCAAATTCCAGTCAATATCTGGGAAATTAAAATCTCCCATTATAAGACACTCTGATTTACTGGCCCACTCTATTTCCCTGTACAGTTCCTTATTATACTCATCAGAGTCATTAGGCCTATAGCACACTCCTACTCTCAATTTTGATCTCCCAATGTTTATGTCACACCAAACTGACTCCACACTGCACTGTCCAGCGATGTCGACTGGCTTCACTTCCTTAGTTTTTATGTGTTTCTTAACTAATAACATAACCCCTCCTCCCTTCCTATCCTGTCTATCCTTTCTGTAGACGTTGTACTCCCCAAATTGCAGTTCTGCATCCCTTATATCTGTGTGACACCACGTCTCTGATATCCCAACAATATCTGCCTTCGATGTTTTGAGCAATACCTCAAATTCATCAAATTTATTTACTAAACTCCTAGCATTGGTGTACACGCAAGTATACCTGCACCTGTTTCTATTCTTAGCTACCCTAACACAACCCATGTGTTTACTTGTACCGCAATGGCTCCTAGCAGTCTCTGAAATACCATGCATCTTGTTTTTCAGGCTTCTGCTCATTCTAATAGAAGCAGTGCAAGAATCTCTTTCACCTCTGCCAGTGGCTACTGTCAATCTATTGGTCTTTGTCTCCCCCGAAGCTAGCAGTTTTCCGACCCACCTAACACTGCCTCGATAGCATCAGCAAATATTCTTGCACCCTTTCTATTTAAGTGTATCCCATCCCTGTAGAAGCAATCTCTCCTGTTAACAAGTACAGTCCAGGCTGAAAAAAATTCTACCCCTTTAGCCTTGCACAATCTTTCCAGGGCCGAATTGATCGACAAGGCTCTCATCATATACTCCTTCCTATCGTGTCTGGGCAGAATTGCAGACACTTTCAAATTCTACCCTAATTCTCGGCTTTTGTTCAACAGTGACCTGTACTTGTTAAGTAATTCTGCCGGTCTCCTACTCTTAATATTATTAGTGCCAACGTGTAAAACTATATCACCTTTTGTGCCCTTAAAAGATGATATTCGCTCTACAATGTCATCAACCTTTGCCCCTGGCAGACATACCCTGGTCCTGTTCCACCTATCTTTTTTACAAAGCATGTTCCCCGTTTCCCTGACAATAGAGTCACCAACAACTACTTCTTGTACAACTACACCAACAACAACTACAACAACTACATCTAAACCTTGGGTTTCCAATAAATGTGCTAAAGCTGTTCAAGAGAAGAACGTTCCATATCGTAACTGGCTTGTTTCCAATTCTTCAATTTCATTTTCTGCCTACTCCAAAGCTCGCAACAATTGTAAGGCAGTTATAATCAGTCCAAACTAGATTTTGAACAGACTAAGAGTAGAAAACTTGCTTCTTGCCCTAATGGTAGCTGAGCATTCTGGTCTCTTGCCAAAGCTCTTATCTACAACTTTTGCCCATCTCTGCTCCCACCTATCAAAATCAGATGGTCCTGTTGTCACTTCAGCCAAGGATAAAGCTGACCTGCCAGCATCCCATTATTCTTCCAACTCATGTATTAATGATCTTGGTGAAACACCTCCCACCATTCCCAACATGCTCCATTCAATGCCTCCTATAGTCTTCCGTCAAAAGGATGTCACAAGGATTTTGACGAATCTTGATGCTAAGAAAGCTCCAGTTCCTAATGGTATTTCTCCACTTGTTCTCAAAACCTGTGCTCCTGAACTTACTCTTGTTCTTTGCTGCCTTTTATCACTTTCTTATTCCAAAGGTGTTTTTCCTTCTGCTTGGAAATTTGCTCATATCCAGCCAGTTCATAAAAAGGGGTGACAAATCCCTCCCATCCAATTATCGTCCCATTGCAATTACTTCTACTCTTTCTAAAGTAATGGAGAAATCAATTAACCGGCAACTTTTAAACTACCTAGAAACTTTCCGTCTGATCAACGATCGGCAGTATGGTTTCCATCAGCGTCGATCCACTGGTGATATTCTGGCTTATGTTAATTTATGGACAAATTCAATGCAAGAGTTTGGTGAAACACAGGCAGTTGCTCTTGACATCTCAAAGGCTTTCGATCATGTTTGGCATAAAGGTCTTCTAAACAAGCTTCCACGTTATGGTTTTCCGATTGTTTTTTGTAATTCGTTATCCAGTTTTCTCTCTGATCACTCACTTAGGGTGATGGTAGATGGCTCTCTGTCTTCTAACTACTCCACTAATGCTGGTGTCTGCCAAGGTTCAGTTTTTTCCCCCACTCTTTTCCTCTTGTATATTAATGACCTTCTTCCATTGAGTGGAAATTCTATCCATAGTTTTGCCGATGACAGCACATTGCATTTCACTTTCAATTTTGAGAAACCTTGCCCTGCTCAATCAACTTCTACTTCTCGTATATCCACTACCAATTCGTAAATGCCGATCTCCAGATAATTCTCCAGTGCAGCAAAGACAACTTAGTTGATTTCAATCCTTCTAAAACTCAGTCTTGTCTTATATCTCGCAAAAAAGGATTCTTCTGCTCCTATGCTTATCTTTGGTGACACTCCGATTTCTAGGCAAAATAATATCTCTCTTTTGGGGATTACCCTGACTTCTAATCTCTTTTGGCACAAGCACATTACAAATATTGCTTCCTCTGCATCAAAAAAATTTAGTTTTCTCTTTCGTTCTTGGCGTTATTTCTCTTCCAAACAGCTGTTCACTCTGTACAAATCACAAATCTGCCTTACCATAGAATACTGTTCCCACATATCGGGCGGTGCCTCAAAACCTCTTTCAGGCTTCTATATTCCATTCAGAACAGGGCAGTTATTTGTTATTTGTTGTTGTTTTGGTTTGTAGGAGCATTAGCAACTAAGGCCAAATGCAGTGGTCATTCCCCGACCTTTCCGCATCCACATCATTTGGTGGGCACGGGCTCGAATCCCGGTCTAATCAAGAGGCATCGTGTGCTACACACTGCTGCACCTGCCCACCTGGCTACGGAGGCACCCAGAAGAGGGCAGTTAGGTTAATTAATGACTCCTCTCTAACAGAGTCTCTCCACCCTGTCTCATAGACGTTCTGTTTCTGCTGCATGCTTTTTCGACAGATACTTCCATGGGCACTGTTCTTCTGAATTGGCTTCTATAATTCCTGTTCTCTCACTCTTTCAAAACAGTCCGAAAACGTGCCGCCACCAGCCAACATCCATTTACTGTCCAACTTCAAACTCACAGGACCAACTTTTCATCTTCCTCTTTTATCCATTCAATTGCTGTTTTCTGGAACAACCTTCCTTCATACATATTTCCTGAAAATTACAGTCTACAGAAGTTCAAGTCTAATATCAACAAATATCTTCTTTCACCTTCTCAACCTCCAACCCAAGCACGGTACTAAGTACTATTTCCAGGTAAAGTGGGAGAGCTCTGGCCAGCAACTGTAGCGTAGGTGTGCTCACTGTGTGACAAGCTCTGATAATGGTGAGAAGTATTATCCTTTGTATCGATTCTAATTTATTCCATTTTTTTTTTACTATGGCAAGCAGGTGAACCACGGACCGGCTCCATTAGGTGATAACAGATAGGAATATTGCAGTATACGATTGCCAGGGTCTTTCTTTTGAGACCCCAGTCTGATCCTGGCAATCATGCCTGCTGTTTGGTTTGGTTTGAGTTTTATTGGCGCATCAGCAACTAAGGCTATAATGCGGAATTACTTAACAAGTACAGGTCACTCTTGAAAAAAAGCCGGGAATTAGGGTTCAATTTGAAAGTGTCTGCAATTCTGCCCAGACACGATAGGAGGGAGTATATGATGAGTGCCCTGTTGATCAATTCGGCCCTGGAAAGATTGTGCAAGGCTCAAGGGATAGAATTTTTTTCAGCCTGGTCTATACTTGTTAACAGGAGAGACTGTTCTACAGGTTAAACACTTAAATAGAAAGGGACTGGATGCAAAAAATAATTTTGATATCATATACTTGGATTTCAGGAAAGCTTTTGACACTGTTGCGCATGTAAGACTACTGTACAAATTGGAGCAGAATGGTATTAAGGGTAAGTTGCTACAATGGATAAAAGGATGGTTAAGTGGGAGAAGACAGAGGGTGGTAATCAATGGGTGCTGCTCTTCATGGACTAATGTTATTAGTGGAGTCCCACAGGGTTCGGTGTTGGGTCCACTGTTGTTTTGTATATTTATCAATGATATTGATGAAGGTATATCAGGCTTAATGTCGAAGTTTGCAGATGACACGAAGGTTGGCAGGGTTGTTAATGACAGTAATGGCAGTGTGCTACTGCAACAGGATCTAGATAATTTGGGCAGATGGGCTAAGAAGTGGCAACTGAAGTTTAACCTTGACAAATGCAAAGTACTGCATATGGGTAGAAGTAACCCCAGAGAAACGTACCAACTGTGTGGTACTACACTTAAGGTGGTAGAAAATGAAAAAGACCTGGGAGTAATTGTGCAGTCAGATATGAAGTTTTCTGAGCAATGTAGACAGGCTGCTAGGGCAGGTCATGGGGTTTTGTCAATGATATATAGGAATTTTGCTAGCAGGGAAAAGGAGGTGATTGTCCCTCTGTATAAGGCAATGGTCAGGCCACGCCTTGAGTACTGCGTACAGGTCTGGAGGCCTCATTTTAGGAAGGATGTAGATTTGCTTGAGCGTGTACAGAGAAGAGCAACACGATTGGTGAGGGGAATGAAGGGATCCTCTTATCAAGAGAGGCTTAAGTTCTGCAAATTGCAGTGGCTGGAGACTAGGCACCTGCGCGGTGATCTGATTGAGGTCTATAAGGCCTTGAATGGGTTGAGCACGCTGAATTCTGATGGGATCCTCCCACTTGTTCAGAATACGAACCTACGGGGACATAAGTTCAAATTAAGAAAGGATAGATGTAGAATAGATGTGCGGAAATTTGCCTTTAGCCAGCGGGTTAATTGCTGGAACAAACTTCCATCTGTCGTTGTGGAAGTTGATAGGTTAAATAAATTTAAGGAGGAACTGGACAGGCATTTGGAGGGTATGGTGTGATTTTTTTTTTTTTTTTTTTTTTGGCTGATGCTGCATAAGCTCCTACACTTGCTTTCTTGCATCAAGTGCCACTACTACTACTACTACTACTACTACTAAGGATGCAAGAATATTTGCTGATGCTATCGAGGCAGTGTTAGGTGGGTCGGAAAACTGCTAGATTGGGGGATACAAGGACTAATAGATTAACAGTAGCCACTGGCAGAGGTGAAAGTGATTCTTGCACTGCTTCTATTGGAATGAGCCGTAGCCTGGAAAATAAGATGCAAGACATTTCAGAGAATGCTGGGAATCACTGGGGTACAAGTAAACACACATGGGTTGTGTTAGAGTAGCTAAGAAAAAGAACAGGTGCACGTATACTTGCGTGTACACCAATGCTAGGAGTTTAGTAAATAAATTTGATGAATTTGAGGTATTGCTCAAAACATCAAAGGCAGATATTGTGGGGATTTCAGAGACGTGGTGTCACACAGATAAATGGAATGCAGAACTGGAATTTGGGGAGTATAATGTCTACAGAAAGGATAGACAGGATAGGAAGGGAGGAGGAGTTATGCTATTAGTTAAGAAATACATAAAATCCAAGGAAGTGAAGCCAGTCAACATCGCGGGACAGTGCAGTGTCAAGTTAGTTTGGTGTGACATATGCATTGGGAGATCAAAATTGGGAGTAGGAGTGTGCTATAGGCCTAATGACTCTGACGAGTATAATAAGAAACTGTACAGGGAAATAGAGTGGGCCAGTACATCAGAGAGAGTCTTATAATGGGGGATTTTAATTTCCCAGATATTGACTAGAATTTGGGGGTTGGTCACTCACACACTAGCAAGGCTTTTGTGGATTTATTGGATGATTGTTTTCTACATCAGCATGTTCGGGAGGCAACTAGAGGGAGTAATACCCTTGATTTGATTATCAGTAGTGATTCTTCATGCATTAAGAATCTGCAGGTAAATGAACCACTAGGTGGCAGTGATCACAGTAACTACCATTAGGGGTAAAGGGAAGGGTTGCTTTCGTAAAGGCGACTACGATGGACTGAGACAGTATTTAAATTCTATACAGTGGGACCAACTGATGATGTTACCAACAGCAAATTCAAAATTGGAAGCATTCAAAGAACTTATCTTGGAAGCTACTAGGCTTTACATACCAATTAAGAAATATTGTTCAAGGTTTAGGCCTAAGTGGATGTCAGATGAACTAATGAGACATATGGCAGAGAAGAAAAATGCATGGGATACATATAAATTAACATGTGACACAGAAGCCTATGATAGATACAAGTTGATCTGTAACCAAGTTACAAAGGAGGTTAGGCAGGTGAAGGCAGATTACGAGAAATCTTTGGCAAGGGATGCAAAGAAGAACAGCAAAGAGTTCTTTACTTATGTAAACTCTAGAAGGAAGGGGGATGAATCAGATTGGTCCACTTGATATCGATGGGTCAACTGTTGATGATCCTGCTCAGGTAGCTAACAAACTAAATTAATATTTTGCATCGACATTCATACATGAGGAGTTATTCAGCGAGGGGAATGCCAGAGGTGTATTCAACTCTAGCAGTAAGCTAGAGAATCTTGTAATAACTGAGAGTAAAGTGGAGGAAAAATTGTTGAAGATAAACACAAGAAAGGCACCTGGGTTGGATGGGATCTATCCAGTTATATTAAAGGAGGCAGCAAAGGAAGTAAGCAAACCCTTAGCCATAATTATGAGAGCTTCCTTGGACTCAGGGGAAGTACCCATGGATTGGAGATGTGCAAATGTGACCCCAATTCACAAAGGAGGATCAAAGGGCGACACAAGTAATTATAGACCTGTTAGTTTAACTTCTGTTCCCGGAAAATTAATGGAGGCACTGGTTAAAGAAGCACTGCAGGATCATCTAGACAAGACTACAGTTATAGCTCGGACACAGCATGGTTTTGTTAAGGGGAAGTCTTGCCTGACCAATTTGATTGGATACTATGATGCAGTCACCAAAGAGCTAGATGCAGGGAATAACTTTGATATTATATACTTGGATCTTAGAAAGGCTTTTGATACTGTTGCACATGGAAGACTGCTGCACAAATTGGAGCAGTGTGGCATTGGAGGCAAATTGCTGCTATGGATAAAGGGGTGGTTGAGGGGGAGAAGACAGAGAGTGGTAATCAATGGACACTGCTCATCGTGGACTAATGTTATTAGTGGACTCCCCAGGGTTCAGTATTGGATCCATTATTGTTTTCTGTATTTATAAATGATATTGATGATGGTATATCAAGCTTTATATCCAAGTTTGCAGACGATACAAAGGTTGGCAGGGTTGTCAAGGACACTACTGACACTATACTACTGCAACAGGATCTGGAAAGGTTGAGCAGATGGGCTGAGAGGTGGCAAATGAAGTTTAACATTGACAAATGTAAAGTACTACATATGGGAAACAGCAACCCCAGAGCAACATATCAACTCTGTGGTACTACACTGACAGTGGTAGAGAATAAAAGGGACCTGGGGGTTGTTGTGCAGGCAGATATGAAGTTCTCTGAGCAGTGTAGACGGACTGCAAGAGTAGCTCATGGTGTATTTTCAATGATATATACGAATTTTTCTAACAGGGATAAGGAGGTGATTATTCCCTTGTATAAGGCAATGGTCAGGCCACACCTAGAGTACTGTATACAGATCTGGAGGCTTCATTTCAAGAAGGATGTAGAGATGCTGGAACGAGTACAGAGAAGGGCAACAAGATTAGTGAATGGAACAAAGGGGTGCTCTTACGAAAAAAAGGCTTAAGTTTTGCAAATTACAGTGTCTGGAGACTAGGCACCAGCGAGGTGATCTGATAGAGGTGTATAAAGCCTTGAATGGTTTGAGCATGCTCAATGCTGATGGGATTCTTCCTCTCGTTCAGAATAATCACATGAGAGGGCATAAATTCAAATTGAGGAAAGACAGATGTAGGATAGACGTGCGGAAATTTGCCTTTAGCCAGCGGGTGGTTGGTTGGTTGGTGGAACAGACTTCCATCCCTTGTCGTGGAAGTTGATAGCCTAAATAAGTTTAAGGCTCAGCTGGACAGGTGTTTTGAACGAACAGAGGGGTGAAGTGGAAGTGGTTTTTTTTTTTTTTTTTTTTTTTGGCTGATGCTGCATAAGCTTGCTTTCTTGCATCAAATGCCCCTACTAATGCTAATGCGCCAAATCCACATGCCTGCACTCTCTTAGCCAAGTAAGTCAAATGGGGATAAAAAGTTAATTTTGAAACAAAGACCACTCCAAGATATTTTAATTCTGTAACTATATTTATGGTAGTAGTAGTGATAATTTTAATTTTGGATGTCTTCTTATGTCCAAATTGCCTTCTAGAAGCATTTGTTTGGCAGCAATCAAATGCCGCCCTCTTGTAGCTGCAAGAGGGTGGCATTTGGTCTTTGCTCTAAACCCACTCGCGTGTTACCTTTTACAAGGAAAATCATGTCATCTGCAAAGGCTAGGCTTTCCACAGAGCCCAGATCCGAGCCCAAAAATTCGTCCAGAACAATATTCCAGAAGGAAGGGCCAAGGATTTAATGAATCTCCCTGTGAATAAAGGATGCCCGCAGTCAGCCTTTATTCACAGGGCATTTCAATTCCTGGAACTGAGACATGTTTGTCTGTAAGGTAGCTGTTTATTACCTTATATAGGTTTTGTGGCATTTGCCTGGCAGATTCTCCTAAGGACAGTAGGCCTCCAGAGTGAGACAAATGGAACTCAGCAAAGACTCAGCAAAGTCAATGGAGATTGCCAGCATATATTTCTCCTCTGAGTTTTTAAATGTTGTCAGTAGGTGGTGAATGGTATCCTCTGTAGAGTTGTCCTGTAGAATGTAAACTTGCTTCTATGTAGTATTGGGCTAATCTACTATATATCAGTCTTTCATATATTTTTCTAGTAAAGGGAGTAGGGCTATTGGTCTATGTGATTTGGGATCAGTAGGGGGTTTTCTCACGGTTTTTGAGAATTAATTGTAATACAGCTTTTTTCCATATTTTTGGGAAAATTCCACTCTTCTGTCATACAGTTGTTATTTTTCTTTGATATAGTTATTAATTTGTCTGGTGCTATTTCTGCTAATTTTTTGATAATCTCAACCTCTAAGAGGTCATAACCTGGGCATTTATTGTTTTTGGTTTCAGATAGTGCTATTTCTAAGTCTTGTGTAGGGCTAAACGAGATTCAATATTGGCATTGTCATATTCAGTGTTTTCTTTTATAATGTCCAGCTGGGTGGGGAATTCCTATCAGTAATGAAAATACCCAGCACCTTGCTTTCCAGGCTGCTGCTCATTCTAATAGAAGCAGTGTAAGAATCACTTTCGCCTCTGCCTGCGGCCACTGTTAATCTTCTAGTCTGTGAATTAATTCTAGTTTGGTCATATGCTCTATGACCAGATGATGACAAAAGGAGCATATCTGAAAACAGGTATGTGATTCCTACGTTGCAGAAAGTGCTGTTGAAACCCAACAAACTGAACAGGAGAAGCGGGTGTCAGCAAAAGAGGCTGAAGAAATGGACTCAAGGAAACTGAGGAGTACTGGTTCAGAAGATCCCATGCAGGTCGTCAGCATATTCCATTCCTGCATAGGTACAAGGTTCAGCAATTAGATTGTGAGGGCACATGAGCATACCTAAGAAATAATTTAATCTTAGATCTGCAGTGTTGGGTTAATATGTCATTTTCTACAGTGGTTAAATTTAAGTAAGCAGAAAAGAGGTGACATCTCTGTAAAGACACCTTCATTTCATCTGAACAACTAGAACTAGAAGCCCTTCAGGCTGTAATTTTCTAACACATCAAGATGAACCACAGTTCATCAAATTTATCTTTTGTTTTTTTTAATCATGAATTGATGAATAAGTTTATGAAGATTGACAATATCAGATCCATTTTTTCTTATAGACATCATTCAGTTTACCAGTTTTAAACTTACTGATCTATTCTTTGGATTCCTGGGAACTTGCAATCGAGGCAACCAAGGTTAGTGAATGTGAAAGTTAAAATATTCAGGTTTCTGATGGGTTATAGGCCTGATGAAACTGTTCCCAGGAATCCAAAGAATAGATCAGTAAGTTTAAAACTGGTAAACTAAATGAAGAATGAAGTCTAAGAAAAAATATAACTGATATTGTCAACCTTCATAAATTTATTCATCAATTCATGATTAAAAAATAAATAAATAAAAGAAAAATTTCATGAACTGTATGGTTCATCTTGGTGCCATCTATTCCATTATACACACAGATAATACTGACAAGGCCACCGTATCTCTGAAAGAGGTGAAGCAACATAAAAGGCAGTCTAACAACTATGTTGTCTATCATCCCAAAGAAATGTAAAGATTCCCATTTAAATAACCAACTAATGATTAGATAAAAGGACAGCAAAATGAATTCCTTGTGTAAAGAAAATCACAAAATAATTTCATTTTAAAAACTGTGTTAACAAATTCTAAAGACTATTTCTACCTCATCTAAATATCGAAATGTTTTATTTGAATTTGTAATTATTTGAGAAGCTAATACCTTTAATGATTTCAATGATAAGAAAAGTACAAGAATATGAACTCTTAAAGAAACTAATTTAGCTAAATGAGCTGTTAGCTTATTTAAACATGTCAGCAGCAACTGTTTATATTTTCATTAGTAATACCTATTACCTCAATCTGTATAAACAGAAGCACTGATATAAATTATATGTATATCCCTTTGTGTAAACCTATCAAATGTATCTATTTGTGTAAAACTGATCACGCCCTCTAGCTTTCAGGTTATACAGAGTTCAATTTAAGAAGTAATAAGTCAATTTAATAGATAAATCAATGAAATTACTTCAAATGCTACTCAGAATAATCATATGACACTGGGGCTAACGACTACTAATATAATGGAACACAGAAAAATATCCTTCACTTACATATCAAGGAAAATTCCACAATTTTCTTTCACAAGAGACAGCACCTATCTTTCTCTTTAATATCCTAGGAAAGTCATTTCCCAAAAACAGAGCATTCGTAGACAAAACTGGTATGTAATCTCCTCTTCTCTAAAAGGAAATTTAAATAAATGTCTAAAAATTAAAGTTGAATAAATTAAAAAAAAAAAGCAAATCACTGCTAAAATTGTAAAGGAAATACTACTTATCAATTATATCAAATTTTAAAATAAAGGTAAACTTAATAATATAATGTTTAAATGATCTCTTTTTACTTCAGCAATCTGAAGTAATGGGAACAGATGTGGGGAAAGCGGCTAGAATATACCAAGGAAAGAATAATTTTAAAAAATAATTTTAATAATACCCACTGTAACTAAAAAATACCAAATTAAAGAACTCTGCCATGTACAGAGAAGATAGGACTACAAAACATCAAAACAAACCAAGATCAGACTTGTTAAATATCATAATAACGAAATGCAAAGTATAGCAGTTTTATGAAAAGAATATCTTTTCATTTTTAAATTTTATTTCATACTGCCAGCCTATTATTATGACATACCACATTTTAGACCTTGGTTTTGTGGGCCCACTCTCTGTAGCCAACAAAATTCTTTATTTTGGTATTTTTTTGGACAAACTGAGTATTATTAATTATATTAAATTATTCTTTTAGCAGTATGTATATACACTACTTGCTTTTGTTACATCCATTCCTTCTGTTTCAGATTTCGGTGCACTTTAGCATATAGTTCTATCATTGCAATTTTTCAATCTTCTATATACTTATGGCCAGTCTTTTAAGTGGATTCTAAATTTATCTCTTAAGTTTTAAACTTAGAGATAAATTTAGTTTAAACTTAATTTTGTTGTTTAAGTTTAAACTTAAACAACAACAGATGGAAATCTCTTCCTTGCTGGAAGAGATTTCCATCTGTTGTAGTTAAAGTTGATAACTTAAATAAATTTAAGGCTGAACTAGACAATCATTTGGAGTGACCGGATGGCTGAAATCGGAAGTTTTTTTTTTGGCTGATGCTCTATAAGCTTGCTTTATTGCATTATATGCCTCAACTAATGCTAACCACAGGAACTTTACCTTACTTGCCTGTGAGCTAATTAATTAAATAAATATTTTATTTAATTAATTAAATATTTTTCAACTCCATTCCCATAATATCTTATTAACACAAAGGGTTTTTCTTCTGTAAATATCGATGCAAAATTGTTGTTGTTTGGTTTTTAGGAGCATTAGCAACTAAGGCCACATTGCTCCGAGAATATGCGGTGGTCATTCCCTGACCTTTCCGCATCCTCCGTATTTGGTGGTGACGGGCTCAAACCCCGGTCTAATCAAGAAGCATGTGATATGCACTGCTCCTTCCCACCTGGCTACGGAGGTGCCTCAAAGTAACTGTTGAGTTCATCTGCAACATCAGCTGGAGATTCTAATACTATCCCATGTCCATCAGATAAGCGTCTGATCTGGTTTGTCATTCTTTTCTTTCCATTTATATATATGAAGAATTCCTTGTCCCCACTCTGTTTTTTGCCAATGATTTCTCATAATCTGCCTCATCCAATTTGGACCTTCCTTGTGGAGTATTGTTTTAATGGTATATAAGGTTATTTTAATGATATATAAGCATTCAAGGCGTACATGATTAATGGTTTTAAAGGTATATCATAATTCAATTGTATTCACTCTCTGTGCAATATCTACCCAGTTAATAGAGGCCATGTAGCACCTTAATCCGTCGTAATTTCCTTTCCTGAAATTTTAACTGATTCCTTTGCCTTTAACTACTGCTACCTCTCTCTCTCTCTCTCTCTCTCTCTCTCTCTCTCTCTCTTCATCGACACCATAGAACTCCATGATCACCTCCTGCTACTGGTTCCTATACTGTCAACCCGATTGTGTCATATGGTTCATGGGTGATGATGAGGACTAGAGTATTCTTTTTTTCTGGTACTTTCCCTGACAAATTAATACAAATAACAATCATCTAGTTGATTTAAAATTTTTTTCATCCATGTGGAGTTTCCTTCCCATTTGCTCCAATCAATTAGAGGCAAATTAAAATCACCTGTAACAAGACATTGATACTTACTTGCCCATTCCATTTGCATGTAGAGGCTCTCATCATAATCTTTACAATCATCTAGCCTGTAGATTATTCCCACTCTCATTATACCTTTGCTTTCAACTATCTCACACCATACAAATTTTACATTAGCATGCAAAACGTCTGAATCCGGGAAAGCTTTCATCGCATTCAGGCTGATAAGAAGCATTACCCCACCACCCCTTCTATCTTCTCTGTCCTACCTAAATACATTATACATACCATATTGAAACTCATCATCCCCTATCTCAGGGAAGGCACCATGTTTCTGTAAGCCATATTATGTGAGCGTTACTTCTCCTAGTAGTACGAATTCAGTCATTTGATTGAAGATACATTTGACATTGCTGTATAAACAATTAAACCAGTGTTGTTGTATAGTTAACTACCCTGATACACCCCTTAAAGTTATTTAAGTTAGCTTCCAACTCATTTCAAACATTTCTACCCTCAGAACACCTTGCTAATATGTTCTGTTAAGGTAACAAACAAGAACCCTTGATGTTTGTTGTTTTGTTTGTTTGTTATTTGGTTTTTAGAAGTATTAGCAACTAAGACCATATTTTTCCGGGGATACGCAGAGGTCATTCCCTGACCTTTCCGCATCAGGTGGTCACGGGCTCGAACCCCAGTCTAACCAAGAAGCTGTATAAATAATTTTGGTTCAATTTTTTACCGTGTGCTATGCACTACTGCTCCTGCCCACCTGGCTACGGAGGCACCAAGAACCCTTGAGGTTTGTGCAATATAAACTTTAACCAAAATTATCAGATAAATGTGTATCTATATTACCGTATCCCCCCGACCAAACTGGCAGTTTACCAGAACCTTTAAGATATCCTCAATAATACTGGCGAAAACTCTTCAACCACCTTCGTTTAAATGTATCCCATCTGTATAAAACAGATTCCTTCTACCTACAACTGTGTGCCAAGCTGATAGAAATTTCCCCCAAAACGTCTTGCAGAGGCCTTCAAGTGTTGAGTTAATCTACAAGGATTTCAGCATATAATCCCTCCTATCGTGTCTGGGCAGAATTGCAGACTACAGACATTTGACCTAACTCATGGCATTTCTTCAGCATGGTCCTATGTTTGTCTAACAAATCGAGAGATCGTGTATGCTTAATGTCATTAATCCCCACATGAATAATAATATTTTCTTTACCTCCCTTAAAATCTGACAGTCTGTTAGTGACATCATTAATAGTTGCTCCCAGCAGACATACCCTAGTTCTAGCACACCTATCGTTATTACAAAAAATATTTCCAGTTTCCCTGACAATGGAGTCTTCTAATAGAACTGAGTCCTTCGGAACCAGAGTAGTTTCCACTTGGTTATTCTGTTCTGGGGCTCGAATAGGGAGTGCATCAATTGATAGGTTACTAGAGTCTTGAGTCACTCACAAGCTCCCACTTACATTATTCTCGAGAGAAAGCACACATGTTTTCAATGACTCAAACTGTTCTAGCAATGCACCAAAATTTAACTTAATATAGGTATACTCCTTATAATGGTGACAAAGAAAAGGATCTCTAGTGAGCTATGATTATCTTGGTCGACTTCGGAATACATGCCACAGGTTCTGCAAAGGATAAAATCATGACCCACCCGGAAATCACCATCGGCTATTTCCCTATGAGTCATGGTACCCTCTGGCAGATTTTGTCACAACCATTGTAAAATTTACTAAATATTAATAAAAGAAACTTTCGAAAAAATTATATTTATAATATTAAAAAAATCAACTTTACAGGGGGGGGGGGGGAAACTTATCAAAATATAACTTTGAAATATACTGAATAACCTCTGAAATTCTGCTCTACTCCAATTCATCTACTCTACCAATCTTTACATCATCTGCAATTTAGTCATCATGCCATCTATCCCTTTACTGATGTCATTTGAGAAAATCAAAAACAAGTGGTCCCGATACTGATCTGTGGGAACCCCATTTCTTACATCAGCCCAATCTGAGGAGTAACCATTTATCACAACCCTCTGCCTCCTGCACTGAAGCCATCCTGCTATCCGTCTCAAGGATTTTCCCTGTGATTCCAACCTGTTCTAGCTTATAAAGTAACCACTCATGTGGACTGAGTCAAATGTTTTGCTGAAATCTGAATAAACAATGTCAAAATTATTGCCTAAATCCAGCTCATGAGTGATACTGTCACAATAGCTAACCAGATTTGTTAAGCATGATTTTCCCTTTACAAAACCATGCTACAGATCTTGAGGCAATGATCCCTCAATCATTGCCTCCATGATTTTTCCTAATACTGAAGTTAGACTGACTGGTCGGCAATTTCCCACTACACTCTTAGACACGTCCTTATGTATTGGAGATACATTGGCACTTTTCCAATCCAACAGAATATCTCCAGAGTCCAGTGATATTCTCATAATTAACCTTAATGGTTCAATGCATTCACATGCCGCCTCCCTTAAAATTATAGGGTATATGCCATCAACCCCAGGAACCTTACTCGCCTGTAGGCTTGAAAGTTTTTTGATTAAATAATCATGAAATTTCAGTATCATTAATTACATATTTTTCAACTTCACTCCCATAATTTATTACTGACATAAAAGGGTTTTTCTTCTGTAAATATTGATACAAAGTAACTGTTGAGTTCATCTGCAGCATCAGCCGGGGTATCTAATACTATCGCAAGTCCATTACATAAGGGTCCGATCTGATTTGTCCTCTTCTATGCATTTATATAATATGGGAAGCAATCCTTATCCCCACTTTTTGCTCTCTTTCCCAGTGATTTCTCATAATCTGCCTTTGCCAGCCTAACCTTTTCTGAGGAACTATTACAGATCAATTTGTAGCTGTTATATGCTTCTATACTTTTTATTGCTCTGTAACTTTTCCATGCAGTCTTTTTCTGCTCAAGTAGCCTGGCAATTTCATTATTCATCCAACTTTGAATCTTCCTTATGCAATATTTTTTATGGTATTAGGTAGTATGAACCAGAGCTGTAATGCTCAATATGTTCTACATTGATATCAAATATTTGTAAAAAACTCCTCTTATTATTTTACAAATTTTTAATGTATATACAGATTCAAGGCTTCTGTGATTTATGCTTTTTTAAAGGTATATCATAATTCAATTACATTCACTTTCTGTGAAATATCTACCCAGTTAATAGAGGCCATGTAGCACCTTAAGCTGTCCTAATTACATTTCCTGAAATTATAACCCATTATTCCTTTGCCTTTAACTACTGCTACATCTCTCTCTCTCTCTCTCTCTCTCTCTCTCTCTCTCTCTCTCTCTCTCTCTCTCTCTCTCTCTCTCTCTCTCTCTCTCTCCATCGTCCACCATAGAACTCCATGATTACTTCTTGCTACGGGTTCCTGTATTCTCATCCCTATTATATCATTTGGTTCATGGGTGATGATGAGGTCTAGAATATTGTTTTCCCTATAATAAACAAGAACTCTTGAGGTATATGCAAACATTACTTTGACTACTCCCATCATTCATTTTCTTTTTTTTGTTCCTTCATAACTTTAGTCTTATCAATATTTATTCTCATCTCACATTCTTCACAACTTTCCTTAAGTCTTCCCAGCAGAGGCTCACATCTGGTCAATATGGGCTTGGCACACCCAGGGTCATGAGTTGGATATCATCATTCTTCCCTTACTTGGTGATTCTCTTCTACTTTTGATTCTCTCTCTCTCAGCGATAGCTCGGGATTTTTTTTTTTTTTTGCTGGTGCAGCATAAGCCTCAGTCTTCCTTGCGCCATATACCTAAAAGTAATAATATCATCAGATAAATTCATATCTATATTAACCGTTCCCACCCTCCCAAACTAACAGTTTCCCTAAACCCTTAAGGTATCCTGAATAATACTGGCAAAAACTCTTGCTTAAATACATCCCGTCTCTACAAAACAAATTCCTTTTACCTACAAATGCGGGGAAAGCTAATAAAAATTTTCCCCCAAAAGCCTTAAAGAGACTAAAAAAACAATTCAAATCATTAAAAAGCACTACACTTTCATCGTTATCATATGTTCGGTTATAAGAATCAATTTTGAAAGCCTTTGTGATACTGTATTTTTCTAAAGCATATTTCTGGAGGTCACTACCATGAAAGAATAAAAACAATTTGCAGTTTCCGGCTTATTGGGGATTTTCTGTTAGTGCAATCTATTATAAACAGGCAGTAAACTCGATCTTATTGCATTTGTGATAATACTGATAGCTGTATATGGGTTTTTATTATGGTGAAATGCATTTCCTCTACACTGAAATCTTCAATCATATAAAAAGCATAATAGATTTTCAGAATATTCTTTTCATTCCAAATTTTTAAGCTTCGTTAGACTTGTTACTTTGTATCTCACTTGCATGTATTATGTTAGTTGCAATTTGTGGGTACCGTGTTCTATGTTATTGATTGCTTACCTTTTTTACTATTTTAAATTTTACAACCCAATTAAAAAAAAAAGTCAGTTAATGTACATACTAACCAATTAAAAATCAATTGGTTAGTATGCACATTAAAGTATTAATTAGACTATTAATTAGCATAAATTTATTTTTATTTTACTAACCTCTGGAAACTATTTTTCCGATTTTCACGTAATTTAATTTTGTTAATTGGTAAGGTAATAATAAAGCGTAAATTTGTGCTTAAGATATCTTTACTTTTATAACATGTGGATAATATTCCTCCTAGTTTTTCTAATTAGAATTACTGTTTAATAGAATTAAAATTCAATTCTCAAACATGATCACAATGACTGGCACATTACTAAAAATCGTATATTTAAAGGTATTTTATTTATTTTTATTATTATTATTATTTTCATTATTAGCTATATGGTGCAAGGAAGCTTGAGGCTTATACTGCATCAGCCAAAAAAAAAATTTTCTGAATTACTCAGAGAGAGAGAGAGAGAGAGAGAGAGAGAGAGAGAGAGAGAGAGAGAGAGAGAGAGAGAGAGAGAGAGAGAGAGAGAGAGAGAAGTAGAAGGGAATCACCAAGAAAAAGAAGAATGATGATATCTAGCTCATGACATGGGTGTGCCAAACCCATACTTGCCAGAGTCCATCGTAGTGTGATTCGATCGTACAGTGAGTCAATCGTAAAGCGGATTCTACTGTATTTTTAACTATTTACTTGAATTTCCATAAAATTGGGTCAGCCACTTAATCAGGCCAAAGTGCACTACGCCCAGTACGTCCCAAATAACTGGAATCCACTGTATATAGTGTGGATAAAATGAGAAGTGACAAAATTATGGAGGTATAGGTAAATTATGTTTTAAAAAGGTTATACAGCAATTGCACCTATGTGTGCTAAGAAGCAGCAAAGGATACAAAAGTATATATTTAAGGTAGAAGTAATAAAGCAAGAGACAAAGTGCAAACAGATGGATAATGCTAATGCTAATGCTAATTTGTAAAGAATACAAGATGCCAAAACCATTATTGTATACTATTAGAAAAAGGATAGTAGGAAACAGAGAAATTAAGGTAGAAGATAGGAAAAGAATGTGAAGAACCTAAAAGATGCTCTGAATTATCCGAAATTATTTGTATGAATTAATTAGTCAATTTTCGGGAAAGAAGCTGTAAGAGAGGGGAAAAAAAAAATAATAATTAATAAATTACAAAATAATAGCAAGCATCAAATAGAAGGCGGGAAAATAATTTGATTTTAAAAACCTAATAATAAGTGTAAAATAAAAAAAAAGGTTAAAATACTTGAAATATCTGATGCAAGCTATAAAAGATTGATACAGAATGCAAGTATTTCCTTGGGAACTACACCTGATTAGGTATCAATAAACTGCATTTCTATGCATACGTTTAATTATGGAAGAAAAATCTTAAAAGGAAACTCTAAAGGGGAAAAAATAAAATAAAATAAAAATAATAAAATAATTTTTTTTTCTAACTAAAAACGGGGGTAAAAAAGCAAGAAATCTTTTATAAAAATAAGTAGGGTAGCCCAGTGCGGTGTTCGTAATTCTGATGAGAAAATAAAAGTGCAAAGAAAAAGTCAAATCCGTAGTAATGGTGGTTGGTGACAAATAAATAATTTGAGTAAAATTTTGGTAAATATGTAATTTTGTATGTCAAAAATGATAAAGAAGCAGGCAAATGGTATAGAGACAAGAAATCAATCAAGGTACGGGAAGGAGAAGTGGGACAAAACAGGCAGAGATAGCATAGACGAAGGAAAGTAAGAGTGTCCATACTGCCGTCGTGTTGTACTAACAGCTTTGTGGATGGAAGAACAAAAATTATACAGCGAAAAGATTAAAGTAAGGAGAGGAATTTAAAGGATACTCGGGCAAGCTAGGAGTGTAAAGACCCAAGCTCTTAGAGAGGGGCCCTGGCTGAGTAAGCGTTAGTAGAAGTTAATATCATATGCCTGTAATATATAAGTATTTGGAGAGGGGAAAAAAATTTTTTTTTTTTTTTGCAAAACCAAAAATATAAAACAATAAATATTTTAAAAAGTCATTTAAAATTATAAAAAGGCAGAATATAGAGAAAAACTCAATTGTGAATAAGATAGCAGAGAAAAGTAAATACCCTGAATTTCCAAGAACTGCAGCACACTTCCTTAATTGCAGGAAAACGTACAGTGGAACTATATCATACCAGTTAACCTAATATTAGTCTAATCAGTATTAGATCGTGATTCTTGTTCATTGTTGTATCATTATCCTTTTTATTTAAGATAAGGTATTTAGGAGTAAACAGTATAATGCATCTTGGCCTAATATTAGCCTAATCAGTATATCAGTATTAGATCAAATTTGTTACTTGCAGCATACATAAAACAGTAGCAGAAAAGATGGCATATTTGTGAAGTGGCAGCAAGTTGGAAATCATCTTTGTAGTAGAATTTGAACGTAAAAGAGAACTATGCAAATAGAAGGAAGAATGAGTGCCCTCTATAGCAGTTTTAGTCTAATATGTATAAAAAATTTCACAAGTTAAGTATTTGAATGAAAATGGTTATGGCACCAGGGAAGAAAAAGTGATTAATTGACTGAAAAGAAAGCAGATTGAAACTGGGGCTTGCTTGAAAAAGGTTCCACAAAGTTCCAGTTACTAGCAGTGCGTAGCACACGCTTCTTGATTAGACCGGGGTTCGAGCCCGTCGCCACCCAATACGGAGGATGTGGAAAGGTTTGTTTGTTTGTTTGTTTGGGGATTTTTTTGGCGCATGGGCATCTATGGCCATAATGCGCCATACATAGGTTAGTATTTATGCTATTTCTTTATGGATCAAGAGTCAGGAAACTGATTGTTGACTAGCTAAAGGAGGTGGTATACATTGATTGCTTTGAGAAAGTTAAAAATCTTTGAGACATCTGTTTTATTGCCCAAAAGTGAACTAAGCGTTAGTGGTTCTTCAGTTGAGGTTAGATTGAAGAGATTCTGGCGTTCCATTGCAAATTTTGTGCATTCCACAAGGATATGTTTCACTGAAAGTACTGTTTTACAGTGATCACATTGGGGGTGAATCTCCCCTCTTAAAAGGTAACCATGAGTAATGTTAGTGTGACCTATACGGAGATGAGCTAGTATTACCTCCTGTTGTCGAATTGCACTGAGACTTGAAGGCCATTGCTCAAGATTTGGCTTGATACTTCGAAGCTTATTTTCAAGTTGGTTTTGCCACGTTGATTGCCACTGGTACATGCATTTTTCCTGTATTATTCGTCTATAATCTTGATGTGGAACTCTCCACTGTACATCAGGTGGTAAGTCGGCTGCTTTTGCGGCATTGTCCGCTAATTCATTTCCTGGAATTCCCATATGTCCTGGGACCCAACAGAAATGAATGGTTCTTCCAAGCTCAGATAAGGTATATAAAGAGTTTGTTATTTCTTTTACGACTGGGTGGGTGATGTTCATGGTGTTTTCCAGGGCTTGAAGTGCACTTAGAGAATCAGAGAAAATTATACTGTTTTCAATATTGGAGGTCTCGATATGCTTCAGTGCAACCTGAATTGCCAATAGTTCGGCAGAAAATATACTGAACTCCTGTGGAAGTTGGTAGGCTAATGTTATGTTTGGGAAAACTGCGGCAATTCCAACGTGGGTGTCATTCTTTGACCCATCTGTATGAACTACAACAAAGTTTGGAAACTGCTCCACCACTGCAAGGTACAATTGCAAGAAATTTTCTTTATGTAGTGCAGATTTATCCCATTTATTAAGGTATTTGTCACATAAAGGTGGAGTAATGCTCCACGGAGCAAGGAATAGTGGAGGGGGGTATTTGAGATATTATCAAAACTCAGATTAAGTTCTTCTAGAAGATGTCTTATTCTTATACCTAACGGTCGGTTAGCAGTAGGGCGGTTATGGTATAACCTGCTGTGTTGGGGGGTAAAAAGTAATTCCCAATTTGGGTGTTCAGGCATAGATCTTATTTTATATGCATAGCGTAATATAAGTTGTTGCCTTCTGATAGAGAGAGGGGGTTCGTGAGCTTCGGCATATAGACTATGTATTGGAGACGTGCGATATGCTCCTAGAGCAATGCGTATTGCACTATGATGGAGAGGATCAAGCCAACGAAGGATACTAGGCCTTGCTGAGCTATACACTGGTGCCCCATAGTCAAGTTTTGATCTTATTAAAGATCTGTATAGCCGTAATAAGGTAAGGCGATCAGCTCCCCACTTTGTTGCTGAGAGAACCCGGATAATATTTAATTTTTGTTGGCAGGATGTTCTTAGTCTTTTAATATGTTCCAGGAATGTAAGCTTATGATCTAAGGTGATTCCCAAGAATCGTATGCTGGGTTGAACTGCTATTGGTTGTCCCTTCAGTTGTAGTTCCGGGTGTGGGTGCAATTTACGTTGTCGGCAAAAATGTATGCACAACGTTTTTTGAGAACAAAGCTGAAAACCATTGGTTTGTGCCCATGTACTGATCTTATTTATTGCCCCTTGTAACTGTCTCTCGATCGTATTCATGTTTTTCGGATGGCAAGAAATACTAAAGTCATCTACGAACAGTGCCTTTTCGATAGTGTTTGGAAGTTGTTCAGCAATGGTGTTTATTGCAATTATAAAGAGTGTAGCACTAAGTACAGAGCCCTGAGGAACTCCTTCTTCTTGAAAAAATAGTTCCGACAGTGAAGTTTTAAATCGAACCTGGAAAGTTCGTTTTTCTAGGAAGTTGCGTATGAAAATCGGGAGATGGCCCCGAAGTCCATGGCGGTGTAATTCGCGGAGTATTCCATACTTCCACGTGGAATCATAGGCCTTGCTGATGTCAAAGCAAACCATTACATGGTGTTCCGATCTAAGGAATGCATTCCGAATGGAATTCTCTAGTTTTACTAGTATATCTAGTGTTGATCTGTTCTGTCGAATGCCGAATTGTGCAGAATGTAAGAGATTGAAATTTTCCAGGTACCATATCAGTCGACGGTTCACCATCTTTTCCAGAATTTTGCAAAGGCAACTGGTCAAGGCAATGGGTCTATAGCTAGTAGGGTTTGTCGGGTCTTTTCCTGGTTTAAGGAATGCAAGGACTGTAGCGTGGTGCCATTGTTCAGGGAATGTGTCTTCCCGGTAGAGCCTACTGAACAGATTAAGAAGTGACTGCAGTGATTCAGCACTTAGTTCCTGTATCATCGAATAATGGATATTATCTGGTCCTACAGCGCTACGCCTAGATGTTGACAAGGCTCTATGTAGTTCGTGGATAGTGAATGGTAAGTTATATTGTTCTTCTGCTTTTGAAGAAAAGTTTAACTTTTGTTTTTCTGAATTTGCTTTGAATCTTCTGAAGGCTGGTATGTAACTTTCTGTTGCTGATGTTTTGGCAAAAGTTTCTCCTAGTATATTGGGAATTTGGGTAGGGTCAGAAATGTTCTGCCCTCTCCATTCCATGATAGGCTGAGGTGTCGTTTGATATTTACCACTCATTTTCCTGATTGTTTTCCAAATTTTGTGTGGGAGTTGCTTGATTGATGGTTGAAGTGAAGCGAATCCAAGCGGCCTTTTTATTACTGCGTCTAACATACCTGGCTCTTGCTCTAACGCGTTTAAACTGAATGAGATTAGCTGTGGTTGGATAGCGCCTAAAAGTATTCCAAGCTTTATTTTGGTCTCTTTTTGCTGCACGGCATTCGTCATTCCACCATATTTTTGGGTGTACAGGTAATTTCGAGGGGGATTTTGGTATAGCTTGTCCTGCTGCGTGTAGTATAGTTTCTGTGACATACTCAACCGCTTCCCTGGTTGGGGATTTTTGTATAATTTCAGGGTCCAGTTTAGCTAATTTTTTATACATCTCCCAGTCTGCTTTATCAATTAGCCACCGAGGAATTCTAGTAAGATGATAAGAGGGTTTATTTAGTAATTCAATTGTAATGGGAAAGTGATCACTATGCAGTGGATCATTGTTTGCCGTCCACTTTAGAGTAGGATACAAAGTTGCAGAACAGACAGACAGGTCTATTGCAGTATATGTTCCAGAAGGAAGGTGAACATAAGTAGGTGACCCGTCATTTAGAAGGAGAAGGTTGTTATCATCTAAACATTTTTCAATTAGTTTTCCTCTTTGGTCAATATTGTAGTTACCCCATAGTGTGTGATGACCATTTAAGTCTCCCAGAATGAGGAAAGGTGTGGGGAGTTGAGCTATGAGGTTGTTTAGATCATTTTGTTGGATGGAAAAGCTTGGTGGAATATATAAGGAGCAGATTGTAATATGGATGTCAGCAGCTACACGGACCGCTATTGCCTCGAGGGGAGAGTTCAGTAAGACCTGTTTGACAGGAATATATGGGTTTGTTATAACAGCTACACCACCATGTGCAGTATTTTGATCGGTTCTATCTTTTCTAAAGATATTATAATAAGACAGTTTTGGTGTGTCTTGAGGTTTGAAATACGTCTCTTGGAGGCAGAGACATATTGGTGTGTATTTAGAGATAAGGTCGTATAGGTCATTAATATTGGCACGGAAACCACGACAATTCCATTGAATTATTGTGTTCATTGTTTATCTATAGTTAGACTTTCAGAGCGTTTTCTTGGTGCTGAGGTTCTCTGTTTTTCACTCTTGTTTTTGTCTTTCTTTCGAAAGTAGGGCCTTTCTGTTTCCATGTCTTCTTCTACAAAAATGTGTAGGGCCGGGTCATCTGGGGGTATTTCCTTAGTATCCATTTCCTGTTGGTGACCAGAAGTAACGATTTGTTTTTCTTTGCGTCCTTCGTCCGGGGAGTGGAGATTTTCGATTGGTATAGAAACTGGCGTATTGACTGCCTGAGTTTGAGTTGCATTGTACAGTGTTTTTACGTAGTTCGAGAAAGACTCTTTTGGGGGTACTGTTAGTTCTGTTTGCGATGCGGTTGATTGGAATTTTTTGGTGATTTGAGCATACGTAGATCTATTTGCAAGGGTTGGTGGTGAGACGTTTCGCTTTGCTTCTTGATAGGACACATTATGATTGGTTTTATAAATCTGAATAAGTTTCTCAGTTTTCCAACGATCGCATGTTCTGGCGTAAGCGGGATGATCTTTTTTGCAGTTTAGTCATATCGGTTGGGGAGCAGTACAGGCTTCGCAGTTGTGTTCAACTGACCCGCACTTTGCACAAGCAGGAGTTCCCCGGCAAGCTGTCTGGGAATGTCCGTACTTCTGACATCGGAAACACCGTAGTGGGTTTGGAATATAAGGTCTGACATTACAGACCAGATATCCAGCCTTAATGGATGCTGGGCGATGTGGTGTATTAAAGGTCAGAATGAGATTGCGTGTAGGAGTCAGAACTCCTTTTCTGGTGGAAATTCTCTTGACCTGTATAACGCCTTCTTTAAGTTCTTCAAGCATCTCCTCTTCGGACACATCTATTAAATCCCAATCAGAGATCACTCCTTTAGAGGTGTTCAGTGATCTATGGGGTGTCACAGTAACTGGTATTCCAGCAAAGAGATTAATATTCAAGAGTCGCTCTGAGTGTTTACTATTAGAGGTCTCGATCAGAATATCTCCTGACCTAAGTCTTTTTACAGACTTAGGAGCTCCAGCTCTGCTTTCTAATTCCTTTTGTATTCTAAATGGCGAGATTTTGCCAATTGCATTTTCACCAGTTGAGTGCATGATCAGAAAAGCTGGAGAAGGATAGATGTCAGAGTCAGTTTTCTGCCGTTTTGAAGTTCCTGCAATAGAACTATCTTTCTTTTTTGATGTCTGGGGTGCATCTGGCAGCCCAGATAAGTCTGAGTTTGATTTACTCATGACGACTCTTTTTGGCCCAGGGAGATTATCTTTTTCTCCCAGGTTACCAGCCCCACCACGTGGAGGCAACAGCGGTGCCACCTAGTGACCCAAGCGAAGTGAAGGTTAGTATTAACGAAAAATAAAAAGGGGGTTAAAGAAAGGTACTTTCCTTTCTGGGGTATATAATTTGAAAAATCTATTCAATTATAATTCTCAAGAGTTAACAGACTTGCGAAACTCAGGAGAAACGTATATACAGTAAAGCGTATCAGATAATCACTATGAAAAGGCGCTGTGGTCACTAATATCGCTTGGCACTCGGGGCCTGTGGAAAGGTCATGGAATGACCACCGCATATCCCGGAGCAATATGGCCGTAGTTCCTAATGCTCCTAAAAACCAAATAACAACAACAACAACAACAACATCAGGACTAGGGCATTTTGGCCCGATTAAGCGGCTGCCCCAATTATGCGAAGTTTTACATAAATGGTTAAAAATACAATGACCCCCCACTTTACGAATGATTTTCTGTATGATAAAATCACGGACTTGCCATAGTAAAGTACTGTTCACTATACAATATGTAATAAGCGTGGTCATTGTGATCACGTTTGTGAACTGAATTTTAATTCTATTCAACGGCAATTCTAATTAGAAAAAATAGGAGGAAAATTATCCACAGGCTAGAAAAGTAAAGATACATCATGCACAAATTTATACTTTATTACCTTACCAATTAAAAAATTAAATAATATGTGAAAATTGGAACAATACTTTCCACAGGTCAGCAAAATAAAAATAAATTTACACTTACGTGCATAGCTTAATTAATACGTACTGTAATATGTACATACTAACTAGTTGATATTTCTGTTCACTAACATTTGTGTGTGTGGGAGGGAGTTAAAATTTAAAACAATAAAAAAGATAAGCAATCAATAACAAAGAACACGGCACACACAAATCGCAAGAAATATGATACTTGCAAGTGAGAATGGAGTAGCAAGTTACAAAGCTAAAAAAATAAGAATGAAGAGAAGATTCTGAAAATTTGATTTTTTATGATTGAAGATTTCACGGAAGGGGAAACATTTCATCATAATGTGAAAACCCACAGAATTACAGCTATTGGTATTACCGCAAATTTAATATGGTCGAGTTTACTATCCGTTTATAATAGATTGCACTAACAGAAAAGCCCAATTAAGAGGGCGCTGCTAATTGTTTTTATTGTTCTATGGTTGTGACCTCCAGAAATCCGACCGAACCACGTGGTATGGTTGGAGACAATCATAGGGTAATCTCGAGTGCTGCAGTCTCCTGCCCCGACTAAACAGCATGTTGTCCCAATTAAGCAAAGTAAACCCTAGCTATTTTCTTGATTGGGTTCTGTTCTTTAAGATTTGTCTCAAATAAACGGCTGCCCCGATTAACCAGAATCCACTGTAGTTGAAAGTCAAGATGAGAGTGAAGTCCTGTAGATATAAAACAATTAAATCCAAAAAGAGTCTTGGATTTAATTTAGTTCAGAAAGAGTCTTAAGTTCTGTAATTTGCAGAAGTTATTAAGACTTGTCAGAAAAAAATGCAGATATAATTATGTTACGATTGCAGATAATTCTTACGTGATGTGAAATAGGACAAATAAAGAAGTTCATAATTTTCAAAAATGAATAAAAGGATTGTGCATTATTAGATTATTAGTACACGTGGTATATTCTTACCACGTGTACGCCATATCCAAAAATTTCATTACTTCATACAGCATGTCCCACCCACTTTTTCTTACCATTGAATAAATCATGAATTGTCAGACTAATAGAGCAAGTTTATTTGCGAAAAGATCTAAACCTCCCAAGCACTTCCTAATTCATTTCACAAATATACGTGGTCTCAATTCTAATCTCAATGATGTCCATTTCCACTTGCAGTCTGCCAAACCCCATGTACTTTTTCTGACAGAATCTCAGTTATCGGTTGATTCAACTACTGCTCATCTCAGATGCCCAAATTATTCGCTGTATGATTCCTTTCGCCTCAAAGGTGGTACTTGTGCACATGTCCGTTCTGATATTCCCTGTCAAAGACTTGGGAATTTGGAATCTCCTCTCTTTGATCTTCTCTGGCTTAAAATCTCTCTACCTCATTGTGTCAAATTCATCTATTGTCTCTACCGTTCTCCCAACTCCACTAATCACTTGGAGCTCTTTGACTTCCTCTCTTTGCAACTTGACTTTCTCCAGTCCAACTTTCTTAACAGTGAGGTAATTTTCCTTGGTGATTTTAATGTTCACAACTCCAGCTGGCTTCCATTTTCTAGTCACACCGACCTAGCAGGTCGAGATGCTAAGGCTTTTGCAAATACTAATGACCTAGCACAGATTGTTCATTTACCTACAAGAATACCGGACAATCCTAATCATACAGCCAATATGCTTGATCTTTTTCTAACAAACAACCCTTCTAGGTACATGGTCGAAATGAGAGCTCCTTTAGGCACTTCAGATAACAACTTGGTGATTGTCTCTTCTCCAATGGAACCTTTATCTCATGTTGTTTGGCATTACAAGAATGCAAAATGGGATGACCTGCGAGACTTCTTTTCTTCTTTTATTTGGTCGGATTACTGTTTCAAAACTTCTGATGTCAACGTTTGCTCAGATCGTGTCAGTGAAATTATTCTACCAGGAAATCTATTCAATGAAATCCTTTATCCCACACTCCACTTTAATATCTCGTCCTTTATCTAAACCTTGGTTTTCTAATAAATGTGATAAGGCCGTTCAAGAGAAGAATGTTGCATATCGTAATTGGCTTGTTTCTAATTCTTCAGTGTCATTTTCTGCTACACCAAAGCTCCCAACAATTGTAAAGCAGTTATTAATCAGTCCAAACTAGAGTTTGAACAGGCTAAGAGTAGAAAACTTGCTTCTTGCCCTAATGGTAGCCGAGTATTCTGGTCTCTTGCCAAAGCTATTGGCCGCAACTTTTGACCATCTCTGCTCCCACCTCTGTCCAAACTAGATGGTTCTGTTGTCACTTCAGCCAAGGATAAAGCTGGCCTGCTAGCATCCCATTTTTCTTCCAGCTCATGTATTAATGATCTTGGAAAAACACCTCCCACCATTCCCAACACGCTCCATTTAATGCCTCCTGTGGTCTTTCATCAAAAGGATATCAGAAGGATTTTGATGAAGCTTGATGCTAAGAAAGCTCCAGGTCCTGATGGTATTTCTCCACTTGTTCTCAAAACCTATGCTCCTGAACTTACTCCTATTCTTTGCCGCCTTTTTTCACTTTCTTATTCCAAAGGTGTTTTTCCTTCTGCTTGGAAATTTGCTCATATCCAGCCAGTTCCTAAAAAGGGTGACAAATCCCTCCCATCCAATTATCGTCCCATTGCAATTACTTCTACTCTTTCTAAAGTAATGGAGAAATAAATTAACTGCCAACTCTTAAACTACCTAGAAACATTCCATCTGATTAACAATCACCAGTATGGATTCCGTCAGTGTCGATCCACTGGTGATATTCTGGCCTATGTTACCCATTTATGGACTAATTCAATGGAAAGGTTCGGTGAAACACAAGTAGTTGCTCTACATCTCAAAGGATTTTGATCGTGTTTGGCATAAAGGTCTTCTTTCCTCCACTCTTTTCCTCTTGTATATTAATGACCTTCTTCCATTGACTGGAAATCCTATCCATAGTTTTGCCGATGATAGCACATTGCATTCCACTTTCCATTTTGAGAAAACTTGTCCTGCTCAATCAGCTTCAACTTCTCGAAAATCTGCTACCAATTCCTTAAATGCCGATCTTCAGGTAATTCTCCAGTGGGGCAAAGAAAACTTAGCTGATTTCAACCCTTCTAAAACTCAGTCTTGTCTTATATCTCGCAAAAAGGATTCTTCTGCTCCTATGCTTATCTTTAGTGACACTCCGATTTCTAGGCAAAATGATATATCTCTTTTGGGGATTACCCTGACTTCTAATCTCTCTTGGCACAAGCACATTACAAATATTGCTTCCTCTGCATCTAAAAAACTTGGTTTTCTCTTTCGCTCTCGGCGTTACTTTTCTCCCAAACAGCTGCTCACTCTGTATAAATCGCAAATCCGCTCTGCCATGGAATACTGTTCCCACATGTGGGGTGGTGCCTCCAAAACCTCTCTCAGGCTTCTTGATTCCATTCAGAAGAGGGCAGTTAGGCTAATTAATGATTCATCTCTTACACAATCTCTCCACTCGCTTTCTCATAGACGTATTGTTTCTACTGCATGCCTCTTCTACAGATACTTCCATGGGCACTGTTCTTCTGAATTGGCTTCTATAATTCCCGCTCTCTCTCTTTCAAAACAGTCCGAACACGTGCCACCACCAGCCAACATCCATTTACTGTCCAACTTCAAACCCACAGAACCAACTTTTCATCTTCCTCATTTATTCATTCAACTGCCATTTTCTGGAACAACCTTCCTTCACACATATTTCCTGAAAATTACAATCTACAGAAGTTCAAGTCCAAAGTCAAGAAATATCTTCTTTCATCTTCTCAACCTCCAACCCATGCACGGTACTAAGTACTATAGGTTCTAATACCTCTCGTGTTTGGGGTTCACATAAAAAAAAAAAAAAAAAAAAATTCAAAGTAGACTGGCAAAATCTGCATGATAATAATAGCAGTTGAAATGAGATACCTATATTCTAAATGGAAGAACATGTACAATAAAAAATTGACAAAAATTAATGAAAACAATGATTGTGAATTAATTCTAATTACTTGCTTTAACATCTGTGGGTACACTGTCAAGTGCAACCACCCATCAATATGTAAATAAAAGTTTTTAACAAATTTCCATCCAATCATGTGTGCTTCATACCATCAAAACAAACCTAATAATAATAACTGGAATTATATGGGAAGGAAAAATAAAACTGATGTTTCTAATTTTAATGCCAAAACAGTAATTGAAATGTTTACTGGCAAAAAGAAATGTTAGCCTAATTGACTGACAGTATAATTAAAGTAATAATGAATGTGACATTTAGAAATGTACATACCAATTTCAGTCAATCATCGAAATGACAAATTACGATAAAAGCTTTGTTATCCGGAATGCGCAAGGATTGGGACATTCTGGTCATCTGAATTTTCAAATGATCTGAGCATCCAGTCAACCTAGGGTGAAAAAACCAGTGGATAACAATAGTAAAACTAAAATTTTGTACCAATATTGCACCAACAATTGCACAGGACAATTGAGACACACAAAATTTTATTTTAATTTATTTAAAAGAAAACTGTAATTATTGTACAGAGGTGTAACATCAATTCAAACTAAACATTTTTTTCTACGTTACTGGCAAATATAGATGTAGAACGTGTAACCGCAATCCCAGCAAGGAGCCCTCTGTGGCATCTTCCTGACATCAACCTGTTTATAAGTCTACTGTCTCTTTTGCATATATTCATCTTAAATATACGGATGCATTACTTTTTTAGATGCAAAAGCAAATTACCACTCAGGAAAACTAATCAAAGTTGAAAGCCCTAAGCGTGAATCAGTTCAGTTTTTATTTCATCATATTCATTGGAATATATTTCAATTGGGAAAGACTTTTCTGTGTTCACAACCTTATCTATAATCTAAATCACTACAACTGTAATTCATTTCTGCATTGTTGTCCATGTTAATTTATTCTTCAACTTCAGATTCTTTGAGATAAACATTAGTTCAAGCATATGATGCAAGCTCATACAGCATCAGCCAAAATAAAAACCGTTCCCATTTCACCCATCTGGCCACTCAAAATGATTGTCCAGCTTAGCTTTAAATTTATTTAAGCTATCAACTTCCACAACAACAGATGGAAGTCTGTTCCAGCAATCAACTACCTGCTGGCTAAAGGCAAACTTCCGCACATCTATTTTACAACTGTCATTCTTCAATTTGAATCTATGCACCCCTCAGGTTGTTAAACTGACAGCGGAAGTATCCCATCACCATTGAGACTGCTTAAACCATTCAAGGCCTTATACACCTCGATCAGATCACCTTCGTAAGAGCAACCCTTTGTTCCATTCATCAATCTTGTTGCCCTTCTCTGTACTCATTCTAGCAACTCTACATCTTTCCTAAAATGAGGCCTCCAGACCTGTATACAGTACTCAAGATGTGGCCTAACCATTGCGTTATACAAGGAGATAATCACCTCCTCCTCCTCTGTTTGCAAAATTCCTTTATATCATTGACAAAACTCCATGACCTGCTCTGGCAGCCCGTCTGCACTACTCAGAGAACTTCATATCTGATTGCCCAATTACCCCCCATATCTTTTTCGTTCCCCACCTCCCTGAGTGTAGTACCACACAGTTGGTACATTTCTCTTGGTTACTGCTACCCATATGCAGTACTTTGCATTTTTCAATGTTAAACTTCAGTTGCCACTTCTCAGCCCATCTGCCTAACATTTCTAGATCCTGTTGCAGTAGCATACTGTCTTTACTGTCATTAACAACCGTGTCAACCTTTGTATCATCTGCAAACTTGAACATTAAGCCTGATTATTTTTTTTTTTTTTGATTTGGTAGTTGTTGGCGCATCGGCTTCTGTGGCCATATTGCACCGCCCAAGGTTTTTGCAGTACTTTGATCCAAGCCCGAGGCGGGAATCGAACCCGCGACCTTTGGGTTGCCGGGCAGGTACTTTACCCACTCGGCTAGCCCGGTCGGCCATTATGCCTGATATACCTTCATCGATATCATTAATAAATACACAAAACAACAATGGGCCCAGCACCAAACCCTGGAGGACTCCACTCATAACATTAGTTCACATAGACAAGTGTTCATTTATTAACACTCTCTGCCATCTCCCACTCAACCATCCCTTTATCTATTGCAGCAACTTGCCTTTAATGCCATACCTCTCCAATTTGTACAGCAGTCTTCCATTGCAACAGTATCAAAAGCTTCCTGAAATCCAAGTACAGTATCAAAACTGGGTCACTATCAAGACAGCTGTTTCAATACCACTAGTTGTTCATTAGACAGGAGGCATTAACTGCATCAAATATATTGAATATTTGCCATTTTGTGATGCTAACCATTAAAATGATATTATCAATATGCACTAAGGGATCCTGAATTATGACCAGCTACCTAATACTTCATAGATCCTCCTTTTGCCCTCAGTACAGCAGCTATCCAACATGGCATTGATTCAATAAGATGTTGGAAGCGTTCGGGAGTTGTGGCCAACCTAGCTGTGTGTAATGCGGTCAGCAATGCAGGTATGGAAGTGTTTAGTGTATCCAGATGCCTGATATGCCTTTCCATAGTGTCCCACAAGTGCTCTATGGGCTTGATATCAGGGAGTTCAGAGGCCAATCAATCGGCTGGAAGTCAGAACTGCATTTCTCAAACCATTCATGCACATCAAGTGCCAGATGGCCCGGCGCATTGTCATCTTGGAAGTCACCATCGTCATTCGGGAAAAAGTGTAACATAGCAGGGTGTACACAGTCAGCAAGCAGTTGACGATAGCGGAGACCAGTGATACATTGTTCCACATGCACCAGGGATCCAAGTTCCTGTCAGTGAAACATGCCCACACCATATAACCGCCTCCACCGGCCTGCACTTTTGATACCATGCATGATGGATAAAGAGCCCATGTTGTTGAGGCCAAATCCCTACATGATCATCCACAATGTGGAGTAAATAACATGACTCATCCGACCACCACACCTTCTTCCAGTCTTCTAACGTCCAACTTGCATGATCTTTGCACCGGACAAGTCTTTTACACCATGAACCTTGATTACGAGAGGATGCCGTAGGAGTCGTCTGCTGGTATAACCCATACTTGCGATGCATGGTCATGCCAGATATTGTTCTGGGTTGGCACATGTTGTATTGGGTAGTCAACTCTTCAACAGTGCTGCACCTGTTTGCCTGTACAAGTCGTCGGACCCGGCACTCACCTCTAAACATCAACCTTTCACTGAACTTTGCAGTTTTGCTGTCGGGTCGTGGTTTGGCCATTTTGATGCCAGTTCTGGTACACTTTAATAATGGTGGCTCTTGAACACCCCACCAGTTCAGCCATTTGGGAAATCGAGGCATCAGCTCGTCGAGCTGATGCCCCCACAATCTGTCCGTTATCGAAGTCCGATAAATCCTTCCTTTTACCCATCACGTTTTGAATTTTACTGCCTACTGAACCACTGACACCTTATATCTATGCTACGTAGGTCGACTAACTGGACACTCTCGTGCCTCATGTGGTCAATGCATTCATAAGGGTTCAACGTTTTCATAGGGGTGGTCATAATTCAGTTATCACTCAGCGTATACCAACACCATTATCCATGTTTGACACTATTACCATAGATAACAGTGTCATCTCTGATGCAAAGTTCAAGTACAAGCCTTGGTAGCTGATTTCCAGCTGCATTAGAGGGATCAAAACATTCCAAAAGACACCAACAAAAAGTAAAGATGAATACTGTTTTAATGAAGTCCCATTTCTTGCATTAAAACAACCTGTACAACCTTTATTACTGAGATATTTTTCAGAGTGATCATCTTCCATGCAAGCCTACACTGCTTAACTTTGCTGATTAGATAACCACATATTCAGCCAAATATGACAATTGGTCAACAGCAAAATTTGAAAGTTTAAAAAGGGGGAGGGGATTATTGCATATGATAATTTGTTTTTTTATGAATTAAACAATTAAAATTAATTAAAAATATATACACTGAAATTCAACAAATAGATAAAAAAAAAAACTTTTCTACTTTTCACTCTTGAACTGGAAAGAAGCTTCCAACTAACAAAAATACAATGTAGCCAGATGGCTAGATTTAGACAGATGTTTAAATGGTGATAAAAGCTGCTGTTAATTACAGAGGAAGTAGAGCTGTTTGTGAAAATATAAAATTCATGTTTAATAAAAAGATGAAAATAGTAAAAAGAAAACTCAGAATATCAGAAAATAAAAACCAAAGTTTTGTCTTGTAAATTTTATGAAACTGCTTCACAATTTAAATTTCTTAAACATGAGCCAGGGTTTCAGAACAGAATTGAGGATTTTTTGTTTTTGTTGTTTATTTATTTATGGACTTCATGGCACAAAGGCAACCAAGGACTAATAAGATAAAATATATTTTACAAATTGTGATCACAGGACATCAATATCTAACTCTTCAATATGGTAGCATTGCTTTTAAGCATCTGTCTAATGATTTATAGATAAGCTAATTTTTAAAATTTATTGCATACACAGGCAGTTCTCGCATTACGAGTTCCAGGGTTTATGAGTTTTTTTTTTTTTTTCCAAGTATGAACAAAATCGAAAATATGAACATTCATAAATACCGCATTTCAAACCATGCACGTAGCTATACAATACAGTGTACCCCGCTTCACGATATTAATCCGTTACCATCGTATTGTGAAAATATCGTAATATGAACCCAATAACACATTGTTTTTTGGTAATTCATCCCGCGACCTCGGATGTTCAAATTTTCGCTATATAACTCCCTAAAAGATCGTTTTTATAGTGTAAATTGTATTAGTTACCAATTCAAATCATTAAATGCACTACACTTTCATCGTTATCATATGTTATAAGAACCAATTTTGAACAGCTTTGTGATATTTTTCTAAAGCACATTTCTGGAATTCACGACCATAAAACAATAAAAACAATTTGCGGTTTATTGGGCTTTTCTCTGTCACTGCAAGAAATTATAAACGGGTAGTAAACCTGATGTTACTGCATTTGTGAAATACTGATAGCTGGAATTGTGTGGGTTGTTACGTTATTATGGTGAAATGTGTTTGCCCTTTACTGAACCCTTCAATCGTATAAAAAACATAAATCAATTTTCATAATATTCCTTTTTTTTTTTAAGCTTCGTAAACCTGTTACGCCACGCAAATCGTGTTAGTTGCAATTTGTGCGTTCCATTAAAAAATACTTATGCAAGCTATTGAAATTTATAAAGAAAAGAGAAGATTATCTTAGAAATAAATGCCTCTTGAAGCATTTCTGAAGAAGACTCCTTGGACAACAAACCAACGAATGTGCTGAGCCAATAATGAGTGATCAACGAGTGTGCATTTAGTTCATGATGATGATGAAGAATAAACGTTCTTTAACATCTGTAAGTCGTAAATAATTTCTCTATTATTATAATTTGCTTGATTTTACAGGCTACGTTTTCATTTCTTTGGATAAATCAATCATTGTTTAAACATAAACTAATTAGCTAATTAATTTCATTGTTGATAACAATAACACCTATTTTACAAGTTTTCGCTTTACAAGCACGCAGTAGGAACGAATTAACTCGTAAAGTCGAGAAGTACCTGTATAACAATTTTTGTGTATTTAACATTAAGGTTCTTTTCTATTTTTAACCTAACTTCTGTTTGCTTATTGGAAAATCTTTTAAATAAAGTTAGTGCCAAATAAAAATTAGTCATGGTTATTCTTCTATAATTTTAAATTTATGGCTTCAAGGAGTAATTCTGTGTTACCATATCATAACCAAGTCAAACTAGACCATTGCAAAGGCAATTAGCAAGTCCAATGGGAGAAGTTTAATTATTAATAAATATCTCAATATTTTCATATTCTTTAACAGAGGCTTAAATTTAACTGACCAATAAATAAATCATTACCTATAACTGCCATTTGAATAATCAAAAAGTAAAATAAAATAAATAAATAAACAATAATAATAATAAATTTAAAGACTTTTCAATGAAATTGGGCTTCTGAAATTTAAAGGATGAAATTATACAACCTAAAACCAACTTTCATACTGAATTAATTCAAATTGTTTCTAATGAATCATTTATATGGAAATTGTGTAATATAGGCAGAAGGAAATAAAGAACAGGCAGATAAATTTACCTCCAACAACTCTAAGTGGCTCTGATGGGTACATGTCCAAAACTAAAATGGCAAACCATTTTGTTCCAAATGATGTAGATTTCTTCACGTGCCAAACCACTGAAAAAACTAGAATATTAAATATACACAAAGGTCTAATCTTCAACATGGCAGCACACGCAGAAGTTTAGAATCTGAAACTTGGGAGTTCAATATTCACTTCAACAAATGATTTTAATAAGTCTACTATTGTAACCATTAAACCATTAAACATAAGAAACAAAAAAAAAAAAAAAAAAAAGACAAATTTCACTGAAATATTTCATACCATACAATTCAGACTACATGGCCACATAAAAGGAAAACAGCCTAGCCATTAAGGAGAGGGAGAGAAGTATAACTATTCAAGTGAAAGATGCCTTGTATTATAATTCACAAAACTTAAGTTGTTTGTTCATTTTCCTTTTCTACTACTGAATTAATTAATTAATAAAGGAATAATGAAATACACTTGGAACAAAAGAAAACAATACCAACTACTTGTAAGAAATAATTACTTTTAATTTCATTATTGTTATTGATGCTCATGAACAACATTGAGTTATTAAGAACATAATAAATATATCATTATTCAAAATGTACACTGTTTATCGACTCATATAACATGATATACAGAGCAACAACAACACCAAATTAGATAAGTTATTGCTTAAAAAGATAAGCAAATTGATTAACATGAAGATATCCATTTGGAGTAAATAATTTAATGAAAGTACATGTATGAAGTACCAAAGAAATGAAGTGAAAGTCAGACTAAAATACCTGCATGTGATGGATTATGATAATGAAGCCACCAAGGTTTGCTGTAAAAAGAAGTGAAAGATTTAATGATAATGAATACATATGGTAAAAGTATAGCACTTATTGTGTAAATGTATTATGGAAGAAATCAGTGGAATTCCCAGTTCAACTGAGTAGCATTACATAGGTGAACTAGAAACTAATATAAGTAGTGGACAGCAGCAAAAATAAATATTTAAAAGAATATAAGTAGTTCCCGACTTTGAGTTATTCGTTCCTAGAGAGTGCTCATAAAGCGAAAACTCGTAAAGTAGGAATTTATTTCCCATAGACAATATTAAAAACAAGGGTTACGCTCACAACAATGAAATTAGTTAGCTAATTAGTTTATGTTTAAACAATGATTGATTTATCCAAAGAAATTAAAACGTAGTCTATAAAATCAAACAAATTATAATAATAAAGAAATTATGTATGACTTAAAATGTTAAAGAATGTTTATTCTTCTTCATCATCGACTAAATGCACACTCGTTGATCGCTCATTATTGGCTCAGCATTCACTGGTTCGTTGCACAAGTTGTTTTCTTCAGAAATGCTCCAAGAGGCGTTTGTTTCCAAGATAATATTCTCTTTTCTTCATAAATTTCATGATAGCATGCATAAGCATTTTTTAACGGCATGCACAAATTGCAACTAACTAACTAACACAACACACACAAGTGAGATTGCAACTAACATGATTTGTGTGGAGTAACAAGTTTATGAGGCTTTAAAAAAAAAAAAAAACAACAAAGGAATGAAGGGAAGATTCTGAAATTTTGTTTTTTATATGAGTGAAAATTGCAGTGAAGGGGAAACACATGCTTGCTCGTTTATAATTGATTGCACTAACAGAAAAGCACAATAAACCGGAAAGTGCAAATTGTTTTTGTTTTATGGTAGTGACCTCCAGAAACGTGCTTTACAAAAATATCAACAAAGGCATTCAAAATTGATTCTTACAACGGAATATATCATAAAGATGAAAGTGTAGTGCATTTTAATGATTTGAATTGGTAACTAATACAATTTACACTATAAAAATGGTTTGAAATGCGGTATTTATGAATGTTTAACATTAATTTTTTGCAATTAATGTTCATATTTTCGATTTTGTTGATACTTGAAGGGAAAAAAAAAAAAAAAAAAAAACAAACCCGGGAACTCATAAAGCAGTAACTGCCTGTACATAAAAAAAAAAAAATGACCTTAGCTAGATCATAATAAGGAAATAACTGTGGCAATCATAAATGATACTTGCAAATACCTTACAACAAACACCACCAGAAGAATGTGTTCTGGTTGCTTGGACCCAAATCTGGATAGTGGTCTCTTGTGTAAACTGATGATCAAAAACTAATGTCTCTCAACTTGAAATAGTTTTGAATATATCGATGCACACATGCAACAAACTTGGCTTTAAAAAATCATTTATAAAAGCATATGAATGCATAATCATACATCTTATATTTCTAGAAGATTAAAATTCACAAAAATAAAATAGCACTACACACAAAACAAGCACATTACATTAAGAATAGCATACAATAGTCTTCTCCTATGGTGAAGTGTTACTTATTCGAGGTGCAATATCATGGCAACTCGTTGTGAAGGTATTCACAATATGAGATATACTTAATGATGCCAATTTATAACTACTTATGTAGTTGGCTATGTACAGAAATGATGCAAATCCACTAACGTGTACATTAGAATAACATACAATTAACAAACAAACAAACACCAGCAACATATTGCAGAAATAATTATAAACTAGAGAAAAATCAGGAGTTTGATAACTTTGTCATTAACAGTAAAATGAATTGCAACTGAACACAAGCATACAGCACAATTACTAGATTTACTTGTCATAGGCTCCTACTGATTCAGGACAATCAGTTTTGGAAAGGTTTAAGTTTTGCTTCCATGGTCTTCTGTGCATTTGCTGGATGGTGATGGGAACCATTACACTTCAATTTGTTGATAAAATTATCAACAGATGGCTTTTAATGGGATGGGCTGTCCAGCAACTGCATGAATCAACAAGCCAATAGTGTGATATCCATTGATATTTCCCCTCTCAAAGTAAGTCAGCACAGCTCTACATGCCACATTGAGAACAACTAACATGTGGCTCATATGTCTTCTTAGTCACTTGTTTATCCATGAAAGGCAAATTTACTACAAAAACATTCGATGGGGGCCGATAATTTTGGTGGGTAGCGTCTATACGCAGTAATAGATTTCATGCTGGATATTTTCTGATTTTATTCCAAATTTAGACATTCTTCTGACTTTTCAGTTATTTCACGTTTTACATGAGATATCATTTGTTGTGCTAAATATATTTAAGGTTGATATTTAGTTACTACAAAAAAAATTGATATCTCATGAAATACATGCAATTTTGGGTTATATGTATCAATTTACAATATTTTGTTTCCATTTCATATATGTAGACATATAGATACATGGCTGCAACTGTCACATCCATGTGACCATTGCCTATATGTGCCATGCCACTCCACCAAGTATCCAACCAAGCATTGTTTATATTTGTGATGCACTATTTTATGATTACAGTAGTGTGAAAATTAATGGAAACAAGCCAGTTATTTACAGATAAGCATTTATTGAATAAATATTATAATTTTTTTTCAATAACATTGAATAAATACTTTATAAAAGTAGAACTTAGTAAGTAATTGGCCTCTTTTGGCTGAAATAAGGTGTTTCATAGATTCTACCAGTTCTAGACATATTTTTGGCATTTCTGGATCTTGAAACCAAACTTTAATTAAGGATTGAATTATTTTAACTTTTATTGTGCAGTCCATTTTTCAAAATTTTCCTTTATATTAATTTAAAATCACATTAATTTTCTATGTGATTAATGCGAAGTGGATAAAATGGCCAATCAAGACATGTAATGCCATTTTCCTGCATGAAAACTTTGACAACCCTCAAAGAATGGCAAGGTGCAAGATCCTGCTGGATGACAACTGTGTCACTCAATGCGAGAATAACATGTTTCCGAAATTCGAAAATATTTTGTACTGTTCATCATTCCATCAACAGGAACAATGTCGCAGAGTCCTTTTTCTAAAAAAAGAGCACAAAAACATCATATTTACAGAATATTTAACCATCCATGAATGTGCTTCACAGAAACCAGTTCCCCATCTTGTTTCCAAACGTAATGAGCTGTCCTGAAGAATAAAGCAAGTCTTATCAGAAAACAGAACTTTCTTCCACAGTTGAGTTTTGATTCCTGCACATTTCTTTTGCACAATACATTAATTTTTTCCTTTATATTCTCTGTTATAAGCTGTTTTGTTGGAAGTTCTTTTTAAAGATCAAAACCTGTTTTCTGTGGGTCAGTCTTAGATTTTCTTAAAAAGACTGCATCATCTCTGACTGTCGGTTTTTTTTTTTTTTTTTTTTTGCTTTATCCCACAGGTTCCCTGCTTTCTGCTTCAGACACACCGACCTGGTCCATTTCTTGAACTGTACAATTTTATTTACGGCACTCGCTCCACATGTTTTTGCTATTTCTCTTTAAGTCATTGACGTGTGTGTTTAAACAACATTATAATTTTTGTTCTTTTCTTTGGTGTGATATCCATAGTGGAAACATTAAAAAACACAAAAAACCACAAATACACTTTTAACTGCAAAATTATTAAAATCAGCTAATTATAAGGAAAATCAATTAAAGCAATGCTACTCTGTTTAAAATAACAAAATGTTGAGAAGTGACAATATAATTTCCTTCCCACAGGTTTCGCCACATAAAACCAAAATTTCCTGCATCAGAAATGCTTGTTTCCATTAATTTGCACACTACTATAGTTGTACATGGCAAAATGATGATACTGGAGCATAGAATTATTCTCAAAATACTGAAGTTTTTCTGTGTAAAATTGATAAAATGACACAAAAGACAGTTAAAAGAATTGGTTGTCTTCTGAGTGCAGCAAAGCAGTTGAACTTGGTTATAACGAGCATCAAGGGACCAACAAAATTTCCTCGTCGTAACCATTACTTGCAATATCAGTGGACAGGGGAGATGAAGAAACCTCTGGGGCCATTAAACAATGAATACTTTATATCAATAATGAGTTAAATCTACCTCATTTTTTTTAAATTCTCAATAATGTGATAAAAAGATAGATTCAAAAAACAATTCAAAAAGAAATATTAGAGAGAAAAAAAATAATATAAGTATATACCTACATGTTATTTTAAGTGTTAATATTAAGTGATATTAATATTAACTACAGGTTAATATTAAGTGTATTGCATAAACTACAATACACTTAATATTAACCACAATTTATTTGTCTGTAATTTTAAAACCAAAAAAATTAATACTAAACACAATTTATTTCTCTGTAATTAAAAACAATACCATTTAATAATAAACTTAATATTAGTCTTTATTTATGAATCTTAAAATTGATGTTTGTTTTAAAGATTTCACTTTGACATTTCTTAAGTTTCACCTTAAAACACTCAACACGTTGTCTCATTACTTGCCTCAGTTCCTTCAAAAAAGTTGATTAATGTGTCCATTGCACCTTGAGCTTCTGAGATTGTTGGCACTGATTCACGTTCAATTATCATCATCACAATCATCAACTTTAGTATCATTGTTATTGTCTTTGTTGTGCACAGCATCTACAATGTCACTCTCTGTAGGAAGATCACTAGTTAACAAGTTGTCATCAACTCATACAAATTCATCGATGTTATCAGTATTAAAACCTACAACATTGTTACGTAGCAACCATTGGGACAATGATAAATTGTTTTCTTCATTTCCATCTCTTCATCCATGATTAAAATTTCATGTGAATTTAATTTTGATTTCTTGAAGCAATCCGATATGGTTGTCGAAGTAAAGTTGTTCCACGCAGCATTCAATATCGATATCGACTTGGTAAGTTTCTGTTCTCTTTATCAGATGTAGAACTAGAAATATTTTATAAAATCCTTTCAAACTCTTGAGTACACCTACATCCATTGGTTGTAAAATTGATGTCGCATTGGGAGACAGAAACGCTAGCTTAATGTTAGACAAATTTTGAATCTGGAGATGTGCAGGACAGTCATCAACAAACAATAAAATATTTTTCTTCTTTTTGAATAGCTCCTTATTCCAATCATTTACGTATTGCTGAAAATATCCGAAGTCATCCAAGCTTTCTTATTTGCAGTGTAATCCACAGGAAGTTTCCTTACATTTTGGAAGGAAGGTTTTAACGATTTTCCAATAACAAACAGTTTTTTTTTTTTATCAGTTCCTGTTATATTTGCGCATACGAGCTGTCAGGTGTCAAATTGCAAAAATGTCCTGTTTCGTCAGCGCATTGTAAAAGTCTTCGTCATTGAAATCTTTCCTGATTTCTGCCCAAACACGGTCAATCCATTCATATGCCTTATTGGATCTGCAGATCGAGATTCTCGACTAATTTTTGCTTAAACAATGTTATGTCGGTTTTTAAATTGATCCAGCCAACTGTTGTTACACACAAAATCATCACATACAAATTGTTTAGCAAATTTTTCCGCTTGAGCCTTCAAAATCAGACCAGAGCTGTGCAAAGGTACTTGAGGGCCCAGATGCAAAAGGAGTTAAGAGGCTTCGTTTATTTATGTTGAGAGTTTGATGGCTCCCTCAATTGGGTCCCCTAGATCAGATTGTCTATTGAAAATTCAGCACTTCTTTGTGTGGCAAACCATTGAAGCAATGCTTCATCAATATTGGTAACCTCGCACTTTCTAAAATTTTTTTTTTGGTTATGTTCTTTTCCAGTGCCGATATGTAAACATCTTTATTCTTCCACAATGTCAATACACTTGAAGAGTACAAAGAAAACTTTTTACACACTTCAATATTTTTTCCACCAAGTACAAACTCACGAATAATTTCAACTTTTTCGCCAATTGAGAGATTTTATTTTATTAGTAGACATGTTTCTAACTGATTTTACTTTAAAATGATAAAGTGAACTGCATACAAAGTTCTTAGATGCATATAAAGTTCTCAGATTTCCAAAAATGCATACAAAATTCTTAGATGTGGCAAAATAAATTTATGGTTCAGTGAATACAAGACAATCCGCAAATAGGTAATGCAACAAGTGGAACGCCAATGCACTACTGTATAGCCCTCGTGACCGGAAGGACAAGGTAATAAACTTGCAACTAATCCAATGCAGGTGGTCATAAAGTTAAGTCACCCTTTTCATTTTGGCTATTCCAAGAATTGGGTTTTATCGACTACCTGAACAATCAAGAAAGTTTGCATAGTTACCAAAATTTGTTCGGTATATCCGTGTAGTACGCTTGTTATAACAGTGCGATTATATGGGAATACGCATACATTAAAATCATTATGGTTTCTTGCTCATTACTGGCGTGATCTCGTTATTTCCGTGCTCGGTGGAGATGGGGGGTACCGCTGGTGCTCTCAGATGATTAACACACTTATTTCCGTATTGTTTTTACCAAGTTCGACTGTACGTTCAAAAAATAACAAAAAAATCTGAAAGAGATTACGCTACCAAATCTGATGCTGTGTGTTCAACTGCTACAAAATTACTAACAGTACTGTACACTGCTACAAAAATGGAAAACTAAAATAACAGCTTGAGATGAAAGAAGAATTTGTTAACTGGCTCTACAAGGTCACAGAATACGACTTCTAAAAGCATAAGAGAAAATTTAGAAAAGCTAGAGTAAAAGTTACTGACAAAACAATTATAAATTATGCAAAAATTGTTAACAGGCAATAAACTAGAATGAATCCTTTTGTCAATGAAGAACAAAGCTTCAACATATAAACTGGGTGAAAGAACGTAGATCTTGGATGACAGCTGTTTGAGCAATATTAGTATGGAGTGGCAACACACATTTCCAGTGATTGCACGAAATATCTACGTCAATAATCTGGCAATGACATCATCACAGTTGTACATTCTATAAGACTCTGACAATGATACATCCATGTCAAAGGATGGTGTCAGACTATTGCATGTTACCAACAATACATAAAATGCAAAATACAGCGATCACTGGTTATTGGAATCAGCCACTTTAGAGAATCAAATTTCAAAGAACAGATTCAAATCAATAAAATACGCTACACTTTCATTGTTTATTAAAATCACATCTGTGGTTATAAGAGTCAATTTTGAATGCCTCTGTGATATTTTTCTAAAGCATAAAACAATAAAAACAATTCAGTTTTCGGTTTATTGGGACTTTCTGTTTGTATAACCTGTTATAAACGGGTAGTTACTACAGATTTAACAAAAGAAGAAATTTTCAAGTCTGTTACTGATAATTTCGCCGAGGAAAATGCCAATGAACCCGAACAAATTCCAGTTACAAAACGGCAAACTCATGAAGCTATAGCTGTCCTGAGGAGAGAGTTGGAAGAAATTGGTGCATGTGATCGTGAATATAGACTGTTATATAATATTGAAAAATCTATAAATAGATTTTGTAGTGACTATGTTAAATTACTTATAATCATGTTACAAAGTGGAATGTTTAATTAATATGTATATTAATTGATCACTATAAACAGCACTTACTGTATTACAAATCTGAGGATCTCAAACAGAAATTGGTGTCACTGAACAATGCCTTATAACCTAGTAATTGAGATGAGTGCTTGCTCCACAGCCAAAACTGTGGAGCAAGCACTCATCTTGCTCCATAGTTTTGAAATACCTAATAGTCTGGACAAAAATTTATAAGAATAAAATGCATAATGTGCCAATGTTTTCAACTTCAAAGAACATAAATGTAATTTCTTGGAAAATAACTTTCTTCACTCCTCAGGCAGCCATTTCAACACTTATTGGCACCTCTTTGGTGGGGAGCAAGGTATGCAGAAATACTGAATCCAGGGACTAAGAATCTTCATGGTTCTATATTGTAGTTGGGAAAACTATTCCATTCGAAATAAGCAATAAATTCCAATGGAAGTATGCAGGTAGGAGGAGGAGAAATGAAATTAAACTGAACAGTGTGAAGAAGTTAGGTGCCAACTCAGCACTGTTATGTGCCTTTATGAGAGCTTGAAGGAGAAAGCAGATGCCATTAAAGGACTTAAATTAGGGCACCCATCAAGCTCTTAGGTGCCCACATCAATGCCAGAGCTTGCACTTGATCATCAGACAACACAGCGGCAACCTTCGAGGCAGAATGCGCTGGTCTCACAGGAGCTAGTTATTGTCAGTGATGCTACTGTCAGGAAGACGGAAAATATATTGTGTGCAAAAAGGATGGGTGGAATAGGTTCAGGTCTGTCTGCCAGGGGCAAAAGTTGGTGATGTTGTAGAGCAGATATAATCTTTCAAGGGCACAAAGGTTGATATTGTTGGAACTAATAACATTAAGAGTAGGAAATCTGCAGACTTACTTACGTACTCACAAGCTAGGATTGAATTTAACAAAAGTGTCTGCAATTCTGCCCAATCATGTTAGCAGAGTACGATGAGAACCTTGTCAATCAATTCATCAATAAAGAGATTGTGCAAGGCTCATGGAGTAGAATTTTTCTCAGCATGGTCTGTGATTGTTAACAGGAGAGACTGTTTCTACAAGGTTGGGATACACTTAAATAGAAGCGGTGCAAGGATATTTGTTAATGCTATCGAGGCAGTGTTAGGTGGGTCAGAAAAGTGCTAGCTTGGGAGGTGGGTTTCATAGAATAATAGATTAACAGTAGCCACAGGCAGAAAGTGATTCTTGCAATGCTTCTACTGGAATGAGTAATACTGCAGCCTACAAAGTGAGGTACTGGGGATTTCAAGGGCTGCTGGGAGTCATTATGGAACAAGTAAATACATGAATTGTGTTAGGGTAACTAATAGTAAGAATGGGTGTATGTATACTTGCATGTACACCAATGCTAGGAGTATAGTAAATAAATTTGATGAATTTGAAATGTTGCTTCAAATTCATCAAAAGCAGATATTGTTGGGATATCAGAGACGTGGTGCCACATGGACATAAGTGGTGCAGAATTGGAATTTGGGAAGTACAATGTGTACATAAAGGATAGACAGTACAGGAAGGGAGGAGGCATTATGCTGTAAGAAGCAAATAAAATCTAAGAAAGTGCATCCAATTAACACTGGTGGACAATGCAATGTTGAGTCAGTGTGGAGTGATATAAGCACTGGGAAGGGAAAATGAGAGTAGGTGTGTTATAGGCCTAATGAATCTGATGAGAATAATGAGCATAGAGTGGGAGAGTAAATCAGAATGTCTTGTAATGGGAGATTTTAACTTTCCAGATATTGATTGGAACTTGTGGATTTATTGAATGACCATTTTCTATGGCAAAACGTTTGAGAAGCAACCAGAGGGAGTAATACTCTTGATCTGATTATCAGCAGTGATTCTTCATGCATTAAGAATCTGCAAATAAATGTGATCACAGTGTACTGATGTGGAATTTACTTGAAGATGTAACTACCATCAGGGGTAAAGGGAAGGGTTTTTGCTTTTGTAAAGGTGACTTTACGGATATTGATTGAAGTTGCATGTAGTTTCATCGCTAAGGTTTCTGCAATAAGTAGTTTGTAGTAGTTGTGTTGAATATTTATAATTTTAGTTTATTCAACACAACTACTACAAACTACTTATTGCAGAAACCTTAGAGATGAAACTACATGCAACTTCAATCAGTATCCGTAGGCCATTCCTATTGTCCGACGATTGGTCACTTATACGCATGCGTGAAGAACAAACACTACAACATAAGACAAAAGTTTCAGATTAATTGCGAGTAGCTCTCTTCCTGTGAACATGACACCCCGAAACGTCCTAGTCCGACTTAGGGAATGTAGAGAATAACCCCCCACCCCATATCCAATTATTAGACCCCCTAAATTTAACTCAAAATTCCTGCCAAAGCACCAAAAAGAAAAAATCGATCCTTAATTATTAGCCAGTTTAGACCTCCAAAATCTAACTTTTGACAATGTCTTGCAAAATTGATATCGCCATGAATTATTAGCGAGTTGGACAAGGAGAGTTGGAAAAGAAGCTTCCTATATCTAAAATAAAGGTAAGCCCTGTTCATTCATAATATAATTGAATATAGGAAATATCGAGCACTTAATAGCTCTCTAGTATCAAATCTTGTTAATGATATATAAGAATTTGGCTAGCAGGGATAAGGGGATGATTGTCCCCTTGTATAAGGTAATTAAGTTCAGTACTCAAGGTGTGGCCTGATGTATTGTATATAGGTCTGGAGGCTTCATTTTAGGAAAGATGTAGAGCTGCTGGAAATAGTACAGAGAAGGGCAAAAAGATTGGTGAGTGGAACAAAGGGTTGATGTTATCAAGATAGGCTTAAGTTCTGCAAATGGCAGCTTCTAGAGACTAGGCACCTGTGAGCTGATCTAATTGAGGTGCATAAAGCTTTTAATGGATTGAGCAAGCTCAATGCTAATGAAATTCTTGCTCTTGGTCAGATTACTTACCTGAGGGGGCATAAATTTAAATTGAGGAAACACAATTGTAGTTTACGTGAGCGGAAATTCGCCTTTAGCCAGCGGGTGGTTCATAGTTGGAACAAACTGCCATCTGTTGTAGTGGAGGTGAGCAACTTAAATAAGTTCAAGGCAGAACTAGACAAACATTTGGAGTGAATGGATGGATGAAATGGGAAAGGTGTTTTTTTTTTTTTTTTTGCCTGATACAAAAGAGAAGGGATGTTTCTCAGCCAATCATTTTCTAATAACATAAGAAGCAGAAATACAAGAATGAGAAATTTAAAATTAGTTTTATATGAAAACTAAAATCATCAAGTGTATTAGAGCCTTTAGTACTTATTACTGTGCATTGGTTTCAACCTCAGAATATAGTTAAATGTTCTTTTAACCTTTTTAGTGGCATGGTGTGCAAGTATTTTCAAGGCTGGAAATTGGTGAAATAATGAACATTTAAAATCTGCATGGACTAATCTGCCTTTAATTTATCAAAGAATTACAGATTACTTCCTGTACCACCTTTTCAGTGAACTCCTGTAATGCTGCCCTGACAATACCATCAGCCTCACTCACATAGCAACTTGCTGACATTGGACTTGAATTTCTGCTTATTATAATTTTCAGGTAATACATGTGAAGAAAGATTGTTCCATCGAACAAAAGAAATAAATGTAAAAAAGAAAAGTTTCTGTGAGTTTGGAACTGAACAGTGAATGGACGTTGTGTTCACAAAAACAGTGCCCATGGAAGTATCAATAGAAATTGCATTCAGAATTAATGGAACATTTATGAGTCAGAGAGCAGCACAGGCTTTATCAGAAATGGTTGCTAATGAACCTATCCTCTTTTGAATAGAGTACAGGTAGGGTGGATTTGCGATTTCTACAATTGTTGTTGTTATTTGGTTTTTAAGAGCATTAGCAACTAAGGCCATATTGCTCCGGGGATATGCGGTGGTCATTTCCTGACCTTTCCGCATCCTCCGTATTTGGTGGTCACGGGGCTCGAACCCCAGTCTAATCAAGAAGCGTGTGCTATGCACTGCTGCTCCTGCCCACCTGACTACAGAGGTGCCTGCGATTTCTACAAAAAGAGTAGCAGTTTAGAAGAAAATTAATGCTATGAGTAAAAAGGAAAACCCAGTTTTTTTGGGTGATATTTGTGCCAAGAAAGATTAGACGTCATGATAATCCCTAATGGGATTATCCAAGTGTGATCAAAGATGCACAGGAGTAGTATCTTTTTTGCAAGAAATAAGACATTACTGAGTTTTAGAAGGATTGACCCTAACTAGGTTTTTTCTCCCTCATTTAAGAGTTACCTAGGGATCACACAAAATTTAAGGAATTGGTAATGGACATTTAAGAAGATTAAGATGTTTGTGTAGAGAAAGGTTTCTCAAATTGACAGGTTGAATTTTGTGTGCCATCAGAAAAACTATGGATGGGATTTCCGATGAGTGGAAGAAGGTCATTAATTTAGAAGAGGAAATGAGTGGGAGAAGGAACTGAACCTTGAAAAACAGCAGAATTAGCAAAGAATTTAGAAGACAGAAAGATATCTACCATCACACATGGCAGGAGAGAAGTGGCAGTCAATTGCAAAAAACAGATGGCAATCCATAAAATTAGAGCTAATATAGAAGACCTTTATGCCAAACACAATCAAATGTTCTGAAAATGTCAGCAACCAGCAAATTTTGCTGAACTTTTCCATTAAGTTTGTTCAAGGATCAGAAATATAAGCCATTATATCAGCAGTGAATCAAAACTGATGGAATCCATATTGGCAATCATTGATCAGAAGGAAGGTTTTGAGACAGTTTTTTTTAAAAGTTGGTAGTTAATAGACTTTTCTGTTACTCTAAAAAGAGAACAGGTGCAGTGATGATAATTTGTCACCCTTTTTGGGAATTGGTTGGATATGGGAAAATCCAGCCACTTTCCAAAAAGGCTAAGGAAACTCCAACCAATTCCCAAAAAAGCTAAGGAAATCCCACAATCCAACAGGTTATATATCTTCCTTAGAAACAAGGCTGTTAAAAATTTTTCTAACATCCTACTGCTGGATGGCATTTAGAGGAGAGTGTTTGTATGGTAGGAGATGATTTACCAAGATTGTTAATATGAGAATTAGAAGAAAAGTAGGATGCTAATAAACCAACCTTATCTTTAGCTAAGGATGCAAGAGAATCATCAGAATGGAAGTACAGATGGATAGAAGTTGCTGCCAGTATTTTTTGACAAGAGACAAAAAGTGTGACTAAAATTTTTGAAAAGATATAAGTTTTCTACTCTTCACTTGTTCAAAACTGAGTTTGGATTGAGTAATAATTCTTTTACACATGTTTCAGCTTTAGTGTAGCCAAAAATGAAGTTAGAAATTGAATGCAAGCCAAATGCACAGCCTCAGCACATTTATTGGAAAACTAAGGTTAGATAAAGGATGAGATTTCAGAGTGGGTGAAGTGTGGAATAAAGGATTTCATCACTATCAGTATAATTTCACTAACTGAATTTGAGAAAACATCAATTTCCGATTTAAAATGGTAATCAAACCAACAAAAAAAGAGAAGATAAGTGGAAATCACACAGATCTGATTTAACATATATTACACTGGTGAACATGTAAAATGTTATGAAAACGTAAGTACCCAATCTGTACTAATTTTATGCTGCTGAATACAAAAATCTCATTAAAATTTGTCAACTGGCACTTGTTTTCGAATTACAGTTGGAGTGTCCTATTAGCGAGTTACTCTACATTATCAACTACTGCTCGGGGCAAAAAGCATGGCGACACTGCAGTTTCAGTACAAACATGCTCTTATAACGTGATTGGCAACTGTCGCCTTGTTCTGCATCACATAAGTTGTTCGCCTCAAATGAGTCTTCAACTCTGTTGCAGTAATCCTCGAATACAGCTAGGTATTGAGTGATTTTTTTTCTCAGTTAACGGCTGTTCTCTGTGAGATTACTACTTTTTGCCCAGTATATGTGTTGTGTAAGATTAATACGCCCCATATTTGTGTGAATAGTCTGGATGACTTCTGTTACATATATGCAGAAGTTACATTAGCTTCAAGAAAGCGTCCCTTAACTCGAGCCACAAAAAAGACCTACATCTTGTGCTTTGGGTGTAAAGTAGGTGACCAGAACAAGCACTGGGCCCACGCATATCGTGCATTACCTGTTCATCAAATCGCAATGCGTGGGCGAATCGAAAGGGACATTTTATGTCTTTTACAGTGCCAATGATATGGAGGGAGCAACCAAATCATGTCACAGAACGATACTTCTGTATGGTGCCAGCAATCAGAAAAAAGTATGACGATGAAGAAAATGTGAACGGTGACATATCCAAACTTCTGTTTCGGGGAAAATAATGGAGTCACTAGTTAATGAAGCACTGCAGGATCATCCACAACAAGACTGCAATTATGGTTCAGACACAGCATGGGTTTGTTAGGAGAAGTCTTGTATGATAAATTTGATTGGATACTATGATGTGGTCACAAAGGAACTGTATGTAAAAAAATTTTGATATCATATACCTGGATTTTAGGAAAGCTTTTGATACTGTTGCACATGGAAGACAACTGTACAAATTGGAACAGTATGGCATTAAGGGCAAGTTACTACACTGGATAAAAGGATGCTTGTGTGGGAGAAGCCAGAGTGTGGTAATCAATGGACACTGCTCTTCATGGACTAAAGTTATTAGTGGAGTCCCACTGGGTTTGGTGTTGGGCCCGATTGTTGTTTTCTGTATTCTTCATATACTGATGAATATATTTATTCATATAAATGATGAGTGTATATCAGGCTTAATGTCCAAGTTTGCAGACAATACAAAGGTTGTATTGTTAAGGACACTAATGACAGTATGCTGCTGCAACAATATCTAGAAAAGTTGAGCAGATGGGTAAAGAGGTGGCAACAGAAGTTTAACACTGACAAATGCAAAGTACAGCATATGGGTAGCAGTAACCCCAGAGTAACATATATACATAACATCCCTATGCTCGGTGTGGTAGAGAATGAAAAAGATCTGGGGTATTTGTGCAGTCAGATACGAGGTTTTCTGAGCAGTGCAGACAGAATGCAAGAGTACCTCATGGGGTCTTATCAATGACATATAGGAATTTTGCTAGCAGGGATAAGGAGGTGATTATTTCCTTGTGTAATGCAATGGTCAGGTTACACCTTGAGTAACGTGGACTGGTCTGGAGGCCTCATTTTAGGAAATGATGTTGAGCTACTAGAACGAGTACAGAGAAGGGCAAAAAGATTAGTGAGAGGAACAAAGCATTGCTGTTACAAAGATAGGCTTAACTTCTGCAAATTGCAGCATCTGCAGACTAGGCATCTGCGAGGTGATCTGATTGTAGTGTATAAGGCTTTGAATGGTTTGAGCAAGCCCAATGCTGATGGGATTCTTCCTCTTGTTCAGATTCCACACCTGAGTTGTATGGAATCTGAAATTCAAATTGAGGAAAGACAGTTGTAGAATAGATGTGTGGAAATTTGCCTTTAGCCAGCGGGTGACTGATTGCTGGAACAAACTTCAATCTGTTGTTGTGGAAGATGACAATTAAAATAAATTCAAGGCTGAACCAGACAAACTTCTGGAGTGAATGGATGGGTGAAATGGGAAGGGATTTTTTTTTTTTTTTTGGCTGATGCTAAATAAGCTTTCTTTCTTGCATCATATGCCTCTAATAATGCTAATTCTAGCTGCAATTCGTCCCATGCCTCACGATGAAGTACTACCTATTCCTAAACTCCCCGACCATTTTTCTGTACACTCTGATGAACATCAACTTGATATACACAAAGAAGTACAGCAGCCGTCTACATCAAGGGATCCACTATTTTGTCCAAACCTTTATCCTGCTGAACCACATAAGATCACAGAAAGTGAGCTTAATGACCTGATCAGGGATATCAAACTGCCAAATAATAAGGTAGAGCTTTTGGCTTCGAGGCTACAAGAATATTTTAGATCATTCTGTGAAAGTGACAACATTTCGTACTCGAAATAAAGACTATGAAACAAAAGGTGCACTCACTGTTTGTAAGGATGTTGATGGTCTAATAGCAGCAATTAACATGCGGCATGTTCCTGAAGAATGGTAACTATTTACAGACACTTCTAAGGTAAAGGCTTAGACTGCCTATATTATTATTCAATGGAAATATGCTGCCTTCAATACCTCTTGCGTATGCCATCCACAAAAAAGAAACATATGCAAACATGGAGAATATATTCTCTTAGGTGACACTATCAGAAGTATGAGTGGCAAATATGTGGTGATTTTAAGCGATTGGAAGGTGAGGGTCGTGCAAGACTCTGCGCAGGTGCCTCTCCACCACCACCGCCTCAACACTGACTTTCTGAGTAACTCCCCTTGCTGGGACAACTCCAGCTTTGAAAATTGTTAAAAATACTTCTGGTCGCAAAATTTATAAATGACCTTTATAAGAATTATTAACTAACTATTTAGCAACCTTTTTGTCACCAAAAGGAGAGTTTCTTAGTACAAAGAAGCATGCTATCTAAGTGCAATAAAAAAAATTTTTTTTTTTTTTTTTTAATTTTAACACAAAAATAAATGAGATTTTGATCAGAATAGTTTTCCCTTGATAAGCAACGAATAACGCAGCTAAATTTTTAGCTCCGTTAGCGCCGGAAATAGAGAGGGGGGACACGAAAATTACTCACATTTTCCTGTCTGGCACCGCCATTTTTAATTTAAAAAATATTTTAAACATACTCGTTGAGCTCTTTCCAACGGTGTAGCTATAGGTTGTCGACAACATTTTTAACCCCCCTCCATTTCTCAGACAAATTTTTGTCAACAATTATCAATATGGCATTATGTTGGCCCACTTGATGTGCAAACTCATGCAAAATTTCAAGTCAATAGGTTGAGTGGTTCCAGAGATACAATGCTGTGACAGACGGACGGACAGGCAGACAACTGAGTGAAATTTTAAGGGTCCTTCGTTGGACTATGGCCCCTAAAAATAAGTAAAAATAAATAACATAAGTAAAATTAATTTCATAAAGTTTTTGTAGAATATTCCAAATTTTTATTAAGTTTTCATCCGACACTCTATCCCAACTTCTTTTCTTCCTCTTTGTGTGTCAGTTGCTGAATGATGTTTCCGAAGCAGCCACGAATCGACATATTTTGCTGGATCGAAGCAGATCAGCGGTGGGCATACAATTTTAAGAAACAGTAGGGAAGGAACTGTTTTTCTCATCAACGAAGCTCTGGTTGGGCTGACAATCAGTTTCATTTGTGAAAATCCTCATTCACATCCACTCGAAATTGGTATCATACTCAGAGCATCCATCAAATTCTTCAATTCTTCCTAAACCATCTTTTCAATTAGGTACCCCCCGAAATCCACGAACTGCATTTCACTGTAACCCAACTGACAATTTTCTAACTTCGTTTTCACTAAATGCCAACAATTCAAGGTTTAATACCTTCGCTGTCCTCGTTTTCCATCTCTCGTCATCAGTATTGTCACTAGTTCTTAAATTTGAATTTTATTTATTTTTTTTTGAAACTGTTGAAAATGTCGGTGTCATCCAGATATTCAGGTACTGTGACCATGTAAACAGAGATAGGGAAAATTCACGGAAAAATGTGGATAACGCACTTCCGCGAAACGACAGATGATTATTTGTCGGGGTAAAAGAAAATCACCCTCCTAATTCTCGAACGGGGCGCTTACAGTTGACGCACAAAGGTGTCCAACTTTTGGCCCGCCCGGAAAGTGAACTAAAACAGCATTTTAAATTTTGTTAATTATCAAAAAAAATCTCATTAAATGTTTTGTTCAGTAAATGTAATTGTGTATTGTGCTTAATAAAATTTTCGAATATTTTCAATTTTACATGCAACAAGATATGGAAAATGTAACACACTAAATAAATCTAACTTTGAATTTTTTTGAATATGGCCCCTGCATGTGAAATGTTTGGACACCACTGAAGTAGAAGGTGGACCAGAACCCACTGGGAATACACCTTGATCTGCTCACTGCAGACCAGCGCGACTTCTCCGTATGTGGGACGGGTGGTCGGATAGTTTTTACTAGATACCACTAAGTTGTAGAATGGTAATCCCTTCAGCTCTCTTAATTCGCGCAGCAGCACTAATTGGCTGAAGACGAGAAATGCGAACAGGGCATACCGAGTTCATACACTCCTAATCCGTTTGCCATATGAAAATTTTCTCGCGCAACGGAAACTATTTTAAATGTAACTTCCAAGGGGAATTCAAAATAATTAAACAGAGGTCCGATTGAGTAATTTAGAATTATAAAAATGGTTATACAGTTTTACATAGAAAATATCTTAACAATAGACAGCGAAAAATGTAAATTTAGTTAAATAATTTTAAGCTTATTTGAATAGTAGATAAACATGGGAAAAAAATTTACGGAATATTACAAATTTCAAAGTGCACTGCATCCAAATATCACACGTCACTGTTAATAAAGGTATCGGTACGCCGTACCGTTGTGTACCGTCCCAAAAAAAGCACTATGTATATTTTAACAGGTATCAAACTTGTCCAATTTATTAAACAAAAAAATTAAACTGAAAATTTGTGGTCAAAGATGGAATTCATTGTTTCTCACAAAAATAACAGCAATAAAAGGGGCTGAGGCCATTATTCATGGTTGGTTTCAAGTTTATAACATCTGAATAACTATTTCATGGCAAAATAGGTGGAAAGTGTTTTAAAGACAAGAGGCTTTCCATCAAAATATTAATAAATGCACTATATAATACATCTTATTTTTAAATTTATTTTAAAAAATTAATCACTTATTGGTAATTAAAAATGCAGAACTCAATTTCAGCCCTACAATTTATACAAGTAGCACTAGGCCATCATAAATGCATTCACTGACAAACTTCAAAATTTGGCAGGTTTTTTTTTTTTTTTTTTGTTAGTTGTTGGCACATCGGCTTCTGTGGCCATAATGCACCTCCAAAAGTTTTTGCATTTTACTCTGATCCAAGCTTGAGGCGGGATTCGAACCCACGATCTTTGGGTTGCAAGGCAGGCAACTTTACCCACCCGGCTAGCCCGGTCGGCAAAATTTGGCAGTGAATCAATTTGAATTTATAACAGCATTCATTCAGCAACTTTCATCTTATATCTGAGAAATGTGAAAAACATTCTAAGTTTAATCTAAAAAATTCAAAGCTTAATCAATCATGTGCTACACAACAGAACCTCACTAATTTGGGCTAATGGGGGCAGGAATTCATGAAAAGTATGAATTATAGAAAATAATTACATGTAAATATGTTCAAGTTCATAAAAACAAATTTATTCGTAATCCAGCAACGTATATTAATTCGGGTGGATTAGGCCATAAACATGATGAGGGGGGGGAAAAAGGAAATTTTATGAAAATGGAATACAGAGTTCAAGCAGAATGCAAACAATATATTTTGAAAAATATACAATTTAATAATGTTCAACGATAATAATTATAAATTTCATTATTGTCATTTTGTAATGTTATTCTTCATTGCTCTTAGATAAATATTTTTTTGAATTCCTCATTAGAATTAGCAAATTTAATGTGTTGGGGCAATTTCTGCCTTCACGTAATCAACTTTTCTCCTTCATTCTTAATTTTCTTCACTTCCTATTTCACCCCAAAGATTTTTCCCCTTGAAACCTTTATTATTTCGTCTTCTCCTAGCCATATTCTTACATCACTCAAATTAACATACTTTTTACTATTACTGAACAACATAATTTCTGTTACTCTTTATCTGATTCCATCTAAATAAATAAGGACACTGTCGTTAATAGGTTTCTTTTCTTTTCTTTTTTTTTTTTTTTTTTTACATCGAAGAGGAAAATTCGAGCTTATTTGTGTATAACGAATGGCAGGGTAGTTAGTGACAGGTATCAAGGCATACTATTGCAACAATACCTAGAAAACTTACAGACTGGCTGAGAAGTGACAGTTGAGGTTTAACATTGAGTAAATACAAATTACTGCATATGAGCGGCAGTAATCTTAGAAATACATACAAATAGTAAACACCATCTAAAGATCTAAAGTTACCATATTATGATAACTGTATTAACCATCCCATATCAACATTAATTATACAATTTGTTATCCCAAATATAGTTCTTATGTTTGTATTCAATTTAAGGTTAATCACTCCATAAACAGCAACTTACTGATGTGCAGTAGCAGTAGATATGCACATGACTTTTTATTCATTATACCATTTCATTCATCTGAATGAACATAAAACATTGTTTATAAACAGAAATTAACATTTGAACTATAATTAGTAGTGCTGTGAAATTGACAACATAACATGTTCAATGTGTCTTCTGCATTTATCAATAACCTTTTGCTGTCAGAGTGTGAAGATGCAACATTTCCTCCGACACAGAAAAAATAATCTTCAATCACTTTCTTCTGCACACAAATTTATTTGTGGATTCTTCTGGTGGGGGTGGGGGAGAACTCTCCATCTTTGAGATTACCCTAGAGGTAAAAATCACGTGCCATTGGAGGCCACTTCAACATAGCAGCCAGAAACCACACTGTTGTCAAAAATTTAAGAGCATAAGAGCCTCGCAGTCCTGTTGAACCCAGCTATCACCCACATGTCAAAGACAGCACAAAATTTTTTCTAAAGACACTGAGATGGATGTCCATTGTGATGTTTCCATCAACAAACACTGTCCCAAAAATGCAAAATGCACAACACAGTGACCCTTTGCACATGCCATGGAATATCTATAACATCATGTGAATTCTGCTGAGTGCAAAATCTTTCATTTTGCTTATTCCCATAACCATCTCAACCACAATGAATTCTGTGGCACACTAAACATGCCATTCTTTTGTATTTGATGTTGGTGGCTAATTGAGCTGAATTTTGTACCGATATGAAGACAAATCACATTGATAAATCTTCCTTACTGTGCTATAAGACATCCTCATCTGTTGTGAAGTTTACAAACTCTTTTGTGGGCTTCCAAACAAGATTCAACAAATTTTATCAACTGCCTCTGGCATTCTTATTGATGTTCGGCATACATAACCTTTTCTGTAGAGTAAAACAGTTGTTGTTATTATTTAGTTTTTAGGAGCATTAGCAACTAAGGCCATATTGCTCCGGGGACATGCAGTGGCCATTCCCTGACTTTCCCACATCCTCCGTATTTGGTGGTCACAGGCTCGAACACTGGTCTAATCAAGAAGTGTGTGCTACGCATTGCTGCTCCTACTCACCTGGCAACAGAGGTGCCCCGGTTAAAACAGTCTCGGTTCTCTCGAACTGACCCACTAAGTTCAAACACTGTTTGGTTTGTTCATTCATCACACATGCTGATATGTTGTCAATATCTTCTTTGAGCAGAAACAACTGAATTCCCATCTTTGTAATATTCCTTAACAGTAAACATGTTTTTCTAAGTGCTGCATGGTTCCATGTGCCATGTGGCCAGAGAGTATTAATGCTGCCAACCAAATCACCAAACCTTTCTTTACCAAGTAATGATGTTGTTCATAAAAAAAAAAAAAAAATCTGATGTTCACAAAACTGCAAGGAAAAGAAACAGTATGATAAATAAAAAATTACCCTGCAATTCCACAAAATGTTTTTGTTTTCAATATAACCAGTCATGCAGCTCACTGGCATGACAACTTATAACGGCAAGAAAAATAAACTTAGTGATCTTTCTTATTACATACAACAAACTGACTGTATTTTGCCACAGTACATTACTTGAATCAAACTGTCGTGCAAACTAATAAAAGGTTGCCCATACTCATCAGATTTCATAAAATGAATTTTATTTTATCCTTAAATAAAAGAAAAACCATATTTACTGGAAATCTCACTGTGCTGTACTATATACATTTAAAATTCATATTAAATTACAATATCTGCCCAATTCCAATGTTCATTTCCACTTGAAGTCTGCAAAACCCCATGTACTTTTTCTGACGGAATCTCAATTATTGGTTGATTCAACTACTGCTCATCTCAGTTGCTCAAATTATTCGCTGTATGATTCCTTTCGCCTCAAAGGTGGTACTTGTGCATATGTCCTTTCCGGTATTCCCTGTCAGAGATTTGGTAATTTGGAATCTCTCTTTTCTATCTTCCCTGGCTTAAAATCTCTCTACCTCATTCTGTCAAATTCATTTGTTGTCTCTACCGTTCTCCCAAATCCACTAATCACTTGGAGCTCTTTAACTTCCTCTCTTTGCCACTTCGCTTTCTCCAGTCCAACACTCCTAACAGTAGGGTAATTCTCCTTGGTAATTTTAATGCTCACAAATCAAGCTGGCTTCCATTTTCTGAGGCTTTTGCAATTACTAATGACCTTGCACAGATTGTTCATTTAACTACAAGAATACTGGACAATCCTAACCATACAGCCAACACGCTTGATCTTTTTCTCACAAACAACCCTTCTAAGTACACAAAGTGAGTGGTCCTTTAGGCACCTCAGATCACAACTTGGTGATTATCTCTTCTTCAATGGAGCCTTTATCTCGTGGCTATTCCTAACCTCGTGTTGTTTGGCATTACAAGAATGCAAAACGGGATGACCTGCCAGATTTCTTTTCTTGTTTGTTTGTTATTTGGTTTTTAGGAGCATTAGCAACTAAGGCCATATTGCTCCGGGGATATGCGATGGTCATTCGCTGACTTTTCCGCATCCACCGTATTTGGTAGTCACGGCCTTGAACCCAGTCTAATCAAGAAGCTGCTACACACTGCTGCTCCTGGCCACGGAGGCACCATTTCTTTTCTTCTTCTCCTTAGTCAGATTACTGTTTCAAAATTTCTCATGTTAACATTTGCTCAGAACGTATCAGTGAAATTATTCTTGTAGGAATGGAATCCTTAACTCCACACTTAAAAATTGCGTCCTTTATTTAAACCTTGGATTTCCAATAAATGTGCTAAGGCTGTTCAAGGGATACATACAAATTAACACATGACACGGAAGCCTATGATAGATACAAGTTGATCTGTAACCAAATTACAAAGGAGGTTAGGCAGGCGAAGGCAGATTACGAGAAATCTTCGGCAAGCGATGCAAAGAAAAACAGCAAAGAGTTTCTTACTTATATAAACTCTAGAAGGAAGAGGATTAATCAGATTGGTCCACTTGATATCGACGGGTCAACTGTTGATGATCCTGCTCAGGTAGCTAACAAACTAAATGAATATTTTGCATCGGCATTCACACATCAGGAGTTATTCAGGAAGGGGAATGCCAGAGGTGTATTCAACTCTAGCAATAAGCTAGAGAATCTTGTAATAACTGAGAGTAAAGTGGAGGAGAAATTGTTGAAGATAAACACAAGTAAGGCATCTGGGGTGGATGGGATCCATCCAGTTATATTAAAGGAGGCAACAAAGGAAGTAGGCAAACCCTTAGCCATAATTATGAGAGCTTCCTTGGACTCAGAGGAGGTACCCACAGACTGCAGATGTGCAAATGTGACCTCAATTCACAAAGGAGGATCAAAGGCTGACACAAGCAATTATAGACCTCTGAGTTTAACTTCTGTTCCAGGAAAATTAATGGAGGCACTGGTTAAAGAAGCACTGCAGGATCATCAAGACAAGACTTGTTATAGCTCAGACACAGAATGGTTTTGTCAAGGGGAAGTCTTGCCTGACCAATTTGATTGGATACTATGATGCAGTCACAAAAGAACTGGATGCAGGGAATAACTTTGATATTATATACTTGGATCTTAGAAAGACTTTTGATACTGTTGCACATGGAAGACTGCTGCACAAATTGGAGCAGTGTGGCATTGGAGGCAAATTGCTGCTATGGATAAAGGGGTGGTTGAGGAGGAGTAGACAGAGAGTGGTAATCAATGGACACCGCTCATCGTGGACTAATGTTATTTTTGGAGTCCCTCAAGATTCAGTGTTGGGTCCATTATTGTTTTCTGTATTTATAAATGATATTGATGATGGTATATCAAGCTTAATGTCCAAGTTTGCAGACGATACAAAGGTTGGCAGGGTTGTCAAGGACAGTACTGACACTATGCTGCTGCAACAGGATCTGGAAAGGTTGAGCAGGTGGGATGAGAGGTGGCAAACGAAGTTTAACATTGACAAATGTAAAGTACTACCCCAGAGCAACATATCAACTCTGTGGTAATACACTGACAGTGGTAGAGAATGAAAAGGAACTGGGGGTAATTGTGCAGGCAGATATGAAGTTCTCTGAGCAGTGCAGATGGGCAACAGGAGTAGCTCATGGTGTATTGTCAATGATATACACTAATTTTTCTAGCAGGGATAAAGAGGTGATTATTCCCTTGTATAAGGATTGTCAGGCCACACCTAGAGTACTGTATACAGGTCTGGAGGCCTCATTTCAAGAAGGATGTAGAGCTGCTGGAACGAGCAGAGAAGGGCAACAAGATTAGTGAATGGAACAAAGGGTTGCTTTTATGTAGAAAGGCTTACGTTTTGCAAATTACAGTGTCTGGAGTCAAATTGAGGAAAGACAGATGTAGGATTGACGTACGGAAATTTGCCTTTAGCCAGCGGGAAGTTGGTTGGTGGAACAGATTTCCATCCCTTGTTGTGGAAGTTCATAGCCTAAATAAATTTAAGGCTCAGCTGGACAGGTATTTTGAACGAATAGAGGGGTGAAGTGGAAGCGTTTTTTTTTTTTTGTTTGTTTTTTTTTTTTTGCTGATGCTGCATAAGGTTGCTTTCTGGCATCATATGCCTCTACTAATGCTAATACTAAAGAAAAGAATGTTGCATATCATAATTGGCTTGTTTTCAATTATTAAGTTTCATTTACTGCCTACACCAAAGCTTGCAACACTTGTAAACCAGTTATTAATCAGTCCAAACTAGATTTTCAATAGACTAAGAGTAGAAAACTTGCTTCTTGCCCTAATGGTAGCCAAGCATTCTGGTCTCTTGCCAAAACTATTGGCCACAACTTTTGCCCATCTCTGCTCCAACCTCTGTCAAAACCAGATGGTTCTGTTGTCACTTCAGCCAAGCATAAAGCTGACCTGCTAGCATCCCATTTTTCTTCCAACTCATGCATTAATGATCTTGGTAAAACACCTCCCACCATTCCCAACACGCTCCATTCAACACCGCCTGTGGTCTTCCATCAAAAGGATTTTGACGAAACTTGTTGCTCAGAAACTTCCAGGTTCTGATGGTATTTCTCCACTTGTTCTCAAAACCTATGGTCCTGAACTTACTCCTGTTCTTTGCCACCTTTTTTTCACTTTCTTATTCCAAAGGTGTTTTTCCTTCTACTCAGAAATTTGCCCATATCCAGGTAATTCCTAAAAAGTGTCACAAATAATTTCCATCCAATTATTGTCCCATTGCAATTACTTCTACTTTTTCTAGAGAAATGGAGAAATTAATTAACTGCCAACTCTTAAACTACCTAGAAACCTTCTGTTTGATCAACGATCACCAGTGTGTCAATCCACTGGTGATATTCTGGCTTATGTTACCCATTGAATGGAAAAGTTCAGTGAAACACAAGCAATTGCCCTTGACATCTCAAAGGCTTTCGATCGTGTTTGGCATAAAGGTCTTCTAAACAAGCTTCCATCTTATGGTTTGCAACTGTTTTTAGTAATTGGTTATCCAGTTTTCTCTCTGATCACTCACTGAGGGTGATGGTAGATGGATCTCAGTCTTCTAACTTCTCAACTAATTCTGGTGTCCCCCAATGTTCAGTTCTTTCCCCACTCTTTTCCTCTTGTATATTAATGACTTTCTTCTGTTGACTGCTAATCCTATCCATAGTTTTGCCAAAGATAGCACATTGCATTCCACTTTCCAGTTTGAGAAACTTTGCCCAGCTCAATCAGCTTCAACTTCTCAAATATCCACTACCAATTCCTTAAATGCCAATTTCCAGTGGAGCAAAGGCAACTTAGTTGATTTCAATCCTTCTAAAACTTAGTCTTCTCTTATATCTCACAAAAAGGATTCTCCTGTTCCTATGCTTTGGTGACATTCCGATTTTTAGGCAAAATGATATATCTCTTTTGGGGAATTACCCTGACTTCTAATCTCTCTTGGCACAAGCACATTACAAATATTGCTTCCTTTGCATCTAAAAAACTTGGTTTTCTCTTTTGCTCTCAGCATTACTTTTCTTCCAAACAGCTGTTCAATCTGTACAAATCACAAATCTGCCAAACCATGGAATATTGTTCCCACATCTGGGGTGGTGCCCCCAAAACCTCTCTCAGGCTTCTAGATTCCATTCAGAGAGGGCAGTTAGGTTAATTAAAGGCTCATTTCTAACAGTCTCTCCACTCGCTGTCTCATGGACGTACTGTTTCTGCTGCATACCTTTTCTACAGATACTTCCATGGGCACTGGTTTCTGAACTGGTTTCTATAATACCTGCTCTCTCTTTCAAAACAGTCCAAGCACGTGCCGCCACCAGCCATTTACTGTCCAACTTCAAACTCACAGAAACCACTTTTCACCTTCCTCATTTATTCATTCAACTACCATTTACTGGAACAACCTTCCTTCGTACGTATTTCCTGAAAATTATAAGTCTAGAGAAGTTCAAGACTAACGTCAACAAATATCTTCTTTCTTCTTCTCAACCTCCAACCCATGCACGGTACTAAGTACTATAGGTTCTAATACTTCTCATATTTGGGGGTTTCATTAAAAAAAATTTTTTTTTGACCAGCAAAAAGCCAAAGATCAAATAATTGTAGCAAGAAAGAATACAGATTCTTTTTAGCCGAAACAGGAATGAAACAAGCTTTGTTTCATTTTTTTTAAAATTGCAAAAGACAGTTCTTCCCAAAAAAGGCAGGTTTATATATATATATATATATATATATATATATGTTTTTTTTTTTTTTTTTATGTCGTCACCATACTATAAATTAAATTTCATTGATAATATGCACATGGTTTTGAACACTGGCTTACCCAGGATTTTTCTATCTGGTGCTCTCAGGGTTGGTTGCTTATCAGACATCAACTGATTATGAGTGCTTCAAGAAAGATAACGTTGCAGACTTTGCACCTCTTCAGAAATGCTGAGACAAACCTGGGTTAATATATTTATATATATTATAACAATGGTGCAGCTATATAAACTTGGCTGTCAAGAGCATTTTTAAAGCTTCACCAGAAAGAAAAGATATGAACTGTTTTTCCCCACCTGACTGAATATTCTTTCACATTCAGCACTGCCATGAATAGACCTACCTAACCACACCACATAAATTCTTTCCTAATACTTGTTGAATACGTTTTCATCAGAAATTGACAGAAATGATACCAAAAAATTTATTTTTTCATCTTCGGTTATACTGAGAAACTTTTTTTTTTTTTTTTTTTGTGCAAAATCAACCAATTTCAATTTGGCTCAAAAAATAAAATACTTCTTTTCTGAACAGGACTACGGAAAGACAAATCGATTTTTCAAAGACTCATATTTTAGTTAGTATTAAATAACATTCAATAGATATTAGAGCTGGAAAAGGAATTAGAAAATGTGAATTGAAATATCATTGGTTTGGCTGAAACAAGAAGAAGAAATGAATCACTTATAAGTTTATCAAGTGGAAATCTGCTGTACACCAATGGAAACAGTGAAAGGAGTGAAGGTGGAGTTGGGTTTCTGGTCCATAAAGATTTTAAAAACAACATTTTGGAATTCAAAAGTACATCACCAAGGGTGTCAAGACTAATACTCAAGATTTCTAAGAGGTACAAGCTAAAGATTATAATGATTTATGCACCAACATCGAGCCATGATGATGAAGAGGTTGAAGAAATGTACACTGAAATTGAGAGTCTTCTAGATGAGCAGAAAACCCACTACACTATTATTATGGGGGACTTCAATGCTAAGGTTGGAAAAAGGCAAAACAGCGCAGAAAGAGGAACTATAGGAAATTTTGGAATTGGTGAAAGAAATAAAAGAGGTGAAAGACTTGTGGAATTTGCAGAATCTCAAGGAATGTCAGTAATGAACACTTTTTTCAAGAAAAGGGTGAACAGAAAGTGGACATGGAAGAGTCCAAATGGATTAACAACTAATGAAATCGACTTCATCCTCACTAACAGAAGATATATTGTGAACGATGTTACCGTCCTGAATAAGGTAAATGTTGGAAGTGATCACAGAATGGTAAGATGTACATTTGATATAGATGTAGGAAAGGAAAGGAAAAAACTGACTCGAGTAAATAATACAAAGGTCTTTGAAATAACAGAGGAGGAGAAAAAGCAGTATGTACTGGAACTTAAGAACAAGTTTGAGCTTCTGCAGACTGCTCAGGACCAAGATATTGACAAGGAATATTACAACTTTCTGAAAGTGATAAAGCCCAAGAAACCTATAGGGAAACAGAAATCCAAAGAAGAAAAAATTAGCCAAGAAACACTTGTGGTGATGAACCAAAGCCGACAAATGAAGAGTAAGAAAAACACTGACAGGGAGAAAATTGAGTATACTGAGTTATGCAAAGCCATTAGAAAGAGACTCAGAGAGGACATAAGAAGATTTAACACAAGAAAAGTAGAACAAGAATTAAGGGAAAACAAAGGATTTAAATCAGCAGCCATGAGCAGTAATACAGAAAGACAAATGATACTGAAACTATAGAATAGCGATGGTGTACTTATAAACAGCAGAGAAGGCATAATTCAAATAGCAGAAGACTACTATAGAGAATTATACAAGGAGCGAGGGAATGATACCAGCAGTGGGGAAGATGGATTGCAAAGTAGCAACACATACGACATACCCGATATTCTTCCTGATGAGGTAGAACATGCATTGAAGAAAATGAAGAATCGGAAAGCCCCGGGGGAAGATGAAGTTACTGTAGAGTTGTTAAAATTGGGAGGAAGAGACATAACACAAAAACTGGCAAGGCTCTTCACAAAGTGCATTAGAAAAGGTGTGATGCTTAAGCAGTGGAATAATGCAATCATAGTTTTGCTGCATAAGAAAGGAGATAAATCAGAAATTGGAAATTATAGACCAATTAGCTTGTTATCCCATATCTATAAGTTGTTCACAAGGGTCATTACTAACAGATTAGAGAGAATGCTTAATGAGAATCAACCGAAAGAGCAAGCTGGCTTTAGGACAGGATTCTCAACTATGGATCACCTTCACATAATATCACAGCTAATGGAGAAAGCAAATGAATATAAAACACCATTATGCCTGGCATTTGTGGATTATGAAAAGGCATTTGACTCCATACAGCATAAGGCAATGTTTCGGGCACTGGAAAGACAAGGCATAGATACTCCATATATTATGATTTTGAAGAAAATATATGAGAGTGCTACATCCTTTATTAGACTAGACAAAGACAGTTGCAAATTTAAAATCGAGAAAGGAGTTCGACAAGGAGACACAATATCTCCGAAGCTGTTTACTGCTGCCCTTGAGGAAGCTTTCAGAAGATTAGACTGGTCGCAGAAAGGAGTCAATGTGAACGGAGAGTACCTAAACCATTTACGATTTGCAGATGACATTGTGGTCATAAGCCACGATCCCAAAGAATTAGAGGAAAATCTTAATCAGTTATGCACAGTTAGTAAGGATTTTGGACTAAAGATGAATATGGCTAAAACAAAAGTAATGATGAACAAGTATGCCATGGAAAGGGAAATAATGATTGAAGGAGCAGTAATTGAAAAGGTGGAGTCATATACTTATCTGGGACAAGTTATTAGCTGTAATAATGATAAATGGCTGGAAGTCAAGAGAAGAATAAATTTTGGATGGATAGCATTCAGGAAATATAGTCACATACTGAAGAGCAATATCCCAGTTTGTCTGAAACGTAAAATAATGAACCGATGTATACTCCCCACCATGACTTATGGAAGTGAAACTTGGGCACTCACAAAAAGAATGGAAGAGAAGCTAAGAACTACACAGCGAAGAATGGAACGAATTATATTGGGAATCAGACTGTTAGATAAGAAGAGAAACACATGGATTAGGCAGCAAACTCAAGTAAAGGACATTCTTATCAAAACTAAAGAACTAAAATGGTCTTGGGCAGGACACATAGCTCGAAGACATGATGACAGATGGACTAAGAAAATAACAGAATGGTACCCAAGAGGAGCTAGAAGAAAACCTGGAAGACAAAGGCGGAGATGGATAGATGAAATTCATGAGTTTTTGAGTAGTAAATGGATGGCCAGTGCTCAAAACAGAAGGAACTGGAAGGAACCATTTTCAATCCTGCAGTGGATTGAAAATGGCTGATGATGATGATGAATATTCAATGTAATGATGAGCTGGGAAACCTGCTATTTACAAATTCTGTTTGGAGTTGGCTGATTCTTGACTGCTGTATGGAAATATGCTTGTCTTAAAAATTCACAATACAAAGCTGGCTGGCTCCTAAACTAAGTCCACAATTTACCAAATTTATTCATAAAATCATACAGCATCTGCTAAAATTGTATCTGAAACCCGTCACTTATAGTACCAGTTCACTGGATTGTATTAGCATACAAATCACCATAACAGCATATTTACAGAATTTCAATATAATACTTTCTTTTTTTTTAAATGTATCATATCAATATGGTAAATTTGCCATGAATGTTATATATTCATGGCAAATTTACTGATATATTTTGATATTCATGGCATACTTCTATACACTTCTTTCTGATTGGTGTTGTATAATTGTCATTGATGTGGAAGGTGGCTTTAATTAATTTACTAATGGAGCAGGCATTGATTCATATTTCTATTCTATTCAGCAACTGAAGCTATGAGGTGTTGAAAACTCGTAACTTATTTTATTTAAATCTGTAGACATTAGTTTTAAATAAGCTTTAAAAGTTCTTTTATCAACCTTTACTTTGTTCTAAATTGAGAGAGAAGATATCTTCCAATGGCCATAACAACTGCACTGCTCTGAGAACTTCAATTCTGACTGCACAATTACCCACAAGTCCTTTTCATTTTAGATTACCCTGAATGTGGCAGCATACTGTTGGTATGTTATGCTGGCTTTACTGCTAACCATAGGCAGCACCTTGCATTTGTCAATTTTAAAGTTCAATTGCCATTTCTCAGCCCACTGCTTAATTTTTCTAGATCTTTTTGCAGTAGCATAACTTCATTACTGTCATTAACCCCTTACCCACCTTTGTATCATCTGCAAACTTAGACATAAAGCCTGATATACCTTCATCAGTGTCATTAATAAATATAAAAAACAACAATGGAACTCAATCAATAACAACAGACCATGAAGACCAGTGTCCATTGATAACTACTTTGTCTTCTCCCACTCAATCTTCCCCTTTATCCATAGCAGCAGCCTTCCCTTAATGCCACACTGCACCAATTTATATAGCATTATTTTATGTTAAATAGTTTCAAAATCTTCCCTGAAACCCAAGTATATGATATCAAAATAATTTTTTGGATCCAGTTCTTTTTTTTTGTCTACATCAGAGTATCAGGCCAAATTGATCACACAAGGTCTCCCCTTAACTGCATCATAGTAACCTATCAGATTGGTTAGACAAAACTGCCCCTAATCAAATCCATGCTATAACTGAAGTATAACTGCACTCCTGTCTAGATGGTCTGGCATTACTTCTTTAACCATTATTTTCCATGAAACAGAAGTTAAACTAACAGGTTTGTAATTACCCATGTCACCCTTTGATTCCCCTTTGTGAATTGCAGATTCATTCGTATGTCTCCAGTGCACAGAGACTTTCCCAAATCCAAATATGCTTTCATAATTAAGACTAAGGGTTTGCTTACCTCCTTTGCTGCTTCTCTTAACATAACTGGATAGGTCAAATCCACTCCAGGTGCCTTACATTTGAAACTTAAGCAATTTCTCTTCCACTTTCCTCTCAGTTATTACAAAATCATTTAGCATCTTTAGGGATGATAAACTTCCCTAAAGAATTCCACTAGTGAATGCAGCTGAAAAAATACTCATTCAGCTTATAGCAACCTGAGCAGGAGCATCAAGAATCAAACAATCGACATCAAGTGGAATAATGTGATTCAACCCCTCGCTTCTACTGTTAATATAAGTAAAGAAGTCTTTGCAGCTTTTCTTGACATATTTTGCCAGACCTCATAATGTACCTTGGCTTGCTAACATCCTCTGTGACTTGACTGCAAACTATTTCATATTTACCATAGATTTCTGTATCATATGGTAATTTATATGCATCCCATGCATTTTTCTTCTCTGCCACTTCTCAATAGTTCATCTGACATCCATTTAGGTCTAGCAGTATGGCCTTGAACAGTATTTTTTAGTTGGTATGAAAAGCTTAGTAACTTTTCTATCACTACTTCCCTGAATTTTACTTATGTTACCCATTTGCACAATGCTGATGACATTATTCCTCTTGCTCAGACTACAAACATAAAGGGGGCATAAATTAAAATTTTGGAAGGTGGCCAAGAAAGATATGTGTGGAAGTTTCCCCACAGGCAGCAAATGTTTGATTGTTGAAATAAATTCAATGTTGTTGTTGTGGAAGTGGGTAGCTTGAATAAATTCAAGAAAGAACTAAACAATTTACTGGAGGGAATTGACAGTGAAGAGGAAGAGGGGGTTTTTTTTTTTTTGGTTGCTTTATAAGCCTCAACCTGCAATTCTGCCCAACCATGATAGGCGGGGTTATATGCTGAAAGCCTCAGAGATTAAATCAAGGATTAAGGGTTGCAGAGCTCTAGAGGGGATTTTTTTTTTTTTTTAATCAGTATGGCCAGCCAATCTGGTAGGGAAAAGGAATCTATTTTGTAGAGATGATATTCATTTGAACAAAGGTAGTGGAAGGATTTTTGCACCAGTATATGGGTCAAAGTAACGCTTGCACTCACTTCAAGAATTCTTGTTTGTTGCCGCAACAGCCAACTTTGGCAGGTTGTTCTGGAGATAGCAACATTTCAAATGAGAGGGAAGACAAAGCTAAGGAAACACGCCAAAATAACTTCAAGAATAAAGATGTCAGGGTAGTAAACTACAGAAGAATACTTAATCTTAACTGTATCTATAGTAATGTCAGGAGTGTCAATAAAATGACTGAATTTGATCTTCTGGTTAGAACAATTAATGTGGACATAATAGCGCTAACAGAAATGTGGTGCAACCAGGAAATTTGGGATGATGGGTTTTACTATGGAAAGTCTGAGGACGAGAGTTGTCTGTGCGGATGTGCCTTTCTGCCGCTCTTGGAACAGAGAAGTTTTTTCTGATTTATTTTCTGCTTTATTAGTTTAAATTGACATATTAACTTATTTTCTAGAGTAGCTTTATATTCCTATTTACGGTACTTAAGCTTAAAAGATAGAGATTTTGTAGGTATTACTTAGTATCGGAAAGGGTATCAAATCTACATGTTTACCGTTCATAAATAGCCACCATTGTTAAGCGAAAATTAATCAGTAAAATCTATTAATCTTGTCGAACTTCATTGGCAATTGAATTGTACTTTTAACTATACATATAACCACTTAGGTTACGTAACATAAATAATTAGTAAAAATAAATAATTAATACATAACTTGATACGGAAGTTATAATAAGGGATTTCGTAGATAACACTCGTTACTGAAACATAAATATTTTGTAGATAACACTCGTTACTGAAACAAATATTTTGTAGATAACACTCGTTACTGAAACATAAATATAGCGTTATGACTGTGTTGGGATACAAGTTTAGGATTTAATTTTGTACTGAAATTGAAATTTTATTGAAAGTAAATCAAAATCATGACTCAAACCAGAGCAGCAAAGCAAAAGGCTCAAGCTAATGGGAATGCTGTGGTTCAGAGGAGAACTGAGGGGACAGTTGCCCTCTGAATCACAGCCTTTTAAGATGCACTATTTGCTTGACGTTTGCGGAGCAGTCAGGTATGGGACATGATACTGCCATAGGGGATGTCTTTGTATGTGCGCGATGCAAGGAGTGTAAGGAAATCAGGCGAAAACTCAGAATTGTTATGGGCCTATATGAGAGCTTGAAGGACAGGGTGGATGCCCTCGAAGGATTACAAGTGAGGGGCCCATCAAGCTCTCAGCTGCCCACACCAATGCCAGAGCTTGCACTTGGTCATCACGCAACACAGCGGCAACCCCCAAGGCAGAATGCGTTGGTCCCAAAGGAACTAGTAGTTGTTGGTGACTCTATTGTCAGGGAAACGGGAAACATGCTTTGTAAAAAGGATAGGTGGAACAGGACCAGGGTATGTCTGCCAGGGGCAAAGGTTGATGATGTTGTAGAGCGGATATCATCTTTTAAGGGCACAAAAGGTGACATAGTTGTACACGTTGGCACTAATGATATTAAGAGTAGGAGACCGGTGGAATTACTTAACAAGTACAGGTCACTGATGAAAAAAAGCCGTGAATTAGGGTTGAATTTGAAATTGTCTGCAATTCTGCCCAGACACGATAGGAGGGAGTATATGATGAGAGCCCTGTCGATCAATTCAGCCATGGAAAGATTGTGCAGGGCTCAAGGGGTAGAATTTTTTTCAGCCTGGTCTGTACTTGTTAACAGGAGAGACTGCTTCTACAGGGATGGGATACACTTAAATAGAAAGGGTGCAAGAATGTTTGCTGATGCTATCGAGGCAGTGTTAGGTGGGTCGGAAAACTGCTAGATTGGGGGGATACAAGGACTAATAGATTAACAGTAGCCACTGGCAGAGGAGAAAGTGATTCTTGCACTGCTTCTATTGGAATGAGCAGCAGCCTGGAAAATAAGATGCAGGATATTTCAGAGACTGCTGGGAATCATTGGGGTACAAGTAAACACATGGGTTGTGTTAGGGTCGCTAAGAGGAAGAGCAGGTGCATGTATACTTGCGTGTACACCAATGCTAGAAGTTTAGTAAATAAATTTGATGAATTTGAGGTATTCTTCAAAACATCAAAGGCAGATATTGTTGGGATTTCAGAGACGTGTCACACAGATATAAGGAATGCAGAACTGGAATTTGGGGAGTACAATGTCTACAGAAAGGATAGACAGGATAGGAAGGTAGGAGAGGTTATGCTATTAGTTAAGAAACACATAAAATCCAAGGAAGTGAAGCCAGTCGACATCGCTCGACAATGCAGTGTCGAGTCAGTTTGGTGTGACATAAGCATCGGGAGATCAAAATTGAGAGTTTGATTTGATTTGATTTCGATTTTATTGGCGCATTAGCAACTAGGGCTATAATGCGCCAAGACCAGGTAAAAATTTAACATCTCAGTGACCTAATTAATTAGGCCACCATGTCCAGATCTAAAAATAAATATATAAAAAAGATAAATCAATAAAAGAGATAACAACAACATATAAATTTTAAATACGATTAAAAACCTTTATTGCTTTCAAAAAGCTAAAAATCGCAGACACATTGTCATTGTCGGATAAAATCTGACTGAGTGTATAAGGCTCAGTCAGATGATTAAAAGCAGTAAAATGGGTGCTGCTAAAACCTGGACAGTCAATTAAAAGGTGTCTGATCGTTAAAATTGTGCCACACGACTCACACATAGGAGGGTCATCAGCCCTCAGCAAAAACGAATGAGTTAAATGACGGTGTCCTATGCGGGTCCGGGCAAGAACAACTTCCTCCTTACGATTCCTGCGCAGACTAGACTGCCACGGTTCAATAACAGGCTTTATACGATATAATTTATTCGCAGTCTGTCTATTCCACGAATCCTGCCATTGGGAATATATCTTTTTGTGTATTATTTGCCTGTAGTCTGTGTAGGGGACTGACAGGCAGCGGTTATTATTGGGAATTGCTGATTTGGCTGCGGCGTCAGCCAAATCATTTCCCCTAATCCCAATGTGGCTGGGAATCCAGCAGAAGCGGATATCATATTCACGTCCAAGGAGGAAGTGAATCTTCTGCTGAATACTAGACAGAACTGGATGAGGATTATATCTTACAGATATTAAAGCCTGTAACACGCTGAGAGAATCGGAGTATAAAATGAACCGTTGGTATTGGCATTCACTAATGTGATCCAAGGCTAACTCTATAGCATGCAGCTCTGCAGTAAATATACTGCATTCAGAGGGAATCTGCTCCGATGTAGTGCTGTCTGTAAAGACAGCAGCAGAACCCACATATGATTCCGACTTCGAACCGTCTGTGTAAACTGGCGCGAAGTCAGAATGTTCAGCTCGGTGTGCTGAATAAAGCTGCAGGTAGACAGACGATGGAGTGTCCGACTTTCCCCAATTTCTGAGGGACAAGTCACATGTTGGAACACGAGCATGCCAGGGTGGAAGGGGTTGCTTTGGTGTTTGGGCAACCTTGTCTACCTTAATATTAAGTTCTTTGAGTAGCTCTTGGAGACGAATACCAAAAGGACGATTGGCAGTCTTACGGGTGTTGTACAAATTTTCCCATTGTGGCTCAAAAACGAATGGCTACGTAGGATGGTCTGGCAGGGATTTCAGTTTTAAGGCATACTTCAGAGACAACTGCTTACGCCGAAGTGATAACGGTGGTTCGTTTGCTTTGACGTATAAGCTCTGGACGGGAGATGTTCGAAATGCTCCAATAGCGATACGGAGAGCCTGATGATGGACAGGATCCAGCCATCGAATACACTGTCTCTGGCCGAATTGTATACCAGAGACCCGTAATCCAGTCTGGATCGTACAAGTGCACAATAGATGCGTAGTAGGGTGCATCGATCAGCACCCCAAGATGTTGAGGAAAGAGAGCGCAGAATATTCAGCCCTCTTGTGCACTTTGTGCGGAGTTGACGGATGTGATCCAGGAAGATCAGCTTTTTATCGAATACGAGTCCCAAGAATTTTGTGTCCGCTGCTACTGGAATTGCATTTTGTCCGAGCTTTAATTCAGGTTCAGGATGAAGATTACACTTACGACAAAAGTGTACACAAACGGTCTTCTCCGGCGAGAACCTGAAGCCATTAGCAAGAGCCCAGGAGTTGAAGCGATCAACAGCTTTCTGCAGTTGTCTTTCAATAACCCTCATGTTGCATGACTGACAAAATATGCTAAAGTCATCAACATAGAGGGCTCAAAATTGAGAGTAGGAGTGTGCTATAGGCCTAATGACTCTGATGACTATAATAAGAAACTGTACAGAGAAACAGAGTGGGCCAGTAAATCAGAGAATCTTATAATGGGGGATTTTAATTTCCCAGATATTGACTGGAATTTGCGGGATGGTCACTCACGCACCAGCAAGGCTTTTGTGGATTTATTGGTTGATTGTTTTCTACATCAGCATATTAGGGAGGCAACTACAGGGAGTAATACTCTTGATTTGATTTCAGTAGTGATTCTTCATGCATTAAGAATCTGCAAATAAATGAACCACTAAGTGGCAGTGATCACAGTGTTCTGAAGTAGGATTTACTCAAAGAGGTAACTACCATTAGGGGTAAAGGAAAGGGGTATTGCTTTCGAAAAGGCGACTACGATGGACTGAGACAGTATTTATATTCTATACATTTGGATCAACTGATGATGTTACCAACAGCAAATTCAAAATGGGAAGCATTCAAAGAACTTATCTTGGAAGCTACTAGGCTTTACATAACTAAGAAATATTGTTCAAGGTTTAGGCCTAAATGGATGTCAGATGAACTAATGATGCATATGGCAGAGAAGAAAAATGCATGGGATACATACAAATTAACATGTGACACAGAAGCCTATGACAGATACAAGTTGATCTGTAACCAATTTACAAAGGAGGTTAGGCAGGCAAAGGCAGATTACGAGAAATCCTTGGCAAGGGATGCGAAGAAAAACAGCAAAGAGTTCTTTACTTATGTAAACTCTAGAAGGGGATGAATCAGATCGGTCCACTTGATATCGATGGGTCAACTGTTGATGATCCTGCTCAGGTAGCTAACAAACTAAATGAATATTCTGCATCAACATTCACACATGAGGAGTTATTCAGCGAGGGGAATGCCAGAGGTGTATTCAACTCTGGCAGTAAGCTAGAGAATCTTGTAATAACTGAGGGTAAAGTGGAGGAGAAATTGTTGAAGATAAACACAAGAAAGGCACCCGGGGTGGATGGGATCTATCCAGTTATATTAAAGGAGGCAGCAAAGGAAGTAAGCAAACCCTTAGCCATAATTATGAGAGCTTCCTTGGACTCAGGGGAAGTACCCATGGACTGGAGATGTGCAAATGTTACCCCAATTCACAAAGGAGGATCAAAGGCTGACACAAGTAATTATAGACCTGTGAGTTTAACTTCTGTTCCCGAAAAATTAATGGAGGCACTGGTTAAAGAAGCACTGCAGGATCATCTAGACAAGACTTCAGTTATAGCTCGGACACAGCACGGTGTTGTTAAGGGGAAGTCTTGCCTGACCAATTTGATTGGATACTATGATGTGAGTCACAAAAGAAATGGATGCAGGGAATAACTTTGATATTATATACTTGGATCTTAGAAAGGCTTTTGATACTGTTGCACATGGAAGACTACTGCACAAATTGGAGCAGTGTGGCATTGGAGGCAAATTGCTGCTATGGATAAAGGGGTGGTTGAGGGGGAGAAGACAGAGAGTGATAATCAATGGACACTGCTCATCATGGACTAATGTTATTAGTGGAGTCCCTCAGGGTTCAGTATTGGGTCCTTTATTGTTTTCTGTATTTATAAATGATATTGATGATGGTATATCAAGCTTAATATCTAAGTTTGCAGATGATACAAAGGTTGGCAGGGTTGTCAAGGACACTACTGACACTATGCTGCTGCAACAGGATCTGGAAAGGTTGAGCAGATGGGCTGAGAGGTGGCAAATGAAGTTTAACATTGACAAATGTAAAGTACTACACATGGGAAACAGCAACCCCAGAGCAACGTACCAACTCTGTGGTACTACACTGACAGTGGTAGAGAATGAAAGGGACCTGGGGGTGGTTGTGCAGGCAAATATGAAGTTCTCTGAGCAGTGCAGACAGGTTGCAAGAGTAGCTCATTGTGTATTGTCAATGATATATAGGAATTTTTCTAGCAGGGATAAGGAGGTGATTATTCCCTTGTATAAGGCAATGGTCAGGCCACACCTAGAGTACTGTATACAGGTTTGGAGACCTCATTTCAAGAAGGATGTAGAGCTGCTGGAATGAGTACAGAGAAGGGCAACAAGATTAGTGAATGGAACAAAGGGGTGCTCTTATGAAGAAAGGCTTAAGTTTTGCAAATTACAGTGTCTGGAGACTAGGCACCAGCGAGGTGATCTGATAGAGGTGTACACAGCCTTGAATGGGTTGAGCATGCTCAATGCTGATGGATTCTTCCTCTTGCTCAGAATAATCACCTGAGAGGGCATAAATTCAAATTGAGGAAAGACAGATGCAGGATAGACGTGCAGAAATTTGCCTTTAGCCAGAGGGTGGTTGGTTGGTGGAACAGACTTCCATCCCTTGTCGTGGAAGTTGATAGCCTAAATAAGTTTAAGGCTCAGCTGGAGAGATATTTTGAACGAACAGAGGGGTGAAGTGGAAGTGGTTTTTTTTTTTTTTTTTTGGCTGATGCTGCATAAGCTTGCTTTCTTGCATCAAATGTCTCTACTAATGCTAAAGACATGGTTGGTGTGATGTCAAAATTTGCAGATGTAAAAATTGCTAGAGTCATTAATGGTCAGTGCCAAGGAGTGCTCCTTCAGGATGAGTTGAACAGGCTTCATGAATAATCAGAAAAGTGGTGGATATGTTTTAATGTTTCAAAATGCAAGATCTTGCACTTGGGGAACAGCAATCCCAAAATAAATTATACGTTTTGTGGGGATTGAAAGGGATCTGGGAGTTAATACAGGCAGATATGGAATTTTCTGAGAAGTGTAAACAGGCAGCCAGGAAAGCCCATGTTATAGAATCGATGATTAATCAAAAATTATCCTGCAGAGATAGAGGTCATAATCCCACAGTATAAGTCAATTGTAAGACCCCATTTTAAATACTGAGTCCAAAGACTGCCAACACGCATTGTGAGATCGACAATAGGGCAACCATCCAAGGAAATTGAGGTTTGAGAACGAGGGTAGCCTGTGCAGACATTCATTTTTGCCGCTCCTGGAACAGAGAAGTTTTTTCTGATTTATTTTCTGTTTATTAGCTTAAATTGGCATATTAACTTATTTTCTAGAGTAGCTTTATATTCCTATTTACGATACTTAGATTAAAGTAACTTAGAGATTTTGTAGGTATTACTTAGTAATGGAAGGGTATCAAAACCACGTGTTTACCGTTCGTAATTTTCCGCCATTGTAACGCGATACAAAATACAAAAATAATAAGCTTAATATAGTATAGTATAGTACATAATATTGTCAATTAATCAGATAATTAATCTGTTGAACTTCATTGTCAATTAAATTGTACTTTTAACTATACATATAACGACTTGGGTTACATAACAAATAATTAGTAAAAAATAAATAATTAATACTTAACTTGATACGGAAGTTATATAAAGGGATTGGTAATCAATGGGTGCTGCTCTTCGTGGACTAATGTTATTAGTGGATTCCCCCAGGGTTTTGTGTTGGATCCACTGTTTTTTTGTATATTTATCAATGATACTGATGAAGGTATATCAGGCTTAATGTCAAAGTTTGCAGATGATACAAAGGTTGGCAGGGTTGTTAATGACAGTAATGGCAGTGTGCTACTGCAACAGGATCTAGATAATTTGGGCAGATGGGCTAAGAAGTGGCAACTGAAGTTTAACCTTGACAAATGCAAAGTACTGCATATGGGTAGAAGTAACCCGAAAGAAAAGTACCAACTGTTAGGTACTACACTTAAGGTGTTAGAAAATGAAAAAGACCTGGGAGTAATTGTGCAGTCAGATATGAAGTTTTCTGAGCAATGCAGACAGGCTGCCAGGGCAGTTCATAGGGTTTTGTCAATGATATATAGGAATTTTGCTAGCAGGGAAAAGGAGGTGATTGTCCTTCTATGTAAGGCAATGGTCACGCCACGTCTTGAGTACTGCATACAGGTCTGGAGGCCTCATTTTAGGAAGGATGTAGATTGCTTGAGCGTGTACAGAGAAGGGCAACAAGATTGGTGAGGGGAATCTTGGTTCCTCTTACCAAGAGAGGCTTAAGTTCTGCAAATTGCAGCAGCTGGAGGCACCTGCGAGGTGATCTGATTGAGGTGTATGAAGCCTTGAATGGGTTGAGCACGCTGAATTCTGATGGGATTCTTCCACTTGTTCAGATTACGAACCTAAAGGGGCATAAATTGAGGAAAGACAGATGTAGAATAGATGTGCGGAAATTTGCCTTTAGCCAGCGGGTGGTTAATTGCTAGAACAAACTTCCATCTGTCGTGGAGGTTGATAGGTTAAATAAATTTAAGGAGGAACTGGACAAACATTTAGAGGGAATTGTTGTGTAATTTTTTTTTTTTGGCTGATGCTGTATAAGCTCATACGCTTGTTTTCTTGCATCCCATGCCACTATTACCACTACCACAACCGTGTAGCCTGTCTGCTTTTGGGATTTTTTTTTTTTTTTTAGGGTTGTGTAGTGCTGAGGTTTCCTTTCTATTTAATTTGGTTAAATAAAACCACCATTTGTTTAATCTGTTGAATGATTTTTTCTGTGGGACATTCCCATATGAAAACTCTTGTAAACCATATGTAAAACTATTTAACTATTTGAATAATTGATTCAACAATGGAGAGTATCAGCACAGAAGTGTTCTAAAAGACATCATAAAGTAATTCGTTTTCTTATCTAATTGATATATAACGTAGAACATATTGAGCCTTTGCAGCTCTGATATCTATTAACTAAATAAATTCCTATAAAGTCTTTTTTTTTTTTTTTTTTTTTATGAAAACCCCAAACAAGAGGTATTAGAACCTACAGTACTTAGTACCGTGCTTGGGTTGGAGGTTGAGAAGACGAGAGAAGATATTTGTTGACATTAGACTTGAATTTCTGTAGACTGCAATTTTTAGGAAGGACACATGAAAGAAGGTTGTTCCAGAAAACGTCAAATCTTTTGTTTTGTGCAAACACTAGTAGACACATGATCAAACCAATGCTCATGTAGAAATCGCAGAATCCACGTGCTTTGAAGGAAAAGAAAAAAATCATCTTCCAGTTTACTGGAAATCCAATAAAAAAGCCTGCGTAACAACTACACTTTTTAGAGAGTGGTTTAATGATAGCTTTGTGCGAGAGGTGGAAAGTTACTTAGCTTCAAAATCTTTGCCTTTCAAAGTTCTGCTTCTAATCGATAATGTGTCAGGACATCCAAGCAGTCCAGAATTTGACCACCCAAATGTTGAAATTGTGTTTTTGCCAACGAACACCACATTACTTTTAACAACCGCTAGACCAAGGTGGAATTGCTGTGTTTAAGAGAACTCTGTTAGGAGAACTTTTACTAGCTTAATTGAATAAATGGAAAGGGATTCAGACTTAATTGTAAATCAAAGTTGGAAAAATTATAACATCGCAGATTGCCTGATCAACATCAAGGCATCAGTTGATGAGATAAGAGCATCAATTAATGCATGTTGGCAAAAACTGTGGCCAGAAGTGGTTGTTGCTAAAACAATCCCTAATTTCAATGAACTGGTTGCCAATATTGTAGCAATCGCACAGGGAATAGAAAGCAGGGGGCTTTGAAAACATTGGTGCAACAGACATTCAGGAACTTATTGAGACCCATGCAGATGAACTTACAATAGCAGAGTTGGATGAATTAGTAACAAGGTCAAATGAAAACCAAAATGATCCTGGGGAGGAAGCACTCGACATGGTTAGACTTTCAGAAAAGGTGGTGGAAATGGATCCTAATTTGGAAAGAAGCATCAAGTTTAAACGAGACCTAGAACAATAACTCTTGCATTACAGGGAAATTCAAAATGAGCTCAATAAAAAAATGAAGAAACAAACTTCGATTAAGAGTTATTTTTTTCCCAGCAACCCAAATTCTTGATTTTGAAAGATTTGTTTGAAATTTCTTATAAAAATTATATTTAATATTAAATTGTTTATTTTCATTTCGATGTCTTATGCTTGTATTTTACTATGTACTGTATTTATCTACGTACATAGTCACATTATGCAGGTATATACAATACATACATAAACAAAATTTTAGACTAGTTTTTCTTATACATTTCATACTTTGGAACGGAACCTTTTTATTACTATGAGCGCCATAACTCTGTATTTGGGTTTTCGGTATTCGCAGCATTTCTCAGGAAGGTTAACCCCTACGAATAGGGGTTAATGTTCCGGGGGTTTACTGTAGTATTTTCAAAGACACAATTCAGAATCATGGCCAAATCGATAATGAAACATGAAGTCCAATCCTCTACCACGTTCCAATTAAATGATTTAGTCTACAATGTATCTTGCAAGGATTGCAACCCTTCATACCAGGAATCTACTCTCTGTACACTCAATATGAGAATGAAGCAACATTCAACATCCGTCCTTTTGTTCCGATACTCTGCTTCAGCAGTTGCATTTCATGTGATCAGTGAAAGCCATACCTTTTATTCAAGTAAACAAAAATACTGAGCATCCAACATGATTACACCAAATTATTAATTTTGGAGAAACTTGAAATGAAATAACATCAAAATTTCAGTCAATGTATGTACGTTACCCCTAACCCATCTCAGATGCATGGTCCTTCATGCACATGGTCCAAGGTTGCAACTAATCTCCAGGCTAAAAATTCTGCTGCAATACTCATGGTTTCACTTTCCTGTGATCATAACTATTCTGTTTCAAAACAAAATTTTGTTAACAAAATTCTTTGTTTCTTAATGTCTCAGAGGATTCTGAATATTCTTTTATGTTGGTTTCAGAGCATTTATTTTGTTTTTAAATTACGATCTTATTGTCTTCTCTCACTCAAAGATTAGGGTTGGTGGTTCGATGTACTTTGGGGTCCTTGATTCTGGTGTGCATTCGACCACTGATTTTGTCTTTGAGTGCAAGAAATACATTTAAACTATTTGTATAGTTGATTCAACAACGGAGACTATCATCACAGAAGTGTTGTACAAGACATCATATATGTAATTCCTCGTTAAATAACAGAATTATATAATTAGGTCAATGATTTGCACCAACTCTGCCAGTTACAAATTTCAATGCTGAGCCACCATGAATCATTATTTACAAAAACAGAACGAGGATTATGAACCAAAAAACTATACACTTAATAGAAATTATGTAAAAATATCAAGGCAAAGAATAATAAATGCAGAAATTACAAATGTACGTTATAAACCATTAAATGCCCCTGGATGGCTAATCAGACAGAATTAATTGGTAGGGAGAAGGACTGCAAATGGCAGTGAATAACTGAACTAAGAATTGTATAGGCCTCACAATCTTGCTGCTCAGCATGTACATCCCCAAATCTAGTGGTATTGAATTTAAAAGTTCTGTGGCTATGGCCAAAAATAGCAGATACAGTGCACTAGGTACAGCAGTACTAAAAGAAATGATTTTAAATATTTTCTCAAGTTTTCCCTTGCATAAAAATATGCAACCCGACAAGCATCACATGAAGGTTATATGTAAATTTTATTTAAATTTCATATTAGTGCATCTCCTATATCACTATCTACCATTATTTTAACATGAGTTTAGGACTAAACCTATAAAAGTTTAAAAAATTGGTACTGAACAAGGTGCCTGCCATGATTTTGTCACATCATAAATGTGACAAATGTATTAACGTAACAATGCTGCCATTCATGAATTTAATTAGTAATATTTCCAAACTGAAAACAATGTTTTTTAATTGATGTATTGAACACACAAAATAGAAATTAATTACTATATCAGCAAGGTAAGCAGATGAACAATGGCGAACTTTAAAAAAGATCAGATGACCATGTGATACAACAACAAATAACAGACAATGAGTTGTAAAGGGAAGCATTTCTATCTCAAAGCTTCAAGATAAGAATTATGATATAAACAAACTGCACCATAAGTGATTCAGAATTTAGTCTCATCATCTTCTGAAAATGAAGGTCATATTCAAAATTTATCTTTCCAAGATCTTAAAACAATCACAAAATGGAAACACTATAGATGTAGGGGGGAGGGGGGATAAAGAAACCCAACACAAGAACCATGGGAAAATTAGTTTGCCGATACCGCACTTTAGCGCTGCTCATAGGTGTCTGGAGCAGAAGTCGAGAACTATATATCGATTGACAAGTAGGCATGGCTAAGCATAAAATGGTTGGTAGTGGGAATGACACAAGCTATTGTGTAGTCATTGGTTGGCATTATGATGTGTATTTAAGTAAAGAATGGTACATAATTAGTTTTGTAATGAATGGTATACAGGTAATAGTAGTGATGAATCTTTTAAAAGATGGAAGAAATTTGTAAGGAAAATAAAACGTTGCTTGATTTCTTGATGAAAACTAAATTAATAAGACCAAAATTGTACTGTTTGTACAATGATTATTTTAAACTAATTCAATCACGAACAGTCCTGTGGAAAGTTTTGGTATTGTAAAAATTGCTCTACGCGAGTTTCTTTATAAAACAGTTTTATGGAAAATACAAAATTTCCATTGAAAAAGATAATATATTACATGGCATGCACGTTGACTTTTGTTCAATGTGCATGCCAGTAACTATGACAGCATTCCATCTGGAAATTTCGAAAGTAACAGCAATTAAGTTTTCTAAGAAACTAAGAGATATTTGCAAATTGCAGTTGTTAAAAAACCCATTAAGTTGGGTGGATCGGGGAAAACTGTAGCAGACAAAACTGTATTGGTAAAGCCAAAAGAGGGCAAAATTTAACTGCTAAGAAGAAATGGGTGTTTGGAGTATTTGAAAGAGTCAAAATTCGTTTTCATGAAATTCATAAAAAATCAGAAAGTAAAAACTCTTTCACGCATTATTAGAAAAGTAGTGAAGATTAATACTACCATCATAACAGATGAATAGCATGGTATAGGCATATTACGACCTTAGAAAAAAAGAATTACAAACATTTAACGGTGAAACACAAGAAACATTTTTAAGATCCAAATACAGAACACATAAGAATAACTTCGAAGCCCAGTGGAAGAGACTAAATGTGTAACTAAAAGACTAAATGGCAGCTGTAAATGTATGTTGACCGGTCACATGAATGAATATGTGACATCAAATTTATGAGAAAAACCACGAAGATACTTTTCAGAATATTATTAATGAAATTGCGAATGGCTATTGAGGTCCAACTAAATTATTTGTACTCATGAAATTGTTTTTTTTTTTTTTTTTAAAGTTCCATTCTGTTCATTTTTATGGTCTTCATTGTTTTTTCATTATTAAAAGCAGTTTTTTGGAGGTTATGAGCGTTTTTTTTACTATATTATTGATTTAGGTTTGTTTACAAAAAAAAGGAAAGGGTTTCTTTATTTTTCGTTATATTTCACAACCTGACCTTAAATGATAGGTTAGGAAATAATAGAAAAGGTTTCCTTCTATTTCCTGACCTAACCTTAATGGTTAAGTCAGGAAATAACAGGAAAAGAAAGAGATCCTTTTTATGTGTATATAGTGAATAGCTATTAAATAGAGGTATCGATTGATGTTATGATACGTGTGCATCTGTGCAAGTGTCTTTAAAAAATAAAAATACAGTAATAAAAATTAATATTTTGTTAATAAACAATTTATGCACTAGTCCACCCATGATTCTAAAGAAAAAAGGTCAGGTTACCCCCTTCTCTTTGGGAAGGGGTCAAGCTCCAATGGGATTAAGTGGAGGTAACCTGACATTTTTTCACAATTATGGAACGTATTCATTGGGGCATGTGTGATTAGGGAAAGTTACCATTGAGGCAAATGACCATTGGTGCTTCTGAGATTAGGGCAAGTGATACTAAACCGATGTTATCGTTTGTTGTGTTCACGCACCAATCATACATCATTTGCCACGCCTACCTGTCAATCAATATATCGTTCTCGACTTCTGCTCCAGACCAATAACGACTACTGTCTGTTTACCTAGCAAGCAGGACTAGAGTGCAGTATAGTCAAACTAATTTTCCAGATAAGTTAGCAGACGTTTCCCGTGGTTCTCAAGTTGGCTTTCTTTACCTTTGCCAAAAAATGAATGATACTTTACAGGATTAACATGGAGTCAGAAGAAAAGAGCAATAAAAGTGGAAAGAGCAATAAACAGGAAAGCAGTTATAACCAGGAGTGTCAAAATTGGAATTCCTGTATGCAGTGTTCTCCCCAGTACCTATCGAATGGGCGCACAGCTCATTGAATTAATCTGACTGTCTGGCTAAAATTTAAGTGATTCTTGCGGTACTGCTCCCTAATCTTGATCAATATTAATTGTAACATGCTATGCGATCAAGATAAATGCGAGAGGAGCATATAACGTAAAATTATGCAATTAATTTTTGCTCAGGATCACGTAAGTTACATTTATAAAAAAGAGAAAATTTTATAATATTGTGAATTATTACTCTTCCCAAACACTGCTACTTCATAATGCCACCCAGCTGGCAAAATTTTCTGGGGAGAACACTGTGTATGTATATTTTTTAAACAAAATTTATATACATACATAATGATTTTAAAAATTTTAATCTACATCAAAAAGTAATACATTATAATAATGTTTAATCTGGCAAATCATTATCATCTGATTATATTACATTTAATTCAGGTTTTATTATACAGATATAATAATAATAATAATAAATAAAAAATGTGCCTATGCGATTTAAAAATATCGATTTCGGATAATGCTAAAATTTAAAATCTTGCATGGTTTAACAGCAACATTTCATGTGAAATTTGAAATAAACTTCATAGTGTGTTTGTGTGTCTGCGTGTTTATTTTTTAATTATTTTTTTGTTTATATTTTATTCTATTTTTAATTTATGAACAGAATTAATTAGGTCAGTTTAACTGAAAAATGTGCAAAGTGGCAACATTTCTAATTAAGAAATCACCTTACGAAGTAGTCCACTAGTATACTCAATGTACAATTCAAACAACCCAATTATTTGAGCACCTGTCAGGTGCTGTGCAGATGTTACAACTGGGAGGTGAGAGTTATTATAACTAATTGGTGAAAAACTACAGAAATAGTCAAATTCGATGTATGATTATTAAAAATATAATGCTTTAATTAAAATTGCAGCCATGGAACTTTTTTGATCCGATTTCATATATCGCAATTTGCTTGTATCCAAATCTCCACATTCATCTCCTACACGGAGACAGATGTTACAGCTTTCAATAGTAATTAAAATTCATTAATTACTATGTTTGTTTGTTATTTGGTTTTTAGGAGCATTAGCAACTAAGGCCATATTGCTCCGGGAATGTGCGGTGGTCATTCTCTGACCTTTCCGCATCCTCCGCATTTGGTGGTGACGGGCTCGAACCCCGGTCTAATCAAGAAGAGTGTGCTACGCACTGCTGCTCCTTCCCACCTGGCTACGGAGGCGCCTTAATTACTAGGTCAATTTTGACAAGAGCCACAATCAGGCCTCTTCCCTTGCCTAAGCCATTGATCACAAATTCTATTTGTACTTTATCTTCTATTACATTTTCATGGTCCTATTACACTTTAAAAATAAAGATGACTTATTGGCATCTTACTTTTCTTTAACTCTTGCTTTTATGATTGGTAAAGCTCTTACTACCATATGACACACATCCCACTCATCGCTTTACTTAGTTTTCAAATTAGGAGAGCTGGTCCTGATGGCATTTTTAAACTTTCTTAAAAATTGCACTCAAACATTCACAACTGTTTTGGGGCCATATTTTTAAAACTGTTATATCATTGTGGTTTTTATGCCACATTAAAATTTTCTGGTATTCAGATTTCTTGTATTCCAAATCTTCTTGAACTTATTCAACAGTCAAAATTAACGGAGAAGTCCATCCAAATGCCAATACTGAGATACCTTCCAACTGATAACTGTCAATGTTTATTAGTACCACACTAAACAACTAAATCAGCATTTCCCAGGGGTCAATTCACAAGAAAATTCATAGGGAAAATTTGATTCCAAGAAAATTCAATTCCTGGCTCTAGTTCTTAGCAATCTTTTAAGATTCCTTTACCAATTTCTTAAACCTATATTCTCTTCTGCAAATTTAAGAAGTGAGTTCTTCAAAAGAGCTTAAGTCTCATTAGTTTAAGGGAATGTTTTATATTTAATAGTTTTATATTATTTCAAGGGTTACATTTTATCATTAGTACTAATTACAAATTCAATATCGGAGATTCAAATTTTATTGTAAGAATATTACATACTGTGTACTACAGCTTCTTTTATTAAATAAATTCAATAAGTCAAAGTTATTTTAAATAAAACTTTTATTAACTATTAAAAGTGGTTCCCTGTAAAAACTACTACTACTAAAAGGGTCTGCCACAAAAATTATTCAGTTCACTATGAACAGTTACCCAAGGCACTCCCCAAACAAATACGGTTGGGGAGTGCCTTCGGTACAATCTGAGGACTAACATAACAAGTACAGGGCAATATTAGCAAAGAATCACAAGTTACGATTGAATTTGAAAGCGTCTGCAATTCTGCATGGGCATGATATGAGGGATGAGGGAATATGTTGTGTTGAGAGCCTTGTCAACCAATTCGGCCCGGAGAGAGTGTGCAAGGCTTGTGGATTAAAATTTTCCTCAGCATGGTCTGTGCTTGTTAACAGGACAGACTGTTTTTCCAGGGATCAGGAACACTTGAATATTTGCGGATACTATGGAGGCAGTAATAGGTGGGGCAGAAAACTGCAAGCTCGGGAAATAATAGACTAACCTAACACAACCTTCCTTAGTTAGAGCCACAGGCAGAGGCGAAAACGATTCTCGCACTGCTAATACTGGAAAACAATGTGTCTGGGATTTCAGACCCTGCTGTTAGTTGTCATATAATAAATGAAAATATCAGCTGTGTTAGGATACATAAGTGTAAGAACAGGTGCATGTATAGCAATGCAGCAGTATATTAAATAAATTTGATGCATTTGAAGCTGATTCAGTCACCAAATGCAAGACATTGTGGGAATATTGGAGACATGGTGTCATTCGGACATAAGTGATGCTGAATTTGAATATGGAGAGTAGAATATATACAGAGGACAGGAGGAGGGGTTTATGCTCTTAGTTAAGAAGAATATTAAATCTACGTCAATACATCCAGTTGACATGAGTGATGAGTTGAATGTTCATTCAGTTTGATGTGATATAAGCAGTGGGAAAACAAAATTGAGAGTAGGTGTGTTAGCATTAGTAGGGCATATGATGCAGGAAAGCAAGCTTATATAAGACTCAGTTAAAAAAACAAAATCACCATTCTCATTTCATCCATCCATTCACTCCAAATGTTTGTCTAGTTCTGCATTCAACTTATTTAAGTTGCTGACCTCCACCACACTACAGCAGATGGAAGTTTGTTCCAACTATTCACCTCCCCCCCTGGCTAAAGGCCATTTTCCACCCATCTACTCTACAATTCTCTCTCCTCAATTTGAATTTATGTCCCCCTCAGATGAGTAATCTGAGCAAGAGAAAGAATCCCATTAGCACTGAGCATGCTCAAACCATTCAACACCTTATACACCTCCATTAGATCACCTCTCAGGTATGTAGTCTCCAGAAGCTGCAATGTGCAAAAGCCTTTCTTCGTGACACCAACACTTTGTTCCAATCACCAATCTCACTGCCCTTTTCTCTACTCGTTCCAGCAGCTCTACATCTTTCCTAAAATGAGGCCTGACCATTGCCTTATCACCCCCTTATCCCTGCTGGCAAAATTCCTGCATATCATTGACAAGACACCATGAGCTACTCTTGCAGCCTTTTTGCACTGTTCAGAAAACTTCTTATCTGACTGCACAATTACACCCCAGGTCCTTTTCGTTCTCCACAACCCTGAATATAGTACTACCCAGTTGATACATTACTCTGGGATTACTAAGTACCCATAGGTAGTGCTTTACATTTATCAAACTTCGGTTGCCACCTCTCAGCCCATCTGCTCAACTTTTCTAGCTCCTGTTGCAGTAGCATACTATAATTACTGTCATTAACAACTCAGCCAACCTTCATATCATCTGCAAATTTAGACATTAACCCAGAGGTTCCCAAACTTTCTCGGTTCATGGTGCCCTTACTGTCCCAGTAATTTTTTCACGACACCCTGGTGGTTTTCGACATTTTAATATATACCTAAATAATAATTTTATTCTTTATATAGAGGTACTAAATAAAGATTAATTATAGATCACCGCAAAATTAAAAAGATACAGTACAATGGATATTGTACCATACCCTTTTTATAATGAAATAAATATATAAATTTCAAAAAATAAATATATAATAATAATAATAATAACTTAAACCCAAATTACATGGCACCCCGGTTGAAAACCACTGCATTAACCGATATACTTCATCAATATCATTGATGAAATACCGAAAACAACAATGGGCCGAACACCGAACCCTGGAGGAATCCACTAATAACCACTCTCTGTCTTCTCCCACTGAACCACCCTTTTATCCATTGTAGAAACTTACCTATAATGCCATACTGCTCCAATTTGTACAGTCATCTTCCATGTGCCACAGTATCAAAAGCTTTCCTAAAATCCAAGCATATGATATCAAAATTATTCTTTACATCCAATTCCTTTGTTACCACATCATAATATCTAATCAAATTTTTTGGACTAAACTTTGCCCGTAGCAAACCCATGCAGTGGGTTTGTTAGAGAACTAAGTTAAAGATGATCATATATTATCTTTAACCAGTGACTCCATTGTTTTCCCAGTGAACACAAGTTAAATTAACAGCTCTATAATTCACTGAATCCCCTTTGTGAATTGGGGATATATCTGCAATCTCCAGTCCATGGGGATCTCCCCTGAATCTAAGGATGCTCTCATAATCGTGGCTAAAGGTTTGCTAACTTCCCTCACTGCTTCCCTCAATATAATCGGATAAAAAAAAAGGAAGTAAATTGCAGCCATTATCAACCCACTGCAGGATGGAAGCCTCCTCAACAATTCATGCTGAGGGAAATGGACCATAATCTGCCACGCTGGTCCAGTGCGGGTTGGCAGATCGACCGTATTTAGCAGTCAGGGGCTTGAACCCGTCTACTCAAAGAGCATGTGCCGCTGCACTCCCACTCCTGACCACTCCGCTACGCTAAATATAATCGGATATATTTCATCAACCCCAGGTGCCTTTCTTATGTTTAACTTCAACAATTTCTTCTGCACTTTCCTCTCAGTTTTTACAAAATCACTTAGCTCCCAACTAGTTTTATAAACTTCTAGCATTCCCCATCTTGAATAACTCCTCATATGTGAATGCAGATACAAAATACTCAGCTACTTGACCATGATCATCAATAGTCAAACCATCTATGTTAAATGGACCAATCTGTTCCTTCTAGAGTTTACATAAGTAAAGAACTCTTTTTCTTTGCATCCTTGCCAAAGGTTTCTCATAATCTGCCTTCGCCTGCCTAACCTACTTTTTGACTTGGTTACAGACTAGCTTATATTTTCCATAGGCTTGAAAATTTATATGAACCCCGTGTATATGAGTCCCTGTTACGTAAGCAAAAAACCCTTCCCCTTACCGCTGATGGTAGTTACATCTTTAAGTAAATCACAAACCAGTACGCTGTGATCAGATCACTGCCACCTAGTGGTTCCTTTATCTGCAGATTCTTAACACATGAAGAATCACAATCACACTGCTGTTAATCAAATCAAGGGTATTGCTCACACTGGTTGCCTCTTGAACATGTTGCTTTAGAAAACATCCAATAAATCCATAAAAATCTTGCTAGTGTGCGAGTGACCAACCACAAGTTCCAGTCAATATCTGGAAAGTTAAAATTCCGCATTATAAGACATACTGATTTACTGGCCCACTCTACTTCTCTGCACAATTGCTCATTATACTCACCAGATTCATTAGGCCTATAACACACACCTACTCTCATTTTCCCTTTCCCAGTGCTTATGTTACACCACACTGACTCAACATTGATTATCCACCAATATTAATTGGATGCAGTTCGTTAGATTTTATTTGTTTCTTACAGCATAATGCCTCCTCCCTTATCTATCCTTTCTGTACACATTGTACTCCCCAAATTCCAATTCTGGTCTGTGTATATCCCTGTGGCACCACGTCTTTGATATTCCAATAGTGTCCGCTTTTGATGTGTTGACCAACACTTCAAATTCATCAAAAAAAACCCTGTGGAAATAGTGGAGACATGGTGCCACTCACACATAAGTGATGCTGAATTTAAATATTGGGAGTACAATTTATACAGGAATAACAGGAGTTTATATAGGGGTTATGCTCTTAGTTAAGAAGAATATTAAATCTAAGGTGATACATCCAGTTGACTTGGGTGATTAGTTGAATGTTGAGTCAGTCTGATGTGATATATGCACTGGGAAAACAAAATTGACAGTGGAAGTGTGTTATAGGCCTAATGATTGTGATGGGGATACCAAACAGCTATACAGGAAACAGAGTGAGCCAGCAAATCAGAATGTCTGAATCAGGGATTTATGTTGACTGGAATTTCAGGGTGGTCTTTTGCACATTAGCAAGACATTTGTGGATATCTTGGATGACTGTTTTCTACAGCTGCATGTTACATAGGTAACAAGAGGATTGTTATTTGTTATTTTTTTGGTTTTTAGGAGCATTAGCAACTAAGTATTGCTCCGGGACATGCGGTGGTCGTTCCCTGACCTTTCCGCATCCTCCGGTATTTGGTGGTGACGGGCTCAAACCCCGGTTTAATCAAGAAGCGTGTGCTGCGCACTGCTGCTCCTTCCCACCTGGCTACGTAGGCTCCTAACAAGAGGAAGCTATGATCTTAATCTGGTTATCAGCAGTGATATTCATGCATCAAGAATCTTCAGATAAAAGAACCAATAAGTGGCAACCATTAGTGTATTGATGTGTGATTTACTTGTTTATTCGTTGTTCGGTTTTTAGGAGCATTAGCAACTAAGGCCATATTGCTACAGGGATATGCGGTGGTCATTCCCTGGCCTTTCCGCATCCTCCGTATTTGGTGGTCATGGGATTTATTTAAAGATTTAACTACAATCAATGGTAAAGGGAAGGAGTTTTGCTTTCGTATGGGTGGCTACGGTGAGACCAACTGATGTTACCATCAGCAAATGCAAAATGCGAAGAATTCAAGGATATAATCATAGAAGTTACTAGAATTTTCATACCAAGATATATTGTTCTAGAATTAGATCTAAATCAGATGAACTAATGAGAGTCATCGAAGAAAAGAAAAATGAATGGGGTGTATATAAATTATCAGTTTATAATGAAAATAAAAAGAATGAAAATAAAAAATCTTTGGCAAAAGGTGCAAAGAAAAGCAGCAAAGACTTCTTTACTTATATTAGCCGTAGAAGGAAGGAATTGAATCACACTGGACTGGTTTAATTGCTGATCCGGCTAAGGTTTCTGACAACCTGAATACCTATTTTGCATCTACATTCACAGATGAGGAATTCTTTAGGAAAGTGGATGCCAGAAGATTATTAAACTCTAACAGACAGTTAAATGATTTTGTATTAACTAAGAAAAGTTGAAAATAAATTGCTGAAATTAAACATAACAGCATCTTGGAGTGGATGGGATCTATTAAATTATATTAAGTGTGACACAAAAGAATATATTAGCAAGCAGTTAGCCATAATTCCGAGTGCATCCTCGGATTCAGGGGAGGTCCTCGCAGACTGCAGATTCCTAATTTACAAGTGGGATCAAAAAAGCTGCCGTAGCCTAGTGGTCAGGAACGTGGGTGCATAAGTACACATGCACTGAGTGACCAGGGGCTCAAGCCCGTGACTGCTGAATACGGTAATGTTTCTTGTATTCTGCTTATCTTGTGAGCTCCTCTGACCGTTTGGTCATCCCGGAGTATAAACAGAAAATTTATTTATTTATTTAAAGGGTGGCACGAGTAATTACAGACCTTTGGTTTTAACTTCTGTTCCAAATAAATGGAGTGACTGGTTAAAGAAATAACAGGATCATCTATAGACTACTGTGATTACACTTCAGAGAGAGCATGGATTTGTTAAGGGGAAATCTTCTGGCCAATTTGACTGGATACTAAAATGTGGTCGCAAAGGAACTGCATGCAAAAAATACTTTTTGCCTATAATACAGGTGATATCAAAATAATGATCTGATATCATATACTTGGGAAAGCCTTTGATACTGTTGCAAATAAAATACTGAAGAAATTAGAGCAATGTGACATTAAAGGCAAATTGCTGCTAAAAACAGGGACTTTTCTTTATCAGCAAATTGCTGCTGATAAAGGGATGGTTCAGCAGGAGAGGACTGAGTAGTAATCACTGGACACTACTCTTCCTGGACAATTGTTATGAGTGGAGTCCCATGCAGGGTTCAGTTTTTGGCCCATTGTTGTTTCTTATGAGCAGAGCTGGCCAGTCCATTAGGAGAACCTAGGTGGCTGCCTAGGGCATAAAGGTCCTAGGGGTGCATTCCAACAAAATGTAATTTTGTTGTTGGAATGGTTTTTTAATTTTTTTAATGGCTAAAAAAATTATTTAAATTAAAGATAATTATTTCTAAATAAAGAAATAATAACATCTAAATATTTTATCAAATATTAAGAATATATTTTAAAAAAGTGATTTACAACAGAATCCTCTGTATTTATTACATTATAAATAGAATACAACTGGGGTGCAAATTTTAAGTCTCTCTCTCGTAGGTTGCATGAAACCCTTGCACTGTCTCTGTTTATCAGTGATATTGATGAAGGCATGTCGGGCTTGCAGATACAAAAGTTGGCCAGGATGACAATGGCAGTAATGATTATATGCTACTGCAACAGGATCTAGAGAATTTAGGCAGAATAATGGCAACTGAAGTTAAACATTGATAAATGCAAATTACTGCATAGGGATAACAGCATCCCCAGTCGCATACCATGTAGTAATACAAGTGGAAAGTGAAAAAGATCTTGAGGTAATTGTGCAGAAAGATATGAAGTTCTCCGAGCAGTGCATACAGCTAACAGAACAGCTGCATGAGCTATTGCCAATGATATAGACGAATTTTGCTAACAGGGATAAGGTGTTGAGAACTGCATTTTAGGAAGGAGCATCTGGAATGGGTACAGAGGAGGTTAATGATTTTGTTGAGTGAAACAAAGGGATGCTCTTGCTAAGAAAAGAATTTCCAGAAATTTCATTTCTGCAAATTGCAATGCCTGGAGACTAAGCATCTGTAAGGTGATCTCACTGTAATGCTTAATGCTTTGAATGGATTGAGCAAGTTCAATGTTTATGGGATTCTTCCTCTTGCTCAGATCACACACACACGAGGGGGGGGGCACAAATTCAAATTTAAGAGGTTGCAAACAGATGTGCAGAAATATATTTCCTTTGTTGTGGAGGTTAACAGCTTTAAAAAAATTCAAGGAAGAAGAACCAGATAAACTATTGGCACAAATGGATAGTTGAAATGGTTTTTTTGCAGCCTGTATAAGCATGCTTTCTGGCATCACTTGCCACTACTAATTCTAGTTCAAATTCCCCCAAATTTATTTACTACACTACAGATTGAAACAAGTCACCTTAAATATGCAGTGAAGCCTATTTGTCTTCCGTCCTTCCCCTCAAATGTGGCCATACACAAAGTTTAAATACAATCAAAGCTCTTTACAGCAATTGCCAGGGAATGAGAAAAAAGTTTTTATATCAAAAGGATGTTATATCAATAGTTCATAAAATCAGCAAAAGAACAAAACATTAGCATTACATTTAATGTAATCTACTATTACAATATGGTATGATGTAATTCAGAATAGGTACAGTCGGTCCTCGTATAACACGTGTTTACATTACACGAATTCGATCATACACGATTTATAAATAGGGGAACGATATCTTACAGAACACGAACCGAATTCGCTTATGCACGATTCGCCTTTGTGTTTACAAGAAATGGCAGTCGAACGCGGAATCACCCCAACAGAACGCAACACGATAGGAATGAAGAAGATTCTGAAAATGTATTTATATGTTTTATATCAGTGAAGGGGAAACACATTTCACCATAATAACGTAAAAACCAACACAATTCCAGCTATCGGTATAATCGCAAATGCAATTAGATGGAGTTTACTACCAGTTTATAACAGATTCCACTAGCAGAAACAAAACTGGAAATTGTTTTTATTGTTTTATGGTAGTAACCCCCAGAAATGTGCTTTAGTAAAATGTGGGGTGTTAATAGTGTATCTCGGCCTTTACGGTGTTGTTTATTCAGTTGCTACCCGCGCGCAGCTTTGTTTATGTGTATCAAGCGTGCTCCTCATTTTGTAATTGTGCTTTATTCCCTAAAAATTAGTAAAATACTTAAAAGGTGTGAAAAGGAAGCGTCCTGATGAAGACACTGCAGATTCAGAGGGGAAAAAAAAAAAAAAAAGCAATATCGATAAACAAAGGCGGACTGGATCAAAAATTCTTACCCGGGAAAATTTATAGTGGCCTCATACTACGGTTTATGGCCAAAATCACACCAGCCTCCGGCCCACCGGGATTTCCCGGGTAAGGCTTATGGCCAGTCCGCCTCTGTCGATAGAGAAAAAAATATGAAATTGTGAAACGCTTTGAGCGAAATGAAAGACCGTGTGATATTGCACGTGCTGCAGACCTAAATGAGGCAACGCCAAGAATTACAAAGAATGCGGAGAAAATAAAAACAACTTTCATAGCGGGAACAACTCAAAGTGTAATTAAAATCCATTAGACTAAGACACAAGAACTGGAAGGGATGGAACGGCTGTCATCTGTTTGGATAGAAAATCAAACAAAAAACAAGTTTGCTTACGATAGAAGCAAAAGCATTAGCAATATTTTATTACGTAATAGTCGTAATAAAATACGTAAGCATTTTATTACGACTATTTTATTTAAAATAATTTTTTTACGAATAAAATACGTATTTTATTCGTAAAAAATACTTTTTTAGTATTAAAAAATACTAAAAATACTTTATTATAATATAATAAAAATATTTATTTTTTTATTATTTATTATATTATAATAAAAATATATTATATTTTTTATTACGCATTTTAATCGTTATAAAATACGTAAGTATTTTATAACGATTAAAATTACCCGGTTATTTATTGTGTTTGGTAATGTTTTGGTTCCAAATGTGTGTTCAATCTTGGGTGGTCGGCACCTAACCCCACTTTTCCCATAGGGCCTGTTGTTTATATTGCACGATTTTGCATTGCACGAGAGTTTCTAGGAACACAACTATCGTGCTATACGAGGACAGACTGTACTACAGTATTAAACAAGATGAAGACTGCAGATTTTGTAATTACTACAATAGCACACATGTAGAAGTTGGTGGTGCATGAAAACAGAGTGCAATAGATGTAGTAGTAGTAGTGGCATGTGATGCAAGAAAGCATGTGTATGAGCTTATGCAGCATCAGCCAAAAAAAAAAATTAAAAAATCACACCATTCCCTCCAAATGCCTGTCCAGATCCTCCTTAAATTTATTCAACCTATCAACTTCTACAACGACAGATGGAAATTTGTTCCACCCGCTGGCTAAAGGCAAATTTCTGCACATCTATTCTACATCTGTCTTTTCTTAATTTGAATTTATGCCCCCTGGGTTCGTAAACTGAACAAGTGGAAGGATCCCATCAGAATTCAGCGTGCTCAACCCATTCAAGGCCTTATACACCTCAATCAGATCACCGCGCAGGTGCCTAGCACTGCAATTTGCAGAATTTAAGCCTCTCTTGGTAAGAGAATCCCTTCATTCCCCTCACCAATTGCCCTTCTCTGTACACACTCAAGTAAATCTACATCCTTCCTAAAATGAGGCCTCCAGACCTGTACACAGTACTCAAGGCGTGGCCTGACCATTGCCTTATACAGAGGGATAATCACCTCCTTTTCCCTGCTAGCAAAATTCCTATATATCATTGACAAAACCCCATGACCTGCCCTGGCAGCCTGTCTGCATTGCTCAGAAAACTTCATATCTGCCTACACAATTACTCCCAGGTCCTTCTCATTTTCTACCACCTTAAGTGTAGTACCACACAGTTGGTACGTTTCTCTCGGGTTACTTCTACCCATATGCAGTACTTTGCATTTGTCAAGGTTAAACTTCAGTTGCCACTTTTTAGCCCATCTGCACAAATTATCTAGATCCTGTTGCAGTAGCACACTGCAACAGGATATGTACTGTGATATGTACTGTACAGTACATATACAGGATATGTATATGTACTGTCATATACATAATCATTATATACATAATGATTATGCATATAATCATTATATGTCGAAATACACCACTGTTTTCAGTGTAGAGCTTGCTTTAGAAGCATTATGAAGACACATGTAGCAGTAAATTAGCTTCACTTCAAAAACCAATGTACAAGTTATACTACTTGATGAGCATTCTTCAACAAAATTTCCTGCTGAACCACAGTAGGCTCCTCCTCTATCATTACAAATTTCAGGTTTGATAACATTTGTCATGAGTTCATTTGTGCATATCCTAAACGCACAATGTCTGCATCAAATTTGTTGTGGTCTTTGAAACACATTTCGCTTCAAGTTTTTGAGGATGTGCAATGCCACACGATCATGTTGTGATCAAAGTCTCTCATCTATTCTTTGTAGAATTTTGATGACATCCAAGTGTTTTCATTTGCTCAAAACAGTCAGCAATGCAATGTTTTCAAACCTTTAAAGCATTTGGATTTGTACAAGTCATACTGATTAAACCAATAGCCTTTACATATTGTACAATGAAATGAACCTCGAGTTGAAGATAATTTTGCATAGTCAGCCAGCAATCTGGTCATCAATTTCAATAATCTTTCATTTTTAAATGTGAATATCGCAATAAAGTGAAAAACAAATCAATGGTTGAAATTTTTGTTGTTATAACCAATATAAAATAGTATTAGTTTTGAGAAATCAGTTGGAAACTAATACATTGTTTTTATGTGCAGGGACTTGAAAAAGAGGGTTACTACAAAAAACTTCAATTGTATGCTACTTATGTCTATAGTGACTTCATAATTATTGTATTGTTACTTTTGCTACATATAAAACTTAACGAAGCATTATTTTGTTTTTGACCCTGTTGTAAACTATAGTAATAGCATTTGCCATATAGTGTAAAAGGTTTTTGCTGCACTGGCAAAACTTTTAATGTATGCCCCCTAATTCTGGAATTCTTCATAAACAGTGGAAATTCCACCTTCATTCATTTTACTAACCCCTCTTAGATCCTCATAAAACTCAACTGCATCAAGCTCTGTAGCCCACATAATCAGTCTTTCTTCTTAGTCAATCACACTTCATTTGTTTGGGAATTTATTAGGCAGATCGGCATCTGTGGCCATACGCCACTTGCTCATCTAAACATTCCAATCTCTGATTCTTGAACCCTTTAAAGAAGCTCAATGTCTTTTTTCAGATTAGATGTCCATGAACACAGTAGTCCAAATGTGGTCTTACAAGTGACTTATACAATGGTATTATGGCCTATCTCTACAGGACAATGTTCAATAAATCATCAATAGGACATCACTGGCTTTCACTGCTGCCTGTTTATACTGTCAGAAAAATTTATATTTATAAAATTTTATATTTAGAAAATTTATATCTGTCAACCATCATCAGAAATTCAGTCTTGTGACTGATCAGTTCCTCTGATAAGCTTTCGCCACCTTTGCAGTTTGGTTTAGTTCCTCAAAATTTCGAAGTACTGCTTCATCCAGCAATGTCCTAGTGACAGTCTTTTTTGGTATACTCCTAGGGCATTTTCTCTTCTACCTAGAATTTCCTTTGTTCTTGGACACGTCTTAGTACTTCCACATTTGACACTTTTTCAGCCCATTTAATTTTATTATTAAATCTCAAAGGTCACAAGTCTCTTTTTGTTAGAATCCATGTCTGCTGCATATAGTGCCACTGACCAGATATGTCATTACTATCTTCTTCCTAATTTCTCCAATTTATTCTTGAAAGATTGTTTTGCCATTGCAATTCATTTGATTTCAAACTGGATTGAATCTCATTTTGAAATGAAATATCTTGTGCAAATAACTGCTCCAGTTACCTCAAGTGCTCTACCAGTTCTCTTCTTACTACATCAATCTCAATTCAGAAGGAAATTAACCTTTTACCAATTAATTATTTTCATCACGTTTATCTTCACTCCATACTTCAGCACTTTCTTATTTAGTCTTTTTATCATTTTTTGTAGTGTAGCAGAGCAACCTACTGATCGTCTGCAAACTTAATAGCCTATACATACTTTTCACCAATTTTAACCCCCACTTCTTACTCCAAAGTGCCACCTTTATTAAGACTTCAGCAAAAGCATCAAACAAAGCAGGTGAAAGCAAGCATCCCTGTCTTACTCCTTTTTTAACTCTAGCTTTTCTGTCAGTTCACCCCTCACTCTTATCATCACATTTTGTCTTCTATAAAAGCCATAGATCAGTCCAATAATTTCCTTGCATCCGATTTTCTCGAACAATTGGAAGTTCTCTCCAGATTACTCTATTCAAACACCTTCTCGTAATCCACAAAACCCAGAGGTTTCTTCCCATGTTATACATTTTCTCTCACAACACTCATGTTCCAATAGCATCTCTCATCAATCTGCCTGTGAAAACTGCACTGTGAGTCATCCATAAATTGTTTAATATGACTCTCCATATGAACATTGATAACTTTCACCAGAATCTTGGTTGCAGGGATAATAAGACGTACAGTTCTGTGGTGTTGGCATACTGTTGGTGTCATCTTCTTGAGTATGGGGGATTATGATTGATGTGCAGAATTCTTCCAGCCAACACCCATCCCTGTATATCATCTTTATCAGTTCAAATAAGACTTTCTTCAGATTTTCACCACAGTATTTTAAAAGATCTGCAGGTATGTTGTCAATTCATGGTGTTTTGCTATTGCTGAGGGACTTTAAAGGCTGTGTTGAATTCATTTTTAGATATATCCCTGTTTTCTTGTTCTTCTAGTGGTATATTCCTCCATGGGTATTTGCTTGAATCATTATAAAGTTCAACTTATCTCCTTCAACTTTTCTTTTGTTCTCTGAAGTTCAGTACTGTCATTCCCTTTTCATCCCTCATTTCTCTGGTTTGAATTCCGCTATTCTTCCTCGTTCACTGATTTTTCTATGCACCAAGTCCACCCGACCTTGTTGTTCGAGCAATTCAATCTCTTGACAGTTCTTTGCCCACACTGTTCCTTAGCCTTCCTACAATCCCTATCAAGTTCATTTTTCAATCTATGATAGTTCCTTTACTCATCATAATTTTTTTGGCTTTTCAGTCTCCTCCTCTTATCCATTTTCTACAGTAAAATATCTGTGATCCAAGGCTTCCTCTTAATTTTTTCTCTTACCGTACGTACCCTGAGCCACTGATGGAGCTTTACAAGTCATCGATTGATTAAAGACCAATTTTGCACTAGATCGTTCAGTCTTCACAGCAGCGATAACATTGGTCAGATCTTGAAACACGTTTTGCACTCTCCTGTCTAAATTTCTCAACCATGAATGATTTCCTTTTATTCAATCACTTCAATTTTAGTTCTACATTCATCTTCACTACTGAGTGATCTGAATCTCTGTCTGCTCCCAGATAGGACATTGCTTTCTTTACTTGGTTACAGTATCTCTGTTTAACTAAGGTTAATCATTTGGTATATTCACAAGGATTCTTCCATGTATATCTTCTGCAGAGTGGTGCCTTAAACCACGTATTTGGTACCTTTAGACTCTCTTCTTTACTTAACTCCAGTAAGCATTTACCTCTTATGTTTCTCACACCCAGACCAAAGTTCCCCACAATCTTTTCTTCCCTTCTCTCTCTCTCTCTCTCTCTCTCTCTCTCTCTCTCTCTCTCTCTCTCTCTCTCCAACCACCACATTCCAATCCCCCATAATTATCAAGTTATCTGACTCTTGATCTGGTTTTCCATATTAATTTCTCCAACTGTTCATGTCTTTTCAACTAATTCATCAACACTAAATGAGGTTGGTATATAAACTTGTATAATTACCGTCAATCAAATTTGCCACAAATCTGACCATAAGTCATGTCCCAACTATTTCCACATCTACTAGTGCTCTCATGAATCTTCATGTCATAATTATTGCAACCCCCCCACCCCCGAGCTTTAGTCTCCACTTACAAATTTGCTTACTTCACTCCATCTTGCCTCTGACGCTCCAAGCACATCAATACTATTCCTGTGCATTTCTTTCGACCTTCCCCAGCTTTCCACATTTCAACATTGTTTGTAAGTTCCATGTTCTGATTCCACAAAAGGGATTTCGCACGTTGGTGACCTGGGGAGCCCTGACGCTTCCCCTGCCATGCTAGCTCACTCATCATAGGATTACTTGGGATATGCTTTCTTTACAGGGTAGTTTCCAATTGCATTCCCTGTCCTGTTTTTATATATATATATATATATATATATATATAAACAGGACAGGGAGTGCAATCAATGCATATATATATATGTGTGTGCATTATTCAATTAGTTTTGCACTATTTATTTTTTTTATCTTCAGTAAGGCACCTTTCAATGTCTAGCTAATGCCCAATATATTAATGATTTTTTTATTATCTTAAACAATTTTCATGTTGGTTCTTCCAGGCTTAGCCCCAATGAATAAATTTTAAATTATAGCCAGATAAAATGTTAAGTATTTACGCTATGCTGTAGCATGGGCAATCAGCTGACCGTTAGAACTAAGCAAGTTACAACTGTCAAAATAAATACTTCTATTAAGTAGTTAAATACTACCTGATATCGTGAAAACTCTACTACTTGCTTGCCCATTCCAAAGAAAACTCTACTACTTGCTTGCATGTAGAGACTTGTCAAACTCTTCACAATTTTCTGGTCTGTAGGTTACTCCCACTCTCCTTATACCTTTGCTTCCCACTGGATTGGGCAAGAGGATCACTTAAGGCCCCACGTCAACCCTAGCAGACACCGTGCCTTGGCTACTTAGCTGGCGGGGTGTGCAATGCAGACACTGGCCAGTAGGGCTAGTTTCCTGGTATGTGGAATAGAATACCCAACGAGTAACCCCAACACAGGAATCTTCTCCGTATGATTCTTCATTCTTACCACCTGGGGTGGTTGTTACTTATCTCCCCCTTTATCTGGTGGGTCACCTCAACTGACAAATCCCAACACAGGGACCTCCTCCCTATGATTCTTCATTCTTACCACCTGGGGTGGTTGTTACTTATCTCCCCCTTTATCTGGTGGGTCACCTCAACTGACAAATATCAACTCCCACCCCTAGGCCAGGATGAACATTCTCACCTAAAGGAACCTGTCCCCATCCCGTTTCAAATAGGTGGGTGCCTTCACTACTGTCCCTCTTTCTCTCTAACACTTTAACCCCCTTCCCACTATTCTCATCTGTTTCACTTTTTCTTTTAACTGGGCTCCCGTCTGTAGCCTCTGCTACCACAGGATTTGCCCTGCCGGTGCTTTATACTCACTATGCCTGGCCTGCCTCCTCGTGATGGGTTTATGTGTGAAAACATAAGCCAATAGGCTAAGGGGCTGGATGGACAACACAACCCCACACTAATACAGTGGTTTCTGATTATTTAGAACACATCGGAATAGTGCATTTTGGCCCGAATAAGCGACTGCCCCAACCATGCAAAGTTTCACATAAAAAGTTAAAAATACAGTGGACCCCCGATTTACGATTGATTCTCTGTACGATCAAATCACATTACGATGGACTCACCATAGAATAGTACATTCAATATACGATATGTAGTAAGTGCTGGTCATTGCAATCATGTTTGTGAATTGAATTTTAATTCTATTAAACAGCAATTCCAATAAGCAAAAATAGGAGGAATATTATCCACAGGCTATAAAACTGAAGATAGGTTTTATTGGATCTTGTCAATTAAAAAATTTAATGATACGTGAAAATCAGAAGAATGATTTCCACAGGTTAGCAAAATAAAAATAAATTTATGCTTACGTGCATAGCTTAATATGTACATGCTAACTAGTTGATATTTCTGTACAGTGACATTTGGGGGGGGGGGAGTTAAACACATTTAAAACAGTAAAAAAGATAAGCAATCAATAACATATAACATGGCGAGCCCACGCAAATCTCAAAAGTAACATAATACTCACAAGTGCGAGTAACATGTTATGAAGCTTAAAAAATAGGAATGAAGAGAAGATTCTGAAATTTTATTTATGTTTTTTATATGATTGAAGATTTTGGTAAAGGGGAAAATGCATTTCACCATAATAATGTAAAGACCCACAGAATTCCAGGTGTCATTGTTGTTATTTGATTTTTAGGAGCATTAGCAACTAAGGTCGTATTGCTCTGGGGATATGCAGTGGTCATTCCCTGACCTTTCCACATCCTCCATATTTGGTGGTCATGGGCTCGAACCACGGTCTAAACAAGAAGCATGTGCTACGCATTGCTGCTCCTGCTCACGGGGTACGGAGGTGCCATTCAAAGTGTCGATATTATCTCAAATTCAATAAGATCAGGATTACTATCCATTTATAATGAGATTGCAACAACAGAAAAGCCCAATAAACCGGAAACTGCAAATTGTTTTATGGTTGTGATCCCCAGAAATCCGAGCAGACCACGTGGTACGGTCGGAGGGTAATCTCAAGTGCTGCGGTCTCCTGCCCCGATTAAACAACATGTTGTCCCAATTAAGTGAAGAAAACCCTGGCTATTTTCTCAACAAGGTTCTGTTCTTTAAGATTTGTCCCAAATAAACGGCTGCCCCAATTAACAAGAATCCAATCTACAGAAACACTCACTAATGTACATAAATCTGGCCCCTTTACATTGGTTGTAATAATCAAAGCGCTTGACATGGAGTTGGAGCAAACCCTCGGAGACGCATTACAATTACTATACCTTTGCTTCCAATAACTTATGCCACACAGATTCTATGCTGGGAAGAGTAACTTCAGACTCAGTGAAACCTTTTTTGTGGTCAGGCTGCTTTTGATAAGAAACGTGACCCCATTTCTTTCCTAAATACATTATTCACACCACAGTAGAATCACCCCAATTTCATTAACCATCTCGCCATTCCCAATTTCCAGGTGGCACCACGTTTCTGTTAGCCCTATTATGTAACCACTAGTTGTCCTGGTTAGGACAACTACTTGTGACATAATAAGGCTAATTCGGCCATTTTATTGACAATACCCCTGATATTACAGCAGACACAGTTAAGACTAGCTATTATGCTATAGTTTAATACTCTGGCACATCCCTTTGAGTTATTTAGAATTGTTTCCCTAGCTTCATCTTCCCACTCATTTGAAATGTTGCTATTCTCAAATTAACTTGCTAACATTGGCTACTGCAACAACAAACAAGAATTCTTGAGGTGATTGCAATCATTACTTTGACCTATATCATTACATTAGATAAATGCAGATCTATATGAACTATATACATATGAAATCAGTGGATCGGAAGTGAATGTGAAAGATACAGTATTTCTATTTATGAATTTTAATTATTAATTAAAAAAAGAAATACAGCAAGGTAAATTAAAATAGCAAGTGAGTGTATAATTTAGAACGGGGTGTGCAATCTTTTGCTAATCAACAAGTGAGTGTATAATTTAGAACGGGGTGTGCAATCTTTTGCTAATCATGTAAATTTATATGACAATGTTGTGCAACCCTTGTCTATCTGAAATGTCCAAAATTCAAGCCAGCAAAAGAAAAACTAACCCTTCTGGTTGGTGATAGTACAGCAAAGTGATGTTAAGCTGAAGTCCCTGTTAGCGTACAATACTTAAAATTCCAGACTTTTTAAAGAGAAAGTTAAAGGTCGTGATGGCAGTCTTTTGGGAGTCATAATGAAATGCTTGGGTAACAGATTATATTCTCAGTGATTAATTTGTTTGACATTTTTTGTTAATATTATTAGAACTACAATATTTAAACTTTTCATACAAAATAATACTAATTCAAGTATGAAAGTGGTAGTTCTTTCTCCTAACACCATCTGGTTGTTCCAGCTCAATGGACCAAACTGTAACTGCAACCTTTCAAGTGGTATTTACACATCGCATACCATGTAGGTGACTTCAGAACTTAACTAAAATGGTCCAAACGTTTAGGAATTATGCATAACTACAAGGAATGCAGTCAGCAACATTGAAGATATTGGGTAGAAATCAAAAAGCAAACATGAATGAGCCATACAAGTACTGCGTACAGGTTGTCACCAATTTCGAAGAACCTGAATACCTATATGGGGCAGATCAGTAGGTGTTGCATTTTGAAGGTAAAATGATTTTGATATGGATTAAGCTGATGAGTAAGTTGCATTTCATAGGAGATCAACAATCACAAGCTCACTTGTCTACAATATTCCTCTGAAATCAGAACAGACTGTTACGTTGTTATTTGGTTTTTAGGAGCATTAGCAACTAAGGCCATATTGCTCCGGGGATATGTGGTGGTCATTCCCTGACCTTTCCGCATCCTCCGTATTTGGTGGGCACGGGCTCAAACCCCAATCTAATCAAGAAGTGTGTGCTACGCACTACTGCTCCTGCCCACCTGGCTACGGAGGCGCCCAGAACAGACTGCCAAGATGATACAGTATATAACTTAACCCAGATAATTATCATTAAAAGATCTCATAAGATCTTTGGACAAATTTGCAAATTTGGAGTGAAGGAAGGGTCCCTCACACTGAGGAGTTCATGGTGCAAAGAACTCTTTCATACGGCACATCTCCTACATGATTGTTTAGGATCAAAAGCTAGCATATACTGATTTACCATCTGCTAATGAATTATTTTTTAACTGCACTGTTTAAATCTTAACTTATTTCGTGCTTTTTTTTTTTACTTATTTACCGGCCGTATTTTAGCACTTATATTTCTAAAACAAGAGGGACCTCACTGTGTGAGATTAAACTGTGTTTTCAAAAATGCATCACCATTGAATCTCACATTTTGCTGATTTATGCATCACCATTGAATCTCTCATAATCTACACATTTTGCTGATTTATGAGGAAACTATCTAACTTTCATTGGTTAATACATGATGGCAAACAAAATCTGAAATATTCACAATGATTCCTTCCACACTGTTGCCTGCTAATATTAAAATTAACAGAATTCTGTAATAACTGCATTTGACTAAGTTAATGATGGCAAATTGTAGCTGCTTAAAACACAGCTCTGATCACCCAAATACTTCTGTTCACTCTATAAGTGATTGCCAGAATGGCCAATTATTTAATAAATTATACAATTCTTAATAGAACTTATGTAACTACTACATCGATACCAGCTAAATAAAAATAAGTTGGCTTCCTACTCTAAAGGAGGCACTTGGGAATCTACATGCATTTAATCATACAATCATCTAATCCATACAGGGTAGAACTTCACCTGTATATCTTGTGGGACAGGTAGAACTATCATCTCTGAATGACCCATGCCATTATGGCATTGATCCTTGTGTGGCATCATAGCCATGCCATCTTTTATCCTATCCCTGGGTGTGGGTGGGTCTCCAACCCTGGGACATCCAAACTTTTTGCCCATTCCTACCTCACTCATCTGGAGGATGCCTTCTTTCTTTGTCCTCCCATCTTCTCACCTACCTTTACACCCAGCTCTCATATCCTGCACTCACACATTTCTTTTTTTTAAGGCACCTCTAGAAAGCCCAGGTGACTCTGGGGATTGCCTAACCAGAGTTTGTTCCCTCTACTGCACTGCATGGCAGTAGAGTGGGGTTAGTGACTGGCACCATGGGATCCCACCAGGGGCCTAAATGGCCAGAACAACACAACTTACACATTTTGACCTTTACATAGGAAATGTATACATCACAGTCTTATGCAGGGTTGCGGGGACCCCCACGTGCCAGACAATAAACACTAAATTACCAAGTCATATCTGCTATGTGGTAGAGGTTAGGCGAACAACCCTTACAAAAGCACAAAAGAAATAATATCAATATCAAAAGGAAGCAAAACCAGACGGTATATTTTGGGAATGTGAATAGTATAAATATTCCGTTTTGTTTTATTTTATTTTATATCATTAATTTTATTTTTGGCTGAAGCAGAGTAAGATCATCCCTTGCATCAGTTTCCCTTACTAAAGCCAATACTAACTGAATGACAAATGTGTTTTTCATAACCAAAGTTCCTTTAGAATGATAAGTCGTAATATAAACTTAAAAACAATATTCAAAATTATTTAGAATATCCCTTTAGTTAAAATGTCCATATCTTAACTATTACTAAAAATATGTTTACCTTAAAATGAAATTTTAAACATAATAACCACTGTTACTACTTATTTTACTTAGCAAAATTTAATTGTTACTATACATCTATTTTTTAGAAGCTTATAAAAAATTAATCTTTCTTCAAGAGGCATTTAATAAGGAAAGAAAAAAAAATCTCAGGCATGCTGAAAAGATGTACAAAACGTGAATGTTCACAGTTTTCATAAATAGGAGTGGTGATCAAACCCAATCAAACCCACTAAGATTATTTTTCTGTGTGTAATTTCAGGCAAATAATATACTTAAGATTTAGTTTCTCTGACTTGAAATGGAAATTTACCAGAAAGTCGTACGCATATTTTTGGATATATGAATTGACACTCACTCTGATATCAACCATCAATTCAACCTTTTAAAACATTACGTTGTACACCAAAATGAATTAGAGTCACAACTATATACAAATTCCAGAGCTTTCCTCAGCTATAATTCAACACTAAGCTTTTGCAAACTGTCAGAAGTTAAGAACCAGAAGAACTTTCACAAATAGTCATCAACATTATGACCACAGCAAATGATAACATGATTTCTCAAGAAAAAGAATTTTCTGAATCTCATGAAAACTTATGCAATTCATATTAACCACAATTGACATGTGCAATCAAACCTGAAATGAGAACCAATTCTTAAGAATATTAAAATCCGACAATTTATACATAAATACTGAAATAGTAATTATTTTATCAGCATTAAGATAATCAGGAATATATTTTTTAGTATACCTTCTGTATACTAAAAAATAAAGAAATATATAAATAATAAAATAAATACAACTTATCATGCTATAATGCATGATGCACTAAAGCGCACACATTTTCATAAAAACAGTCAGGTATAGGTTTCAAACTCTATACATTACCAATACTTACTACATTTTTATACTTATTTTTATCAATGCATATGGTGCTACATTGGGTAAATAATATAAAAATTCAAAGGTTATGTTATTAAACAGAAATTTCTTAAAGTAAAACATGGGGGGGGGGGGGTTATCTTGTACTGGGTCTCTCTCTCTCTTTTTTGTGTAAGAATGTTTTATGCAAAAAATCACTTTAGTAGGAATGAGTGTATGGTTAATTGCTCAGCTTTTTTTTTTTTTTTTTTTTTTCCTGTCTTCTAAAATAAATTCAATTTTCAATATTGGGATCATTTTCTAATGATTTTAAGCTTGCTAATTATAAAAACTGCTTTTAAATGAATTTGATGTTTGTCTATCATTAGTTGTCAAATCATCTTGTATTCGCATTATATCTTTAACTGTTAACTGGCTTCCTTGGCTTTAAAAAAATTCATCAATTCATCTGGTGCAATTTCCTTAAATCCTACTTCTTGGAGAAGCTGTACAATCCCTTCAGTTGTTATGGTAATCAAAATTTTATATACAAAAACTCTCAAACTGAATGACATACTTTGGGTAAGCTTGCTCCAAATTCTATTCATATTGGACATTGCATTAGTGTTAAAATCCTTTCAGTTTGACTGAGCCCTAATATATTAGCATTAGTAAAGGCATATGATGCAAGAAAGCAAGTGTGTACAGCATCAGCAAAAAAAAAAAAAAAAAAAAAAAACCTTCCCATTTCACCCATCCATTCGCTCCTAATATTTGTCCACCTCTTCTTTGAATTTAGTGAAGCTACCAAACTCCATAATGACAGATGGAAGTTTGTTCCAGCAATATACCACTCACTCAATAGCTAAAGACAAATTTCTGCACATCTATTCAACAACTGTCTTTCTTCAATTTCAGTTTATGCCCCCTCAGGTTTGTAATTTAAGCAATCCATCATGATTGAGCCTGCTCAATTCAGCCATGGCCTCATACCTTAAATCTGAGGTGTATGAGGCCTTGGCTCTCAATCAGATCACCTCGCAGGTCTTGTCTTGAAGCCTAGTTTGAGATGCTGCAATCTGCAGAACTTAAGCCTTTATTCATAAGAGCACCCCTTTGTTTCCCTCACCAGTCTTGTTGCCCTTCTCTGTACTCCTAGCAATTCTACATCCGTCCTAAAATAAGGCTTCCAGACCAGTATGCAGTACTCAAGGTGTAGCCTGACTATTAACTTATACAAGGGGATAATTACTCCCTTATCCATGCTAGCAAAATTCCTGTATATCATTGACAAGACCCCATTAACTCACTCTGTCTGCACTGCTCAGATATATGACTACACAATTACCCACAGGTTTCTTTCATTCTCCACTTCCCTATTTGTACCACCACCCAGTTGGAAAATTTCGCTGGGGTTAGTACTACCCATATGCAGTACTTTGCATTTGTCAATGTTAAATCTTAGTTGCCACTTCTCAGCAAATCTGCCCAACTTTTCCAGATCCTGTTGCAGAAGCATACTGTCATTAACAACGCTGCCAATCTTTGTATCATCTGCCAACTTTGACATTAAGCTTGATATATATTCATCAATATGACTGATAAATATACGAAACAACAATGGGCCCAAACCCGAACCCTGGGGTGAAACCACTAATGCTCTCATAATTATGGATAAGGGTTTGTTTACATCCTTTGCCACCTCCTTTAATAACTGGATAGACCCCATCCAACCCAGGTGCATTTTTCTTCTCCACTTTGCTCTCAGTTATTACAAAATCATTCAACTTCCTGTTAGAGTTTCATAAACATCTGTCCTCCTCCTTGAATGTAGATGCAAAACTCTTTTAGTTTGACAGCTATCTGAGAATGATCATTGTAATGATCATTACAATGAAACCATTACTATCAAGTGGACCAATCTGATTTATCCCATTCCTGTTAGAGTTTATATAAATAAAGAAATATTTGATGTTTTTCTTTGCATTCTTGGCCAAAGACTTATCATATTCTGCCTTTGCTTGCCTAACAGTCTTTGTGACTTGTTTACAGACTAGTCTGTGTCACCTAATAATTTATATGATCCCTATGCATTTTTCTTCTCTGCCACGGTCTCATTAGTTCATCTGACATCCATTTGGGTCTAAATCTTGAACAGTATTTCTTAATTGGTATGAAAAGCCTAGTTGCTTCCGAGATTAATTCCTTGAGTGCTTCCAATTTAGAATTTGCTGTTGGTAACAACATCAGTTGATCCCACCGTATAGAATTTAAAAACTGTCTGAGACCACTGTAACCACCTTTACGAAAACAAAAACCCTTTCCTTTACCCTGGACGGTATTTACATTTTTAAGTAAATCCCACATCAGTACAGTGTGATCACTGCCACCTACTGGTTGCTTTATCTGTAAATTCTTAATGCATGGATAATCACTGCTGATAATTAGATCAAGAGTGTTGTTCCCTCTGGTTGCCTCACTAATATGCTGCTGTAGAAAATAATCCTCAAATAAATCCACAAAAGTCTTGCTAGCGTGCAAGTGGTCAGTCAAAAGTTCAAGTCAACATCTGGAAAGCTAAAACCCCCATTACAAGACATTCTGATTTACTGGCCCATTCTATTTCTCTGCACAAATGTTTATTCTACTCATCAGTCATTACGCCTAGAACCCTCATTTTGTTTTCACAGTTCTTATTACACAAAACTGACACAATGTTGCGCTATCTACATCAACTGGATAACAGCATAATTCCTCCACCCTTCCTATCCTGTCTGTACACATTGTACTCCCCAAATTCCAATTCTGCATTTTTTCTGCCTGTGTGACACCAAGTCTGATATCCCTATAATATCCACCTTTGATATCTTGACCAGCACTTCAAATTCATCAACTTTATTTACCCTGTACGTGCACCTGTTCTTACTCTAAGTTGCTCTAACACAGTCCATGTATTTACTTGTTTCATGACTGCCAGCAGTTCCTGAAATACCCAGCTACTTGCTTTCCGAGCTCCTGCTCATTATAACAGAAGCAGTGCAAGAATCACTTCCACCTCTGCCTGCAGCTACTGTTAATCTATTAGTCTGTGAATCCCCGCCCCCTCAAGCTAGCAGTTTTCCGACACACCTAACATTGCCATCAAATATTCTTTCACCCTTTCTATTTAAGTATATCCCATTCCTGTAGAAGCAATTGTTCCTGTTAACAAGCAGAGACCATGCTAAAAAAAAATTCTACCCCATGAGCCTTGCACAATTTGCCCAGGGTGAACTGAGGAACAAAGCTCTCATTTATAAGTTGCACAATTGTTTTTCTGAAAAGGTAAGCCTTAAATGTTACTATGATGCCTTGCGCCCTAAAACAACTAATGCTTCTTGTCCAATTTGTTTTCTTTCCTGCAATTATTTCACAAAAGGTATAAAGTTCCCCTTGTCAATTTTTATGTAATCCTTCACATGATGCACCAATAGTAGTTTTAGTTTCACTTCACTAATGACATTGGTGAAGCCATTTACAGCCGAAGCTTAAGTAAATTATAAGGGTTTTAACCCCAAGACCATTCACTTCTTGTACAGTGGTTGTGTGAGTGTGTTTTTGGGTTTCAAAAATTTATTTAACATTTTGGCCACTTGTTACTTTTTGCACTACACTCACTTCTTTTGCTGCATCACCTTTCCTTCATTTGCTACTTCAAAATTTCACTTACAAAATAAACAGCATGCATTCTCATTCCCAAGGGATGTTTTTAAATAATGGCATCGTAAGGACTAAATTAATATTTCAAATTACAGAAGTATAGCAAATCGGACAACAGTAATTAATTAAACTAATTTAATATGTATTATTTATATAAAGATGGCTGAACTCTCTGCCAACACACAACACACCAACAGCATTAGCAATAATAAAGAATTTTTATTTTAAAATAAATATTTTTGTTTTAAACATGATTTCTTAAAATTCTTTTTAACTTCCAGAAGAATGATGTTCCAGCAAAGAAAAAAAGCCTGGAAGTACCTATAGAAAAGGAGTGCAGCAGAAACCAAACAAATATGAGAAAGTGGAGACACTGTAAAAGATGGGTCATTAATTTACCTGACAGCCCTCTTTTGAATGTAGTTTAGAAGCCTGAAAAAGTTTTAGGAGCACCACAACAGACAGGGGAACAATATTATATAGTACAGCAGATATAAAGTTTGTACAGTTATGTTGTTTAGAAGAATACTAATGCAAAAACAAAAACCAGTTGTTTTGATTCAGAGTAATCAATATTTGTGAAGCGCTTATGCCAAGACAATAAAAGTCGGAGAACCTCTAATACAGATGCCATCTTGTCTAGACATCTACAAATTTTGGAGATAATCGCTGGAACAGCAGACTCACAATGGCATTTTCTTTCAAAAAACTACCTTGGGATTCACTTCAGAGAGTAACTACCATCAGTCATCAACTTTATCTACAACAGCAACTGTTCCGTGCAAATGCACAATTCTTAGGTTAAATCTTTCCATAAACTCTTGAAACCATCTATGACTGGCATTAAAATCTGTGACTCAAGCAGTGCTCAACTGTGCATGCTTTTGATTGGATGCCCACATTGTTATGCATTAATGAATCACGTGGTCTTAATCCTTGTAGCTGTAATAAAACAAACCAATTTTATGCATTCTTTTATTTTTCCCAGTTTTGTTTTATAGTATGCACAGTTAAATTCAACAATTTAAGAGCACATGCAATCTGCATTACATTTACTCCATGATCAGAAATTGTAATGTGGTTGTGGATTTCATGCCCATAAACTTCTTTTCTGCATTATGCAGTGTCAAATAAAATTTTTCTGCTATAAAAAAACTTTTCTGCAGATAAATGTAACTTGAAATGTGCACTGCAAGATGATGCATTATAGCAGGATAAGGTATAATAATAAACTATGCAACCAATAAAAAAATATTTTGTTATTCTCATATCTATTGTGAAGAAATTTTGCTGCCATTATAATCAAATTTATTGGAAAAAAAGAATGAATTATATTCTTGCAATTACTATAAGTGTGCTTTCATCTTTTTGCTGACAAAAAATTCAACAATTTAAGAACACGTGCAATCTGCATCACATTTATTCCATGATCAGAAAGAGTGTAACATCGTATATGGATTTCATGTCAGCAACAACAAATCCTAAAGAATGCTTCCTATTCTTAAACACTAATATTGGCACAGGCAGGATTCCTATCAGAATGCTGTGTTTCTACATCTGAAGCACAGTTTGAAATGGCAATTAGCAGTAGTTATTATTCAGAAATGAAGTCTGGTGGTATATACTACCAACAGCATTTTTAAAGTAATTTATTGTACTATAAAAGCAATGACAGTTCAATGAAATAATGCAGGCCCATTACAAATTTATATCTCCTATATATATATATATTCAATTTCATGGTGAAGTCTGGGGAACTAAGAAAAGAATAGCCAAACCATATACGTACAAATCTTTGGTCAGAAGGATCTCGCTCTCTGTTTGTTTCAAATCCAATTTAGTAATTTGTTTGGATAATAATACTGGGTTGAGGTGAAATGACAATGCTTGACCCTTTTAATATACATTATTGAAAATGTAATGGCTTGGCAAAAAAATTTCAGTAGATTACTACCTTCATGTCAACAAAAACCAATTCGTGCATTTATGCATAATACAAAATGTAAAGAATATGCATCCCTCACATTAAATATTATGCATAAATGCAATTAAGTCATGTAAAAAAACATTACATACTGAAGAAACATCCATCATAGCTCTTGTATAAATTAATAAAGAAAAATGAAACCACTCGACCTCTTTGTTACAAAAGCATGAATCCAGTATATTCACAATGAAATAAATGCTAAAGCCACTTCTAAATATTCATTTAATTCTGATACCTAGCATGCTAATTGGTTCCCATTATAAAAAGCACTTTTAAACTGGTGTTTGCAACTTTGGAATTATATATAAACCTTAACACAACATAAATGAAAAACCTGTGAAAGCTTTTAAAGCATTACAGTGAGGTTTTATGCAGTGTTTTTCACTACTTTATACAAAGTTTACTGCAGCAACGCTGAAGAGTAATTCCTTCAAAAGAAACTAAAATTTTCCAATTCCCATTACTTGCACTGAAGAAATCATTGAAAAACAAAGAATATTCTTCTACATTAACTAGTTATCAATTCATAATAAAGAACTGCAAAATAAGAAATTAAAGTATTTATGCCTGTGAATGAAATTCACTATATTCAAAAATTTATACAAGAAAATCAATTTCCTTATTTTCCAGTATCTAACAATCTTCATGCTGTGAAATTTGGAATATACAAATTGCTCAATATTCTTTTGTGGGGGGGCAGGGGAACGTGGGTTGAATGTATTCATTTTACAAAGAAACAGGAATTTCTCAAATAAGGTCATAAGGGAACATAAATGTTGAGGTGAAATGACAATGCTTGGTTAATATTAAACACTGAATGTGGTAACATGAGGCTGGTCTGCAAATTTCAAGGTGGCTGGGGGCAAATTATGGTGAGGAGTAAATGACTACAGTGGAGAAAACTATATAGAGCATTTAAGAGCTCTAAATATGAAGGTGAATAATATGAATATTAACTACCAAACCAGACAATTCTAGTAAGGAAGCAACTGTCTAGTTAACTGTGAAATTTTGATTTTTCTAAATTTAACTGTATATATTACCAAAAATATAGGCAATGAATTATCAAAAGCCATTATTATAAATCAAATACTGAATATGTCCTTCAAAATAACAGAAATCCATATTTTTGTGATGACAGCACATGGTTACAATCGCTGCCAACAATTATGCCAGTAAGACCTTGTCAAGTGTGATAGTTATCTAGCAACATGACTTTTTTTTTTTTTTTTTTACTACATGGAAAATCCACATCCATAATATTAGTGGTTGATGATTCCTGAATACTATCAACTAAATGGTCAGTTCTCCTCTTCTGTCCAATATATGATGGGAGGATTATATCGAGATTTCAAAAGAACAAATATTTTAACATCAATGCATCAAGTAACTATCCCACCCATCAAAGCTTCCTATTAGACCAACTATTAGTATGGATCAAAAAATGCTATCTTCCTTTTCTATAAATAATTTATAACCAAGAAATATTTGATATATTAGTTTAAAAAAAAAAAAAGTGGAATCCATTATCACTTCATTCTGCATTAGATTGCTGAAAAAGACCATAAGCCTATATTTATATAGGTACTTATATAATCACATATGAAATTTAGTTATGCACAATCATATATGTAAGAAATACAAATTGAACAAAAAAAAGAATGAGGGGTACAGTACACTGGACTAGTTTTAAATAATGAATGACTAGCATTCCACACAGAAAAATTAGTAGTGTCACTTGAATTTGTATTTTTCATGGAAATTTCTGGGCTTTAACTTGATGAAAAAGACTCCTATGGATGGAAACACATTTATTGATCAATACACAAATGATGAGGTACATGAGTAAAAACTATACATTTAAGAAAAACTGGATAACAATTTGCTCCAAATAAAACATGAAAATGAACGACTTTTCGATGGAAGGCTTGCTAAAAGTAATGATTAAACATCACCGTGGACATCACATTGAAGCCCACAGTTACAAAGAGTCACCAGTTCTGAAACTTGTAACAGTAAGAACTACACAAGTCCATATTATAATTCTGACAGATGAATACAGTCCTACTGGAATTGTTCTTTCCTTCAAGCAAGGTTGTGGACACTTGAACATCACAAAATGCAGCTACGATAATTTTCCAAACATGTACACAACAATTGCAATCCTGTTAGCTAGACAAGAAATGTGCTTCTAGTAATGCTGTAAAGAAACAAAATTTAATATTCAGCTGACCTTGCTGGATCTGCAAATGAGACCTCAATACAGGCGTACTTCGATACGACGGCCATCAACATGCATGCCATTCATCAAATCTTTAAAAAAAATTAAGGATTTTTTTTTTTTTGTTGGAAGAGTATGCAAACCAATAATTCTAATAAAGTAGAAATCTTACAAAGGCAAGAATAGATATGAAATCCTACATAAACTTACCTCTGTAAGCAACAAAATACACAATTGGCATTTGTAATAACAGTAATGAATTCCAGAATTAGTCCCCACAACTCATTAACAAGTCATATTCTCTTTCTCACTTACACACTCAATCTGAAATGTTTCAATCAATCTACACTTTCTTTACATGTACGAGTTCCAATTATTCCTGACAATAACTCTCAATGTCATCATGTTGGCACTCAAATGAAAATTAAGTAACAATATACCTCTCTTAATGGGAAATTCTACTTATTTTCAGCTAAGATACATCAACCAGGCAGCACTGTGTTGGAAATGATTGTCATCAGCAGGCAACCCTAGAAGTGCAAGAGCTGGCAAACTGGTTGGTAAATTCTACTTATTTTCAGCTAAGTAACATCAACCAGGCAGCACTGTGTTGGAAATGATTGTCATCAGCAGGCAACCCTAGAAGTGCAAGAGCTGGCAAACTGGTTGGTAAATATTTATATCCATATACATTTACTACATTACATTTACAGAATCAGAAAATTTAACTATGATACCGGTTAGAACAATAGTTGACCTACTGTGAATTCACAATATTTCTGGAATTTTCACACACACGCATGCAAACTATTTTGCTATCACGAGAATTTCTGAACCACTTGAGGGCACAGATTGTAATAACTACCTGCTATCTGCTTACATTAAAATACACTGCCTGCAGATGCTACAAAGGAACAGCTTTAGTCCTTGTCACTTCAGCTTTATCCTTCTGTAGTTTTTGATTCATTTCACACAGTTAGTTCTTGCAAGTATAATCAGTATTATTGTCTACATAAAAAGACCTCCCTTTTCTGTATGTAGATTTTCATCCCACACAACACACTCAGTTCCTACTAAACCAGTTGAAATTTCTTGCAATGTAAGAACACATGGTTATATATTGCTACTCAACTGGCTCTGCATTCTAGAGCCTCTAAGGTGGCTCTACACTCAGGTGTTGATATTCCAACACTCAGAGGTGTCGGAATATCAACATTCAAATAAGAAATTGGACAAGTAGCCATGTTAGGGTAATTTCAACTATCACTGGTTTTCAGGGCCTTGGAGAGAGAAATAGTTTAAAAACTACATATTTGTTCGACCTTCCGTTAGGATAATCAATTAGCAAAGTTGCATAATAAACAAAATGGTCAATTTCTTATTCAGAAATGAGCATCCATATATCTCTCTCTCTCTCTCTGTGTGTGTGTGTGTGTGTGTGTGTGTGCGCGCGCGCGCGCGCACGCGTACCCAAAACTGTCACTCACTCATAAAAAAAAAACGATAAACAAATGACTCTGCCGATCCTACATACAACCACAAGCACAATTACCATAAAAAAGAACGACAGTAATTTAAACTTTGAATGGCTGAGTATATCTAGAATATCAAAATATTTAATTCATGCATTTCTTACAAGTTATGAAGTCATGTCTACTAAACTTCACTGTGCAACCTTCAGAAGGAAGTAATGGAATTAGTAGGACTATTAACAACTACCTATATATCATGGATTTTTACGTTTCAGTAAAACAAAAGTGATGTCCTGAAACTGGATTATTGAAACTATGGTTAAGTCGAAGAACACCAATGCAAATAAGCTCAACTTCATTTCATACGCTGCAAGAAATGCTTTATCAGAAAAATAGCACACTGATTACTCCTACTTAAGTTCATACAATAATGAGAGCTGCATTTCATCTAGTTTTGCATTAAAGTTACTTTTGGAAATTCAATGTAGAAAATAATTCATTGAATTATAATGGAATAAATCAGCCTTCAAAACATTTTATGTGTTTAAGACAATAAAAACAATGGAAGTATGAACACAAGATTACTCGCACATAACTGTAGAACATAAGCAGGCACACACAAAAAAAAATCACAGAAGTACAAATGTTAATACCAAAACAAAACCAAATGTAAAGTCGATATAAAAATCTTTCAAAAATAAGATGAAAAGAAACCAATGCTAGATATAACGTTAACTTCAATGCATGCAAATAATCAATACATCATACACTAGGAAACAAAACAATTAAGACACTTCATTTTATTCTATGGAATGCCCATTATTTTCAGTACTGTTTTAAAATTATTCTTAATTTGATTTAAGTTAAATTAAATATTCCATTATCCTATAACTACAGTTCTTGGACAATGCTAGACAAGTGAATATACTAATTAAATTAGCACACGTTGATAAGCATTTAACCCTCCAACAGGTGTACTGTAGTATCTTGGCAACAACAGAAGAGGGGGTGGCTGAGATATACAGAGCAAATTTTAGTATCCTCCAATTCGGCCTTCAGTGTTAATCGATACAAATGATTATTTTTTAATTAGAAAAGTGTGATAGTAAAATATGACTTACAGTTCCGTGTTTGTGCACAAAATGCACGATGCATCTGTTAGTGCACTGATATTCAATGATCTGGCTCCAATTTCTTTTGCTTCCATCACTGTGCAGAGGTTACTCCCAATGGCAAATAATGCAAATGATATTACTTGTTCTTATCCAATTATCATATCAGAATAAAGCACAAAATCTGAAACTGTAAATAAACTATTTCCACACCCCAGGTACTAATTTCTTGCACACTACAATGCACCTGCTAGTGTTTTTTTTTTTTTTTTGGTATGGTATACAGTCAATGGTCATCCCCAAGATTCTCGTTTAAAACCACCCTTAGAAGACTAACTCCAGCATATGCAAATGCTCAACTGCACTGCCTGACTTTGTTAGATTAAGTTAGCTTCAGTTTACATCTCTTCTTTTACCTGCTCTGCCCTTTTTTGAAATTTCTTTCTTTCTTTTTTGAATGTCAATTAAGTTGGGGGTTCATCAAATATGTTTCTGAAGCATAGGAACTCACGCCTTGGAGAATTTAAAGACAAAAGTTCACTACATATATGTTTAAGAAACAAGCTGGATAACAGGGCTTTTGCGATATTACTTTTAATTCAACACATAACAGCATAAACCCACTAATTAAACTGTAAATTAATAAACCTCAAGACTAAAATAGCTAAATACTACTTACAAACAGTAGCCAGTTCAGTTAGGACAATGAACTTATTTAAGTCATTAAATATTTAAAATGATAACTGATATCAGTATGGTTTATAAAAAGTACTAATAGTCTCTTGTCATTATTCCCCACTAGATTTCTTTTAATACATAAGTAATTTTCTGTAAATTAATGTATATCTTTACCCACTTTCAAACACTGTTTCAACTGTTTTTGTGTTCTTGCCTTATTAAAACAATAGTTTATTAAAACAATATTAAAGAATGGAGTTAAAAAAGCATGTCACTTTATATTAAAGTTCTTTTAAATACAGTAAACCCCCACTATTCGCGGGGGTTACGTTCTTGAGAAATGCCGCGAATACCGAAAACTGAGTTATGGCTCCAATAGTAATAAAGGGGTTCCGTTCCAAAGTATGAAATACTGTATATAAGAAAAACTAGTCTAAAATTTTGTCTATGTATGTATTATATGTACCTTCATAATATGACTATGTACATAGACAGTATATAATGAAATGCAAGCATAAGGCATCGAAATGAAAATAAGAAACAATTTAATATTAAATGTAATATTTATTAGAAATTTATTTCGAACAAATCTTTCAAACCAGCGCTTTTGCTTTAGATAAAAAAAATTATTCCGCCAGTTCTATCACCAGTTTCGCTAAAGTGTTGATAAAGGAGTTTTGCCTTTTTACGAATAATGAAAAGGGGAATTTTATTTTGAGTTCGGTCTTCTATCCACAGATTTAAAGCTTTTTCCATTTTCTCTAATTTAACATCACGAGTTACAGAGCAAGTTTTTGAAGCAATTAGCGCGTTTTCACGGACACTACGGCGGATTTTTTCTTCCGATTTTTTGATTGATCGTACCATTGACTCATTGATTTTATATTGTTTTGCCACTGAGGAGACACTTTCACCATTAGAAATTTTGTCTAATAACTCAATTTTATTCGCCAATGTAATCACCTTCTTTGATATTTTCACATTTCCCTTGTTATTCGTAGGCATATTTTTGTACGGGTTAGAAAGAACTTGTCCAAATAAAGTCACTTTCTTCCGTTAACACACTCGAAAAAGTCTGTTTTACACTGCAAAATGGTAGATTTATCACTTTTGTAAGCATATCAATTAATAAATTTATTCAATTTATAAGCATATAAATTAAAAGCAAATGATGAAACCTCCCATGACAAGCACATAACACACACTGAACAAGGATTAGCGAAAACATCCACACTCGCGATTTTGTTACCCCTCCCCCCCCACCCACTGAGCGCTGTTTTGACCAGGAAAGATAATTTTAGCCACGCCCATGTTTTTTTATGGCGGAAAATGTTCACGGCGCTTTAAAATTCGCATTTTTTAGGTTTCATTTTATATTAAATCAGTGACCGCGAATACCGGGGGTTTACTGTATATATATCTACTGCATACATTTTTGAAATATTTATACAGAAAGAAATTTAATAAATTACAAAAAAGATTTCATTCACAATGCTACTTTACACTGTATACCGCAAACCATTCTCTTGAACACCGAAAATTGTACCCAACCTTAGCCCATTAGCTGTCTCTATTTTTCTTTCTACACTGCCCTGTAGGGGAAATGTAAGGGTAAGCTTATACCACTGCATGCATACTACACAAATTAATAGTAACTTATAAGTTTAAAACCTAAATTTATTTTTGTATATTCGGGCTAAAAATACACGATTAATTTTTTATGCATAAATACCTGTGGGCACAACTAAATTCACATTCTTACGGTGACACTGAATAAAGAAATATTGAGGGCAATAGTACTGCAGAGGGATGTTTTCAGGCATACATTACTAGCAATATACAAAGGGTACTAGGAAAGTTTTGCAATATGACGCAACAATGAATCACAGGAAGCTGCTTGTTGCTGCATGTTGAGACATGTTCATACATGCATAGTAGCCGCCGCGCCAAGTCGACGGGCTCAGTTATTCATTAGTAGTGAGAGTGTAAAGTGCTTGCGATGGCATCGTGGTATAATTTTGCGGTATAATTTCGTGCATGGTTTAACCATAGACCAGTGCTTAGAATAAATGACTCTTGCACTAGATGATGATTGTCCACATCGTACAACGATATTCGGGTGGTATAGAGAATTCCAAAGGGGAAATTTCACTCTGGAGGATTCTGAGAGGCCGGGAAGGCCACGAACGTCAGTTACGGAGGAAAATGCTTGACGAAAACAGGCGAGTGACCTACCAACAGATAGAGAATACTTTGGGCCTAAATGCACCAGCAATTCGTTCGATTCTGCAAGATCATTTGCACGTGAAGAAACTTTGTTCTCTCTGGGTGCCGCATCAACTGACTGAAGAGCAGATGACACGACGTGTGACTTGGTGCCGGGAGATGTTAAAAAAGTTTGATAAGGGACAATCTCGGTATGTGAACAACATCGTGACAGGTGACGAGACTTGGCTGTACTATTACGATCTGCCGACCAAGGCTCAAAACAAAGTTCGGGTCTTTGATGATGACGACACACCCGTAATTGTCAGAAAATCCCGATCTGTAAAGAAGAAAATGATAGCTGTATTTTTCAAATCGAGTGGAATTGTGGAACGTATTGTTTTGGACACGCAGAAGACAGTCACAGCTAAGTGGTATACTGAACAATGCCTGCCTAAAGTCATTGGATCTATGAAGAACCTGCGGCCAAAGTCAAGAATGGACACCTGGTACCTCCATCATGAAAATGCTCCAGCTCACCGCGCCAAAGCCTGCACCGAATATTTGACCACGACAGGACTGAAACTTCTCGAGCACCCTCCCTACAGTCCAGACCTTGCTCCCTGCGACTTTGCACTGTTCCCGCATGTGAAAATGAAGCTAAAAGGGAGGCGGTTTTCCAGTGATGAGGACCTTCTACGGGCTTGGGACAACGAGTGTGCTTTACTCCCTAGCGAAACTTGGCAGAACTGGTTTAAAGATTGGTTTCGGAGGATGGAGAGGTGTATTGAATGTAGAGGAAATTACTTTGAAAAAATTAAATAAACAAAGCTGTATTGCAAAACTTTCCTAGTACCCTTTGTAACAGTGACTGTTGGTGCTGTTAACTATTTATAATATCTTAAACCCTTAAAACACCCATAACAAACAGGATGGGAAGGTTATTATGCTGTCAGTCACATTCCACAATTCCTACACAAACAGTAGTCAAAATTGAGTTTGTATTTAGGGCAATGTGTGTTATGATTCACATTACGCATTGCCCTCAATGTGCAATGTGAATCATCATAAAGAGCAGCAGTTTCTAAGAAAAGTCCTGTAATTTTGCTTCTGTAGGTGACAGATGAAGTAGCAAAAATAAGGCAAAATACTGATTAGAATGGCTACTACTTGGAAACAATGTGAAAACAAACAACTTTTAGTGTATATAAAGGCAACAGTTTGGCAGCAATGAAAAGAAACTTAAGAAAACATTGGGAGAAAATTAAAGAGAATAGTGCAAGGTTCAAGTCAAGAGTGCATTATTTTTTGCACTGAACATTTTATTCTGGAAGCCTATCTTGCAAACTCAGTGGAAACAAAAATTTGGATTCTTCTCAGAGTTTTTTTTTAGTCTATTACAAGTGGAAAGCAAAAAAACAAATAAATAAAACAAAATAAAATTAATAAATAAAGAAAAATATAAATAAAAAAATGCAATTGTGAATTCCAAAATACCTTATTAGATCCACAGTGCCTTTTAAAAAGAAACACCCTGTATTCATATGCATACTCATAAAAGGTTTATAATAAGCAAAAATTCAATATTTATCTTATTTTATGAAAAAGTTGAAGCAATAACAACCCTCTCCATCTATATATGTATTACTTAGTTTAGTTTCAAAATTCGCTCAGAATTCCATGATATTTCAGATTTTATAAGCTAATATAGGACAACAGCAGCCAACAGGTGCTATACCCTTATCCATTTTTCAAAGCTATTTTCATGCTGCCTTCTATTAAAAAAAAAGTCAACTAGTCAAATTCACTTGAAATAACCTCCAAAAACAGATCTACATTTTTATTCCAACAGCCCATGTATGAAAACCACAGATAAGGCTGTTCACCCCTGAAAGGAATAGATAATAAGATGAACAATTAAAAATACTTTATTAGTTCTTCTATAAAATGCAATCTAAAACTCCACTTAAACTTAATACTGGTGAAAATAAAGCTCATTAAAAATGTTTACACCTTTTACATCTGAATTACAAAAAAAAACATCTGAATTACAAAAAAAACTGCTTATTTCACACAGAAAACTGTGAACAGTAATTTTAAGAAATGAATAATAAAAAGTTTCTCAGGACAAAATTTATCAAAATAGATAACAGAAACAATTATAACAATTTATCAGATAACAGAAACAATTATAACAGAAATGCCCTTGTGGAAACTTTACTGTTGTCATGACAACAGCCGGTTTGCCAGTGGAAGGTTATGTTTGAGCCAGTTTGGATGGCTACTTATGTTTTATAATCACCAGAACTGATAATAGAAAAAAACTTCTGATAACAGAAATCATTAAACATGAAGTTCAGATGTCAAAAAGCTAAACAGAAATTAAAAAATTCCAGTGAAACACTATCAAAAAAGTAGAAAATATGTAAAAACAGCCCTTTAATCTATATACTGTCAAATATACGTGGACACTAAATAGTAGAAATTTACTAAAATCTATATTTTAAAAAATCAATCAGAATATGGGCTGCACATTTCATACCACTGAAAGCATCATATCTTGATAAATACAACATTCGTTAAAATATTTAATAGAATCACCAAATATCAGGCTGCACTTGAAAGCTACTGTGAGTTATAGCTAGATGGGCAAGGCAGTTGGAGAAGAAGTAAGACTAAATTATTGTATAACTCCTGCTCCTGGAGAAGTTTCTGCATGTGAAACTAATTTTAGAAATTTGAATCCATATTCACTAGTACAGTTTTACTAGTAATTTTACTCCATAACAGGAGATATTTAAATCCTCACATCTAAAGATATTTAAACCTGCACAGCATTTCATGACGCAGGAATTAAGAGTACTTCAATTGTAATTAAAATACTTCTAATAGAAAATGACTGATTTACTGTTTTCAGAAGTAAGTAGTGGCTACAAAAGACAAAGATGCTGGTGTTAACACCATCGAATACTAATTAATGAAAAGATCTTTATTGAAATAAATATAGTTGTGGGAAAAAACACTGAAGAACATATTCTAGGCCTTTCTAATAATGCCAAACAATATAAAGCAAACTTTTTTATTGGAATACCCTGTTTACATCTATTACACATCCCCCCATCCTCCCCCCCTAAAAACAACAAGGGCATTAATTGCAAACTTTCACTGCTCAGCAATCAGGAAATGAAAGGGAAATATGTTTAGAATAGTAAGGTAAAATAAGTTAAAGCCCGGAGGCTGAAGCTTCTTCTGTATTCTACACAAGTAATTTTCACTTCTTTTGGGATTGGCTGTCTTTTGCTGTGTGACATACAATTTTAACTACAGTTAATCTGTTTGCACAAAATAGTAATGTAAATTAATAATGAATAGCATATATGTACATTATCATTTGCATTCCAGGAAAGTGTAGGTTTTTCATTGCTATGCGTATTATAATACTTGTACCACTTCTCTTATCTGCAAGCTGAAGCAGTCAATGCTGAAATTCAGCCATCATAAACCGTAAAGAAAGAAAGCGTTAATGCTAATTAAACAAGATTCTAGTGAAGATGTGGATTTTTAACAATTCAACATCTGAGAAACATATGTGTACATCCATCATATATACAGTGAAATGAAAACGATAAGCAATATCACACTAATCATATTAAAAAGGCCATTTTCTCAATTAAAAACATAAGCCGTATATTCTTTCACCAAAGTTTCTAAATATACACATGCATAACTAAAAACAAAAAAGAATTAAAAAAAATAAAAAATTCTGGAAACTTCAAAGTACATGCAGATTTTTATGGAAATTACAATTTCTGAAATAATACTAGCAGGTTCAACAAATGATTTAATTTTAAAAAATGGAAATTTTTAATTTTTCATGGCTTCCTATCACTCAATGAAGAGAACCATTCCACCTGTAGAAAAGGATACTGACTGCACGCTGAGCATCTCTTTCAGAACTAAAACGGATAAGTGCCGTTCCTCGGCCCTTTGCTTCTGCAAAGCGTACATCACCTAAGTTGAGAAACAGCATTAGTGGAAAGAACAGTTTACTCAGTGAAAGATCAGAGAAGATTTTGAAAGGACCAAAGCTTCAACAGGCATCACTTATTAAAGAGATGATGAACTGCAATTTGTGAAACTATATTTTGTTAACTATTAAAAATATAAGTTAAAACAATGAGTAAATGGAATAAATAAATACCTGGATATGTTGTCAAGGTCTCCATAATCACTTAACAACATATATTGAAAAAGATAACACTTCAACTGAATAAAGGTGACAGTGAACTTCATTTTACTTCAATTAAAATGAATCAGATGAACTCTACTATACCATGATATTAGTTTTGAATAAAGGTACTGAAAAAACTTTTAGAGCTATTGTAGAAAACAGGTCCTTAATGATAACATTATTCTTGAAATGCAGCAACTTTCAGTTTAAATCCCTTTTTTTAGGGATATAGCTTAAGGAGACAATACGCATCCGGAACTCACACATAAGGTGCTACTTATTTTTTAGTCTTCTAGTCTTCTGTAATATGTTCTATACATCATATTACAAATGTTATAAATGTTACTATATGAGTGATTTCCAATACAGGAAGTTTTCCGTGGAGAAAGGTTTTCAATATCAGGACTGCCCAAGACATGGGCTAATCGCTTGCAAGCAGGAAAACACACCTGTCCTAGTCAGTTATCATCAGATTGAATAACTAGCCCACATAGCCAAACTTAAATTTCTCATATATAATTTTGTAGCAAGTCAACTGAAATCACAAAAGATATAACAAGAAATGTTTTCAGAATCAACTCATTATTCAGTCAGTTATTTATCGTGTTTTCTTCAACTCTTAAGTTCTTGAAACATCCCATCTGACCATTTTATATTTCAAAAAATTGTGCCATATGGCAATGGAAGACAATAGCCTCTTGGCAACTCTTAATCATGAATTTTTTTAAGGAGTCTCTCTCTTTAAAAAAAAAAAAAGAGGACTGAGTTTCCCTCACTCTCCTATCAACTGAAATAAAGTGGACTAATAATGCAATCCAGCCAGTACACCCAGCCTAAAACTTAAGCAATGTGTACATCACCAAGACTGGGAAACCACATAGAGAACAGTTTTTATTCAGTGAAAGACAGGGTATATCATACATTATTATAAATGACTCAATCTTTGTTTTTTGAAAGTATATATTTGTTCTCTTTGAAGGGCTCGAAAACTGCTCTGCAATATAGTGGCATTAAAAATTTCCAAATATCCTCCTATGATGTAATTTATAGAAGTTTGTATAGAAAGGATTTTTATGAGTGAGAAAATACATTTTAATGGAGTAATTGTTAGTGAAAAAAACCTCAAAAACAGGTTCACTAATATTAGAAGGAGCTGTATCTTTACAGAGACCACTGGCACCATTTTACTGTGCCAATGGTACCCCCAGATACATGCGAGTGACTAAATGCTAAGTGAACATACAAATTAATTTGATCAACTATGATTACACTTCTTTTGTTATTCAGAAATTAAACTGTCTTACACCAATGTTTCACTATAATACCTGAAATGAGACAACACAATACACTCAAGATGACTGTTGTTCAAGCCAATATGACTGCTAAACATGGCGATGTTTGTATTCTTTCAAAAAGGATCACATAGCTGCCAACCAGATCTGATTTTCAGATTATCTAAAATTTGAAAATCAGATCAGGCAATTGGATGTAAGCGGAAAACTTTTTTTGGGCCAAAAAACAAGTTTTTTGCAAAATGCAGGAGTTCTTTAAAAAAATAAAGATGAAGAAAACAGGATATTTTTGGAAAAGTAAAGCATTTTCACATTGCACTATAAATTAAAGTCAGTGATAAAATACAATTTTATATAAAAATACACCCACAGACTTGTTTACTAGTACAGTATACTTTCAAACAATAATTTACCCAGGTTTTTTTCTGTTTGGATTCTGCATTTGCATTTCTCCAGAAAAGCTGAGTTAAAGTTTTGACTTAACAGTTTACAACAATGGCATTGCTGTTCAGATTTCGCTGTCAAAAGCATTTCCAAAAAGTTTGCCAGAAAGAGATCTGAATTCTCCCCCAACCAATGTGGTGAAATAGTCTTGACATTTTTACAAGAAATTACTAAAGCATTTATGAGGAATTACTAAAATGCAGAGAATGACTCTGGGTATTTGATATAAATTTCAATCTTCCTTGTACACACTTGTCCATTCTCTGAACAAGAACCACTACACATCAATTCTTGCTAGTTTCATAATAGCATCCCATAGGTTCTCCCATTTAAACAAATAGAAATAATAATGCTGGAAAACATCTACTGCTTCATCAAATGACACCAAGAAGTACTGGAAACATGTCCGCAAAAATTTTCAAATTTAAAAAGGATATAAGACCACTTGATGAAATTTGTGCTACTTCAACATTTAAAAGAACAGTTTTTCACCTTTGACTTTTGTGCACCATTTAATCGCATGCAGCAATAAATTACTTCCTCATTAATTAAACAATGGATCTTTTTTTGTTTTAAACTCACCATGGCTTTGGCACACCTGAGACTAAACCATATTCTTCCTTTGGCTTAAATTATCAGTGGTAATCATCTTCCATATTGGATATGATAGATTTAAACTGCTGACATGAGAAACATGTACATAACATAATTTAACATATCTGGGAGTAATGGCCTCAGTACTTTGGCACTATTTTGGTAATTTTCATATGAATGTGTATTAAATATTCATAACTTACCAACATCATTGAACTTCTCTTTCACTGCCTGCCAATTAACAGAACTTGGTAACTGTAAACAAAACATAAGAAAAGGTCAACCTATGTGCAATGAGAGCATGATGAGAAATAACCTCTAAACTACAAATGGAAATACATGTTGCAGAAAGATTTACTATTCAGTATTACCCGAGACATTCGCTTATGTGCAAAAAGAAAAATATAAAATATCACATGAATTAAAACAAACCAGGAGACATCATGCCTGTGTCATTATTCACACCACAATAAAATATGCTATATGCAGTCCTTCTAGTGAAGAGAGCCTAAAAAACTTCAAGGGATGTGTTAGGGTTGTTAAATATACAAGAACAGTAAGTCTTAATTGTTTACATAGTAATGTTAAAAGTTTCGTCAATAAAATGAGCAAATTCAAACTGCTGGTTAAAACAAGTAACACAGACATAATAGGGCTTACGGAAATAGGGGATGATGAGTTTCAGTACGGCTTGTATAATGTATTTAGGAAGGATAGGGTAGATAGAAGGGGTGGTGGGTAATGCTTCTTATCAGAAACAGCCCGTGTGCCTACTGATGATGCACCCACATTTCATCGCCAGTGATGATGCAGCATCAGAAGTCATGGCCTTCCACAGAATAGCATTGAAGGAAGGCTAGAGAAGACAAAAAAACGTTGACCTTTGTTTGTCTGTCAGTGACCGAGGAACCCATCGTGGACACAATTTGCAATAGTCAAGATGCTCGGACGGTGAAATGAACACTGCCTATCGAAATATCCAATTCTTTACCATTTCTGCAACTGTCAGTCTTCGATTATTGTGAATCATTTCATCAACCTGCATCACGTTGTCTGCAGTGGTCTACGTTGATGGCCTTCCTTTTCAATTAGCATCCATCGATTCTGTGCGACCACTTTCGAACTGCTTGCATCACTTCACTATGCCTGTACGCGGCATTGCATTTTCCCCATACACTGCCATTATTTCAAGATGAATCTCGGAACAGTTCAGATGTTTCGCCCACAAAAATCGTACTGTTCAGCGTACCTCGAACTTGGAGTAACATTCTAGCTACCGTGCCATTATGAACACTTACTCTTACACAACTGTTACTGCTATGTCAATAAAACTCACCTACTAGGGGGTGCATAATATGAACTCCATTCCGTGCAGGTTGTTATTGTTATTTGGTTTTTAGGAGCATTAGCAACTAAGACCATATTGCTCAGAGGATATGCGGTGGTCATTCCCTGACCTTTCCGCATCCTCCGTATTTGGTGGTCACGGGCCTGAACCATGATCTAATCAAGAAGTGTGTGCTACGCACTGCCGCTCCTGCCCACCTGGCTATGGAGGCGCCTCTGTTCAGGTTCAACATTTGTTGCGCAATTATACCAAGTGATGGTGACAGGTGTTACTTGTTTTTTGAATGCCCCTCGTATGTAAAGCTTGTTTTCCTTAACCCTGCAATGATCATGCCTGGTGCTTAACAAGCGGCGACTTTTATTATCAGATTTTTTTTTTTTTTTTCTCAATCAACTTAGCATGCCATCTAGCTCCTGAAACATATGTTAGCTTTCATATTTTGGTCAGTTTTTCTGTCGGAACTTTCATGATAAAATTGCAAGTGGCATGGAGCATCAAACAACTTACTGCTGCTAAGATTTCACAGAACAATGTAAAGATACTCGATGTTGTTGAAACAGTACAGTGAAATGGGTTATTTTTAATATTAAAGAGTAGTAAAGGTGTCTGAGATTGTAGAAAGTAGGTGTTTTTGGGAGGGAGGAAATCATGGTGTTGACTATTTCAGCCGCAGTATTACAGTTACTTTGGTACCAGTTGTGATCTTTATCATGTATTGTCTGCTTAACCACATGTTCACATATCGATTTGCACCTTCTGTGTGATGAGGAGTTTTGGAAGATTTGTGGAAAAGCTATGTTATCTCCACAGTAAAACAATCTGCACCTCAAAGGCTGTATCTTACAGGGGAGTTGATACATGAAGGTATAGTGAACACGAAGGTATACAAGGATATTTAGAGATAATTTATGGGGATGATAACAACTACATCATGTTCCAAGACGAATTGCTCCTAGTTGAAGAGCTAAAACACTAATTACTAATACATAAAACTAGCAAAAAGTTTAAAGTTAGGAAACAGGGCTCTTGCTAAAATAGATGATTTATTTTAGCTGTCTTTACTGTCCACAGGTGCAAAAATGGGTGAATGACAAATGAATTTGCACAATAACATGGGCCAAGAACAGACCAGCCCTCAATCCAGCGGAACATTAATTTGTGTTTGGTATGATTAGATTTCCCAACAACATATTCAGAACCTTATCAAGTCAATGGTGTTTTTTTTTTTTTTTGTTTAGGATTTTTTTAGGCGTATCGGCATCTATAGCCATAGTGCACCATCAAGTCCAATTCCATGACAATGTGCAGCAGTCATCAAAGCACAGGCCAACTAGATATAGTATGCATATTAGTATTTTTTGGTTAATTTGGTTATTTTTTGGTTTGGTAAAAAATACTAAATATTAGTATTTTTTGGTTATACAGCTGCATATCAACCTAGCATGAGCAAAGTAATTAAAAATAATAATAAAAAATCACTGCTTTTGTAGAAATGTGTTATTATGAATCTGTACTGTACCCATATGACATAAAAGTAAATTTTTCTGCAATTAATAGTTTTATGCGTATTGTTATCATCTTGTGTTCTTTCAGGTATTTCTAAAAGATTAGCTACTAGTACAAACAACATAAAAATGAGGTGACAATTTTTTTTTTAGCACTACTGTATATGGTAGGAAAAGTTTCAATCAAAGCACTGGCTCTTTCCACTGGGGATATTAAAACATGACCATTCCATGAAAATCAGAGAGGATGTCAATGGATATTTATTAACCTTATTTTTTTTAGACAAAATTACTTTTACTTAAGAAATATATATATAATGTGAATACACTTAAGTTAACAATCGTACAACAATATTACTTTTTGGTTTATTTATAATCATAAAATGTACACAAATCTCAATGATTTGTGTATAATGTTATTGAGTCAACATTTAATATAAATCTAAAGGTGAAAATGACAGTAAGATACTACTAACATGAAATTTGACAATTATTCACATCAAGTCCACAAGAAAGATGTTTTTTATTACGCTATAATTGGTTAAGTTCTACAAAATAATTACAACATAAATAATGACCATACATGCATATATTATATTTATTCATTTGTCAATAGCAATTCACAAAAGTATCCTGTAAAAAAAAAACATTTTTAAATCATTTGAAATGTAACTGTCTGTCTATGCAAAGAAAGATCAATGTTCCACTGCCCTAGGTATACTTTATTTCAAAACTGGCAAATCCCTTAAAATTAACTTGTCCCACAGGAGTGATGAGCCTACACTTTGTACACTCATGCTCTAAAGCAGAACCCATATTTGAACAAGATAAAATCTTATACATGTTAAATATTTTCTACCTAAGTGACAATAACACTACTTGAAAATGCAATTTAAACAAGTGATGCCTTTTAAGTTTGAGTATTAATAAACAATTGTCCTTCTATAAAATTGTGGATAAATGTTACTTCTTTGCAGGAAGAAACCAACGCTAGGGGTTATGAAAAATGGAATTGGACGTTTCATAATAACCATGTAGTTTAATTACATTTTACTGTAACCATCAGACTCATCATAATATCCCAAAAAAGTAGTTAAGGTTTCAACACGAAGACTAATTTTTCCAACAAAATACACCATTCTTCCTGCCTTTCTAAGGCGACAATTTTCCCAGTGACTGTTTTAAACAAATGCTGGACAGAATGAACATTAGAACATTTCAGCAAATCCAAACCTTCCTGTATTCTAAAGAATATTCTATAGTACATGATATAAAACCTTGTGACTAATAATATTTGCAATCCCATCATCAGCAATACTGCTTCAAACACAATTCAAAAATTTAAATGAGAGAATAATTGGAAAAGTTTGAATGTTTAATAAACTAGTACCCTGTGAAATTGTGGGGGATGAGTAGAAAATGTTATAAATCTGCTACATGAAACCAATACTAGAAGCTATGAAAATGTGATTGGATTCTTTCATCCAAGACATATACAGTTCAATTACGAAAGTTTTACTGTATCAATGTTGCCACAATGTACCTAAAAAAGTACTAATGGTATCAACTGGAACACTAATTTTTGATAAGGAACTTGTGAATATGATCAGTGATGGAAAAACACACCTTGCAATTTTCTTAATTAGTGTTGAAATGGTAATTAACGTAGAGTTTAGATAAATTAGAAAATTTGCTGAATTTCATTCATATAATAGTAATAAATTATTTCAAAGTATACTTACATTTCGAACAATTATTGTGTCTGATGACTGTGGAGTGTTATAAGAATCCCGTCGTTCATAATTGCGACTCATTTCATTGAATGATCCTGTTGCTGAAGGCGTATCTCCAAGTCTCATTCCTCCACTTGCACCTCCACCTCCCATCATGCCAGCTCCACCTCCTCCTAGTCCACCACCCATCATTCCTCCTCCTGCACCAACACCCATTCCCATAGCAGGGCCATTTGCCAAGCCAGCAGCTGCAGCTGCTGGATTTCCACCAACACCTCCTCCCATTCCAACTCCCATACCTGTTCCCATAAGACCTCTCTCACTTCCCATAACACTACCAACACCCATATTTAAACCACCACCAAGGCCCAAACTAGCACCTCCCATCAGCCCAAGATTTCCTGCTGTCCCCATTCCCATACTTGCTAGTCCAGCAGCTCCCATGTTATCCAATGATGACATTCCACCTACAAAAAAAAAAAAAAAAAAAAGGATGTTTTAGTATAAATGACTTTTGTCAGTGGACACACACACACATGCGTGCACACTTGTAATTGCAAGGAACAAATGTAGAATCATATTCTACATCTAAAAACAAGAAAAAAAGTTCATATAAACATACCTCAAAACCTATTTCTGAGATATTAAACATTAATCATAACTTGCAATTTCCAAAAACAGGTTAAATGACAAAATATTTTCATGTTCAAATTTTATGTCATGAAAATACAACCGTAAAACAGGCTTTAAAAAGTGCAAAACGTACGTATCAACCAATATGTGAATCATGCCAATTACTCAGTTATGAGTAACAATCATAACAGGAGTACACACTATCATTGTGAATGCATCTGCAAACAAGACAGGCTAACATTATAGCTATCATGGAAATTGTTCCCACAGCTGCCTCATTTAGACACAGTGTGGTGTTTGTTAGACTGATTATGGGAATACCTAAAATCTGTCTAGTCTCACCAAGTTAATTGATATGATTTCAATTTATGGTTAGCTTCATAATTCCTTAGCTGCTGTTCACATACATATTGAAAAACATCAGATTAGAAGAACGCCAAATTCATAAAACATCTGAGACTGTGGAGACACAATTTGGAGAAACACAAGTTGTGAACCCTGAAGTAAATTGTAGCAGGAAATTCTGATAAACTAAATATTGAAGAGCAAACACTTCCCCCATATATACATGACTCCCCTTACCACTAAAAGGTTCTCAGATTGTAAATGTGTCATCTGCAGGTTGATGGAGAATATTACACCTTTTGCAGAATACTGTACAAGAATTGATGCCACAAGAAATGAATAAATTTGTACACTTTTGTCAGTAACTTCATTTTTTTTGGTAGATGTATTCCTCAACTTCTTTGAATGTTTTTATCAAAGGTGATGTTTTTCAAGAAACAGAATTCTCAACTCTTGAACAACTCTACCTGGACCAAAGAATCCACAACTGTCATTACTAGTTATGAATGTTATCTTTTCCCTTAATCTTTGGTGTGGGGCAATCTTGAGGACAATCTCACTCGTCCTTATTTTTTTTTACCAGCTAGGCTTTCATGAATGGCATGCCTACTTTTTCTGCAGAGAAATTACTGGAAAACATACTACCCCTTTAAATTTGGCAGTGTGATCTATGGAAGAAGACAGCTCCGGTGGTATTTTAATTAAGAGTAAGAAATACCATAATCCCTATGGTATTTCTTACTCTTAAAATGTGGTATATATATTATGGATTGGTCGTGGGGCCCCTGTACAGTGGCCACCATAATCATGCACTGCACACTATTAGATTGCTTTGTGCTGGGTCACATGAAATCCATTGTTTATTCTGTGTGTATCATCATGAAAAAAAAATACCATTTTGGCAGCTGCTGAAACCATTAGGAATAGCCTTGTAATTATAAGAAATTTCAAGGAATACTGGATTCCCTACAGTGAGTGCTGTACTGAACAAAATGGAGGTCACCTGGGACAGCTGCTTTAGATGTTTCCTTTCACAGGTTTATTTCAATTTCTTTTAATGTTTTGTAATATATCATTAATGTTTATACCTCAGAAATAAAGACTTTTTAGATAAATTTAAAGAAACTTTTTTTTTTTTAGCTATAGAAAACATTTCTACATTTGTTATGTGCAATTAAAAAAAAAAAAAAAACCTGTATACTGTTTCAATTAAAACACACCAAGTCTATATCCCTTATTTTTGGTTGAGACTGTCATATGTGTACTGAAATTTTAATTTCATATTAAAATTAGGCTAAATATTATGTTCAATTTTGCGATTGCTAAATTTAAATTCTACATAATAAATTATTCTTTATTCAATGGAAAGTTGTTCTTCATCTTAAGTTTAGTCTAAAAATGTCACTGGTGTATTTCTGAATGTACACCAACTTCATTTAGAAGAAAAAACAGTTTTATGCCAGGTTCACTCTACAGTACATGCTTAGCGGTTTTGATTAGCTTACAATGAGAAAAATGCATGAATTAACCTCATTCTACAAACTTCCCTAGGCGCCTCCGTAGCCAGGTGGGAACGAGCAGCAGCATGTAGCGCACACTTCTTAATTAGACCGGGATTCGAGCCCGTCACCACCAAATATGGAGGATGCGGAAAGGTCAGGGAATGACCACCGCATATTCCCGGAGCAATATGGCCTTAGTTGCTAATGCTCCTAAAAAAACCAAATAACAATAACATAACAAACTTCCCATTCAGATAAACTTGGTTTACATTCATTTCAGAATGTACAAATGCAAAGGACGATTTTAAACTAAACCAGAATGGAGAATAACTTACCAACTAAAGAAGGGGGGGGGGACAAAAAAAACCAATAGGCATCATTTAAACTTAGAAATTATAAAAACGTAAGAAGTGATACTTTATTCCATTTTTATCAAATTCAAAAATTTGTCCCTAATTTTAATTAAGATGTCAAACAGCCTCAGGAAAGCAAGATAGACCCATTACCTTTTAACAACTTGTACATATTATAATAACAGAACTCTACCTAGACAGAAATTTCATTTCAACAAAAATATCAAACTTCAGAACTGCATTTATATACAGTAAAAAATGCTTTTACATAAGATTTCAGATTAACATGAAAATTACATAATTTAAAATACATCCACTTTCAAAAGGGCTGAATTATTTATGAGAAAAGGTTTAGTGAGTTTGGTTGAAATATTCAATCTGCGAAGTACCACCTAATACCATCTGGTCCACAGACACCAACATCAGTCAGTGAATTAAAAAATGTTGTTCTACTTGAACAATGTAGAAATACTTCCATGATAAGTCATAAATTGATTGATAGTGCTCAATGAGGGCTACATTCTCTATTACAAGCTCGATAAGGCCATAAATCAGGAGTATCAGTCTGTGGCCTCTGGATGTTATCAGGTGGTCTTGTGCATGACCGTAAGCATTTATTTTTTGACCCTTCGACCTTGACAAACAGTTTTCTTTTAAGAGCTGGCAGTTTTCAAAAAATAAAAAGTATTGGAACCCATAAAAGAGGATGTTAATGAATGAAATTTTAAATTAGATAAAATCGTAATTGATTCCCATGCTACACTAAGTAGGATAAATAATTGGAATCTATAAGGCAGTTTTTTTTTTAGAAGCAGTCCTTCCTCGACAAAGCTACAGTTAATAATACAAATCAATTTCCAAAAGTAGTTACAAGAGTGCAGCACTGTCACTGTACGGATACATCCATTTTGAATATTGTGTTCACAAGATGGTGTCGATGTAGATGTGTTAAATGTAGCTGCCATCACGCATATCAGTAAGCAGCAAGTTGAGTTGAGTTGATCACGGGGCCATGTGAATAACAAAAGCACAAGTTTGGACTGCTTTGGAAGAGAGAGTGGGAATTATAGAAGCCAATTCAGAAGAACCGTGGAAGTATCTAGACAAAAAGAAAGGAGCAGAAACAAAATGTCTATGAGACAGTGAGTGGAGAGACTCCCCATTAGATGAGTCATTAATTGACTTCCCTCTTTTGAATAGAATCTAGAGGCCTCAGACAGGTTTTTGGATCACCACCCCCCAAATGTGGGAACAATATTCCATGGTAGGGCAGAGTTGAAATTCGTACAGAGTGAACAACTCTTTCGAATAAAAGTGATGCTGAGAGTGAAAAAGAAAAACCCAGTTTTTCAGGTGCAGAGAAAACAAGCTTTGTAATGTACTTATGCAAAGAGAGATTAGAAGTCAGAGTAATCCCCCCCCCCCCAAAAAAGCAATTTTGTCTAGAAATCAGGGTGTCACCAAAGATAAGCTTAGCAGCAAAAGAATTCTTTTGGCAAGATATAAGACAGGGTTGAGTTTTAGAAAGATCAAAATCAACCAAGTTATCTTTATCTCACTGGAAAATTACCTGCAGATCAGGATTAAAAGATTTGATGGTGGATATTTGAGAAGTTGAAACTATTTGAGCAGGGCAAAGTTTCTCAAAGTGGAAGGTCGAATGCAACTTGCTATCATCAGAAAAGCTATGTATAGGATTTCTGGTCAACAGAAGGAGGTCATCAACATACATCAAGAGAAAAACATCAGGAGAAAGAAATTAAACTTGGGAAAGCAGGTAGCAAGGGAAGTAAGCATTAGTGGAGAAGTTAGAAGACAGATAGTCATTTACCATCACCTGCTGTGAGGGGTCAGAGAAAAAAAACTGGATATCCAATTACAAAAAAGAGTTGCCAAACCTAAGGTGGAAGCTTATTTTGGTCTTTCTGCCAAACATGGCCAAAGCCTTTAAAATTTCATAACATAAGCCAGAATATCACCAGTGGATAGAAACAGATGGAATCCATTCTGGCAATTGGAGAATCTGGCAATTCAGGTCAGTTATTAAATGGAGGGTTTCTAAATAGCATGAGAGTTGGCAGTTAATTGATTTCTCCATTATTTTAGAAAGAGTAGAAGTAATTGCAATGGGACAATAATTAGATGGGAGTGATTTGTTGCCCTTTTTAGGCTGGGTATGAGCAAATTTCCAAGCAGAAGGAAAAAACACCTTTGGAATAAGAAGTGGAAAAAGGTAGCAAAGAACAGGAGCAAGTGGAGAAAGGGGCAAAAGTTGAGGCCAAAAGCTTTGGCATTGAACAGAATGCTTGACTACCATTTGGACATGTAACAAGTTTCCCAGCCTTAACCTGTTTGATATCTAATTTCGATTGAATAATACTTTACAATACTTGCGAGCTTTGGTGTAGTGTAGACAAGAAATGGACCTGGAGAGTTGGATACGAAATCCAAATCTATATCAACTGCTATATGCAACATTCTTATCTTGAACACCCTTGGTACATTTATTGGAAAACCGAGGTTTCAATAAAGGATGAGATAAGGTAGAATGCGGAATGAAGGATTTCATCCCTACAAGAATAATTTCACTGACACCATCTGAGCAACCTTTGACATCAGATTTGAAAAGTAATTAGACCAAGGAAAATAAATCTTGCAGATCATCCCATTTTGCATTCTTAAAATACCAAACAATAGAAGAGAAAGCCACAAGAGAAATGCTCCATTGGAGAAGAAACCATTGCCAAGTTGTGATCTGAGGTGCTTAGAAGACCACCCACCTCTGTGAAATCAATGTAATTGCAGAGCTGTTAGTTAACTTCTCTTCTTGGGTCAAATAATGGAGTCACTGGTTAAAGAAGCATTGCAGCATCATCTAGACAGGACTGCAGTTATACTTCAGACACAGCATGGATCTGTTAAGGGGAATTCTAGTCTGAACAATTTGATTAGATAATAAGACAAAAGAAATGGATAGAAAATAATTTTCATATTATATACTTGGATTGATGGAAAGCTTTTGAAGAAAGGCACCTAGGATGGATGGGATCTTTCCAGTTATATTAAAGGAGATGGCAAGGGAAGTAAGCAAAATCCTTCGCCATAATTATGAAAGCATCTTTGGACAGGAGAACACAGACAGGAGAACCAGACTGTCTACTATCCCAGGCACTTTTGCGCTGGTCAAGGCCTTCTGGTTTCCTGCCTGATGACACTATTCAGGTCAGTTATTAAATCTCCCCCTGTTAAATATCTGTATTATAGAGGTTATCTTGTTCTCTTGTAACCATCCCAATGAACATATTCTTAACCTTTGCATGTTTGAATATGCAACTACTTTGTATTAATATCATCTGCTATAGCATACCAGATATCAGCTCCATTTCAAAAAAATTAAATATAAATTCCTCAATCAGGAATAAAAGCCTATATGTACTTGGCAAAAAAAAAAAAAAAAAAAACACGTTCCATATATATACAAAAAAATTCAAACCACGGCTTAAATGTAATACATTCTTCAAAATGTATTTACCTGTTGGCACACCAGCTCCCATTAAACCTACATCATTGCTTGGAACGCCTAACATAGCTTCTGAAAAAAGTTTGTAATTTTAGAAGTCAATGAGAATTAATAAAAATTCAGATTACCTTAAAATTTCAAAACCTAGCTATTAAACTTAATAAAATCAGTAAATGAATGTTACTCGAAAATCAAGATACAGTTGATTCCGGTTATTCGGGACAAGTGCATTTTGACCCGATTAAGCGGCTGCCCCAATTATCCAGTTTCACATAAAAAATTAAAAATACAATGGACCCCCGCTTTACAATTGGTTCACTGTACAATCAAATCACATTACGATGGACTAATCATAGTGAAGTACCATTCACTATATGATGTGTAGTAAGTGCCGGTCATCGTGATAGCATTTGTGAATTGAATTTTAATTCTATTAAGCAGCAATTCTAATTAGTGAAAATAGGAGGAATATTATCCACAGGCTATAAAAGTAAAGATATATTAAGCACAAATTTACCCTTTATTACCTTACCAATTAAAAAATTAAATGATGTGTGATAATCGGAATAATTAATACATAACTGCAATATGTACATACTAACTAGTTTACATTTCTGTTCACTGATATTTGTGGGTGGGGGATTAAAATTTAAAACAGTAAAAAGATAAGCAATAAATAACAAAGAACACGGCACACCCATATTGCAACTAACATGATACGTGCAAAGAATGGAGTAACAAGTTACGAAGCTTTAAAAATAGGAATGAAGAGAAGTTTCTGAAAATGAATTTATATGATTGAAGGTTCCATGGAAGTGTAAACACATTTCACCATAATAACCCACAGGATTCCAGCTGTCGGTGTTTTCGCAAATTCAATAGATTGAGTTTACTATCCGTTTATGATAGATTGCCCTAACAGAAAAGCCCAATAAACAGGTGACTGCTAATTGTTTTATGGTTGTGACCTCCAGAAATCCGAATAAACCATGTGGTTCGGTCAGAGACGCAGAGTAATCTCCAGTGCTGCGGTCTCCTGCCCCGATTAAGCGAAATAAATAAACCCTGGATTTTTCTCGATTGGGTTCTGTTTTTTAAGATTTACCCCAAATAAACAGCTTTTCTGATTAACCGGTGGCCCAAATAACCTGATTCCACTGTATATGCTAATTCTTTTGCGTTAATTTGGTAATATACCATTAAGTCAGCCAAAGCCTGAATAAACCAAATTTCAGAGATAACATTAGTCACTACATTCTTACAATTTCATTTTTTAGTTAATTATTATTCACTTAGGTCATTTTAAAAAAATGACTAAATATGCATAGTTGTTAAAATATTTTTAGAAAATATCATTCTGAAAGCATATTTTATAACAAATGATATAATTTCAGAAATATGTAAAGGTTCACTATTGTTCACTCTCTCTCACACACATCAGTACATCAATTTCTACTTTGAGTGTGCCCCCCACACAGTAATACCAATTTCAATTTTACTGCATTCAAACAGTGAGGTTCAGATTGCACTCAAGTTGAATTTATTTTCCAATTCTAATACTTTTCCTGCTGACCAAATTACAAACTCAGAGAATATTTCTAGAATGAAAGCATAACACAAGGCTTCTTTCATTGTAGTTTCATGTCTACTTTTCACATGCTTCTTCAATTTGAACATTTTCTTAAGAAAATGGAAAGAGAAAACAACTTCCAGTACCTGCATTTATCATCACTCATCCAATTTATTCCCCCCCCCCAACATCATGAAAGTGCAGGCACATGGATACTGCAGCAGTTTAAAAAAATTGATGTGAAGCTTTTGATTCATCTTTTAAAACTTAATTTTTTTCCTTTTTTTTTTTTTTTTAATTGTAGCTTTGAAGCAATTGCTCCCATAGCCATAGTTACAACACGGGGTTACATGTGCCCTTCATAATTTTAGGTTTTTCCTTATTACATTTTAGGCCTAGGTAGCCTTTGAAAATAATTTATTGTACTGAAATTTGTCAGAACTGTATTGTTCAAACAATGCTGACAAAGCACTAATAAGGTAAGTCAGATAGAACCTACAAATTTTTCTTAAAGTGAAAGTTTTATTAAAATGATAATCACTGTAACAGAATTTAATATACCAATTTTCTCCTTGTACATGTAAATATAAAAAAAAGGTAAGGCATCAAATGTATGAAGCTACTTTTCACTTGCCCCTGTATATATACCAATACAGGTCAAATGCCAGTATAACAAACTCCACAATAACAAAATTTTCAGAATAACGAACAGGGTTCTTGTGTTTGAAAAAAAAAAAAAAAAAAAAAACTTAATCAAATATATTAAACAGCTCTTTATTAACAAAATCAAAATTTTGGTATAACAAACATTTATTGCCAATAAAAATAAAATTAATTCTATACCTATGCAAAAACTAACATCGATTTCATTTATCTTTACTAGAGATAGGTACAGGATACCTACTTCAGCTAAATTTGGCTAGTTTCAGCCTGAACAGCATTGCTGAAAGATGGTGCCAAAGTTTGGCACAATAATCCATCATGACATGAACAAATAAACAATAAGGCATGCATTGTAGTAAAGAAACTTTGAAGCATTGTTGCTTGCTTTTTTTTTTTTTTTTTTTTTTTTTTGCATTATTCAATGTTCCTCTGTATTTCAAGTATTGCTTCCATTTTATTTGCATTATCCAGGATTACTCGGTACGCAGAGTCCTTCAGTCCTCAAGCATACTGCACAATATGTAGTTAGAATTATTGCAGATTACAAAGTGATTTAATTAAATATTCTATTTTCGTAACCATTAAAATGAACATTAAGAGAAAAAAACAATTAAAATTAAATGTGTAAATTTTGAAGAAAAAAAAAAAGACACTGGGAAGAAAAGTGAAAATGCAAAAGAATTTGGCATTGCTCTTTCGACACTGGTTTGAGCAGTGAATCCCACCCAGATTCACTGCTTAAGCCAATGTCGAAGGTAATAAAAAGAGTGAAGACAAGATTAAAAAGACGACCTTGGGATCTCAAATAAAGAAGATTTGAAGCACTGTACATGATGACATTGAAAAAGCTATTTTTTCATGGTTAAAAAAAACATTTGGTCAAGAAATATTCAAATTAGTGGTCCAAAAATACACAAACAGGCATTAGATTTTGGTACATCTTTTACGATACAAATTTTCAAGCAAGTGCTGGATGGCTCAACAGGCTTCAAGAACAATATGGAATAGGTTCCAGGACAATCTGTGGAGAAGAGAATGATGCACCACAGGATCGACTTAACAAGTGGAATGTTAGTGAAATTAAAAAGGTAATAGCAGAATAAAATATCAACAATATTTTCAATGCTGATAAGATGAGGATGCTCATCAGTTACTTTCACATTGTTATCATTAAGTGATATCTGCCAGAGGAAGAAAGAAATCAAAACAATGTGTAACTGTCTTGTTTTAGTGCTGAAGCTATTGTTTATTGGAAGATGTGCAAATTCCAGGTGTTTTAAGAATATTCAGTCATGTACGATTATAATACAAACAAACGTGCTTGGATGACGCAGGCAATATTCAACGAATAGTAAATATACTTAGATGACCAGGTAAAACCACAAAAAAATAAAAATCCTTCTCTTAATTGATAATTGGCACCAGATTTGTTCTCCAACTGCTGGACTTTAGGAATAGTATGTGCAATCAAAATTCATTACAGGTGTCAAATTATTAAAAAGTTATTACTAAAATTAGTTTTGGATGATGAGGGGGAGGGGGGAAGCATAGATGTTATAAAGCAATGTTACACTCATTGCAGAATGGTGGTCAACAAAAGAGTCGACCATACCGAAGTGTTGAAAGAAGACTTCAATTCTTGTAAATAGTGAAGTTGAAATACAGACAACTCTAAAAATGATGACTGGAATGGAAGGGGAACATGAGGTTAGAAAAATGTGGGGTTCTATACTTGTTGCAACAAGAGTTCGGAACAGTTAATTATGAAGATTACATAGGAGGAAGCAGATGACAATTTGACAATTGACCTACATTATTTTGAGATTGAATATAACAATGAAAATGTTGCTGAGCCACCTGACGAAGAAATTTTGCTGTCAGAAGCTGTAACCAGTCTGAAAAAAGTTTGTGTATTTGTCCTGTACTACTGACACCCCACAAAATATTTTTCAGCAGTTAAATGGTATCAGAAAGTTTTAATAGCAATACTAAATACATTCTACTAAACACATAGCAATATGGGGGGGAGAGGGGTGACAAAATCACGAGCATGGATGTTTCTCGCTAATCCTTGTTCAGTATGTGTTATGCGCTTGTCATGGAAGGTTTCGTCATTTGCTTTTAATTTATATGCTTAAAAATTGAATAAATTTATCAATTTATAAATTGATTTACTTACAAAAATGATAAATCTATGGTTTTGCAGTGTAAAACAGACTTTTTCGAGTGTGTTAATGGAAGAAAGTGACTTTATTGTGGACAAGTTCTTTCTAACCCGTACAAAAATATGGCTACGAATAACAAGGGAAATGTGAAAATATCAAAGAAGGTGATGACATTAGCGAATAAAATTGAGTTATTGGATAAATTTTCTAATGGTGAAAGTGTCTCCTCAGTGGCAAAACATTATAAAATCAATGAGTCAATGGTACAATCAATCAAAAAATTGGAAGAAAAAATCCGCCGTAGTGTCCGTGAAAACACGCTAATCATTTCAAAAATTTGCTCTGTAACTCGTGATGTTAAATTAGAAAAAATGGAAAAGCTTTAAATATGTGGATAGAAGACCGAACCCTAAATAAAATTCCGTTAAGTTCACTCATCATTCGTGAAAAGGCAAAACACCTTTATCAACACTTTAGCGAAACTGGTGATAGCACTGGCGGGATAAGTTTTTTAGTTAGCAAAGGCGCTGGTTTGAAATTTCTAATAAATATTACATTTAATATTAAATTGTTTCTTATTTTCATTTCAATGCCATATGCTTGCATTTCATTATGTACTGTCCATGTATATAGTCATATTATGAAGGTACATATAATACATACATAGACAAAATTTTAGACTAGTTTTTCTTATATACAGTATTTCATACTTTGGAACGGAACCCCTTTATTACTATGGGAGCCATAACTCAGTATTCGGGTTTTTGGTATTCGCGGCATTTCTCAGGAACGTAACCCCCGCAAATAGCGGGGGTTTACTGTATATTAAAATTAATCTCAAGCTTCAATACCAAATCAATTCAGATGTGTAGCTACTAATATTGATACTGAAGTAGATTTTTAAAAAAATTGAGTAATCGCAAAGAAAAGCAAATATCTCATTGATGTAGATATATAATAAAAATGAATGAATAAAATAAATTTTTACGGCATTCCATTTTTTTTTTTTTTATTTTTAAACGATTGTATTATTTTATGAGCAGGCTACACCCAAAATTTGTAGTGTGTCACGTTGGCCTGCAACACAATTTGGGTTGGCCAGGCCCGTTCTAAACGCTTCAACTGATGCTGCAGTTAGCCAATCTCAGATGGACAGAGCAGGACCCCCCCCCCCCACACACGAGTTATTCTGGGTTCTTCAGCCCACACCCAAATACACAATAGTGCAATATGTTTTAAATCGTTAATGGGCCTAAAAGCTTACAACATTTTATAATGTAGCAAAAAAATCAGGAGAAAATTAACAACAAAATCCAAGTTAAAAATAAGAATATATTCTTTTGATGCCATTGAACTGCTGAAAATTTTAATATATTAAAATTAACATTTCAATATATTAAATGTTTACATTTTTAAAATTCCATGAAATAATTCACTCCACAGAGCCTGTTACGATAAATAATGACTGAAGAGAACCAAATTAATGTGGCACCTTCTTCTGAAAGGGATATGTTTATCTACTAAAGGAACATATACACTAAGTGATCACTGAATTATGACCAACTACCTAATACTGCGTAGGTCCGCCTTTTGCCCTCAAATACATTAGCTATCCGACGTGGCATTGATTCAACAAGATGTCGGAAGCATTCAGGAGTTGTGGCCAACCAAGCTGTGTGTAATGCAGTCAGCAATGCAGGCATGGAGGTGATTGGTGTATCCAGATGCCTGATATGCCTTTACATAGTGTCCCACAAGTGCTATATGGGCTTGATATCAGTGGAGTTTGGAGGCCAATCGATATGCTGTAAGTCAGAACTGTTCCTCAAACAATTACTGCACAACAAGGGCTCAATGGCTCTCCGCAGTAATCTTTGCCATTTGGGAAAAAATGTGTAACATAGCAGGGTGTACACAGTTAGCAAGCAGTTGACAATAGCGAAGACCACTGATATGTTGTTCCACATGCACCAGGGGTCCAAGTTCCTGCCAGTGAAATATGCCCCACACCATACAAACGACCCCACCGGCCTGCACTTTTGATACCATGCATGATGGATCAAGGGCCTCATGGGGTTGACACCAAATCCGTACACAACCACCCACGGAGTGGAGTAAATAACATGATTCATCCAACCAGTACACCTTCTTATAATCTAACATCAAACTTGCATGCTCTTTGCAGCAGGAGTCTTTTATGCCTATGAACCTTGGTTAGGAGAGAATGCCGTAGGAATCCTATGCTGGTATAGCCCATAAGTGCGACACGTAGTCATGCCAGATATTGTTCCAGGTTGGCCCATGTTGTATTGGGTAGTCAACTCTTGAACAGTGCTGTGCCTGTTCGCCTGTACAAGTCGTCAGACCTGGCACTCACCTCTAACGTCAACCTTTTACTGATCTTTGCAGTTTTGCCATCGGGTCATTGTTTGACCAGTTTGATGCCAGTCGCGGTACACTTTAACTACGATGGCTCTCGAACACCCACCAGTTCAGCCGTTTGGGAAATCGAGGCACCAGTTTGTCGAGCACCCACAATTTGCCTTGATCAAAGTCCGATAAATCCTTCCTTTTTCCCATCACACTTGGAATTTTACTACCTATTGAGCCACTGACACCTTATATATGCTACATAGGTTGACTAGCTTCGCACTCTCATTCCTCACATGGTCAACAGGTCGCATTCAGTTTTCATTAGAGGTGGTCATAATTCAGTGATCACTCAGTGTACGTACAGTACTGTCCACTGTTTTCCAATGAAAAACTGAAAATTAGCAATACTAGTGTGGAAATTCAAAGTGGAGTAAGAAAATCACACTTCTTGAAATAAAAGGATTCCCAATAACATTTGGATAAAAATCCTATGCATAGTTCTACTGCATAGCATTTTTTTTAAACTCCAATGTATGCACTGTGATAAAATGAGATATAGGCATAATTATTTAAAAATTACATTAAAGTCTGCTTAAAATAAATTTAGATCAAAACCACTTACTTGATAAATGCAGAGGCTGACCACCAGCCCCCAAACCTTTGCCAATACTCTGCAATCCACCTAGAGAAAATAATCGAGAAACATCTCATAAAGTTAATTTCATTTAGTCACTATTACCAACATTAACTACCAGTTCACAAACAAAAGCTGCCAACTTCTGACTTTTGAAAATCTGGAGTTTGGTAACTGTAAGTAGCTAGAAAATGGGAAAACTTTGGGGCCAAAAAAAAAAAAAAAATTAGCTTTTTGTCATGTTTCCCCCCCCCCCTTTGTAATTTTTTTTTTTTAAATTACACACTTCACTAGTAATTAAACTTCACAGATATACACATTTTATATTAAACTACAGCCACAGGATAGTTTACTACACAGAGCTCATACAGTATGCTTTCAAGCACTAGCTTATTTAGGATTTATGTTTTTCTTAAGGCAATAGCTTCTTAAGACAATAGTAATCAGTTAATAAATGTATGACATCAACTGATTATGACTGCTCCAAGAAATATACTATTTCAAAATTTGCCCTCTTCAAAAATCTGTATTTATTACAATTGTACTATTGTTTAGACTTGGCTGTCAAGAAGTTCCAAAGCTTACATTAAGAATGAGATCTGAACTCAGTCGCCCCCAACAACACGTAGATGAATACTCTTGCACTCAGCATTGCCATGAGGAGCTGATAAAATGCCAAGCATGACTTAAGATAATTTGTTATATTTTAAGTTTTCTTCTCCACCTATCAGTTCTCCAACCAAGAACCACTGTACATCAATGATTTCTTCTTTCATTATTATGAAAGAAGATTGGATACCATGAAATGTCTATTTTTTTATCTTCAGTGATACTGGGAAATAGAAATTGCTTTTTTTTTTTTTTTTTTTTTTTTTTTTGCAAAATCAATTCATTCAATTTTGTTCAAAAAACTTGTTCCTGAATAATGCTACTGAATGAAAAATCAGGTCTCCATAATTACATTTAAGTAAAAATAATTAAACATAACATGTTTGAAAACTCAGTTACCAACTTACTACCTATAGATTCTGATATCTATACAGCCAGCAGACTTTTTACTGCTATAAGGAAACATGCTTTAGTTTCAGGATTTCACAGCAAAGAATGCTAGCCATAAAATTTTCCACAATTCACCAAATCCATTCATACAGCTACTGCTACAAGTATATTAAATATTTTAAGTTGTACAACTTTATTGGATCACAACAGCAGACAGATCACCATGATACCACAGCATTGGTAGAAACACAGTAACACCTTTTTTTTTACTGTATGTATGAAATACAGTAAAGTTTGTCATGAATGTGTTGTTTACTACTGATCAGTTCATCATCCACTGATTCATTTTGTAAGTTTACGACATAATTCTTCGTACTTTGATTAACAAGGAAGAGAACCTTGGCTATTTTATGGACATGGGAGGGCAATGTTTCAGCATGTATTTTTAGACTATCAGTAATCAGTTAGAGGAGAGCCATCTCGTATATTTATTTAAAAATACATGTATAAGATGGCACTAATAAAAATCAATATCAAAAAACTAATATCATTATATAAATCTTTAATGATATTAATTTTTAATAAACTTGCATTCTCTTATTGATCTTTAGTACTTTCTAAATTAAGAGAGAACTTCATCCCTGGGCTGTATCGTAAGCATTGCGCTGGAATCAAAAGCCTTTTTTTATATATATCTCTGTGTGGGAAACAAAAAGATTTTAACATTCTTTTACTATATCTTTGGAAAGAGAAAAAGACTGAGAAAAACAAGTTACTCCAAGAAAGTAGAGAGACTATGTTGTAAGGATGAATCAAGTAGAAACACAGATTCTCTGTCATAAACCCAGAGAGTCGGCAGCTATGAATAACAGTGCAGTCAACAATAAATAATTCCATATTAATCTAATATTTAAATTTAGGAAACTAATATTAACTTGGATTTTCACTGGATACTAATTTGCATACTGATATTTTCAAACAAGACACATGAAATGGCTTCCAAAACAATGCTGAACTATTTTCAGGCCACAAATCAATTAGAACTGAAAAATGATCCCACCTCCCAGCAGTTATGGAATTAATATCCTACATACTTTTGCTCCTCCTCAAGTCTTCTTTAACACAATATTGTCAATTACTAAATCAGACTGTCCCAAAAACAATGAACATAATTGGCCACTCCACTGGGAGTAAAATAATGCCTATTACAAGATTATTCATATTCAATGCACACAGTAAATAAAATTATATGTATAGAGGGCCTAACTATGCATATAAGAAGAAAAATCTTTTCTAATACACATGTGAATAAATCATGCTTGTAAGGGCACACAATCAAATAATTTTCATAACAAAATGATTAGTAATTCATTATTTGAATAATCTAAGTTCATAATTGAGGTCACAAAGGATTATAGATTTTTATTTACATATTTTATATATATATATAGGCCTCTGTAGCCAAGTGCAATAGCACATGCTCTTTGAGTAAACCAAGGTTCAAAACCCCTGCATGCTAGATACAGTCAATCTGCCAAACCACATCGGACCATAATCTGCCATCAGCATGGCAGATTATCGTCCATTTCCCTCAACACGACTTGTTGGAGAGGCCTCCAATCTGCAGTGGATTGACAATAGCTGCAGATTTAAATATATTTATATATAATAGTGATGAGCATAATCCAAAGGTTATTTCAATTCTTCATGAACCCAAGTAGAAGGAATAAATGAATATGTTGAAATGTTCTTTCCCTGAGTTTGGACTAGTTGTCAGACTAATCCAAACTCAGAGAATGTGTTGTCGTGAGCCTTTAAAATTCATGAATGGACAAAACCAAAAATCTGAGACCTGCTAAACAATTACATAAAAAACAGGAACACCAAATAATCGGGGCTATAAAAACGGTTCTGACAACTAATTTGATTTCAATCTTACATTGACTTCTATGTTTTATCTTCTCTTTAGATTAATAAACCTAAAAATCTAAATTTCAGATTTTTAGCATTAGTCATGTATCTTAAATCACTTTGTATGATGTCTCATCTGTATTTTTTTTTCCTTTCTGTTTTCAGTTTTTTTTTTTAATTTGTTCTCTCCCCCCCCCCTTTAATTATGATACGGTTTATGGTTCACCTGGAGTAAAATAATGGTGTGCCCAAGATATATAAAAAAGATGTGAGATTGTGTGGTCATTTGAGTCTTTCTATTCTGTGTAACTACTCACTGAAGAGGACCCAGCAAAGTCCAAATCAGTTGAATGTGTAGTGGCAATAGAATTATGTGTAGTTATAGTCCAGATTATTTTGTATTACTGTTTATGTAACTATTAGTAGGGTCTTGGACTTAAGGCTATGCCAAAAAAGTAATCCCAAAGAAATGAGTTAGAAAATAATTTGATAAAAAATACACTTACTTGGAAGTTTAGAAGGTATTCCATCACTATCTTCCCCAAACTTGTCCTGTACAAGAAATAAACAATGTTTACAAACAGCAAAATTAGAAACCTTCAAATCAGTATTAGTACTGACTATATGACAAAGTCCAAGGCTTTGTTACACCAGCCATAAAAAATCTTACTTCCATGCTTTAACTCCTCGATTTAGTACTGTTACAATAACAACATAAATAAAACATAATGATCAAATTTAAATTAAAACACAAGTAACCAATGCAACCTGTACCTGCTTGATTTACCTATTTCTTTCAGTATTTATTCTTAAACCCCCATTTATTTAGCTGAACTTCCAACGGGGGTAATTGGGAATTTACAGCAGTAAATCAGTCTTTAGATCTTTCATGGCCTTAAACATCTCGACCATGGCACCCTACATTTGCTATGTTTCCACACATTGTAGCTTACAAAACTAAGTCTCAAATTTTTATGGACATAAACTACCCACAATAAAAACCATGAAGCAAACTGTAAAGAAGGCTGGTGAAACAGGACAGTGCACAATCTACCAAAACCTGGTAAATCTTGTATAAAAAAGACCTGCCAATTTGGAACTTAGAGAATATTGAAAAACAATTTTCAATATTCTCTTAAAAGTGCCCAAATTTATTTTTAATTTCAGAAAAGTTTTTAAATGTTGCTTAAACCATGCCAATATTTCACTTTTTTAATAGATTTAAAAATTTATTATACAGTAAAGCATCAGTTATCTGGAATAACTGAAGTCAAACCTCTTCTGGATAGTCAAATTTTCCAGATAATCGAACGTAAGGTAAGATTAAATTTATTTAATCTTACCTTATAATTAAATTAAATAATGAAGATTATTTAAATTAAAAAATTATAAACCAATCGCTGAAAACAGAAACATCCATCCAGGCATGTTTATGATTTTTATGCGAAACAGGAAAATAATTAAGATTTTTTAATGTTCTTGGTTTTTTTGACTTACCGATAATGAGCACAGACAATCTGTGAGTCCCAGTGACATTTGCACACATAACAATTGTAACTCACTATTTTCTCATCTTAAAATATGGCACAGGCATTTCTCTTTTAGTTGCTAGGGTTTTTCTCAGAAATGCTTTCCATATTATCCCATCTCATCAACATTGTTTCTTTCTTTTAATTTGCAATAACTGAAGAACACTTACTTCTAAAGGACACCACTGTCGATTCATCTGCAGAAAGTTTCTTGCCTTGAATATCTATTTCACTTTTTTTTTTTTTATGAAATCCTCAAACACGAAAGGTATCAAAACCTAAAGTTTCTTGCCTTGAATATCTATTTCACTTTTTTTTTTTTATGAAATCCTCAAACACGAAAGGTATCAAAACCTATAGTACTTGGTACTGTGCATTGATTGAAGAAGTATGGGGGTGGGGGTGGGGGCAGAAACTTTCCTCTAGAGACTAAACATGGGTTTCACCACTTCAAACTTCCAATAAGCAATGTGGTGGTATTGCACCGGTTGATGAGAGTCATCTACCACCTATAACATATCTCAGTTTAGTGTTATTCAGCCAACCTGTGCTTGCCTTAAAATCTTTAATTTTGATTAAAATCCAAATGCTTTTTCACACAACATTGGGTCAAACACTGGTTCACCTAAACTTTGCTTCTAAGGAAACCACAAATAAAGTGCACTCTCTGAAGCACCATTTTCAGGTGTCGACATTGTCTTTTTCCTACTAGATCCTTCACTTTTAGATTAGATTCTAGATCCTTTTAGATTCGGAAAATCTAAAACTTAATTAGAACGAACTTATCACCCAAATGAAGGTCTTTTATTGAGTGATTAGTTTAAAGGGGGGGGGGAATTAAAAATTGGTTAAAATTAAACTGCATAGAATAAAGTCAACCATACTAAATGCTCATCATGGAGGGTTAATAAAATCAATGCTGATCCAAGGTTCGAAAGATGGAACTCAAGGAGAGTTTTGTATGCATCTGTAATTCCCATAGCACAATTCATGGCATTATTCAAATTGCATACTAGCAAAGAGGTGTTAAGGACTAAAAACTGCATGTTTTGTTTGGACCATTCTACTGCAGGTGCTACAAATATGGTTAATTTGAAACTGAAAGGTGCTTTGATTAATATTATTTGCTGAATCAATTTTTGGTTGGTGATCAGTGGACTAGACACGTTGGGCGAGTTCCGTTGTATGATACTGTGTATGTAGGTTAGCTTGCTAAATCGGCTAAGTTTGCTAAATTCTTCAAAGCTTTCAAAACACTTCAACCAGTTAAACTCATAGAGCATAGTCATCAGATTCTGCAATTTGAAAAACTGAAGATTTATTGGTAAGAGAACCCCTTTGTTACCCTCACAGACCTTGTTTGCTTTTCTTTGTACCTGTTCCAGTAACTCTACATCCTTCCTAAAAATGAGGCCTACAGATCTGCATGCACAATACTCAATATATTGTCGATTCCCCAGAATGGCTCCAGACTACATCAGACCACAAGATCATTCAAGTCCATGTATTGTCAAGTTCCATATGAGCCAGAAATCATAGAGCAAATTCTATTCGTTGTTGCTGATCACAAGACTTTAGTTCTTGCACTACATGAATCGTGTATGGGAACCGGCATAAAATTATTCGAAGCACTTTACATCAAATGCCTCTACTAATGCTAATGCTAATACATACAGTAGACCAAGGAAGGCTCAAGTCTCTTGACACACCTCTGGCACTACTGGCTGGTAGTGTTTCACATTCTGACCATTGCAACTACCACTTCCTCCATTCCAATACATGGTCTCCCCTGCATGGAATTACGCCTAACTTCCCGGTCGTTCCAAATTTCTCTATTAGCTTTCGAAGCCCCAATGACGTCAAAAGTTCTTTCCGCAAACCTTTAAGTTTCTGATATTCACGTAGTGCTGCATTAGCATTACTATTATTCTGGTAGAACAGTTTTACTAAAAGAGCACATTCCTTTTTGTAAGAGCAGTAATGGTTATTGATGGTGGTGTTGGCCTTTCTGCTTTTATCTAACAGGATATCATTTGCGTAAGCAGTGTGTCTTGACGTAAATGACAACTTTTATTTAAGTGCAGAGCCGTTTTTCTCCTGGTGTTGGACATTTGAACTATTTTTTCTTCTTCTACAAATCATTTACCATTACCCACCGATTTTCAGTGCTAACTCTAACCATTTTGACACTAGGGTCTCCTGAATAGGGAAACTTATTTTATAACTATCCGGTATATTATGCAAAAACATAACACCTTCATAAAACTTGACAATAAACTGACACTAGAGGGGGAAAAAAAACCTTGTCTCCAGATACAGTGCCCAAAATACAAACAAATGTGGTTTTTTTGTTACCTAGTGCAATTTTTGCAATATATATTTTGGCTTTTAATAAAGCCTTTTATGCTGTACCACATGAGTGACTGTTGCTATAAACTGAAGCAATATAACATTCAAGGAAATTTACTACAAATAAAGAAATGGTTAAGTAGTAGAATATGTTGTTTGTTATTTGATTTTTAGGAGCATTAGCAACTAAGGCCATATTGCTCCGAGGATATGCGGTGGTCATTCCCTGACCTTTCCGCATCCTCCATATTTGGTGGTCACGGACTCGAACCCCAGTCTAATCAAGAAGCGTGTGCTACGCACTGCTGCTCCTGCCCACCTGGCTACAGAGGTGCCAGTAGTAGAATACAAAATGGTTATTGCTCTTCATGGAGTAACGTAATGGGTGTGGTATTACAGAGGTTAGTGTTCAATGATATATAACAGGAATAGCTACATCGGTATTAACAATATTAGTGTAGCTAGTCCAGGAATTATGTCTATGTTTGCTGATAATTCAATAGCAGAGAAGGTGGTTATTAATATTAATAAAGTATGCTACTTAAAAATGCAGGAATAATATAACATGTGGGTAGAACAAAACTGTAGGCAGTTTATAAGGACAAAGACCTATGACTAACTAGTCTGACATGAAATTCTCTGAACAGTGAAAAACAGAATGGCACATAGGTTCTGTCTTGTTACATGAACTTTGCCAGCAGCCAAAGAAGTGAATAACCTGTTGTATAAACTATGTATATATTAAGTGCAATAGCATCATTAATACACAGTCACTTCTGAATAAACAGAATATTTATAAGGTGGCACCGTTTTAAGTTATATCTCATATTGTGAATATAATACCTTCACGAGTTGCCATGATATTGCACTACTTCGAATAAGTAACACTTCACCTAAGCAGAAGACTAATGTTATTTATTCTCAGATAGGTACCACCCCCTAGATGGCACCGTTTCAGGGCTATTTGGCCCGTCTTCGGTGGGTGGGTAGGTACTCAAGTGATGCAATGATGGCAAAACAGAATTTAGACTATATAATTATCAAAACAGAATTTAGACTATATACATCTAAATTGGCTTGCAGCTTGAGGCTTCAGCCCTAAATGCATCTTAGCCTGTTGTATAAAGCAATTATTAGGCCATATCTAGAATAACCACATACAAGTTTCAAAACAAACCTTATTCCAGGAAGGATATAAATATTTTGGAAAGGGGACAGAATAAAATTAGTTGTGAGACACAAAAAGATATTCTTTCAAAGACTAGAGTTCTGTAAACTGCAGTTTCTGGAAACTAGGCATCTCACTGATTATTAAAATAAACTTGCACCTATTGTTGTGGGAGCAAACAGTTTTAAAAATTAAAAAAACAAAAAAATTTTATTTATTAAATAGATCAGAGTAGGTACTTTTTTTTTCCTTTGAGGCTGGTGATGTATAAAGCTTTGATCCCCTGCATCACGTTGCCAATACGAATTATAGATAAAGGTTTAATTTATCTCACATAATTAACATATCTACACAATTAAAAATATAATAATACTTACCATACGAACACTTATTGACCTGTTATACAATTTTTGCCCATTCAACATGGCTATAGAAATGTTAAGGTTTTAATCTTGGAAGATCTAGATGATATGCTTATAAAAAATATACAGTACAAAAAAGTTCATTCGTAAATTTGTTTGTAATAAATATAAATGCAACAAGGCATAATACTATATAGGAGCTTACAATTATCTATTAAATATTGATGTAAATACACCATAGACAGCTCTTAAACGAAAACTACATTTGTAGTGTTAAGGCACTGTTTCAGTTGTATCTCATACTGTGATTGTCCTTCACAGTGAGTTACCATGCATTGCACTACCTCGAATAAATAACGCTTCTCTAATAGAGAAGACTATTGTTACTTATTCTAGGTGGGCACCACCACCACCCAGACTGCAATACCAGGGTACCTGCCCACCCACTTCTTCTCTATTAGTGATGTGTTTGTTATTTGAGGTGGTGCAATACATGGTAACTTGCTGTGAAGGATGATCACAATATGACACATTGAATGCAGTTTTCATTTAAGAGGCATCTATGGTAATAACTAATAGTAAATTGCTTGCCTATTCCCTGAAAAATGAACTTCTAGCAAAATAAGTGAGAAGTTTATAAAAAGCTATACTTCTTAATTTTCCTGATTAGTTTTTGCAACTGATAGCACTCGCCCATCTTCCAATAGAATATATTTCCTTGGTTATCACCATTTCATATTAAGCTTATGCTATAAAATCATACAATAACTCAAGTCCTTATATACTGAAATTTTTTTTTCCTTTTCTTCAGATAAAGAAATAAAGATTTGGGTGGGAAGTAATTTTACATATCATGAGTCCTAGAGCCAGAAGGCATCAATCCCAATCATGGTGTAGTAAAAAATACACCATGGCATAACCCCAAGTTACATAAATGGATGATTGCTAGTTTATTTATCAGCTCACTCATCATCACATTAAACAAAGTTAACACTGAAACAAAGTAAAACTATGAAAACCTCCTAACCATGCTTTAGATTCACATACAATGTGTTCTTTAAAAGGAATGACTCCACAGAATCAGGAATATGAACACTTCACAGATAAATTATTGATATTAAATATATATATAAATAAATCTGTTTCATACATTCTATATGTCAGCAACTAACGTTGAGGCACAGGTGTGGTTTCAGTAATGCAAGTTACCTCAATTCAGGAAACTTATTAGCTGCTGATGAATAATCAAGAACAGCAATGCAACTATAACCTGCAGCACCATTTACTATTTGAGTTAAGCAGGTGAGAAATGGTAACACAATTGCTATTGTCATAATATACTAAATGCAAAGATCTACAATTCGCCATTTGTTCCTAAGAGAAAATTTCTCATGATTGGCTTTCAGTATAACAATCAACAAAAATCAGCAATAACATTCATTTCCATTAGTCTTTGCACAATTTGGGCACAATCAGCTGTGAACAGCTGTCTAGTTGACATCAAAATTACAGATGCCAAATATTATGTAGACACCAATACAATTTGAAATATTGAGCAAAGAAATTTTTAGGAGTGTATCCAGGGTAAAAATAAGTTAATGTATGTCTTTACATTTTCAATTTATTTTTTAATTATTCAATTGATAACTACTCAATTTTACAGAGCTAGGATTGAGCAAAATGAGTGAGGCGGGGGAAGGTTTCCCAAGGTATACAAGTAACTGTCACATCTGACTTTCAAAACCTGGTGTCTTACTAAACTATAAGCAGGAGGAAAACAATTTTTTTTTTAATACAGACTTTAGACCTGAGATTAAATTTTTCTTATGCACATTTTATACATGGTTTATCATTTACCATACCATTGCATTTATCTGAAACACAAATTTTGTACACAGAAATTAAGACTTGACTATGTTTGACACTGTTGAGAAATTTGTGCCACAGCCAGAGCATGAAGTTGCGAAGGATATGCTCCACCACTTCTTCCCATGCAGAAAAATTTTTATTTTCAATCATTTTCATTAGCACAGGAATGGTTTGTGGACTCTCCTGAAACAGTTTGTCCTTGAGATAACCCCAGAGATAAAAAAAAACATCAGGTTAGATTAGTGACAATACAGGCCACACCAGTCACTTGCAGTACACCTGTGGGGCGCCTCTGTAGCCAGGTGGGAAGGAGCAGCAGTGCGTAGCACCCGTTTCTTGATTAGACCGGGGTTCGAGCCCGTCACCACCAAATACGGAGGATGCGGAAAGGTCAGGGAATGACCACCGCATATCCCGGAGCAATATGGCCTTAGTTGCTAATGCTCCTAAAAACCAAATAACACAAATAACACGCAGTACACCTGTAGCAGGAACCACCCAGCTTTCAAAATTTCATTTAAGAATAGGGTGAAAGGAGGCCCTATACTCCAGAACCACAATAAAAGCAGAAGTTTTTACCTAATAGCACTGGGAAAAATCAAAATTAACATCTACAGCAAACTAGGTCCAAAAATGCCAATCTGTGCTGCATGTTAACAAGCTGAGTAATCAAGACTATGGCTAAGGATTCTCCATCGCCAAAATCTTGTATTATGCTCATTCACATACCCTTTTCCTTTGTTCAGACAGAGCATGGGTTTGTTAAGGGGAAATCTCGTCTGACCAATTTGATTGGATACTACGATGTAGTCACAAAGTAACCGGATGCAAAAAATAATTTTGATATAATATACTTGGATTTCAGGAAAGCTTGAAACTGTTGCACGTGATAAACTGCTGTACAATTTTGGAGCTGCATGGCATTAAGGGAACGTTAATGTAATAAAGGAATGATATACAGGAATTTTGCTAGCAGGAATAAGGAGGTGAGATTATCCCTTTGTATAAGGCAATGTTTAGGCCACACAGGTGTGGAGGACTCATTTTAGGAAGGAGGTAGAGCTGCTGGAATGAGCACAGAAGGGCAATGAGACTGGTGAGGAGAACGAATGGGTGCTCTTACCAAGAAAGAAGTTTTGAAAACTGCAGCATCTGGAAACAAGGCACCTGTGAGGTGATCTGACTGAGGTGTATAAGGCCTTGAATGATTTAAGCATGCTCAATGCTAATGGGATTCTTTCTCTTGCTCAGATTACACTCCTGAGGAAGCATAAATTCAATTGATGAAAGGAATAGAATACATGTCCAGAAATTTGCCTTTAACAGTGGGTGGTTGATTGATGTAAAAAATTTCCATCTGTCATTGTGGAAGTTTATAGTTTAAATAAATTCAAGGAAGAAGTGGACAAAATTTGGATCAAATAGATGGGTTAAATGGGAAATTTCTTTTTTTTTTCTTTTCATCCTTAGCATTCCTTTTCTTCTAAACTAAACAAATCTCATATTCTCCCTACCACAGAGTATTCCCACAACTGGGTTGGTGCCTCAAGATCCAAAAGATCTCTGTCTCCAACATTCAATATCTGCTGTATGCCTTTTCTATAACTATTATCACGTTCACTTTTCTTTTGAATAAGCAGGGATATGTAATTCCTCAACACCTTCAAACAAGTCTGAATACATGTTGCAAGCAGTCAGGATTCATGCACAGTCCAACTCAAACTCTCAGAACCCAACTTTTCCTTTATCTCATTTATTTTTTTTGAACAGCCTTCATTCTGTATATTTCCTACAAACTACTTTCTGTAGTTTTTTTGGAAATCCAAGAAAGAACAAAATATTGTTTAGAAACAGAAATTAATACTTGAACTATATTTGGCAGCACTGGGAAATTTATTTTCACATGTTCATTGATAAACATTCTGCATGCTTATCAAGTGTTGTATTCAGATCATGGAGTTGAAAAGAATGTGCTCCATTTCCTCACTCAGAAAAACTTTCGTCTTAAATCACTTTCTTCAGTGCAGGTATAGCAGGAAAAGTCTTTTGGAATCACAGGGGTAAAAACCCCATGTTTATATCATGGTGATATTGGATCACATGAAAGACATTAATGTAAAGTTGTGAACAAAAAATTTGAAGGTTACAAAACTGCAGAGAAAAGAAATCTGAACAATAAAAAAATAAAAATAAATCACCTTGTATATGTTATGCAGAATGAATGATTCATCAAAAAATTTGATATTCACAAGATCCTATTATATTTAATAGTCCTGTGAATATCTATATTTTTATTCCCTTTAATTCACATGTAATTATGTATGTGCACAGTGAAACTTCTAACAGACACCTCTCTTTAACGGACATTTTCAAATTCCCCAACTGTCCTCTATTGGTTTTAACGTGTTTTCAGCTTCTGTGTAGCAGACATTCTCTGTAACGGATGCGGACAGGCAATCTGCACTGTTTCGTTTAGATTAGCACTTAATTTGATCTCCCCGTAATGGACAGCGGGCGAGCTCATGGCCCTTTTTCTATGAACGTTTCCTCCACGTATTATCTCAATTGTGTGTTTATTTTCTATTTCCGATTCTCTGAATTTCATCAAGGTTTACGTCGCGGTTCTAAACCCTTTTTCAAGAATTTTAAGGCACGTGTAAAACTTCTGATGAATTTGGTGTGTGTGTGTGGGGGGGGGAATTTTGTCGGCCTTCCATCTTCTGAGTTTCAGTTTTGTTCAGTGTCGTGTGAAGTGCACAATGCCTTCTCGTAAACATTTAACTTTAAAAGATAAAGTCGAACTCATTAATGCGTATGATCGGCAAAAAAAATAGTGTTCGCAATCTCACTGCAAAATTCAAAATTGGGAAGACACAGGTAAGCAACATCCTAAATAAAACAACTGCTCAAACAATTTTGGCAACACATAAATGAACAGGTTCAAAAATCATTCCCGAAAACTGCTGGACTTCAAATTGACAATGTTACGTATGAGTGGTTTTGTTGCGCACGTGCTAAAAAAATTCCCATTAATGGGCCTATTATTAGGGAAAAGGCTTTGGAGGTTGCGAAATCTATGGGAGTAAATGAGTTCAAAGCTTCTGTGGGATGGCTAGACAAGTTCAAAACTTGGCATAAAATTTCTTGGAAAACCATAAGTGGTGAAGGTGGATCTGTTGATAGTGGGGTTGTAACAGAGTGGACCGTCAAATTGGAAGAGTTATGTCGTGATTTTGAAGCTAAGGATATTTACAACTGTGACAAAACAGGGTTGTTTTTTGAAGCTATTCTTGAAAAAACAATGAGTCTAAAAAACGAAAAGTGCCAAGGCGGAAAAATTTCTAAGGAACACTTGACTGTACTATTGTGTGCAAATATGCTGGGATACAACTTCTTGTTATCGGAAAACCACAAAATCCTCGTTGTTTCAAGGGTATAACGTTGAATCTTTTGAATGTTGACTGGAAGTCTAGGTCATTTTAACCAAAACATGATTCGTCAAAACAGAAAAATTATTCTTTTCATGGATAATGCTGCATCTCACCCGCACATTGAATTGTCCAACATTCAAATCGTTTTTCTGCCACCAAACACATCTGCAGAGTGTCAGCCCTTGGATCAAGGGATAATAAAAAATTTTAAACTTCATTACGTAAAACGTGTTTTAAGACGTTTTCTGTGCAAATATGAACGATGTAACATGTGCGAGTGACCTTGCAAAGAAAATCAGCATCCTGGATGCGATTCAATGGATTTCCTCTTCAGTAAACGCAATTAGAAAACAAACTGTCGTGACCTGTTTTGTAAAGTCTGGCTTCTCAAACGCAAAAATTTAAGTTGTGAACAGCAATGTGGAGCACCAAGAACAAGAATTTCAACATCTATTGATAACGTACGATACTTCAGCTACAAATGACCCTGGCTACAAAGATATAGACTCGAACCTCACTACAGAAGATGGTGCAATAGATATCAACGACATTATCATCGATATTTTTCAAGAAGTTCCTCGTGAGGATGAAGAAATGGAAGGAGGTCATTCTGTCGAAGAACATATTAACAACGAACCACCGATGAATGAAAACAGAAGAAGCGGTCATACAAATCAATCTTTTAAAAATGTTTTTAGCCGCTGAAGAAGATACTGAAGGACTTTCGATGGTTTCTTCACTCCAAACAAATGTTGAAAACAAAATTATCAGCCGGAAGAAGGTGCAGAAGTAAGTAAGTAATTACTGTATGTATTTTTCTTAAGATAGTCATAATATGCATAGCACAATTGTATGTACATTATTTACAAAAATATTGTGAAAATCTGTATATAATTTAATTTAATTTTACATTAAACGTTTTAACGATTTTTCTTTATCTCTTGTGTATGTAATTGTATATTATTTACAAAAATATTGTTCAAAATCTGTATATATTTTAATTTAATTTTACATTAAACGTTTAACGATTTTTCTTTCTTTTTTTTTTTTCTTCCCCTCAGACTGCTTGTTAGCGGACACTTCTCTCTAACGGACACATTTTCGTTCCCCATGGCTGTCCGTTAAAGGGAAGTTTCAGTGTATATACAGAGTGCTCTGTTCAGATATCACTGATTCTGGAGAGTGGTCAATTGTAGAAAGAAGACAATTATTTTTAGCAAACATTGTTATTTTAGATGTATTTTTCCTCATTACAGAAATTCTTATATAATAAAGCAAAAGGATACAAATAGCTTGTACAGCCTCTAGAGGATGATCAAATTCAATTGTCCCATGTCCTTTACTGTTTCCATCTTTATCAGTTTTCAATTCAACATTTGTTACTTTTCCTGCCATCTTAAAGATGTCCTGTAATTTTTTAGTATTCACCTTGTAATCCAACTAGGAGAAAAGAAATAAAAAAATAATATAAAATAAGTCACTAGGATAGCAAAAAATAAAAAAAAATTTTTATTAGAAAAAATATAAAAAAATGTTATAAAAGAAGCATTTACTCACGTTAGCAATAAACACTCTGTTTGTTAATGGTCCTGTTATTCCAAGGGATTTTAGGAAGTCTGGATTTAAGCCATAAGTATTAAACTGACTACCACCACCAAAACTATCGCCAACTCTGGAGCTACGGTCAAGCGAAGAACGTTGCCCTGATCGAGGCACAGGTCGCCCACTCTTGTCTCGTTCGACATCATAATCCTGAAGTGAATGACAATAAATTTTCTTTATTAGTACCACTACACTTAAATTAATGCTAATTTTAAGTTTCAAAGTATCCAAATAGTCAAGACACTTAATTATTTTTGCATACATCCTTCACGAGTCACTGCACTGATTTCTGAATATCCCTGTTATAGTAGCAATCAATGTTAGGTTAAGAATGTGCCATCTATTTTTACCAACTACTAGATAATTCACAGCCAAATACTTAATAAGAATAAGCTTCATGATGTAAGATGAAGTCGCTAAAGTGGACTTAATCAATATTATTCACCATTGAGTGGATAATGGTGAATAACAATATCAAATGCAAGCACACTTCAGACTTAACTGAAACAAAGGATCCCAATGAGACTGTTTTCTTGAACAAGGCAGACAATTACTGAGAAGCACAGAACAAGTGAGAAATTATCTAAAATGGTGTTTAATTCAAACATAAAATAAAATGTTTATCTTTTCTAATACTAGTTTAAAAATTCTTCAGGGACAATCCAGCTATGAACACTAAATCTGGTTGAAGATAATTCAGGATAACAGCTCATATCAACTAACTCATTCAGAACCACCCTTCACAAGGGATGAAATGGAGGAAGCAGTTAAATGCATCAAAAAAGGCACCTGGTGACGACCTCACAGAAAGTGAGGCTAACCAGCATCTATGGTCTGCGGTTCCACATCTCAGTGCCCTCTACAATGCTTGTCTCGGAGGACATCTTCCCAAATAGGTGGAAACATGCAAATTTTAGATTTATCCCTAAAGGTCCGCTCAACCCTACTGATTCACATACCAGGGCAGGAGCAGCAGTGCGTAACACACGCTTCTTGATTAGACAGGGGTTCGAGCCCCGTGACCACATAATACGGAGGATGCGGAAAGTTCAGAGAATGACCACCGCATATTCCTGGAGCAATATGGCCTTAGTTGCTAATGCTCCTAAAAACCAAGCAACAAACAAACAGCTCTCTTCCCTATCTTGGGGAAAGTGCTGAAACTGCTCCTGATTCCCAGTCTTCAATATTCCGCACCTAATTTTACTAGTATCCATCAGTTTGGCTGCTCCACTGTCCACACCTTGAATAACATCTTACAGAGTCTAACCGTTTCTGCCTTCAATGTATGTATGTGCAATTTTCATCGATTTCCAGGGTGCTTTTGACTGTTTGGTGGCCCAGTGTTATCCAAAGGGCACATGAAGCTGTCTCCAAAAGAAAATGACCATCTCAAACCAGTTTCACAGCATTTCCAGACCCATCAGCAGCAGCTGCCTTCAAGGTTCAACTGTTGGCGGCCCACTAGCATAAAATATGGTCTTTGATGAGTGGATGTTACCGTGTCCTCTTATGCTGACAACCTGATCAATGTTTTGGATGGACCTTCAGGAGGAACAATCTTGGAAACCACTGCCAACCTACACTCTTAGGCTTACGCTCACAAGCTTAGTTTCTCCAAACATATGTTGCAGATTGATGCTGAAAGGTAAGCTTCGTATGCACAGACCTCTCACAATTCACTTACAAGACAAGTCTCTCCAAAACCACCACTCTGCCAAACATCTTGAGAGACCCATCAGCGGTGAGCTTTTTATCTTGGATAAAAAGCTCACCTTCATGCCAAATTGCCTGCAGCTCAGAGAAAAGTGAAGAAATACACTACTTTTTTTTCCAGAATTACAAGAGATTGGGGCTTGAAGGGCAGAGCTATTCACTTGATGTATGACAGTTTTCATCCCTGTCACATACAATGCAGCAATTTGGTTCCACCACACAGATAAAACCCCTGTAGCGAAACAACTTTACATGCAAAGAACCATCCTTCAACTTTCGATGGTGTGTCGGACAACTTCCACTATCACACTTCTCTTACAGGCAAACGCCCCTTGACCTACATGTTGCCTAATGCAGAATCTCTCATGCCATTAAACAATCACACTGCAGAGAATTACAATATCCGAACCAAGACATGCACCGAAATCCGTTGTGGGAACAAACTTGTCTGGGAGGCTCTTGCTCCCACACAAGTTTGTAGAAGTGATGAATGAATATAGATGGTGAATAAGACAACCACTTCATGGCTGAATTCAAACCTATAGATCCTCACGGGACACAGAGCCTTTAACAGTAAATTGCTGGATTTGGGAATCCAGGAAGATGCATTCTTGCTCTTGTGGGGATGAGAAAACTTTGTAGCACATCAAGAATGTTTGTCCAATCTATGTTGACTTTAGACTGAACCTACTGCAAGTGCTGGGTATCACAACATTGCAACTTGAACATCAGCTTGTCGCACCCAAAGAAGCCTTCAAAGCACTGACCTACACTAAAACTATCTTCCAACACTGCACCTTTCAAATGAAAAAGATTACATTCACTGTTTATGCAACTACTTTGGACACTTAGCACCTGCTTGCACTACGTCAGGTATAGCATTCCATCTGCAGCCCATGCCTCTTACCACAGGCACTCTGTTTGCCATGTTTGCACTGCAAATGCTGCCTATCTCTGCCTGTCACCTTTTTACTTTTCTTGGCACCCTTATTCAGGGTTCCAACACCTACTTTACGTTCGCTCTCTGCTCTCAGCAGGGGGCCGCCTTCTGTTATCATCCCATCCCCTTACCTGTTCTCTATCCTATGTGTTTTACCACCTCTACTCTTGTCCTGGCCAGAGCATAAGCCAGTCTCGTAAATGTCCCTCTTCTGCCCTGGCCTGTATTCTCATGCCATGGATGGATGATGAGAGGTGCGTTCCTTGGTGATCACATCTCCCAGTAACTAATGACCCAATGAACAACACAAGTGACCCAATGAACAACACAAGCAACATGCCAACACACAATGCATGGTACTCAATACAACTCCCACCCATCTGGCTTTGCAGTCTTCACTGTGCCACTATGTGCGGTTCTGTGAGAAGCCACTGGAACTAAACTGCAAACACCCAATGTCCACATGTATAGACAAATTTGCAGATCTATTTTTTGCTTTTTACAACTTGATACATCCTTCATAGTTACTAAAAAAACATTTTTCAATGAAGTCTCACAGTGCTGGTAGAATTTGCACTTATTACAGTTTAAGAATTTCAGGTAATTAAAGATTACCCACAAACTCACAGAGAAGATGCAAGTGTAACTTTGTCCCATGCCACTGAACCATTAATACTTACTCAATGGCATCAGAAAAGACCTTTAACCTCCATGTTTAGGCATATTGTTAATCTCGAGCTTTCACCATAAGAACCCTTCTGACATGCCTGAGTAGTATTGCAGACATTTTATCCTACTTCACGACAGTGTTTCAACACAACCTTATATTTCACATAACCAATTCAACCATTTGTTTAAACTAAGTTATTACTACCTTTACAAGCTGATTAATTGTTGCATCATCAGTTTTGCACCCAGCAGGCAAACTGACTGGTTCTATTCACACAAAGACAGTTCTATTCCATATGTCTTGCATGCACTATGTCACAGCTGCAAACTTTTGACATTTTAAAGTTATCTCCTCTTTCTTTAAAATAACAATAATTAGGAGGAAAAGATTTTTTTTTTCCTTTGGCGAAAACGGAAGAAAAACAAGGTTGTTCAGAAAAAGCAGAATGGCAATTTTCTTTTTTTTAATTCTAACTTTGGACTTGAAATTAAATTTCACACCCATAGAACTGTTTACCAGCACAGAATGCTTTCAAACATTAGTTCACCTAGAATTCTATTGTCCGTGGATTTCTGCTTGCATTGTCTGTTACATATCAATAGTTTGACTGCTTCAAGAAACAGAATAGACTTTTTTCCCGTTCAAAAACAAATGTCAAGATTCGTTTATAACAACAGCCCAGCTGCTTACACCTGCCTGCCAAGAGCACTGTATATGACTAAGTCATAATCAGTCTCAGAACCACTCTGCTTATAAAATAGAAGGCTTAAAAACTGGTGGTACAATAAACGTACACATCAAGGCATAATGAAGTCAACCATGGATGTGAGGTTTGTTGGATTTATGAGCTACGTTCAAATGCTAGCATATCGTTTAAAACAAGCAAGCAAACTACTTTATTCAAGTCATAAGGGAGGAACATGAACAGACTCTTCTGCATGTGCGATGATAACATGCTTAAGAGTTATCAGCTTGCTTGACCTGTTTAGGATTGCTTACACCATAAGTCATGCAATAGCTTTTTTTCTTGTGGGGGACAATTTGTCTTCATTCAAAACCTCTTTAGGTTCATAAGATGGATTTGTACATGACTCAGAACCACTCAATTGTGATTGCTGGTTGTACTTTTCAATTTTATCACTGAAATGTTTGGTAACTCAGAAAGGATAAAAGATAGCAGCCAATATTAAAAATCTTTACATAACAGGTACAACTTTCTAAATGCGCCTCCATAGCCAGGTGGGAAGGAGCAGCAGTGCGTAGCACACGCTTCTTGATTAGACCGCGGTTCGAGCCCGTCACCAATGGAGGATGCGGAAAGGTCAGGGAATGACCACCGCATATCCCGGAGCAATATGGCCTTAGTTGCTAATGCTCCTAAAAACCAAATAACAACAAACAACTTTCTAATGGGTTAAATGGTGAAATGTAGTCAAGCACAGTACAATAGTAAGTTTGTGGAAAAAGGTTATTAAATGAAACATGTTCTTATTTAAATGGAATCGATGATAATAAAGTGTCAAAAAAGGGGTTTTATAAAAATTCCAAAAAGGATATTAATTTGGGGAATGTAAAAATTTGGCTAGAAAATAAAAAGAAATCTGCAGGTGAAGTAGGAACTGAACAAAAAGAATAAAGTACAGAAGAAAACTTAAATTACACAAAGGCAGAAGCTGCCTCGATATTCTTATTAAATTTAATTCTGATGATGAATTAGAAAAATAGTTCTACATTCTAAATGAAATGAGGAATGACATTACAACAGAACCTTTACACAAAAAAAATATTTCCAATTTCTACAAAAAAGACAATCAAATTGTCTTTTTTGAAGACTATCTAAATTTTATCTAAAGAATATCTAAATTTAAAGCTAGATGTTTAACTATGAAACTGAAATAAGAAACATTTCCCCATTGACAAGAGACAAAATAGCTTTAAAACTGTGCCATCTGGGTGATGGTACTCAACTGAGAAAAAGCAACAACACTTTTTAATGGTGAAGTTTTACTTATTTGAAGTATATGAGGAAAGCAACGTTTTACAATATGAAACAACAATTACAACAATTTTACAATATGAAATGTTATAATAATGATGCTTAATATATAAACTTTGGTTTGTCTTAAAATTCAACTATGCAGTAATGCTGTAATTGTATTAAAGTGTTATAGTTTGAATTTGAGGCTTTCTGCTCTAAAATTTTATTAGTCTTAGATATTTCACATACAGTTCATTGAACTTTGAACTTTTTGTATTTGATTTGGTAAAACAAAACCATTTTCATATTTTTTTTTCTTCTCATTAATGTGTCCTAAACCCATCTAAGCTAATATATATTAACTTAGATGGGATAAGTTAATATATAAATATATATATGAATAGATTTTCTTTTTTTTTATGAACCAGATTAGAAATAATATTACACAACTTGTATTTTACTAATTAGGCCTACTTCCCATTCCAATTTAAGTGTACATTACATAAAAATAGCACATAACTTGAAAATTAATTATGTATAAATTGTACCAATTAGAAACTATGTATTTAGCATTAAATAGTGTACATTTCCTAATAGGATTAACATTACGGTCCATCAGCTGTGATAAGAACAGTACAGTTTCCTAATTTTAGTTTTACCACATGCTTTGGGAGTCACCTACACTGCACATGTTTAATACCCTAATTTCAGAGAGGATACTATTACATATATTTAAAGAACTAATAATGCCAAGTACCAAGTTTACCTCTTTGACAACTAGTTGCCGTCCTTTATATTCAAATCGATGCAAAACATTAATCGCCTTTTCCACAGATGAAGCTTCTTTTAATTCCACAATACTGAAACAAAGAACACCAAGATATTGCTCACTTGTATAGGAAAAAACCTCAGAAACTTTAGCATATCTCTAGAAATATTACATGTGTGATCAAATAACAATTCTATATTTAAGATTAAATGTTCAAAATCTATTTTGTTATTTACTTGCAAAAACAAAATGTGGCTAAGTTTCCAAGACTACTGTAGACAATTAATTTTTTTTTTTTTAAATAATAATCATAATAATATAAAAACACTGTAATCAAAACTAATAACAGGACACTAATGCTGCTTGGAAAAGTGCAATTCTGCTATATGGTGACCAAGATACTTTTAACTACTGAAATAAAAACAAAATTAAAACTGAACTAACTAATCAAATTAGTTTTGTTTTTAATATTTTATTTTAGTTCAAAGGATAACTTTATACTCCGGCAGCAGAACTGCACCTTGCCAATTTACATATAGGTTTGCAATGAATGGGCACCATGGATTAGACAAAACAGATACACATTAAGGTCATTTCAGATAATGTGTCCATAGTCCATTTATGCATGAACTGTCTAGAAATCTGTGTTTCCAAGTTTATTTCCCTGTAGGCTTTACTATTATTGAGTTTGCCACTCAATCTGATGTTTCATTCCTGGGATCTAAGGCCAAGGGACCTAAAACTTCCTCATTCTATTAATACCAATAACTATTAAAATGATGACTAAATAAATAACCAAACAGATTCATCAACACTTGAACTGAACTCAAAAGTCTGTGCAGATAATATTTCTGCTGATGCTTATAAGCACTGAAGTGTTCTAGTGCAAATAGAAATAGCTCATGCTTCTGCAGCAAATCTTCAATTCAATCAATAATTCCTGTGATGCAATATTAATGGGATAAAAAGTGAAATATCTCCACCTATTTTTTCTGCTTTTGGATCCATCTCTATATGGTGGCACAAAACCACTGTACTGTCTCATATACGGCTGCGTAAACTTACAAAATGTTTTGAAATGATATGCTCCAATTTCAGTTTGCTGGGATCAAGTCCCATGGAGAAAGCAAATTTTCTTGTCTTTTATGGATGCAATTTGGACATTTCTACATTTATTGAAACATTTAAAATCACTGCTTTTAACAGGTTCAATTATACATGCAACAGCTGCATTTAGATCATACAACAGCACAGTTATTAATTCCTGTACTGTTACAGTGCTTGATATTTCACTCAAGCAATCAGCCTTCTCCATGTTCCATTGAGAAGCTTTACTTGAGTGCCTAGATGCATTAGTATATCACTTAATGATCACTGTACAGATTTTTGACAGTTCACTGCAATGTGGTGTATACTTGTATATATTTCTCTTACCAAGATAAGCCCAGGTTTTCTTGGTAAGAGTACTTTTGTGTCATCGATCTTGTTGCTCTTCTCTGCATCCATTCCAACAGAACCACTGTACCTAAAATGATACCTCCAAAAAACCTATATGCAATATTCACCATGTGGCCAAACCACTACTTTATATAATAGGGGAATTGTCTCAGTTTTAAAATGGGAGATCCTGGCCTGCTTGAAACCTGTCAATCACGAGACTCATACAGATCTATTATTTCTAACCAGTTCACCCATTTATGGCAAGTATAACTAGACCACCAAGGCAGCAACATTGTTGGACTGGTTCCGTAAGTATTCCAGCAAATTTTCCATCCTTCCATAGCAGTTAAACTCATACAAACTCGGGATAAGTGAACAAGTAATAACACACTATTCAATGCTTGGATACATGATAACTGACAACTGTGAGATACTGGCTTAATGTGAAAGATGGTTAAAGCTTTGCTCCTATTGCAAAGTTATAAAAATTAAAAAGGTTCCCTGTAATGATAATTCCATGGGCACCATTCTTAAGAGATAATGCATGATGGTAATCTAGTATTATCAATGGCCACATGGTGCAAAGAAGCCTATGGCTTATGCTGCACCATGTGGCCAAAAAATAAATAAATGAATAAAATAAAAATAATAAAAATTAAATAAGAAAATTAAAAAAATAATAATAATTAATAAGAAAAAATAGATAACCTATGCATTTTCTTAATCCTGTAGGTAATTATCCAGCTGACCTTTGAATTTCCCCAAACTGTCAGCCTCTGTCACACATGTAGGTAACTTATTCCAGTAATTTATAACTAAATGACTAAAATAAAACTTCCTGCAATCTAGTCTAAACATCTCCTTCTCCCCCCCACCCCCCCGTAACTTGATATTATGGCCCTAGTTCTAGACCCATTTATAACTGTGAAAATTTCGTCCTCATTCATAATACTTATGCCTTTCACAGCCTTAAACACCCCAATCAAGTCTCCTCTGAGTTGCGAGTTTCCAAGCTCTGCAATCCACGTATTCAAAGTCTGCTCATATCGATGCCCTTTTGCCGATCTCACCAGAAGCACAATGTCTTTCTTTAGGTGCAGTCTTTGTACTTGAAAATAGTATTCAAAGTATGGTCTAACAATAGCCAACATTATATGAAGTCATAATGGGATTATGATCACAGAATCTTGTTCTCACATCTGGGGCGGTAACTCTCACGCTTCTAGACTTCACTCAAGAGGGTCAGGGTTAATCAACTCATCTCTTACAAAGTCTTTCCACACTCGGTATTGTAGATGTTTTTTTTTTTCCTACTGCATATTTTTCCATAGATAATTCCATTTTACTTCTGAACTGGCCTCCATAATTCCCCCTCTCTTCCAAACCAGGTCCTTGAGGTTGTCACAGACATTCTCTCAGATAGTCCAGACAAGCTGTACTTGCTAACTGGGAGTCTAAAACACTGTTGGAACTGATATTCGGGTGACACTAAAGTCAAGTGGACTCAATTTCGACCAAATCCTGATGGTCTGTGACAGCCAAATCCTCTGCTTGCACCTTCATGATGGTGGGACTGTTAGTAATCCTGGGTATAATCTCCATGCACAAGCACATGGTGGGTGACCACCCAGGTGTGAACCAACGTAAGCAGGGATCAAGGTGTGACGCCCACACCACATGGAGGAAAGCAGCCCCTCTGTGTTACCAGGCAGTACTAAGTGGTAGATGCTCTCATCAACCGGTGCAATACCACCACTTTGCTTATTGGAAGTGGTGGAACCCATGTTTAGTCTCCAGAGCTAAGTTCCAGTCAATCCTTCCCCATCACTTCCATCATGCAGTATGATTGATGACTTTTGAGGTTATGATGAACATCGTAGCGAGATCCAATCTTCCTTACATTTCGAGGGTACAGCTCTAAAACGGTGTTCGCTGGCAGGCCGTAACTCTCTAGGAGGCTTCCGGATCAGCTAGTGTATAATCTTGCTACCTCTACTCTCCCAGATAGTGACTGGAGGGAGTCCGATTAGTGTGTATTTATGGTGGGTATTCTAGAGACCACATTATGTCAAGGATCTAAGTATATTCTTACCTTGTAATTTTTGGATACACCATATCCAAAAATTTCATTACTTCATAGAGCATGTCCCACCCACTTTTTCTTACCATTGAATACAACATGAATTGTCAAACTAATAGGGTAAGCTTATCTGCAAAAAGATCTAAAACTCCCAAACACTTCCTAATTAATTTCACAAATATACGTGGTCTCAATTCTAATCTCAACGATGTCCAATCCACTTGCAGTCTGCCAAATCCCATGTACTTTTTCTGACAGAATCTCAGTTATCGGTTGATTCAAATACTGCTCATCTCAGTTGCCCAAATTATTCGCTGTATGATTCCTTTCACCTCGGAGGTGGTACTTGTGCATATGTCCATTCCGATATTCACTGTCAGAGACAGGGAATATCGAATATTGGTAATTTGGAATCTCCTCTTTTCGATCTTCTCTGGCTTAATATCTCTCTACCTCATTGTGTCAAATTCATCTGTTGTCTCTACCATTCTCCCAATTCCACTAATCACTTGTAGCTCTTTGACTTCATCTCTTTGCAACTTGACTTTCTGCAGTCCAACTATCCTAACAGTGAGGTAATTTTCTGTTCACAACAGAAAATTACCTCTGATTTTAATGTTCACAACTCCAGCTGGCTTTCGTTTACTAGTCACACTGACCCAGCTGGTCGAAATGCCGAGGATTTTGCAATTACTAATGACCTTGCACAGATTGTTCTTTTACCTACAAGAATACTGGACAACCATAAGCACAGCCAACACGCTTGATCTTTTTCTCACAAGCAACACTTCTAAGCACAGGGTCGAAGTGAGAGGTCCTTTAGGCGCCTCAGATCACAACTTGGTAATTGTCTCTTCTACAATGGAGCCTTTATTTCATGGATATTCCCAACCTTGTATTGTTTGGAATTACAAGAATGCAAAATGGGATGACCTGCGAGATTTCTTTTCTTCTTTTCCTTAGTCGCATTACTGTTTCAAAACTTTTAAAGTCAATGTTTACTCAGATCCTGTCAGTGAAATTATTCTTGCAGGAATGGAATCCTTTATCCCAAACTCAACTTTTGGCTTGTTTCTAATTCCTCAGTTTCATTTTCTGCCTACATCAAAGCTTGCAACAATTATATAAACAGTCCAAACTAGAGTTTGAACAGGCTAAGAGTAGTAAACTTGCTTCTAGCCCTAATGGTAGCCGAGCATTCTAGTCTCTTGCCAAAGCTATTGGCCGCAACTTTTGCCCATCTCTGCTCCTACCTCTGTCCAAACCAGATGGTTCTATTGTCACTTTGGCCAAGGATAAAGCAGACCTGCTAGCATCCCATTTTTCTTCCAACTCATGTATTAATGATCTTGGTAAAACACCTCCCAGCATCCTCAACACGCTCCATCCAATGCCTGTTGGGGTCTTCTGTAAAAAGGATGTCAGAAGGATTTTGACGAATCTTGATGCTAAGAAAGCTCCGGGTCCTGATGGTATTTCTCCAATTGTTTTTTTCTTTCTGCTGGTAGTCAGGGCTGGGCATCCTTAGTACAGGATTGCTGGCATCCACTGATTTTTTCTCAAAACCTGTGATCCTGAACCTTCTGTTCTCTGCCGGATTTTATCACTTTCTTATTCCAAAGGTGTTATTCCTTCTGCTTGGAAATTTGCTCATATCCAGCCAGTTCCTAGAAAGGGTGACAAATTCCTCCCTTCCAATTACTTTCTACTCTTTCTAAAGTAATGGAGAATTCAGTTAACCACCAACTCTTAAACTACCTAGAAACCTTCCGTCTGATCAACAATTGCCAGTATGGATTCAGTCAGTGTCGATCCACTGTTGATATTCTGGCTCATGTTAACCATTTATGGACTGATTCAATGGAAAAGTTTGGTGAAACACAAGTAGTTGCTCTTCATATCTCAAAGGCTCTAATATCTTTTGTGTTTGGGATTTCATAAAAACAATGTTAAATATAAACAGTTTTGCCTTATACTGTGGAATTATAAACAGTTCCATTATACTGTACATTTGTATGCGTGTGGCATGTTTGTAGTGGCTCCAAGTGGGTCAAATTCCACAAATTGCCTCTGTCTTGACTGCAGAATCTGTGCAAACAGGGCCTGAAATGTGAACAGCCAACACCAAGCAACTGCTGCCTGTCCCAAGGCACATGTAACTGGGCATAATCTACTATCTGTGCCTCGGTAGTGTACTAAAATCCTGCACCCACTGGAAGTAATGCAATACCAGTGGATGCCAGCAATCCCATACTAAGGATGCCCAGCCCTGAGTACCAGCAGAAAGAAAAAATCATCAAATAAATAAAAAATACTGTACAGTGGAATTATAAACAAATCCTTATTATATTGTGCAGTAGAATTATAAATGATTCCTTATTATTGTGCAGTGGAATTAAATCTCGCCATCTTTAGAAGCAATTTGTAACGATGTTTGACAACTTGCTAACAGGACACCATGGCTCCCGCTTGCACCAATCTACACTACACAGAGAAGCAATGTTTCTTGGAAATTGGATAAAACAGTCATACAATTACCAAGTGGAATGGATATTTCAAGAAGTTAATGCATTTTCAATAGAACTTTTCTATTGAATTTGTCCATAAATGGGTAACATAAGCCAGAATATCATAGACTGACAGAATCCATACTGGTGATCGTTGATCAGACAGAAGGTTCTAGGTAAAGAGTTGGCGGTTAATTTATTTCTCCATTACTTGAGAACGAGTAGAAGTAATGGCAATGGGACGATAATTGGAAGGCAGGGATCTGTCACCATTTTTAGGAACAGGCTGGAGATATGAGCAAATTTCCAAGCCGAAGAAAAAACTCCTTTGGAATAAGAAAGTGAAAAAAGGAAGCAAAAAACAGGAGTAAGTTCAGGAGCACAGGTTTAGACAACAAGTGGAGAAATACCATCAGGACCTGGAGCTTTCTTAGCATCAAGATTCATCAAAATCCTTCTGATATCCTTTTGACGGAAGACCACAGGAGGCATTGAATGGAGCGTGTTAGGAATGGTGGGAGGTGTTTTACCAAGATCATTAATACATGAGCTCGAAGAAAAATGGGATGCTAGCAGGTCAGCTTTATCCTTGGCTGAAGTGACAACAGAACCATCTGGTTTGGACAGAGGTGGGAGCAGAGATGGGCAAAAGTTGCGGCCAATAGCTTTGGCAAGAGACCAGAATGCTCGGCTACCATTAAGGCAAGAAGCAAGTTTTCTACTCTTAGCCTGTTCAAACTCTAGTTTGGACTGATTAATAACTGCTTTACAATTGTTGCGAGCTTTGGTGTAGGCAGAAAATGAAACTGAAGAATTAGAAACAAGCCAATTACGATATGCAACGTTCTTCTCTTGGACAGCCTTAGCACATTTATTGGAAAACCAAGGTTTAGATAAAGGACGAGATTTTAAAATGGAGTGTGGAATAAAGGATTCCATTCCTGCAAGAATAATTTCACTGACACGATCTGAACAAACGTTGACATCAGAAGTTTTGAAACAGTAATCCAACCAAGGAAAACAAGAAAAGAAATCTCGCAGGTCATCCCATTTTGCATTCTTGTAATGCCAAACAACAGGAGGTTGGGAATAGCCATGAGATAAAGGCTCCATTGGAGAAGAGACATTCACCAAGTTGTGATCTGAGGTGTCACTCACTTTAACCGTGTACTTAGAAGGGTGGTTTGTGAGAAAAAGATCAAACATGTTGGCTGTATGGTTAGGATTGGCCGGTATTCTTGTAGGTAAATGAACAATCTGTGCAAGGAGGTAAATGAACAATCTGTCTTTTGCAATAATTGCAAAAGCGACAGCATCTTGACCAGCTGGGTCGGGATGACTAGAAAATGGAAGTCGGCTGGAGTTGTGAACATTAAAATTACTGAGAAAAATTACCTCACTGTTAGGAAAGTTGGACTGGAGAAAGTCAAGTTGCAAAGACAGGAAGTCAAAGAGCTCCAAGTGATTAGTGGAGTTGGGAGAACGGTAGTGACAACAGACGAATTTGACACAATGAGGTAGAGAGATTTAAAGCCAGAGAAGATTGAAAAGAGGAGATTCCAAAATATCAAGTCTCTGACAGGGAATATCGCAACGGGCATATGCACAAGTGCCACCTTTGAGGCAAAAGAAATCATAATAACGAATAACCTGGGCAACTGAGATGAGCAGTAATTCGATTTTTTTTTTTTTTTTTTTTTTTTGGTTAGGTGTTGGCACATCTGCTTCTGTGGCCATAATGCCCCTACCAAGGTTTTTGTATTTTCTACTCTGATCCAAGCCCGAGGCAGGATTTGAACCTGCAGCCTTTGGGTTGCCAGGCTAGCACTTTACCTACCCTGCTAGCCCGGTCGCGAATAATTGAATCAACCGATAAGTGGGTTTGTTTGTTATTTGGTTTTTAGGAGCATTAGCAACTAAGGCCATATTGCTCCGGTATATGCGGAGGTCATTCCCTGAATGATCTTTCCGCATCCTCCGTATTCGGTGGTGACGGGCTCGAACCCCGGTCTAATCAAGAAGCGTGTGCTACGCACTGCTGCTCCTTCCCACCTGGCTACGGAGGCACCCCGATAAGTGGGATTCTGTCAGAAAAAGTGGGATTCTGTCAGATAAGTGGGATTCTGTCAGGGGGGGGAACATGCTATTTGCAGTAATGAAATTGTTTGATATGGCATACACATGGTAAGAATATACGCAGACCCTTGACATAACATGGCCTCGACGATGCCACGTGCATACACACTACTCGGACTAACTCCAGTCACTATCTGACAGAGTAGAGGTAGCGAGATTATACACTAGCTGATCCAGAAGCCTCCTAAAGAGTTACGAATAAGTTCAGTCCAGTGTACTAACTAGCGGCCGGCCTGTGAACGCGGTTTTAGAGCTGTACCCTCAAAATGTAAGGAGGGTTGGATCTTGCCATGTTCATCATAACCTCAAAAGTCATTAGTCATACAGCATGATGGAAGATATCGGGAAGGGTTGACTGAAACTGAACTCTGGAGACTAAACATGTGTTCCACCACTTCTAGCCTCCAATAAGCAAAGCGGTGGTTTTGCACCGGTTGATGAGTCATCTACTACCTAGTATTCCCTGGTAACACAGAGGGTTGGCATTCTTCCATGTGGTGTGGGTGCCACACCTCGACCACTGCTTACGTTGGTTTACACCTGGGTGGTCACTCACAGTGTGCTTGCGAATGGGGATTATACCAAGGATTACTAACAGTCTCACCATCGTGAAGGTGCAAGCAGAGGATCCGACTGTTACAAACTATCCAGACTCCGCCGAAATCGTGTCCACTTGACTTGAATGACACCAGAATATCAGTTCCATCAGCATTTTAGACTCCCACGTAGCAAGTACAGCTTGTTTGGCATATCTGAGAAAATGTCTGTGACAACCTTAAGGACCAATACACCGATTAGCAAAAACATTATGACCAGTGAATCGTTACGCAAATCGAAGCCGTTTTTTATTTGGTTTTTAGGAGCATTAGCAACTAAGGCCATATTGCTATGGGGATATGCGGTGGTCATTCCCTGACCTTTCCGCAAACTACTTATTTGGTGGTCATGGGCTTTAACCCCGGTCTAATCAAGAAGATTAGACTGGGGTTCAAGTTTAATCTGCACTGCTGCTCCTGCCCAACTGGCTACGGAGGCACCGCAAACCGAAGCAACTGCAGGTGAACTACGGCACATGTGCAGGTCTGGACACAGTATAAAAAGCACCTCATACTGAGCTCCGTTAACCAGTGTTACTCCTCTTCTTCATGGGGAAAAGGCCAAATTGTAGTAGCCAGTCAACTGGGTCAGGGCATATTAGAAACGGCACTGCTCTGGGGTGCTCACGGTCAGCCATGGTTAGTACCAAAAGTGGTCCAGGGAGGGAAAACCCACAAACCGCTGGCAAGGTGTTGGACAACCACGGCTCGTCAATGCTTGAGGTGAGCTAAGGCTCTTCCAGAAGGTACGTGGCAACAGAAGGGCGACTGTGGCGCAACTCACCGGTAATTGGAATGCTGGTGACGGGAGTAATGTGTCACAACACACAGTACATTGAACCCTGCTGAAAATACCTGCCTCTGAGTGCCTGTGCTAGCCATGTTTCACCGGCGATAATGCCTACAATGGGCAAGCGAGCATCAAAACTTGACATTGAGTGATTGGAAGGTCATCTGGTCCGATGAATCTTCTTTCCTGTTGAATCATGTGGGCAGCTGGGTACGTGTGTGTTATTTACCTGGGGAAGTGATGCAACCTGGATGCACCATGGGGCGAAAACAAGAAGGTGGCAACTGTGTCATGCTTTGGGCAACGTTCTGCTGGGATACCCTGGATCGACCGTATCCCAGCACGACATTGTTATCCATGTGCTGGGCACTGTGACGTGTACCACATACATAATATTTCTGACAAGGTACACCCTTTCGTGGCGACGGTCTTCCCCTCTGCCGGTGCCCTCTTTCAGCAGGATAATGCACCATGCCACACCACCGAACTGTTTGAGACTGGTTCGCAGACCATGAGGAAGACTTCCAGGTATTGCAATGGCCTCCAAATTCCCCAGACATCAATCACATCGAGCATCTGTGGTTTGTTTTGTAACGGCAACACCGATCTGCTGCATCTCAACCACGGACCTTACAGGAGTTCAAGGATCTGCTGGTTATGTGTTGGTACCAGATAGCACAAGACACATTTAGAAATCTTGAAGCATCCATGCCTCGCCGGGTGCCAGCTGTTTTGGCTGCACGTGGAGGACCAACATCATATTAGGTACGTGGTCATAATGTTTTAGCTCATCGGTGTATATCAATATTATCTCCTATAAGAAAACCAAAGGCCTGAAAGAATAGCTTAACAAAGCTGCTAATTTACCTAAAATGTAAATCCATCAGAAAATAATTATCTTACCCACATCCTCTGAATTTTCCATCTTCACCTTGGAATAACTCGACATATGATACGTCTCCAACTACAAAAAGTATAAGTGATTACTAAATATAAGCTAAACTAAACACTATTTTATTCTTATAGATTCATAATGAATGAAATATACATTTCAGGCTTTAATACAGTTCTTTAGTACAACTTGAAATCTTGAATGGGAGTGAGAAATATGCAGGTGGTCAACACAGTAGGTTTTAATTATGGGGTACAATTACATGTTTAAGTATTTCCCCTGTCCAGTATTAGGATCTCCATGATGGATGACAAAAAGGAATTTTTGAAATGTGGATTAACTTTAACACACAAAAAAAAATTAGCTACTGCATCTCACTTCTTTCAAGGTACAGCTCATTCAAATCAAGCTGCATGACTATTTGATGACAAAAAGAAATCTGGGATCTTTGTTATTTATGAAAAATGAAAAAGATTAAGTGCTCACTGTGAATTCTTTAAGAATTGTTAACTGGTTTTTAAATCCTACAAAATGAGATTTTCTCATCCACTTAAGTACATTTCTAATTGTTATCTTCAAATTGAGCACATTTGAAGTGCACATTACCAGTGTTGGGAATTCGTGTTTTGTATCTGTTTCCTCCCCTCACATACCTACAGCGTAAACTGATTACAAGTACACCAGTAATGCAAGTGACAGTTACATGATTTCAAATACAGTTCTTAGGAAAGTGAATAGAAATATAAAATTTAAAGGTGCATATACTTTATAACAAGGCTAAATTTTGCAACACGCACCAATAAATTTTTATTTTAACAAAGTTTGCTTTTAGGATTTTGACAATCTTTTAAAATTATGTAAGTTATTCACAAGCTGCCAGACACAATTGAGACCAAATTTTGTTGTACATATATTACAAATAGTCGATAATAAAATGCATATATACATTCGTAAGGTACAGTACCAACTTGTAAATACATTGCAAGTTGGTGGTTGTGGCAAGATCACTGGTTTGAAGAAAATGCTTTTAATTTTTTTAAGTTGAATAATCTGAGATCAAATTAATGAGAATATACTGTATTGATGTAACTGACTACTGACAAAAATATAAAAACTGAGAAATAGATTAAAAATTTCATTTATACATACATGCACATGCTTTATAGTGAGTGACTAATCAGTTTTCAATATGTTCTTTCTTTCTAAAAGCTAATTACTGATTTCAATTTCAGAGTCCTTGATTAATCAGATGCTTAACGTGATGCTCTTCCTGAAGTATTGGTGAAATCAATTAACCACTAACTCTTAAAAAACTATCTAGAAATGTTCCATCTGATCTACGATTGCTAGTATGGATTTTGTCAGTGTCGATCCACTTGATATTCTGGCTTATGTTACCCAACTTATGGAAAAGTTTTGTGAACCTCAAGCAGTTGCTTTTGACATTTCAATCTTTTGATTTTGTTTGGCATAAAGGTCTTCTAAATAAACTTCCATCTTATGGTTTGCCAACTGTTTTTTTGTAATTAGATATCAAATTTTCTCTCTGACCACTCACTGTGGGTGATGGTAGATGGCTCTGTCTTTTACCTTCTCCACTAATGCTGGTGTTCCCCAGTGTTCAGTTCTTTTTTCGAATCTCTTCCTTCTGTATATTAATGACCTTCTTCCTTTGACCGGAAATCCTATTCATAGTTTTGCTGATGATAGCATTCCACTTTCCGGTTTGAGAAACCTTGCCCTGCACAAACAGCTTCAACTTCTCAAATATTCACTACAAATTCCTTAAATGCTGATGTCCAGGTAATGCCCCAGTGGAGTAATGATAATTTAGTTGATATCAATCCTTCTAAAAGTCAGTTCTGTCATATCTCACAAAAAGGATTCTTCTGCTCCTATGCTTATCTTCGATACTCTAATTTCTAGGCAATATTATATATTTCCATTGGGGATTATCCTGACTTCTAATCTCTCTTGGCATAAGCACATTACAAATATTGTTACCGCTGCATCTAAAAAGCTGGCTTTTCTCTTTTGCTCGCAGTGTTACTTTTCTTCCAACCAGCTGTTCATTCTATACAAATCACAAATTTGCCCCACCAAGGAATATTGTTCTTACATCCGGGGCAGTGCTCTCAAAACCTCTCAGGCTTCTAAGCTGCATTCAGAAGAGTCAGTTAGGTTAATTAATGACTCGCCCCTCCACTCTCTGTTGCATAGAATTCTGTTTCTGCTGCATGCCTTTATAGATTCTTACATGGCCATGTTCTGAACTGGTTTCTATAATTCCTGCTCTTTTTCTCTCTCTTCCAAAGCAGTCTGAACATGTACCGCAACCAGTCAACATCCTTTTACTGTTCAACTTTGAATTTACAGAACCAACTTTTCTTCTTTCTCACTTATACATTCAACTTTTTTCTGTAACAACCTTCTTTCATATGTACTTCCTGAAAATTAGAATCTACAGAAATTCAAGTGCAATGACAACAAGTATCATCTTTCATCTTTTCAAACTTCAGCCCATGCAAAGTATTAAAGTACTATAGGTTTCTAATACATCTCATGTTTGTGGTTTTCATTAAAAAAAAAATTTAGAGATTACAAATGCCACTAAATTAAATTCTTGCTTAGAGCACTTGATAATTACATGTAATAATTGTTTTACGAAGCCTAACAAAAAATTTATTTTATTTTTTTTATGGTCAAACTTTTGTTACAAAAGAATTACATACAGATACCAAACAATAATGAAGGAATAGCTGACATCACTTTAACAGATATCGTTACTTATTTTATTTTAATTATTTTTATTATATATTAATTAATGTTTAATATAATTTAATAAATATAATATAACATACAAGATAGTGCAACGGCATCATTTCTGTACATAGCCAACAAGTAGTTATAAATTGGCATCATTAAATATATCTCATATCATGAATCCCTTCACGAGTTGCCATGATACTGCAATATCATGGTAACACCTTCTCAGAGCTTATTGGCTCCTCATCAGTGGGTGGGCAAGTACCCTGGTGTTGCAATGATGACAATCCAGTTGCGAAGTATAACTCCACAATAGTTTAGGGCTTAATTTATAACTATTTAATGCCAATTTATAACTACTTAAGTAGTTGGCTATATATATATATATAGAAATAATGCAATTGCACTAACTTGTATGTTAGTTAACTCCCTATGTAACATGAATATTTAGCCCAAACTATTCTGTAATCTAAATTACTACACAGCAAATATCTCTCGTATTGTGTGGTTATACTTCGTCACTGGGTTGTCATCATTGCAACACCAGGGTACCTGCCCACCCACTGATGAGGAGCCAATAAGCTCTGAAACAGTTCTGTATGGGTGATGGTATCCAGTGAGAATGAGTAACAATATTCTCCTATGGTTAAGCGTTACTTATTCAAGGGAAAGCAATATCATGGCAACTCGTGAAGGTATTCACAATATGAGATATACTTAATGATGCCAATTTATAACTACTTAAGTAGTTGGCTACATACACAAATGATACAATTGCACAAACTTGTACGTTAGTTAACTCCCTATGTAACCTGAGGTTTTAGCCCTAAACTATTCTGTAATCTAAATATAATATATAATTTAATTATATATTTTAATATTATTAACCAAAAAAATACTTTATAAAAAGTTTGCTGATTTTTCAGAAATTCAAATAAGGAATTTGATATGTATCCATTCACTATGATTAATGCATGCATAGAAAGCTTACTTTCATACACTCACCTTTTTCTCTAAATAAATCTTTTACATCTGTCCATTTGCTTTCATATGGAATGTTGGCAACATATACTCTACGAGTAGGAGGAGCACGAGTGCGTCGTCCATCGCCACCCCCTCCTGAACGACCTGCTCTGCTGCCTCGTTGTTGTCTTTCTCTATCCTTTTCACGATTAGAATCTCTGCCTCCACTAGCATCTCTTTCCCTATCCATAGGAGACCTAGATCTTGATCTGACAAAAGTTAAAAAAATACATATACATTTTACAAAAAGGTTTTGCAACTAGCAATTTCTTATATAAAACAGTTATAATGCAAAGCAATTCTATGATTACATTAGCTGCTGTATCAAACCTCTTTGGCAATTTGTCACTACACCAACTTATAAAAATTCATTTTACACCTTGTGACTTTAATGGTCTGCAAGGGCCTAGTCCAAAGGCCTTGAGCCGGACAATGCTGATAATATATTAATTAAATATTATTACAATATTTCAAGCTTCTTGGAATGCTATTTTTTATATTTTGATTAAAAACAAATTTTTAATGAAAAAAATTTAAAACTTCAACATTTATATCCCTTTTTTCGATGACTAATTACACTATGTAGCTATGAAGATGCTACAATTTGTTAAAATAGCTTCATACTTCACTGGTGTGCTCCTATGCCATTTTCAGTTTTTGGTTAGTTTTCAGTCATTTAGCTTGTGATAGTGGGGCTGGCCAGTTGTAGTCTCAATTACAAGTTGTAGACTGGTAATTTCAATACAAGAAATTTCAAGTAATACAAGTAATTTCAAATTACATAATAAAGTTGTCATAATAAACATTCTTAAGTATTAAAACAACAGTTCAATACTGAAAAACAAAATTACACTTGCTATCCAAGAATAACTGGGACCAAGAAAAAGACAATGTGATTGCACATAAAGCAGAGACAAAAATGTCATATAAAACAGATAATGAAAATTTTTTACTTCTCTAATTGAGAGAATGTAATTTTAGTAAACGTTAATAAAATTAATGCTAAAAAAAAAAAACTTTAGCACATACTATTTTTTACCAACATTGTCACCTTAACTAAAAATATGAATGGATGCAGCAACACTATCAGGTGTTGCTGCATCCATTCAGCAACACTATCAGGTGGAGGTGAAGGAAGAGGAAGGTTAAGGTGGGAGGTCTACAATGAAAGGACAGAATTCATGGGATACTTGGTTCCTAGGCAACACGATGCCATTACCCCTCTCGCTAGTGGACGAACCCACCGATTGGCGGGTAAGTAGGTACACTGCATTCATATGGGTGGTGATTTGATGTCAGTATTGATAAATGTCGTAAGTTAGCTGGCTTTAAAAAAGAGAAAAGGGATGATAGTGGATGCCCGACACATGGGCCACTCTATTGCAGAGGTGGTACTGAAATTGCACTATCCCCGTTCGACAGTACCAAGACTATTGGAAATACACCATTTTTGGAATAACACCTCATCCTGGACAGCGCTGTGAGGGGAGAAAAGTGGTGGATGAATGTGGAAGTCGATATCTGTCTCGCATTGTTTTGCCCAACCGGAGAGTGACGTTGGCACCAATCACTGCTGACTTCAACGAGGGAGGTGCCAAAAACATCTCCACCACGCAATCATTAGCTGCAATAGATAATGGGAGATGCCGAACCACCAGTCGAACTGCTAACACCATGACACAGGACTCTATACCTCAACTGGGCAAAAGAACATCGGAATTGGACCTTGGAGACAGGTCTCCTGATCCGATGAGTCTCGTTTCCAGTTATTTCGATCGGACAGAAGGGTGCGTATCTGACAGCTATACACCTCTCATGTCAACAAGGTACTGTTCAGGCATGTGGACAATCGTAATGATCTGGGTCATGTTCAATTGGCACACATTGGGACCTCTGGTACGTCTAGACCAGCGGTTCCCAAAGTGTGTTCTGCGGAACCCCAGGGTTCCGTGATACAATTCAGGGGTTCCGCGAGACAAGTTGCCCTTTATATCTTTCTTGTTTCACAAAAATGGGTAGTTATTTTAAAAAAATGAAAGAATTTAAGTTATGTAAAAAGTTACTCAAGAAAAATACAAAAAAATTACGTTATTCATTATTTAAATGCATGAAATACATTTCATTATGGAATCTGAAATATATACTGCAAAATAAGTAAGATCAATTTTAATCAATTGAGAGGTAATGGAGGAAAATTTGACAAGACAGCTGAGGAAATGTGCGTAAATACATTAAAAATTATTGTAGGTGGCCCATCGTCTACTGACTGTGACGTCACTGTACCAGCAGCACAGCCTGTATATTATAGTGTGGCCTTGGCCTCACGTGATCCAGCCAATCAGGATGTATTATCTTATCGTCAGAATATCCTAAAAGACCTAAAACAAAACATCACCTCATTACTTATGGTTTCATTAGAACTAGAACAAATCATTCACTGTTGCACTGTGGATTGCTGAATCAGTTTATTATTTATGATTATTGTATTTTTAACAATTTTATTCTATTTTATATTCATTTTCTACTCATTAAGATTGCAGTTTGTGTTTTTATAAATCAAGTAAAACTCTACCAGTAACTTTTTATAATCTTTTCTTTAAAAAAAATTTGGATTCCAATTTAACAGTGGATCAATGGTTAAAATATGGATCACACAAAGAAACAAGAGATACCATTATCAATAAAGCAGTAGAAACCGTGGAATCTGCAGACGTAGAGATTTCAGAACTCACCCAACCATCAACTTCCAGTTCCATTAAACTACAAGAAAAGATTTTACCATCTAATTTTGTGAAAACATGAGTGAAAAAACGCAAATTTGAAAAAAGTTATTTGTCATTAGGATTTACTAGTGCTGGTGACAAAGCAGCTCCAGATGCCGTGTGTTTATTTTGCAATAAATTATTAGCAAACAGTTCATTAGTACCAGCGAAGCTAAGGAGACATTTTGAAACAAATCATCCAAACTATAAAGATGAAGTTATCATGACTTTCCAACATTTCTTTTTTTAAAAGAAATGTTGGAAAGTCATGATAACTCCAAAAGTTTTATCCTAAAAAAATTTTAAATGGACAACAAGAATGCAACATTAGCATCATATAAAGTATGTTATCGCACTGGTCTTGCCGGTGAGGCACATGTAATAGGTGAGTCACTTATTAAAGGTTGTGTAAAAGATATTGTTTCATGTATGTTCGACGAAGAGTTTGCTAGAAAGGCTGATGTTCTGTCTCTTTCTAATAATACTGTATCAAGGCGTATTAAGCATATCGCTAATCATATTGAAAATGAACTTACATCACGATTGAAGGTTTGTGACGCTTATGCTTTGCAATTAGATGAGTCCACAGACATTGAGGGGTTGGCAATTTTACTTCTGTTTGTTCAGTACAACTTTTAAGAAAAAAATTGAAGACTTGCTGTTGTGTGAAAGTCTGGAACTAAACACCACAGGGGAGAATATATTTGACCACGTTGATAATTTTATGAAAACACATGAAATAAGCTGGGGGAAATGTACTGCCGTGTGCAGTGATGGAGCTAAATCAATGGTAGGAACAATAGCTGGTGCTGTTACACGAATTAAGAATGTTGCAAGAAATTGTATCTCTAATCACTGCATTCTTCACGGATATGCATTAGTTACAAAACAAATTCCAGCCACATTGAAATCAGTTTTAGAAAAAGCAGTTCAAATTATTAATTTTATAAAAAGTCGAACATTGCAATCACGGATTTTTAAAGCTCTGTGTGAAGATATGGGTAGTCTTCACACCAGTTTAATTCTACATACGGAAGTAAGGTGGTTCCGTGGTTGTCACAAGGTAGAATTCTTGCCAGATTTTTTGAATTGCGGAAAGAACTCAATGTACTTCACTGATGATATAAATTTAAATTTAAGTCATCTGACAGATTATCAAACACACGTCATAGTTATTAAGATCTGCTTATTTAGCTGATAAGTTTGCAAAATTGAATGGGTCATGTGTGACTTTACAAGAAAAAGAAATTAATATCTTTCAAGTCAAAGATAGATTGTCAAGTAAATAAGAATACTGGATATCTGCTGTGGAACAAAATACTTTTGACTGTTTTCCAATTTCTCCAAGAATCTGAACTTGGCATAAATAACAAAATCCGTAATGACATTTGAAGTCAATCTTCACAGCTTACTTGAATCCCTAATTAAATATTTTCCAGATATTAAGAATGAAGATACAAATAATTGTTGGATACAAAACCCATTAATTGTTGGATACAAAACCCATTCAGAGTAAAAGAAAAACCAAGTATTTCTGCCAGAAGAATATGAAAGTTTAATTGAAATTAGCTCAGATTCTAAATTCAAAGCAATTCCAATAAAAACATTCTGGTCTGAATTTATATGATGATGGAAGTGGAAGATGGAGGGAATACCTGTGGAATGCTTTCATGAACTAGTAGACAATGCCCCACCGTGTGACTGCCCTTATCCAGGCAAAAGGTGGGCTTATCCATTACTAGGTTGGTATCCCATTTCTGATCACTACTATATAAGAGCTTTTGCGATTTAAAGAAAAAACTAGGTGTTGTGTATGTCATAATTTTTTTATATAAAAACTGAATAATAGCATGGCAAGACATTTTTTTTCACATTAACCCTGGAGACAAAATCATAGAGATAGTTATTACTGCATTAGTACGCAAGACCTTATCAATTTATCCAAACACCTCTTGTGATATCAATAATTTTTCTCTGGGCAGTTCTATCATCTTCCATGTTAGTTGTCTCTTCAAGAATCAACTTTTCAACTTCATTTGCATGCGATTCACATAATTCTCTGACATTTCATCAACTTCGTGGAATCCTACTTCTTTTGGAAAATTTTCAATTCAATTTGCATCCCACTACTGCTGAATTCTTCAAAAGGCATGGACTGATATGAGCAATAAGTTTTCACAGTACCCATTCATTAACTAAATAGAGACCACCTTCCAACCTTTACAAAGTAGAAAGCATAATCCCTTTCCTTGACCATTGAAAGCCACAACATCTTTAAGTAAATCCCACAGATACACTGTAGTCACTGACACCTAGTGCTTTTATCTGCAGATTCAGGAGCATTAGCAACTAAGGCCATATTGCTTTAGGGATATGCGGTGGTCATTCCCTGACCTTTCCACATCTGGTGGTCACGGGCTTGAAACCCTGGTTTAATCAAGAAGGATGTGCTACGCACTGCTGCTCCTGCCCACCTGGCTACGGAGGCGCCAGGAGCATTAGCAACCAAGGCCATATTGCTTCGGGGATCTGCAGTGGTCATTCCCTGACCTTTCCGCATTTGGTGGTCACGGGCTTGAAACCCTGGTTTAATCAAGAAGCATGTGCTACGCACTGCTGCTCCTGCCCACCTGGCTATAGAGGTGCCGTGAGAGAGAGAGAGACTAGAAGTCAAGGTAATCCCTAATAGTGATATTATGTGATCTTGTCTAAAAATCTGGGTTTAATTGAAGATGAGCATAAAAGCAGTAAGCTCATTTTTGCAAGAAAATTGGCTATTCCCAACCTCGTGTTGTTTGTGATTACAAGAATGCAAAATGGAATGACTTGCGAGATTGATTTTTCTTGTTTTCCTTGGTCAGATTACTGTTTCAAAACTTCTGATGTCAACGTTTGCTCAGATCGTGTCAGTGAAATTATTCTTGCAGGAATGGAATCCTTTATCCCCACTCCACTTTAAAATCTCGTCCTTTATCTAAACCTTGGTTTTCCAATAAATGTGCTAAGGCTATTCAAGAGAAGAATGTTGCATATCGTAATTGGCTTGTTTCTAATTCTTCAGTTTCATTTTCTGCCTACACAAAAGCTCGTAACAATTGTAAAGCAGTTATTAATCAGTCCAAACTAAAGTTTGAACAGGCTCAGAGTAGAAAACTTGCTTCTTGCCCTAATGGTAGCCGAGCATTCTTGTCTCTTGCCAAAGCTATTGGCCACAACTTTTGCCCATCTCTGCTTCCACCTCTGTCCAAAACAGATGGTTCTGTTGTCACTTCAGCCAAAGAAAAAGCTGACCTGCTAGCATCCCATTTTTCTTCCAACTCATGTATTAATGATCTTGGTAAAACACCTCCCACCATTCCCAAGATGCTCCATTCAATGCCTCCTGTGGTCTTCTGTCCAAAGGATTTTCATGAATCTTGATGCTAAGAAAGCTCCAAGTCCCGATGGTATTTCTCCACTTGTTCTCAAAACCTGTGCTCCTGAAGTTACTTCTGTTCTTTGCCGCTTTTTTCACTTTCTTATTCAAAAGGTGTTTTTCCTTCTGCTTAGAAATTTGCTCATATCCAGCCAGTTCCTAAAAAGGGTGACAAATCCCTCCCATCCAATTATCGTCCCATTGCAATTACTTCTAATCTTTCTAAAGTATCAATTAACTGCCAACTCTTAAACTATCTAGAAACCTTCCGTCTGATCAACGATCGCCAGTATGGATTCCGTCAGTGTCAATCTACTCGTGACATTCTGGGTTATGTTACCCATTTATGGACTAATTCAATGGAAAGGTTCGGCGAAACACAAGTAGTTGCTCTTAACATCTCAAAGGCTTTCGATCGTGTTTGGCATAAAGATCTTCTAAACAAGCTTCCACCTTATGGTTTGCCAACTGTTTTTAGTGATTGGTTATCCAATTTTCTCCCTGATCGCTCACTGAGGGTGCTGGTAGATGACTCTCTGTCTTCTAACTTCTCCACTAATGTCCCCCAAGGTTCATTCTTTCCCCCACTCTTTTCTTCTTGTATATAAATGACCTTCTTCCATTGACTGGAAATCCTATCCATAGCCTTGCCAATGATAGCACATTGCATTCCACTTTCCATTTTGAGAAACCTTGTCCTGCTCAATCAGCTTCAACTTCTCGAATATCCGCTACCAGTTCCTTAAATGTTGATCTCTAGGTAATTCTCCAGTGGGGCAAATAAAACTTAGTTGATTTCAACCCTTCTAAAACTAAAACTCAGTCTTGTCTTGTATCTCGAAAAAAGGATTCTTCTGCTGCTATGATTATCTTTCGTGACACTCTTATTTCTAGACAAAATGATATATCTCTTTTGGGGGATTAACCTGAATTCTAATCTCTCTTGGCACAAGCACATTACAAATATTGCTTTCTCTGCATCTAAAAAACTTGGTTTTCTCTTTCGCTCTTGGCGTTACTTTTCTTCCAAACAGCTGCTCAACTCTGTATAAATCACAAATCCACCTGCCTTGGAATATTGTTCCCACATCTGAGGGTGGTGCCCCCAAAACCTCTCTCAGGCTTCTTGATTCCATTCAGAAGAGGGCAGTTAGGTTAATTAATGATTCGTCTCTAACAGAGTCTCTCCACTCGCTGTCTCATAGACATACTGTTTTTGCTGCATGCCTCTTCTACAGATACTTCCATGGACACTGTTCTTCTGAATTGGCTTCTATAATTCCCACTCACTCTTTAAAAAACAATTCAAATGTGGAAGAACCACGGTGCATGATTAAGAAATTCCAGATGCCCAGCAACAACTGTAACAGAAGACTTACAAAAATTGAGGATTAATCTTGGAAGACAGCTGTATTAGCATCAAACTACCTGGAGAGCTCCCAAATTAGTGCAGGGTCTGTGGGGAACATCATCCAACAACAGTTGTATAAGACTAAGATGTCTGCTAGATAGGTTACCGGACTTCTGACCACTTACCAGAAGGAAAGAGCAGAATGTGCCCATGAAATATTGTCAATGTGCCAGGAAAAGTGAGATTTTTCATGGCTCACCATGGATGAAACTCGAATCCATCACTATGATCCTGAAACTAAACAAATGCCAAAACAATTGAAGCATGCAGAATCACCATCTCCCAAAAGGGCAAAGGTGCACGAAGTGCTGTCAGTTTTTTTTTGGGATCAGTGTAGTGTAATACTGACATATTACCTTCAAAAGAACTGTACTGTGACATGACAGCAAAGTATTATTCCGACAATCCTGCATGCTGGTATCAAAGGAAAAAGATGGGGAAATCTGTCAAAAGGTATGTGCCTGCTCCACATTAATGTTCTTGCACAATCCTTGAGTGCTGCAATGAAGTGAGCCAATGAATGTGGGTTTGAAATATTAAGGGGAATGTCTTCAATTATGTGCTACTTAAGGTTCCTGTTAAAGTTAAGTTCCCCTTAACTACCAGGTGTGTATATATACAATACACTTGGTCTCTATGGTATCTTACAACTTAGAAAACTTGTACCCACCAATTGGCCAATACAGTATATTAACTCTTCTTCATTACTTTATTTTCTTACCTACACAACTGACCTTAAATACATGGGATACACACACTCCCAGACATTCGTTCAGTGTCTTAACTACAGGAATGGGATGTGCAGCCCTGAACTGCCCAACCCCATCTATTTACCTCTATTTCATTTATCTTTCTGCTTTCCTTGTCCCTACATCTTATTTCCCGTGAGTAATTAGTGTTACAGAAGCAACATCAGGATGCTACCTCCTACCTTTACCCAACCTATTATTTGCCTTAACAAAGTTTTAGCTGCTGTTCACTGCTACTTTGTAAGCTATGATAATTCTTAACTATCCTGGGCAGATTGTGCATCATTTATTTAATTGCATTCATTATCACATATATCAATTCTATTTATACTTCTACATCCATCTAGTTTACATACATAATACCTTCAAAATATATCCTTTTTTTTTTCTGCTGCCATTTTCTAACACTAGGAACTGCTAGTGTTAGAAAAAGATCTTCACAAATCCTCAACTTGTACACTAATGCTAGAAGCATTATAAATAAATTTAATGAATTTGAAGTACAGTTAGCCGACTTACATAAGCCAGAGTTACGTAACTTCGGACTTAATTAAATTTTTTTGGTAAAATCATAAAGATGCTTTCTGTATAATTTTTAAGAATGAAGTCGTTTGAAGAAACAATAAGTATAAGTTTTTATTTTCATTCCCATACAAACTGTCATATAATAATCTGCAGCATAACTAGACTCTAGGTAAATAACTAGAGTTAACGTTTCATTTTCTGCTTTAAAAAATCTGAAGAAATATTCGACGTGTTTGAGACAGATCAACTATGCTGAATCTGAGAAACACCCACAACGTTCAAGTCACATAGACTGCATTAGCCCTTTGTCTCCACATCATTCCCTTCCTTTCTTTCTGGATTGATGAATCAGTTCAGTTTTGTTAGAGCAAAGTGTGAGCTTTTGTTTGCCTTTGGTATGTAATATTCATTACATGACAGGTTGTGTTGTAGTTGAAATTCACATTGTCCAATTATTTTCAATGACTTTGCATCAAACTATCATCGTATAGTGTGTGCTTCATTCACATGTCATAAGGTGTGACAGCATCTCTCGTAACTTAACACTGTGAAATTCTTTACATAAAATTTCATTTTGACCGTTATCTTGCTCCCACCTAAGAGAATAAGTTGTTGTGGTAGAATTCTAGGAGATCGGCAATTAAGGCCATGTTGCTCCATACATAGTGTCTATAAATTACATTTGTTCAGAGTTCTCCATTTTCTGTTTGCTGGATGATAAACCGGAGTTTCTGGGAGAAAAAACCATGATGCTACGCTCACCTGAGACTGACTAATTCAGCCACGTTTGAAATAAACCCATAAAAATTCTTCCTGTCATCGACGGGACACAAACTCAGGTCTTTTCCACACGGTGTGGGGAGGACGGCGATGCTACCCACAAGGGCTAAGAGAATAAGTGAAAGTGACACTACTAAACTACTGTACCGAGATATAGTTTTTAATCGTTATGGTATAAAACTATTTTTCTTCATTCAACTGAGGATATGTGGTTTTTGGTAATTTTGGGATATCAGGGATATAATAGCAATATTTTAATAGTCGTTCTCGAGTTACATTAAAACTTACATAAGAAATCCTGGATCGTATCTCTTGTGTATGTTAGGGACAGATTACTAATTAAATCATCAAATACAAATATTGCAGGGAGACATGGTTTCACTCAGACATAGCCAATGCTGAATTTGAACATTGGGAATAGTGTATACAGGAAGAACAGACAGACAGAACAGGAGGGGTTATGCTCTTAGTTAAGAAACATTAAATCTAAGGCAGTGCAACCAGTCACCATGGGTGACCAGTGCATTTTGAGTCGGTTTGGTGTGATATAAGCACTCGGAAAAAAAAAATTGAGAGTAGATGTGTGTAGAAGGCCTAATGACTCTCTATAGCTGTTTGATAAGTATATCAAACAGCTATAGAGAGAAACAGAGGGGCATACAGACCATGTAGGAAACAGAAGCCTACATACTGCCCTCTTTCTCATAATTTTGGCAGATGATCTTTGACGAAGACGCTGAAATTGAGTAATATGGCAGTGTTATCTTACCTCATTTTATTTTATATTAGTTTACCTCATTTCCTTTTCTGCTTGTTCTTTATAGTAGTGTTACCTCATCTCTTTTTAGCTTCTCATGTGTACTATAAATTCAATAATATGAACTTTTTCCTCTTTCAATATTTCAATATATATATATATATATATACACACACACACAAACACATATGCATATATGCCATATACCCTCTAGAATACTATTAATAAGCACAGTATACTCTCTGTATATGTAACAATCATAGAATATACCTTTACTAATATTACTTATCCATATAATCGGGGATTTTCCAGATGTTGTGGAATTTGTGGATTGATCATTCACACACTAGCAAGATATTTGTAGATTTCTTGGATCACTGTTTTCAACAGGAGCACATTAGAGAGGGAACAAGAGGAAAAATACTCTTGATCTTATTATCAGCAGTAATTAAGCACTCAGGCATGATTAATTAAGCATTAAAAAATCTGCAGTTGCTAAAAGACCACCTGCATGGCAGTGATCATGTGTACTAATTTGGAATTTAATTAAAGAAATTAAATTAAAGACAACTACCGCCAAGGGAAAGGCTTTTGCTTTTGTAAGAGTGACTACAGTGGTCTCACGCAGTTTTTAAATTCTATGCATTGAGACCAACTGATGATGATACCAACAGCAAATTCTAAATGGGGGAGCATTCAGGGAAGCAATCACAGAAGCTGCTAGGCTTTTCACACAAAAGAAGAAATACTGGTCAGGGCTCAGACCTAAATGAATATCAGATTAACTACTGAGACATTTAGCAGAGAATAAAAGTGCATGGAAAGCACATAAATTATCATGTAATACAGAAGCCTATGGCAGATATAGTCTGTAATCAAGTCATATAGGAGGTTATGCAAACCAAGGCATATTATGAGAAGTCTCTGGCAAAGAATGCAAAGAAAAACAGCTAAGACTTCTATGCTTATATTAACAGTAGATGGAAAGGGCTGAATCACATTGGGCCACTTGATATCTATGGGTTAATTGTTAATGACCTTGCTCAGGTTGCTGACAAACTAAATAGGTATTTTGCATCTACGTTCAGGTAAGGAATTCTTTAGGGGAGAGGATGCAAGAAGTTTATCAAATTCCCATGAGGAACTGAATAACTTTGTAATAACTGAAAGGAAAGAAGAGAAATTGTTGAAGCCGGACATAAAAAAGACACCGGGGGTTGATGGGATCTATCCAATCATATTAAGGGAGGCAGCAAAGGAGGTAAGCAAATCTTTAGATAGCCATAATCATGGGAGCATCCTTGGATTTTGGGTGATTGGATGATCACCCGAAATCATCCTTGAGTGATTGGATGCATACAAACCAAAATTTGTATGTGAAAGAAAGCTCCAGGTCCTGATGGTATTTCTCCACTTGTTCTCAAAACCTGTGCTCCTGAACTTACTCCTATTCTTTGCCGCCTTTTTTCACTTTCTTTGTGTGTGCACAAGCATTTGTTAAACTTTGAAACAAATTTGAAAAACAAAAAACACAAAAAGAAAGTGAAACAAATTTTAAAATTTGTTTCACTTTCTTTTTGTGTGCACAAGCATGTGTTAAATATGTGATAGAATGACAGGATGTAAATCTAGGAGTAAACGTATGGCTGCAATGATTGAGTGAATGGTATATTGGTCCTTGAGGTTGTCACAGACATTCTCTCAGATATGCCCGACAAGCTGTTCTTGCTACCTGGGAGTCTAAAACGCTGATGGAACTGATATTCGGGTGACACTCAAGTCAAAGTGGACCCGATTTCGGCGAAGTCCGGACGGTCTATGACAGCCAAATCCTCTGCTTGCACCTTCACGATGGTGGGACTGTAAGTAATCCTGGGTATAACCTTCATGCACAAGTACATGGTGGGTGACCACTCAGGTGTGAACCAACGTAAGCATGGGTCAAGGTGTGGCGCCCACATCACATGGAGGAACGCCGCCCCTCTATGTTACCAGGCAGTACCAGGTGGTAGATGACTCTCATCAACCGGTGAAATACCACCACTTTGCTTATTGGAGGCTTGAAGTGGTGGAACCCATGTTTAGTCCCTAGAGTTAAGTTCCGGCCAACCCTTCCCTATCTCTTCCATCATGCAGTATGATTGATGATTTTTGAGGTTATGATGAATGTCGTGGCGAGATCCAATATTCCTTACATTTCGAGGGTACAGCTCTAAAACGGTGTTCGCAGGCCGGCCGCTAGTTAGTACACCGGACTGAACCTATTGGTAATTCTCTAGGAAGCTTCCGGATCAGCTAGTGTATAATCTTGCTACCTCTACTCTGCCAGATAGTGCCCATCTCTGCTCCCACCTCTGTCCAAACCAGATGGTTCTGTTGTCACTTCAGCCAAGGATAAAGCTGACCTGCTAGCATCCCATTTTTCTTCGAGCTCATGTATTAATGATCTTGGTAAAACACCTCCCACCATTCCTAACACGCTCCATTCAATGCCTCCTGTGGTCTTCCGTCAAAAGGATATCAGAAGGATTTTGATGAATCTTGATGCTAAGAAAGCTCCAGGTCCTGATGGTATTTCTCCACTTGTTCTCAAAACCTGTGCTCCTGAACTTACTCCTATTCTTTGCTTTACATTAATAACTGCTTTACAATTGTAAAGCAGTTATTAATCAGTCCAAACTAGAGTTCGAACAGACTAAGAGTAGAAAACTTGCTTCTTGCCCTAATGGTAGCCGAGCATTCTGGTCTCTTGCCAAAGCTATTGGCCGCAACTTTTGCCCATCTCCGCTCCCACCTCTGTCCAAACCAGATGGTTCTGTTGTCACTTCAGCCAAGGATAAAGCTGACCTGCTAGCATCCCATTTTTCTTCGAGCTCATGTATTAATGATCTTGGTAAAACACCTCCCACCATTCCTAACACGCTCCATTCAATGCCTCCTGTGGTCTTCCGTCAAAAGGATATCAGAAGGATTTTGATGAATCTTGATGGTATTTCTCCACTTGTTCTCAAAACCTGTGCTCCTGAACTTACTCCTATTCTTTGCCGCCTTTTTTCACTTTCTTATTCCAAAGGTGTTTTTCCTTCTGCTTGGAAATTTGCTATGTCCAGCCAGTTCCTAAAAAGGGTGACAAATCCCTCCCATCCAATTATCATCCCATTGCAATTACTTCTACTCTTTCTAAAGTAATGGAGAAATCAATTAACCGCCAACTCTTAAAACTACCTAGAAACCTTCTGTCTGATCAACGATCGCCAGTATGGATTCCGTCAGTGTCGATCCACTGGTGATATTCTGGCTTATGTTACCCATTTATGGACTAATTCAATGGAAAGGTTCGGTGAAACACAAGTAGTTGCTCTTGACATCTCAAAGGCTTTTGATCGTGTTTGGCATAAAGGTCTTCTAAACAAGCTTCCATCTTATGGTTTGCCAACTGTTTTTAGTAATTGGTTATACAGTTTTCTCTCTGATCGCTCACTGAGGGTGATGGTAGATGGCTCTCTGTCTTCTAACTTCTCCACTAATGCCGGTGTCCCCCAAGGTTCAGTTCTTTCCCTCACTCTTTTCCTCTTGTATATCAATGACCTTCTTCCATTGACTGGAAATCCTATCCATAGTTTTGCCGATGATAGCACATTGCATTCAACTTTCCATTTTGCGAAACCTTGTCCAGCTCAATCAGCTTCAAGTTCTCGAAAATCTGCTGCCAATTCCTTAAATGCCGATCTTCAGGTAATTCTCCAGTGGGGCAAAGACAACTTAGTTGATTTCAACCCTTCTAAAACTCAATCTTGTCTTATACATATCTCGCAAAAAGGATTCTTCTGCTCCTATGCTTATCTTTAGTGACACTCCAATTTCTAGGCAAAATGATATATCTCTTTTGGGGATTACCCTGACTTCTAATCTCTCTCTTGGCACAAGCACATTACAAATATTGCTTCCTCTGCATCTAAAAAACTTGGTTTTCTCTTTCGCTCTCGGCGTTACTTTTCTCCCAAACAGCTGCTCACTCTGTATAAATCGCAAATCCGCCCTGCCATGGAATATTGTTCCCACATCTGGGGTGGTGCCCCCAAAACCTCTCTCAGGGTTCTTGATTCCATTCAGAAGAGGGCAGTTAGGTTAATTAATGATTCAACTCTAACAGAGTCTCTCCACTCGCTTTCTCATAGTCGCACTGTTTCTGCTGCATGCCTCTTCTACAGATACTTCCATGGGCACTGTTCTTCTGAATTGGCTTCTATAATTCCCGCTCTCTCTTTCAAAACAGTCCGAACACGTGCCGCCACCAGCCAACATCCATTTACTGTCCAACTTCAAACCCACAGAACCAACTTTTCATCTTCCTCATTTATTCATTCAACTGCCATTTTCTGGCATTCAACTGCCATACGTATTTCCTGAAAATTACAATCTACAGAAGTTCAAGTCCAATATCAACAAATATCTTCTTTCGTCTTCTCAACCTCCAACCCAAGCACGGTACTAAGTACTATAGGTTATAATACCTTTCGTGTTTGGGGTTCTCATAAAAAAAATAAATAAATAAAATAACTAGTTGGAGTTCACGGCTGTCATTGTTAGCAAGCTTGAAAGTAACTGTAGAAATGAATAACTGCATGTGTATTTCCTTGCTGAATGAACAAATGAATGTAGTAAATATTTTAAGGGTATATCCCACTGTTGTAAGTATATGTGATTAAATATGTGTAAATGTGATTAAAAGACAGGATGCAAGTATGCGAGCAACTACAGACTGAGTGAATGTGTCTCTCGCAGCCATCATTGCTTTGAAAGTAATTGTAGGAATGAATGAATGCATGTATACTGTATTTGTTGAATGAACAAACGCATGTGGTAAATGTTATTAGGGTATATGACCCTGTAATATGTGAATGAATGACAGGATTCAAGCCTAGGAATAAATATGTGATGCAAACATGTGAGTAACTACACAAGACTGAGTGAACATATGTCAGCTTGGGGCTATTTCATGCCCATCATAGTTAGTTTGAAAGTAACTGTCGGAATGAATGAACGCATTTTTTCTTTGTTGAATGAAAGAAAAAATGTGGTAAATGTAATAAGAGTATATCCCTCTGTTTTATGTGAATGAATCTATTCAGGGAATGAGCATGTGTACTTAACCGCACAAAAGAAAATGGGTCTAGTTCATATTCTAGTTCAGAGTGCTGTATCGAATGAATAGAAATAAATGTGTGACTAAGGGGTGAACAAGAATGTCAATTAACTGTCCGAATGCACACTCTGAATATATCTGAATATATATTCAATACAAATCTGATAGTATAAACCAGAGCTATGATGATGAATACATTCTATGTTGATTTCAATATTTGTAAAAGAATAAGAAGTTTACCTGAATATGAATGATACGTAGAACACTTCTGTATGATACTCTCCAGAAATTAAAAAGAAAATATTAACGCAAAATGATTACAGTAAAAAAAAAAAAAAAATTGAGAACAATTAACAAATCAATAAAAAAATAATTAAAAATTTATTTTAAAAAGCTTAACGTAAATTTTTTAAAACATTTTTCCTTCCTAAAACCTTTTTAAACTTTTTTAATTAATTTTAATTATTTTTTTAATTATGTTTAATTGATTTTTTAATTTTCTCAATTTATTTTTTAACTGTAATCATTTTGCATTAATGTTTATCCGTTTTAATTTATGGACAGTATCATACGGAAGTGTTGTACATATCATATTGAGGTAAACCTCTCTTATTCTTTTACAAATATATCTCAATATATTTGCTAATGGTACCAAAGCAGTGTTAGGAGGGTAGAAAAACTGCTAGCTTGGGGGATACAGACTAATAGATTAACATTAGACACAGGCAGAGGTAAAAAATCAATTCTTGCACTGCTTCTACTGGAACAAGCAGCAGCCTTGAAAGCAAGGTGCTGATGATTTCAAGGACTACCGGGAGTCATCATGAAACAAGTAAATATATGGGCTGTGTTAGGATAACTAAGAGAAGAATGAGTACACCAATGCTAGGTGCATAGTAAATAAATTTGTTGAATTAAGTGCTTGTCAAGACATCAAATACAGACATTGTTGGGATATCAGAGACATTGTGGATAAAGGGATGGTTGAATGGGAGAAGACAGAGTGGTAATCAATGGACACTGCTCTTCTTGGACTAATGTTATTAGTGAAGCCACCCCCCCCAATAGTTTAGCATTGGGCCCACTGTCCAAGTTTGCAGATGATACAAAGGTTGCCAGATTGATTAATGACAATTTGCTACTGCAACAGGATCTAGAAAAGTTAGGTAGAACAGCTGAGAAATGGCAACTGAAGTTTAATATTGAAAAATGCAAAGTACTGCATGTTGGTAGCAGTAACTTCGGATAGTGGAAAATGAAAACGACCTGGGAGTAATTGTGCGGTTGGTTATAAGCTCACTGAGCAATGCAGATAGGGTGCCAGGACAGCTCTCCATGGGATTTTGTCAATGACATAGAGGAATTTTGCTATATGAGATAGTGAAGTGATTATCCTATTGTATAAGGTGAGGCTACATCATGAGTACTATTTACAGGTCTCATTTTAGGAAAATGAGACCTGTAAATAGTGAGACCTGTCCTCATTTTAGGAAAAATGTAGCGCTGCTAGAACAAGTACAGAAAAAGAGCAAAGACATTGGTGAGGGGAACAAAGGGGTTTCTTACAAAGAACTATTTTGATTCTGCAAATTGCAGCATCTGGAGACTAGGCACCTCTGAGGTTATATGATAGGTGTTTAAGGCTTTTAATGGATTGAGCAAGCTCAATGCTGATGGGCTTCTTCCTTTTGCTCAGACTACACACACATGAAGGAGCACAAATTCAAGCTGAGGAAGGATAGTTGCAGAATAGATGTGCAGAAGTTTGCCTTTATCCAGAAGGTGGTTGATTGCTGGAACACTCTTCCATCTGTTGTTGTGGAAGTTGAAAGCTTAAATAAATTCAAGAAAGAACTAGACAAACTATTGGAGGGAATGAATATGTCAAATGGGAAGAGTCTTTTTTAGATTGATGCTGTATAACTTGAAATTGCATCATTTGCCACTACTGACGCTAATTCTATATGTATTTAAAAAAAAAAAAAAATTAACTTACAAACTTTTCAGATTAAGATGTTAAAGTGTGGTATGAATGGAAGATCGTGTGTGCAGGTTTTGCAATGACTAAGTGAATGCTTTTTGATTCTGTCTCGTCTGAATGAAATTGGCAAATGGAATAAGGTAAATGTGAAATTTATTGTAATATTAAAGTCAAATACCAGTATTTTAACCACTAAATACAGTGGACCCCCACTTTACGATTAGTTCAATGTACAATCAAATCACTTTAAGTGATCATGTTTGCGGAATGAATTTTAATTCTATTAAACGGTGATTCTAATAAGCAAAAATAAGAGGAATATTATCTAGTCAATAAAATTAAAGATAGAAAGCACAAATTTACACTTTATTAACTTACCAATTAACAAAATTAAGTGATACGTCAAAATTGGAAGAATATTTTCCGCAGGTTAGGAAAATAAAAATAAATTTACTTACATACAAAGCTTAATTAATACTGTTTTATGTACATACTAACTGATATACATATATATTTTTTTTTAAACAGTAAAAAAAAAAAAAAAAAACTGCAATCAATAACAAAGAACAAGGCTGGACATGTGATATTTTTTTAAAATACAGTAATACCCCGAAGTTACGCGATAGGTGGGTCCGACGAAAATCGCTTAAGTTGAATTCGCGTAAGTCAAGGTACAACTTTGCATATAAATACATATAAATTTTGTTTAATTGGGACTAACAAAAACACTAGTTTAAAAGAAAAATATTTAATAAAATTGCAGTTATTTATACATATTAATACAAATCATGTATTAAAAAAATAAATGAGTTACGTAAAAAAGTTATTTCGATGTCGATGGCTTCATAAAATCTAACAAATTCGTCTGACGACACAGCGCCTTCTTTTTTTCAAGCAGAATTTCTTTGTAGCAAGCTAATAATTTTTTATTCCTTGCTTTGTAGCTATAACGTGTTCTTCATTGGAGTCTGTTTTCTAAAATTTTTAAGCCCTTTTCAACTGAGCTGAGACCTTCTGTCAAGCTTGCAATTGTCATGTGCTTTTCTGGTGGAACTGGGTCTAAAGTGTTGGATAATTCAGTGACGTTTTGCTCACGCATCTCTACAAGCTCATTCATTGTTTAAAAGAAAAATATTTAATAAAACTGCAGTTATTTATACAGTTGGTTATACAATTCCAGTTGGATTCACTATGCGAATCCAACTGCAATTGTCCTACAGTAATACCCCGAGTTGGATTCACTATGTGAATCCAACAGCTCAGCTCATTGACATCATCACCACTGACTTCCAAATCTAATTGCCTGGCAAGATTAACAATTGTCTTACAATTGTCTCTGACCGGACCACACTGTCCTTCCTTTTAGCCAATAGCATTAGCAAGGGCACATGATGCAAGAAAGCAAGCTTATATAACATCAGCCAAAAAAAAAAAAGCCCTTATTTCACCCATCCCCTCGCTCCAAATGTTTGTCAAGTTCTGCCTTGAATCTATTTAAGCTATCAACTTCTACGACAGATGGAAGTTTGTTCCAGTAATCAACCACCCGCTGTACTCGTTCCAACAGCTCTACATCCTTCTTAAAATAAGGCCGCCAGACCTGTATACAGTACTCAAGGTGTGGCCTGACCATTGCCTTATACAAGGGAATAATCACCGCCTGCTAGAAATGTTCCTGTATATCACTGACAAGACACCATGAGCTACTCTTGCAGACCGTCTGCACTGCTCAGAAAACTTCATATCTGACTGCACAATTACCCCCAGGTCCTTTTCATTCTCTACCACTGTCAGTGTGGTACCAAAGTTAATACGTTACTCTAGGATTACTGCTTTCCATATGTAGTACTTTACATTTGTCAATGTTAAACTTCATTTGCCGCCTCTAAGCCCATCCGCTCAACTTTTCTAGATCTTGTTGCAGCAGTGTACTGTCATTAGTATCATTAACAACCCTGCCTACCTTCATATCATCTGCAAACTTGAACATTAAGTCTGATATGCCATCATCAATATCATTTATAAATACAGAAAACAATAATGGACCAAACACTGAACCCTGGCGGACTCCACTAATAACATTAGTCCACGAAGAACAGTGTCCATTTCTGTCTTCTCCCACTCTTTTTTTTTTTTGGTAGTTGTTGGCGCATAGGCTTCTGTGGCCATAACGCACCTCCCAAGGTTTTTGCAGTACTCTGATCCAAGCCCGAGGCGGGAATCAAACCTGTGACTTTTGGGTTGCCAGGAAGGCACTTTACCCACCCGGCTAGCCTAGTCGGCTTCTCCCACTCAACCATCCCTTTATCCATAGCAGCAATTTGCCACCAATGCCACACTGCTCCAATTTGTGCAGCAGTCTTCCATGTGAGGTGGGTGCAAGAGTACATGTGAACAGGCTAAGTTTTTACAGCTCCAGCAAATAGAAAAGTTTTTGCTTTTTTATTGACTTAAATTGGCATATTAATTTATTTTTTAGAGTTGCTTTATATTCCTAGTAACACTACTTTAGTTTAAATTAAATTTAGATAGACATTTTGTAGGATATTACTTAGTATCGGTAAGGGTATCAAATCCACGTGTGGACAGGTTTTGCAACTCCCGCAAACGAAAGTTTTTAATTATACTTAGCCGCTTTATGGACTTAATTGTTAGATTAAATAATTTTCTATAAGTAGCATATAGACCTAGTCAAGCTCCATGATTTATTTTGAATTTAGATAGCGCAATTTGGAAAGCAGATAATACCTCGTGTCCGTAGATTAACCGTTCGTAACTTGCCGCCATTGTTATACGATGTGTGCTAGCGTAAGGTTTAACGGAAAACTAGATAGCATAATGTTTAAGGAAAAACTAGATAGCATAAGGTTTAACGAAAAACTAGATAGCGATTATAGTAGTATCAATTAATCAGTAAAATTTATTAATCTTATTAAATTTCATTGTCAATTGAATTGTACTTTTTTAACTAAATAAATATAGTGTCCTAGTTATTACAAACGTAACATCATAAATTATATATAAGTTGACAGGGGAAAAGAAAGTTGTATAACGTAACTTGGAGATAATATTCAATACCGAAATACATATACAGTCGATTCCGGTTAATTGGGACACATTGGCACAGATCACTTTGGCCCAATTTGTGCAGCAGTCTTCCATGTGCAACATAATCAAAAGCCTTTCTAAGATCCAAGTATATAATATCAAAGTTATTCCCTGCATCCAGTTCTTTTGTGACTGCATCATAGTATCCAATCAAATTGGTCAGGCAAGACTTCCCCTTAACAAAACCATACTGTGTCCGAGCTATAACTGAAGTCTTGTCTAGATGATCCTGCAGTGCTTCTTTAACCAGTGCCTCCATTAATTTTCCTGGAACAGAAGTTAAACTCACAGGTCTATAATTACTTGTGTCAGCCTTTGATCCTCCTTTGTGAATTGGGGTCACATTTGCACATCTCCAGTCTGTGGGGACCTCCCCTGAGTCCAAGGAAGCTCTCATAATTATGGCTAAGGGTTTGCTTACTTCCTTTGCTGCCTCCTTTAATATAACTGGATAGATCCCATCCACACCAGGTGCCTTTCTTGTGTTTATGGCTTTGGCTTTGTTAGCCACATTTCTTCAACCCAATACCACCCCTCTGCTACAGCTGATGGATCACCAAGTGAATGCCAACTTTAAAAAATTTACATGAAGATGCTTGCCAAGGGCTTTGAAGAGACTTAAGGAGACAGAGCCATCACCTTAAAGGAATTCTGGAAGACCTGGTTTAACATCTTAGTCTGTAAAAATCATTGTGAATTCTTGGAATGAAGTTTCTGCTCAATGTCTCAATGCAGCCTGAAAGAACTTGTGGCCTTTAGTCATCCATGATTTTGCAGTATTTGAAGCTGAAAGTGTTCTAGAGCAGGAAATTATCACTCTTGTTGAGTCCTTGGCTCTTGAGCTTGATGCAGAGAAATTAACTGAGGACCATGTAAGACATTTGAAAACAGAGGAGCTCCAGGAATTACAGCAAATGCGTGAGCATTACAGTGTAGATGTAGCCCAAGAAATTAAGGACATGCTGGCTGCTTGGGACACTGAAGAAAAGAGTAGCAAAAAGCAATATTGAAACCACTGAATTGATTGATAACGTGAAAATTTAAAGATCAGGTGTTATTTCAAAAACTTCAGAGTGCCAAAAATAAACAATTTTAGACAGTTTTTATACTGTAAGTAGCAAGAGGCTGCGATCAGAAAGAACACCAGATCCTGAAGTTTGTCCTGATATCTTGATGGTAGAAGATTCTCCAACTCCACCACCACCAAAACTGCTTTTCACGGTGTACGATAAATATATTAAAAAAATTCTTGTTTTTTAATGTTTATAATTATCAATTTTCACATATTTTTGGGAAAATGAATAAAAATGTAGCACCAGTATTTTTTATCTTTTTTAAATTTGTACTGTATCATGTTTTAATGTTTATTCCAGTGAATAAGACACACCACAATTTTATGGCGACTTTTTTTCAGATAAAAGGTGTGTGTATGCACTGGAAAATATGGTACAGGTGACCCCCCGCTTAATGCTGATAATTCGTTCCAGAAAAACAGAGTGCTAAGTGAATCCACGTTATGCGAGTGCCATATTCTCATAAGGTATTTGTGAGTTGCGGTTGGTGCCATAGGATATTTCCTAATCAATAATAAATGGTAGTCAAAAGATGCACAAATGTTGGTCAAAATATTTAATATTCAAATATTTGTACATATAGAATATTCTGCATTACATACGTAAATAATTATGTGGTAACTACTTACGTATCAAAATGAAACTTAATTCCAATTAAAATCATGAATTTAATTGATCTAAATTGATTTAATTTAATTGATGAATTTAACCATGAAAAATGTGTCGATTTTGGGTTGTATTTTGGCCCTCTTCCTGGTAAACTAAAAGGGGTTTTAATTTAATATCCCTCCCAACATTACCACCCAACAATAAAGTCAACCGATCCTTTGCCACTTTGAAACCTGGCATGTTTTTTTTTCTTCTTTCAATATGAAATTTCCTTTAGGCATTCGTTTCTAAAACAGTCCTGCTTCATCTGTTAAAAACTTGTTGGGAATTAAAGTATAACACATAATATCCCCCTGCAATAATTTTAACAAGTTCTTTTCTGAAAGTTTCAGCTCCTTGATCTGCACTTGCAACTTCTCCCTGGATTTTAAATATATTCAACCAGCCCTTACTAGTTTTAAATGGGTCCACATTTTTTTTTTTTTTAGGTGAGTTTTCTTTAGATCATATAGGCTAATCTCTCTCTCTCTCTCTCTCTCTCTCTCTCTCTTTTCTTTTTTCATAATATTTAACTTAACTGAATTCTGCATTGGATATTATCTTCAATAAAATTAGTTTAAGTTTCTCCATTTCAATAGCCAACCTAGCCCTAGTTGCTTGCAGTGGAACAGCTGTCTTTCCCAATGCTAAAATTAATTCTTTATTTTTATAATTGTTCTTACAGTTAAACCTGCCAGTCCTAAATTATGGCACACATTCCCTTGTCGTTGACTGGAATCGATTCGCTTAAAAACGTCTTAATTTAATTTTCAAATTCAGTCTTTTACTTCCATTTATACTCTTCATACAGCATCCAGACATTGTTGCTTTTTCTTTCTTATCTGCCAGTATTAACTCTTCAAAAATGTAACCGAGTTGGTTGCATTAATTATGATCCAATGTTCGAGCAAACTGTCCATTGCACACGATGTCTGATACTGTACTGAGTGATGACAAGACTGGATAAATGCATATAATGCAAATATTACAAGCAATATACTTGATCATTTTTTGAAATGTTGATCTCGGACCTACGTAACAAGTGACTGTACTGCAATTAAATTAGCGTGCGAGAAAATTTCACTGAGCGTGAGAAATTTTCTCGAGTCAGCGTGGGAAACGTGTTAATGCAGTTTTGCTATTCATTTTCAAGCTAGACTCCATCAAATGAAACGATTTCATTAAATATGCCAAAAATGCAATCTGTAAAAGGAGAGTGTTATAGTGATTTGTGACAGCATTATCAGCATAAAAGGAACAGCATTATAATGAGGGCCTGCTGCAATTACCACTATAAAAACCACCTTTTAGATAGATAAATAGCTTAGTTATATAGCAAAAATTTCTACTTCCCAGGTTTTGCAACGAATTACCAAAAAACTGTGTTATTGAGTTCACATTATATTTCCATGATATGATGGTGTTTCTGAAATGGATTAATATCGTAAAGCTGAGGTCCACTGTATATGTTATTTAAAAAAAAAAAGTGTCCTGCATAAGGTAAGCATGACAGGTGTATAAATGGCTGCATAAATGCAGTACGTGCATGTGGTGCTTACAAACCCCATCTTGGCCACCAAGGTGGGGCAGCCAACTTGGAACCTCCCTTGTTGATTGCATGCTTCCCCTCATTGACACACTATGCCCATAGATGCTGATGCACCAAATAAATCCCCAATCAACCAACCTCCCCTCCCCCGGAAGCATACAGTACAAAATGGGATTTGCTGATAATAGCCAATGAGGGATTTAACTCAGTGAATTATAACCATAATGATCCTCCCCACACGGGAGACTCTGATCCTATTACTGAAACCCCTTAAACCTAAGCTTTGGCCACCTCCCTCCCACCCATCTCCTATCCCAAACTTTTTGCCTAGTGAGCCCTACCACCTTAAACCTTTTCCTGTTTCTTTAACTTCCAATTTCCTGATGCACTTATACCAACCATCCACCCACTTTATCTTCACTTTTTGTCCAAACTTGAACTGTCAACCCCCACATTCACCTTCAAATAGAAACTTCCAGTGTGGTACTTTTTTTTTTTTAGCGGACCCTATCTGGCAAACCAAGGCAATGCACACGGTTCGCCTAATCCAAAGAACTTTTACAACCTGCTACTTGGCCCACCTCTAATTGGTGCTGGACGGGAACTATGGGACTGTGGTGTTCCACTAGGCCAAATGAATAACAGACTAATGTTCGGTCTGTTGTTCATTTGGCCTAGTGCAAAACTATGCAAACTACATAATAATGCAAGCCAACTACGTAATATACATTATATATACTAAATAATACTTGCATAATAATGCAAGCCACTATGCAAACTACATAATAATGCAAGCCACTATGCAAACTACATAATAATGCAAGCCACTATGCAAACTATAATAATGCAAGCCAACTGATCTTCATAGTCTTTACTACATCACAATACTAACATCATAGAGTTGGGAAAAAGATCCAGTGTCACTTGACAAGAAACACTGTACACTATGTCCACATACAACTTTTATGTAAATTCCCACTCTACATCACTAAACAGCTGTTTACAGAATAATAATTCTTGTTTCATTCGTTATTTTTATCGGTTAAGCTCCATTGCAAAGTGATCCCAAGAAGTGGCCATTGTATTTTGAAATATTCACATGAATTTATAGTCTGAAGCATTTGATGACCCACCAATGAAGCACCTTTCCCACAAAACTAGACAAGAGATACTGTTTGTTGCACATGGAACACCGTTGCATAAATTGCAGCAGTGTGGTACTGGAGGCGAATTTCTGCTATGGAGAAAGATGATTGAGTTGGAGAAGACAGAGTGGTAATCAATGGACACTGCTCTTCATGGACTAATGTTATGAGTGGAGTCTGTGAGGGTTGTGTTGGATCCATTGTTGTTTTCTGTGTTTATAAATGATATTGATGATGGTAAATCAGGCTTAATGTCCCAGTTTGCAGACGATATGAAGGTTGGCAGGGTTGTTAAGGACACCGTATGCTGCTGCAACAATATCTAGAAAAGTTGAGCAGATGGGCTGACAGGTGGCAAATGAAGTTTAACACTGACAAATGTAAAGTACTCCATATGGGAAGCAGTAACCCCAGAGTAACATATCAACTCTGGTATTACACTGACAGTGGCAGAGAATGAAGAGGACTTAGTGGTATTTGTGCAGGCAGATATGAAGTTTTCTGAGCAGTGCAGGCAGTCTGCAAGAGTAGCTCAAGGTGTCTTGTCAATGTTATACAGGAATTTTTCTAGCAGGAATAAGGAGGTGATTATCCCCTTGTACAAGGCAATGGTCAGGCCACACCTTGAGTACTGCATACAGGTCTGGAGGCCTCATTTTAAGAAGGATGTAGAGCTGTTGGAACGAGTACAGAGAAGGACAACAAGCTTAGTGAATGGAACAAAGGGTTGCTCTTACGAAGAAAGGCTTAAGTTTTGCAAATTACAGTGTCTGGAGACTAGGCACCTGTGAGATGATCTGATTGAGGTGTACAAAAGCCTTGAATGGTTTGATCATGCTCAATGCTCATGGGGATTATTCCTCTTGTTCAGAATAATCACCTGAGAGGGCATAAATTCAAATTGAGGAAAGACAGTTGTAGGATAGATGTGCGGAAGTTTGCCTTTAGCCAGCAGGTAGTTGATTGGTGGAAAAGACTTCCATTTTTTTTGTGGAAGTTGATAGCCGAAATAAATAAGGCTGAGCTGGACAGGAACAAACAGGGGTGAAATGGAAGCAGGTTTTTTTTTTGGCTGATGCTGCATAAGCTTGCTTTCTTGCATCATATGCCTCTACTAATGCTATGAGCAACCGATTGATGGACTGCCACACCTAAAAATAATAATTGTTCAGACCAATGGTGGTTCATCCCAGCACAAACATTTGATTCGATCACCTTGATGACCATTACAATTATTGATACTCTACTTTTTGTGTGGAGTTACTTCAGCATTGTGTATATTATTAACATGTTAATCATACACTATTGGGTGAATCACAATTGAAAACAAACCTATAATTTCAATTAACTATCTGTAGATTATCCAACTGGTCATAAATAAATCAAATGCAATTTCTTTCCCCACTGCTGCCCCTTTTATTTCCTCAGAAAGAAAAGGCATTTCTATGGAAATTGAAAAAACGGTCAAATTGGTGCACCCTTGAATACCCAAAGGTTCTAGGAACTCTCACGTCCTAATCGAAACTTGTCTATATAAATTATTTGGCAATTCTCTGAAATTTTCAGCTTAAATAGTGTTAACATCATATTTTCATAATTGATACAGTAAACCAACCAAAACATAAATTTGTACCTAATTAAGATTGTTACGCATTTCAAACTACAATTACTATGTGACTAATATCTAAGATTAAACAAAATAAAAATTGGTATTAAACATCTTTTAACTTAACTAGAACAGTTAATTTATCTTTAACTTTGCAGACGAATAAATATAGTTCTATTCTATGTTTCTTTTACCAAAGAAATTCCTTAAATTGGAAACTAATTTAAGGAAATTAAGTTTCAAATTTCCAAATTAGCAGAAAAAAACAGGTTCTCTCCTACCTACCCTTCAGAGATTTCTGCATAATATGGGATAGGATAGGAAGACCTTTGGAACATCAGATACTTTAAACTCAATACTCAAGTGAACTGCATTAAACTTAAAAATTAGCAAAAGCAACAGGCTGAATTCAGCAATAAGCCTTTCATTAAAATAAACAATCTTCTGAATATTACTGGGGAGATGTACATTAACTCTTTCACATATTATTCCTAACACAGGAATCAATCTTACAATATATATATATATATATATTCCATTTTTTCTCTCTTCTAAAAATTACAGCACCTCTGGCTGAAATACACATGCATAAGTAGTAGTGGCAAGTGATGCAAGAAAGCAAGTGTATGAGCTTATGCAGCATCAGCAAAAAAAAAAAAAAAAAAAAAAAATCACACCATTTCCTCCAAATGCCTGTCCAGTTCCTCCTTAAATTTATTCAACCTATCAACTTCCACAACGACAGATGGAAGTTTGTTCCAGCAATTAACCACCCGCTGGCTAAAGGCAAATTTCCGCACATCTATTCTACATCTGTCCTTTCTTAATTTGAATTTATGCCCCCTTAGGTTTGTAATCTAAACAAGTGGAAGGATCCCATCAGAATTCAGCGTGCTCAACCCATTCAAGGCCTTACTCCTCAATCAGATCACCGCGCAGGTGCCTAGTCTCCAGCCACTGCAATTTGCAGAACTTAAGCCTCTCTTGGTAAGGGATCCCTTCATTCCACTCACCAATCTTGTTGCCCTTTTCTGTACACGCTCAAGTAAATCTACATCCTTCCTAAAATGAGGCCTCCAGACCTTTATGCAGTACTCAAGGGGTGGCCTGACCATTGCCTTATACAGAGGGACGATCACCTCCTTTTCCCTGCTAGCAAAATTCCTATATATCATTGACAAAACCTCATGACCTGCCCTTTGCAGCCTGTCTGCATTGCTCAGAAAACTTCATATCTGACTGAACAATTACTCCCAGGTCTTTTTCATTTTCTACCACCATAATTGTAGTACCACACAGTTGGTACATTTCTCTGGGGTTACTTCTACCCATATGCAGTACTTTGCATTTGTCAAGGTTAAACTTCATTTGCCACTTCTTAGCCCATCTGCCCAAATTATCTAGATCCTGTTGCAGTAGCACACTGCCATTATTGTCATTAACAACCCTGCCAACTTTTGTATCATCTACAAACTTCGACATTAAGCCTGATATACCTTCATCAATATCATTGATAAATATACAAAACAGAAGTGGACCCAACACCGAACCCTGTGGACTCCACTAATAACATTAGTCCATGAAGAGCAGCACCCATTGATTACCACCCTCTGTCTTCTCCCACTTAACCATCCTTTTATCCATTGTAGAAACTTACCCTTAATACCATTCTGCTCCAATTTGTACAATAGTCTTCCATGAGCAACAGTGTCAAAAGCTTTCCTGAAATCCAAATATATGATATCAAAATTATTTTTTGCATCCAGTTCCTTTGGAACCACATCATAATATCCTATCAAATTTGTCAGACAAGACTTTCCCTTAACAAATCCTTGCTGTGTCTGAATTATTGCTGCAGTCTTGTCTAGATGATCCTGCAATGCATCTTTAACCAGTGACTCCATTATTTTACCCGGAACAGAAGTTAAACTAACTGGTCTGTAATTACTCGTGTCACCCTGCGATGCCCCTTTGTGAAGTGGGGATACATTTGCACATCTCCAGTCCGTGGGAAACTCCCCTGAGTCCAAGGATGCTCTCATAATTATGGCTAAGGGTTTGCTTAGTTGTTTTAATATAACTGGATAGATCCCTTCCACCCCAGGTGCTTTTCTTATGTTTAACTTCAACAATTTCTCCTCCACTTTGCTCTCAGTTATTACAAAATCATTTAAGTATCCTGCTGCAATTTGATAACCTTCTGCCATTTTCAAACCTTAATAATTCCTCATGTGTGAATGTAGATGCAAAATACTCATTCAGTTTGTTTGCTATCTGAGCAGGATCAACAGTCGAACCATCGATGTCAAGTGGACCAATCAGATTCATCCCCTTCCTTTTGGAGTTTATATAAGTAAAGACATCCTTGCTGTTTTTCTTAGCATCTTTTGCCAAGGATGTCTCGTAATCTGCCTTCGCCTGCCTAACCTTTGTGACCTGATTACAGACTAGCTTATATCTGCCATAGGCTTCTGAGTCGCTTGATAATTTATATGCATCCCATGCATTTTTCTTCTGTTACGAGTCTCATTAGTTCATTAGATAACCATTTAGGCCTAAACCTTGAACAATATTTCTTAATAGGTATGAAACTTTTAGTAGCATCGACGATTAATTCCTTGAATGCTTCCCACTTAGAATATACTGTTGGTAACATCATCAGTTGATCCCACTGTACAAAATTTAAAAAAAGACCACTGTACTCAGCGAACAGCGGTTCGCTGAGACCAGTGAACAGCTTATGGTGACAATGCTTATTTATAACACGTGTAGTTATAACATTAAATAAACTTCCAACATGTTTGCATACATAAGGCATATTACTCAACAATTCACTTAGAAAAAATAAAAAAATATATTTAAATGAAATAAATATTTTACATACTGAACTTATGCTTTTAAGACATACTGATTAAATTATAATGCTAATGTAATTTAAGATGAAGTTGATATTATGCCTCCACTTTAATTGAATTATTGGAAGGCATAATACGGTACATAAAATAAACCATTCAAAAACATCACTTTTTAAGCATGAACAGTACTTCAAAACAAATATTTAATTTAACTCAATCAATTTGAGACAAAGATTTAACTTAAACCACGTTTCTTGTGGATGAAAATGACGAATTTCACTTTACTTCTAGGACGTGCATTATTCATTTTTTATCTTACCATTAAAAACTAAACACATTCGGTAATCAAAAATAAACAGCACTGTTAATGTTCTTGCATGTTAGCGCAGGTGGAAGTAAATGAGAAATTCGTTCCATTTAATTCTTAGTAGTATAATTATGGGCAGGAATAACAAGCGGAACTGACGATAGTTGACAATGTAAATTGTTATATTAAGCCAATTTTTTTTTCTTTTATCGTTAAAGCAAATTATCTATTACAGACCAGAAAACTGGCCTAGTCCAATAATTTACGTTGTCTACCATGTTTTCGAACGACAAGAAACTAATGCATTACACGCGGGAAAATTACTAACAACAGATTAGTGAAAAATTATCAAGCGATGTAAAAAATCAAACAGTAAATCGTTGCAACTATATCGTGGTCGGCTTTCATTCCCAATCTGCTTTAAAAATTAAATCACTTTGGTGATTATTCCGAAAGTGACACTCTACACCTTGATGTCTCCTACGAACAATGGAAAACATGGAGACAAAAGAACTGTGCGCCTTACAATCAACAACTCTGAAAACAAACCTATATATTTCAACAAAAGTACCTTAAATATACTTCTAGAAATTATAACGGAAGCTACTTGATTTAGATCACTTTTAATACGACATAAATTATTACCATATTAAAATTGTGTGGTTTCACTCACCTTCCTCTTTGAGGCTCCGGGCTGTAATCGCCATTAGTGTCCATTCTCGTCAAATCAAGAACCGCTATACATGAAAATAAACAATCAATATTACATCAAAACATTACAAGCTAAACGTATATACACACACTTAGCCATTAAACATCAAAAGAAATGAAACACTCACCTGCAACAAAAATGAAGATATATGAATCAAAACAAAGACACCACCCGATCAGCACAAATGAACAAAATGGCAGTCTTGAAGATGAACACTAGAGGACTCAACACCAGGTGGCATAAATAACGATTGGACTGCCAAAAATGAGTCAATCGGCATTTTTCAAACTGTGCGCTTAGAAGTCCAGGAAAATCGCCGAAAACACTACAAGAGACTGTTATTAAAATTCGAATTTCTGTATAACGATTGGAATTTGAATTTGAAATATGTACATATTTCAAATTTAAAGAAATTAGCGTATAGAAACCAGTGGGTGCTTGTGACTCTCATGTCTAGAAGAACTGCGTCTTAAAGTTAAATTAAACTGCATTGGTTAATTTCCCAGAGATAGTAGTAGTAGTAGTAGTAGTGCCATGTGATGCAAGAAAGCAAGTCGATGAGATTATGCAGCATCAGACAAAAAAAAAAAAAAAAAAATCACACCCTTCCCTCCAAATGCCTGTCCAGTTCCTCCTTAAATTTATTTAACCTATCAACTTCCACAATGATAGATGGAAGTTTGTTCCAACAATTAACCACCCGTTGGCTAAAAGCAAATTTCCGCACATCTATTCTACATCTGTCTTTTCTTAATTTGAATTTATGCCCCCTTAGTTTGGTAATCCGAAAAATTGGAAGGATCCCATCAGAATTCAGCGTGCTCAACCCATTAAAGACCTTATACACCTCAATCAGATCACCGCACGGATGCCTAGTCCCCAGCCACTGCAATTTGCAGAACTTAAGCCTATTTTGGTAAGAGGATCCCTTTATTCTCCTCACCAATCTTGTTGCGCTTCTCTGTACACACTCAAGTAAATCTACATCCTTCCTAAAATGAGGTCTCCAGACCTGTACGCAGTACTCAAGGCGGGGCCTGACCTTATACAGAGGGACAATCACCTCCTTCTCCCTGCTAGCAAAATACAAGTTTAATTTTTTAAGCTTTCAAGAACAGATGGAACGCTGTCAAGAAAAATCCAAATACAGCCATATAGGGTTTTAAATCGCACGAGAAAAACAACAAACACAATTTTTATTTTCAGCTTTTCAAATACAGAGTGATGAATAAACACTTGTTTTCAGGTAGCTTCCAACAGCGGGAGCCAAAATCTTGTTACGCGTAAATCACAGAGTAGTAACAAACTTACTTCTCTGTGGCTTAAATTATCACATTATAATTATAATTTACACAGAGTATGTTACTACTCTGTATAAATTCTAACTTTAGAAGCGCAATCGACCTTCGTCTACGGTTCGGTGGCGGTGGGTCCTTGTTGTTTGCTCTGCAAACGATGCACAATTATCCCAAGAATCAGATTTCACCTTGCAGAGCAAACGACTCAACCCAACAACTCAGATCCACAATTCAAAACGCAAGCCTAACTCCACTTGATATATATATTTTTTTTTTTGACGTAACAGACTGCTAACTTCAATTACTGCCCTTACCCTCAGTCGCGATCAAATCCTCCACAAGTAAATAAAATAAGAAAATATTAAAAACAACACCAGAAATTAATTTTTTCATCCTACCCGCACACCGTCATCACCCTCCTGCATAGTCAGCTGGAATCACAACAAAACGGCCGCAATTAAGATCGGTTCAGATAGTATCCTGTTAATACACTTAATCATAATCTGTCGTATTGCGCACCTACTTAATCAGCCGTATTAAGCAGAACATACATAGACACGTTTGTTTAAGTCAAAGTCACTCAAGAGTACCTTTTAATTCATTCCACAGTAGATGTGAATAAAATTTCGTGATTGTGTTCAGAAACACTGATGCCTTCATTGCTTTCTTCTGGTTTGTCACAATGTTTAGTGATTAAAAGAAAGTATTAGTGCCAGAAAGAAGGCTGATACAGAAGTAAACATTATCTGCAGATTAGGCTTAGTATTATTATTCAAGAAAAATGTTTTAACTGTATCAGCCTTTAAAAAAATCTTTGGTTTCTTCGCAGCATTGATTGTTTGCAATTCTTTTACAAATGTTTGTGTTCCGAAGTCGTTTCTGTAATGGTATCGGGCGCCTGCTGGACAGTGTTTAATACGAAAAACAAGAGTCCCAGGCAGGTTTCCAACACTAAAATGAGAAACCAAAAAGACTAGGATTTATATGAGCGTCTAGCAGTCCATTCAAGACAAAATCCTGTGTTCTAAGATTTACTCTGAGAGGTAAAGAGCAAACTACAACATGAAGAGACGTTGTGTTTTTCACCCAGAGGTACCGCTTAGATAAGGGGACCCCAGGGAGACCGCCATTAATGGTTCTTTTAAACAACTTATTTGAATACAATCAAATGTGTATATTACAGAACAGTCGTAGAAAGAGAGATCAACAAACAAAGTATAGTTTATTGCTCGTATATTGACATGTTTATTTATTTACAGAAAGAAATATTAAGTAATATAGGAAATTAAGATTATGTTATGTTGTAAGTGGTAGCTTTACTCAGTATTGCTTTACATTTAACTAGTTAATGGGTAGTGGTAACATGGAATATTTCTGCCATTCTGTCTGCATTCTTCATACAGTTTTCGGTAAACAATCGCTGTTAATACACAACAGGTAGAAGAGCTTCCATCTATTCGAGTTTATAGGCAAATGTGTAAGGTTGACATCTCGTTTCATTTATCGCTACTGGAAACGCAGTATCCAGTAGTCGGTACAATTGATGACACATTCTGGCATTAATACAGAAAATGGATGTACATCTGCCTATTTATCTGGGAGGAGAGGTTAGTATGTGATATTAGGTAGGGGATATAGTAGTAGATGTGGTTTTTCAGTAATTCCAGATAGCCGGTCATTAAACTAAAAGGCGAACTTACCCAAAAAGCTCCAAGCGATTTGCTAGGCACTACGTGCTCTTTCTCATCAGTCATAGCGGAAAATTATGTATGTTAGCTTTCCAATAAACTCACCAACAACTCGTTTTTCTCCTATTCGCAATATATAAATGTCCCTCTCCCCTTTGGATGGTCTTCTTTTGACTGGTTAGCAGCCTATTTCTGTGGGGAAAAGCAAATCTAGGATCACCTGTCCTCGTAATTAGACACGTTTAATTTGAGACGTCTATCGAGAGGAAGGAGCAAATTATTAATTGATATGCGGCGATATTTCCGGGTTATACCAAGGTATTCTCTTCATTCAAAGTCAATTCACCTCTATCCATTTTCTGACAAGAGTCAACTGGCAGTACTCAGTTCGAATTTCACTCAAGAGTACCTTCCTGATTCCGATTTACTCACTGGCACCCACAGATTTTGCCAGTGTATACCTGAGTTATACTAACGCAACACTAGTTAGTAGACCCTGTCGAGTGTCGGCTTCATGCAGTGGATTGACCGAAACTATGGGAGTGAGATCGAAATTCGATTACTGCTTTCCTAAAAATAGAATAGGACAAAACAACTTTCAACCCGGCCTTATTACTTCACACATATAGTGACTAGCAAAAGTAATGTATGGCTATTTATGAGAATGTTCACATTTTTATATTTTTTCGGAAAAGAATTCTCAAAAATTGGTATGGTATTTTCTTCACGGTGTTGTGAATGAATTTTTCAGTTTGTTCAAAACAAATTCTTGGACCTTTTTAAGGACCAACTCCTACAATTGACGGAGAAACTGATCAAAAACAACTGCTCGTTAAATGAAGCATGTGTTTATGTTAGGCATAAAACCATACTGCTAGTCACTGCTAACAAAGACATTTATTAGCAGCAGTTATTCCTTCAGGAAATACTGCACTGACCTTGTTCATTTATAAAACCGTATCAGTTGTCTGAAACTAATGGACAAGGATATCTATGATTTCAGAACTGCAGAATTCCAATGCGCAAATAAAAACGCACATATATAGACTGCTTTTTTGGTAGCAGTAATATAGTTCTTAAATGTCATACTAACTATATAGTACCACATTGAAGACAGTGGAGGAGGAAAAATACCTTGGAATAATTTTGCATTCAGATATGAAGTTCAGTGAAGAGCACAAAAAGGCTACCAAGACAATTCAAAGAATTCTATGAATGATGTTCAGGATTTTGCTGGCAAGATTTATGCAGTGATTATCCTGTTGCACAAGGCAGTGAAAAGCAACATATTCAGTACTGCATTCAAGTCTTGTAATCTCATTTCACAATGGATATGGATTTATTGGAGCAGGTACAAAAAAGGCAACGAAATTAGTAGAGGAAACATAAGGACTAAAGTCCTTATGTTTCCTCTACTATGGAAATTGGAGATTGGAAATTGGAGAGGAAACATAAGGACTAAAGTCCTTATGTTTCCTCTCCAATTTCCTCTACTGTTGGCCACCAGGTCTCACTAGGGGCCTGGTGGCCAACAGGCCGGAAGAACAATGGGCAAAACAAATTACATACCACATGACCCATACATTATTTTTAAACAACTGGCATAGACAGGGTGCTGTCACTCAATATAAGGGCACAAAAGGTGATATAGTTGTACACGTTGGCACTAATAATATTAAGAGTAGGAGACCGGCAGAATTACTCAACAAGTACAGGTCACTGTTGAACAAAAGCCGAGAATTAGGGTTGAATTTGAAAGTGTCTGCAATTCTGCCCAGACACGATAGGAGGGAGTATATGATGAGAGCCTTGTCGATCAATTCGGCCCTGGAAAGATTGTGCAAGGCTCAAGGGGTAGAATTTTTTTCAGCCTGGACTGTACTTGTTAACAGGAGAGATTGCTTCTACAGGGATGGGATACACTTAAATAGAAAGGGTGCAAGAATATTTGCTGATGCTATCGAGGCAGTGTTAGGTGGGTCCTAAAACTGCTAGCTTGGGGGGAGACAAAGACCAATAGATTGACAGTAGCCACTGGCAGAGGTGAAAGAGATTCTTGCACTGCTTCTATTAGAATGAGCAGAAGCCTGAAAAACAAGATGCATGGTATTTCAGAGACTGCTGGGAGCCATTGCAGTACAAGTAAACACATGGGTTGTGTTAGGGTAGCTAAGAATAGAAACAGGTGCAGGTATACTTGAGTGTACACCAATGCTAGGAGTTTAGTTAATAAACTTGATGAATTTGAGGTATTGCTCAAAACATCGAAGGCAGATATTGTTGGGATATCAGAGACGTGGTGTCACACAGATATAAGGGATGCAGAACTGCAATTTGGGGAGTACAACGTCTACAGAAAGGATAGACAGGATAGGAAGGGGAGAGGGGTTATGCTATTAGTTAAGAAACACATAAACACCAAGGACGTGAAGCCAATCGACATCGCTGGACAGTGCAGTGTGGAGTCAGTTTGGTGTGACATAAACATTGGGAGATCAAAATTGAGAGTAGGAGTGTGCTATAGGCCTAATGACTCTGATGAGTATAATAAGGAACTGTACAGGGAAATAGAGTGGGCTAGTAAATCAGAGTGTCTTATAATGGGAGATTTTAATTTCCCAGATATTGACTGGAATTTGAGGGCTGGTCACACACACACACACACAAGCAAGGCTTTTGTGGATTTATTAGATGATTGTTTTCTACATCAGCATGTTCGGGAGGCAACTAGAGGGAGTAATACTCTTGATTTGATTATCAGCAGTGATTCTTCATGCATTAAGAATCTGCAGATAAATGAACCACTAGGTGGCAGTGATCACAGTGTGCTGAAGTGGGATTTACTCAAAGAGGTAACTACCATTAGGGGTAAAGGGAAGGGTTATTGCTTCCGTAAAGGCGACTACGATGGACTGAGACAGTATTTAAATTCTATACAGTGGGACCAACTGATGATGTTACCAACAGCAAATTCAAAATGGGAAGCATTCAAAGAACTTATCTTGGAAGCTACTAGACTTTACATACCAACTAAGAAATATTGTTCAAGGTTTAGGCCAAAATGGATGTCAGATGAACTAATGAGGCATATGGCAGAGAAGAAAAATGCATGGGATACATACAAATTAACACATGACACAGAAGCCTATGATAGATACAAGTTGATAGGCAACCAAGTTACAAAGGAGGTTATGCAGGCGAAGGCAGATTACGAGAAATTCTTGGCAAGGGATGCAAAGAAAAACAGCAAAGAGTTCTTTACTTATGTAAACTCTAGAAGGAAGGGGATGAATCAGATTGGTCCACTTGATATTGATGGGTCAACTGTTGATGATCCTGCTCAGGTAGCTAACAAACTAAATGAATATTTTGCATCGACATTCACACATGAGGAGTTATTCAGCGAGGGGAATGCCAGAGGTGTATTCAACTCTAGCAGTAAGCTACAGAATCTTGAAATAACTGGGAGTAAAGTGGAGGAGAAACTGTTGAAGATAAACACAAGAAAGGCACCCGGGGTGGATGGGATCTATCCAGTTATATTAAAGGAGGCAGCAAAGGAAGTAAGCAAACCCTTAGCCATAATTATGAGAGCTTCCTTGGACTCAGGGGAGGTACCCATAGACTGGAAATGTGCAAATGTGACCCCAATTCACAAAGGAGGATCAAAGGCTGACACAAGTAATTATAGACCTGTGAGCTTAACTTCGTTCCAGGAAAATTAATGGAGGCACTGGTTAAAGAAGCACTGCAGGATCATTTAGACAAGAATTCAGTTATAGCTCAGACAAAGCATGGTTTTGTTAAGGGGAAGTCTTGCCTGACCAACTTGATTGGATACTATGATGCAGTCACAAAAGAACTGGATGCAGGGAATAACTTTGATATTATATACTTGGATCTTAGAAAGGCTTTTGATACTGTTGCACATGGAAGACTGCTACACAAATTGGAGCAGTGTGACATTGGAGGCAAATTGCTGCTATGGATAAAGGGGTGGTTGAGGGGGAGAAGACAGAGAGTGGTAATCAATGGACACTGCTCATCGTGGACTGATGTTATTAGTGGAGTCCCTCAGGGCTCAGTGTTTGGTCCATTATTGTTTTCTGTATTTATAAATGATATTGATGATGGTATATCTGGCTTAATGTCCAAGTTTGCAGACGATACAAAGGTTGCAGGGTTGTCAAGGACACTACTGACACTATGCTGCTGCAACAGGATCTGGAAAGGTTGAGCAGATGGGCTTCGAGGTGGCATATGAAGTTTAACATTGACAAATGTAAAGTACTACACATGGGAAACAGCAACCCCAGAGCAACGTATCAACTCTGTGGTACTACACTGACAGTGGTAGAGAATGAAAGGGACTTGGGGGTGGTTGTGCAGGCAGATATGAAGTTCTCTGAGCAGTGCAGACGGGCTACAAGAGTAGCTCATGGAGTATTGTCAATGATATACAGGAATTTTTCCAGCAGGGATAAGGAGGTGATTATTCCATTGTATAAGGCGATGGTCAGGCCACACCTAGAGTACTGTATACAGGTCTGGAGGCCTCATTTCAAGAAGGATGTAGAGCTGCTGGAACGAGTACAGAGAAGGGCAACAAGATTAGTGAATGGAACAAAGGGGTGCTCTTCCGAAGAAAGGCTTAAGTTTTGGAAATTACAGTGTCTGGAGACTAGGCACCAGCGAGGTGATCTGATAGAGGTGTATAAAGCCTTGAATGGTTTAAGCATGCTCAATGCTGATGGGATTGTTCCTCTAGCTCAAAATAATCACCTGAGAGGGCATAAATTCAAATTGAGGAAAGACAGATGTAGGATAGACGTGCGGAAATTTGCCTTTAGCCAGCGGGTGGTTGGTTGGTGGAACAGACTTCCATCCCTTGTGGTGGAGGTTGATAGCCTAAATAAGTTTAAGGCTCAGCTGGACAGGTATTTTGAACGAACAGAGGGGTGAAGTGGAAGTGGGTTTTTTTTTTTTTTTTTTTTGGCTGATGCTCCATAAGCTTGCTTTCTTGCATCAAATGCCTCTACTAATGCTAATTCTAATGCTAATATATAGAACATATGCGGAGATGAGAGAAATCCCCACAGCCATTTAACCCTAAACATTCCTATACTTATACCTACCTATTATCAAAACATCGTCACTGAAATTGACCCTGAGCTATTGCTCCAACTGTTCAACTGATGCATGCTGGACGGTTCCTTCCAACTGAACTGGAGGTTAGTCAATGTAAAACTTATACTCAAAAATCCCAACAAACCACCTGAACAACTATCTTCCTACAGACCAATCACCCTTCTCACCTTCTGCAGTAACATTTTTGAAAGATTACCACTAACAAGAATCCAACACTACTACAACTTAGCGAATCTACCTTCACCCAACAAATATGGATTTTGACAAGGTCGCTCCACTGTTGACTCCCGTCAAAGCCCAATAACACAAGTACCCTAGACGGATAAAAAAATACCTACTGGCTATTTCCATTGATTTTGACGAGGCGTTCGACAACCTATGCTAGCCAAGCGTTCTGGTCGGCTCCGGGAGGTCAGGGTTCCCGGCAACCTGTATAACGTTATTCGCAGCTTCCTCACCAACAGCATCATCATCAACACCCACCTACAAGGCAATACAGAGACAAATTCAGGGAGGCTGCCCACAAGGCTCAGTACTGGGATGAACTAGGTGGAACTTGCTAATGAACGAATTCCAGAACACGGACCCTGAAGAAATCCGTTCGCAAGGTTTCGCAGAAGACCTTGTTTTAAATGCAGGGAACTCCAGACTACAGCTGGAGACCCAAGCAAACCGCCCCATACAAACTCTCAGAAACCGTATTGGACTTCACTTGCTCCAAATCTCACCCACTAAAACTAACTCCATATTCCTGAAGGCAACGCTGTACATACGCATATCCACCCCCAGATAAAAAGAGCAATACAACAATCCGATTCAGCAAACAGCTCAAATATCTGGGAGTCATACTCCAAACGCAACTGTCGTTCAAACCACCCCTCAACCACCTGAGAAGGAAGATAAGGTTCTGCACTGCCATGGTTAAAAGAATCGCCCGGCGAGACTGGGGATTCAACCAATGCACAATGAAGCAGTACTGCAATGCAGCACTTCTCCCAATAGCAACATATCCAGCGGGTGTATGGTATAAAAAAAACAACCGTCTTCGCCTGTAGCACAGTGGTATCATCACCGTCCTCGCCACACCGGGTGGGAAAGACCCAGGTTCGAATCCTGTTCATTCGCTTTGTTTTCTATCTGAGCAGGATCATCAACAGTCGAACCATCGATGTCATGTGGACCAATCAGATTCATCCCCTTCCTTTTAGAGTTTATATAAGTAAAGAAATCCTTGCTGTTTTGCTTAGCATCTTTTGCCAAGGATTTCTCGTAATCTGCCTTCGCCTGCCTAACCTCCTTTGTGGCCTGATTACAGACTAGCTTATATCTGCCATAGGCTTCTGAGTCGCTTGATAATTTACATGCATCCCATGCATTTTCCTTCTCTGTTACAAGTCTCATTAGTTCATTTGATTATCATTTAGCCCTAAACCTTGAACAAATTTCTTAATAGGTATGAAACTTTTAGTGGCTTCCACGATTAATTCCTTGAATGCTTCCCACTTAGAATTTACTGTTGGTAACATCGTCAGTTGATCCCACTGTACAGAATTTAAAAACTGTCGGAGACCACTGTAATCACCTTTACGGAAGCAAAAACTCTTTCCTTTACCCCTGATCGTAATTAAATCTGTAAGTAAATCCCACATCAGTACACTGTGATCACTGCCACCTAGTGGTTCCTTTATCTGCAAATTCTTAATACAAGAATGATCACTGCTGATAACCGGATGAAGAGCATTACTTTCTCTGGTTGTCTCTCGAACATGCTGTTGCAGAAAACAATCATACAGGAAATCCACTAAAGTCTGACTAGTGTGTGAGTGACCAACCCACAAGTTCCAGTCAATATCTGGGAAGTTAAAATCCTCCATTATAAGACATTCTGATTTATTAGCCCGCTCTATTTCTCTGTACAATTCTTCATTGCACTCATTCAAGTCATTAGGCCTATAACACACTCCTACTCTTATTTTTGCTTTCGCAGTGCTTATGTCACACCAACCGGACTCAACAGTGCACTGTTCATCTATATCAACTGGATGCACTTCTTTTGATTTTATGTTTTTCTTAATTAACAGCATAACACCTCCTCACTTTCTATCCTGTCTATCCTTTCTGTACACATTGTACTCCTCAAATTGCAGTTCAGCATTCCTTATATCTGTGTGACACCACGTCTCTGCTATCCCAACAATATCCGCCTTTCATGTCTTGACCAACACTTCAAACTCATCAAATTTATTTACTATACTTCTAGAATTGGTATGCATGCAAGCATACATGCTCTTACTCCTATTCCTAGTTACCCTAACACATCCCATATACCCACCTATTTCAGGATGACTGCCATCCGTCCCTGAAACCCCCAACACCCCACGCTCCAGGTCGCTACTTATTCTAATAGAAGTTGTGCAAGAATCACCTTCACCTCTGCCTACGGCTACTGTTAAACTATTACTCCTTGTCTCCCCCCAAGCTATCAGTTTTCCGACCCACCTAACACTGCCTCGATAGCATCAGCAAATATACTTGCACCCTTTCTATTTAAGTGTATCCCATCCCTATAGAAGGGTTATGCTATTACTTAAGCAACACATAACATTCAAGTAAGTAAACCCAGTCGACATCGCTGGACAGTGCAGTGTCGAGTAAATTTGGTGACATAAGCATTGGGCGATCATAATTGAGAGTAGCAGTGTGCTATAGGCCTGATGACTCTGATGAGTATAACTTGAATCTGTACAGGGAAATAGAATGGGCCAGTAAATCAGAGAGGCTTATAATGGGGATTTTAATTTCCCAGATATTGACTGCAATTTGTGAGTTGGTCACTAACACACTAGCAAGGATTTTGTGAATTTATTGGATGATTGTTTTCTACATCAGCGTGTTCGGGAGGTAATTAGAGGGAGTAATACTCTTGATTTGATTATCAGTAGTGATTCTTCATGCATTAAGAAACTGCAGATAAAGGAACAACTAGGCGGCAGTGATCACATTGTACTGAAGTGGGATTTGCTCAAACAGGTAACTACCATCATGGGTTAAAAGAAGAATTTTTGCTTTCGTAAAGGCGACTACAATGGGCTGAGACAGTATTTAAATTCTATAGAGTGGGACCAGCTGATGATGTTACCAACAGCAAATTCAAAATGGGAAGCATTCAAAGAATTTATCTTGGAAGCTACTAGGCTTTACATACCAACTAAGAAATATTGTTCAAGATTTAGGCCTATATGGATATCAGAGGAACTAATGAGACATCTGGCAGAGAAGAAAAATGCATGGGATATTATATAAATTAATGGGTGACATGGAAGCCTATGATAGAAATAAGCTGGTCTGTAATCAAGTCCCAAAGGAGATTAGGCAGGCAAAGGCAGATTATGAGAAATCCTTGGCAAAGGATGCAAAGAAAATCAGCAAAGAGTTCTTTACTTATGTAAACTCTAGAAGGAAAGGGATGAATCTGATTGGTCGACTGGATATTGATGGTTCAAAAGTTGATGATCTTGCTGAGGTGGCTAACAAACTAAACGAGTATTTTGCATCTACATTCACACATGAGGAGTTATTCATGAAGGGGAATGCCAGAGCTGAAGTAATCTCTGGTAGTGAACTAGATGATTTTGTAATAACGGAGAGGAAAGTGGAGGAGAAATTATTGAGGATTAACATAAAAAAGGTACCCCGGGTGGATGGGATCTATCCAGGTATATTAAAGGAGGGAGCATAGGAAGGAAGCAAACCCTTAGCCATAATTATGAGAGCTTATTTGGAGTTAGGGGAGGTACCCATAGACTGGAGATGTGCAAGTGTGACCCCAATTCATAAAGGAGGATCAAAGGCTGAACCAAGTAATTATAGACCTGTGAGTTTAACTTCAGTTCCAGGAAAATTAATGGAGGCATTTGTTAAAGAAGCATTGCAGGATTATCTAGACAAGACTTCAGTTATAGCTTGTACACAGCATAGTTTTGTTAATGGAAAGTCTTGCCTGACCAATTATATTGGATACTATGATGCAGTGACAAAAGATATGGATGCAGAGAATAAATTTGATGTTATATATTTGGATCTTAGAAAGGCTTTTGATACTGTTGCACAGGGAAGATTGTCACAGATTGGAGCAGTGTGGCATTGGAGGCAAATCGCTGCTATGGATAAAGGGATGGATGAGGGGTAGAAGATAGAGAGTGATAATAAATGGACCCAACACTGAACCCTGAGGGTTCAGTGTTGGGTAAATTGTAGTTTTCTCTATTTATGAATGATATTGATGATGGTATTTCAAGCTTAATATCCAAGTGTGCAAACGATACAAAGGTTGGTTGGGTTGCTGTGGAGACTACTGACGCTATGCTGCTTCTGCTGCAGCAGGATCTGGAAAGATTGAGCAGATGGGCTGAGAGGTCGCAAATGAATTTTAACTTTGACAAATGTAAAATACTACATATGGAAAACAGTAACCCCAGAGCAACATATCAACTGTGTGGTATTACACTGACAGTGGTAGAGAATGAAAAGGACCTGGGGGTAATTGTGCAGGGAGATATGAAGTTTTCGGAGCAGTGCAGACGGGCTGGCAGTGTAGCTCATGGTGTCTTGTTAATGATATACAGGAATTTTTCTAGCATGGATGAGGAGGTGATTATACCCTTTTATAAGGCAACAGTCAGGCCACACTTTGAGTACTGTATACAGGTCTGGAGACCGTTACTATTATTATTATTATTAACCATATGGTGGAAGGAAGCCTGAGGCTTATGCTGCACCAGCCAAAAAAAAAAAAAAAAAAAACCCGAGTTACCCTGAGAGAGAGAGAGAGAGAGAGAGAGAGAGAGAGAGAGAGAGAGAGAGAGAGAGAGAGAGAGAGAGAGAGAGAGAGAGAATGTGTGTCAGAAGTAGGAAAGGAATCACCAGGAAAGATAAGAATGATGATATCCAGCTCAGGACCCTCGGTTTGCCAATCCCCTACTCATCAGATGTTAGCACCTAAACGTTTCACTTCACTAACATTAGCGCATTTTAAAAAAAGTTACAAGTTCCCAAAAATATTCTTAGAAAAATAATACTAAATTTAAATACACGCAGATAGTTCCTGTCTTTTCAGCATAATGCGAACTGAACACTGGAATTCGGCTCAAAAACATGGTTAACTACGCCCGTTTCTCGCAGTTATGATCCTACGATCTACCACTGAAAGCGTACATTCATGTACCGAAGTAATGGCAACAGTGGATGTGATGCAAGAAAGCAAGCGTATGAGCTTATGTAGCATTACCAAAAAAAAAAAAAAAAATTCACACAACCATCCCCTCTAAATGTTTGTCCAGTTCCTCCATTTATTTAACCTATCAACTTCCACAACGACAGATGTAAGTTTGTTCCAGCAATTAACCACACGCTGGCTAAAGGCAAATTTAAATTCCGATCTTCAGGTAATTCTCCAGTGGGGCAAAGACAACTTAGTTGATTTCAACCCGTTTAAAACTCAGTTTTGTCTTATATCTCGCAAAAAGGATTCTTCTGCTCCTATGCTTATCTTTAGTGACACTCCGATTTCTAGGCAAAATGATATATCTCTTTTGGGGATTACCCTGACTTATAATCTCTCTTGGCACAAGCACATTACAAATATTGCTTCCTCTGCATCTAAAAAACTTGGTTTTCTCTTTCGTTCTCAGCATTACTTTTCTTCCAAACCGCTGCTCACTCTGTATAAATCGCAAATCTGCCCTGCCATGGAATATTTTCCCCACATCTGGGGTGGTGCCCCAAAACCCATCCATGAATAATATTCTGAATGCCCTACTTCAGACTGATGAGAGTCCCGTCAATGATGAACAAAAACAAATTAAACAAGACAACCAGGCCTTCTGCAACAATAAAATAGAACCTATTTTCACCTCTGAGGAAATGAACAAAGCACTTGACAGAACAAAAATAAATAAATGCCCTGGTCATGATAATATTGAGGCTGAGGTCATCAAGAAAGCAGCAACAAATCTCCCAAACCACCTGTTAGCACTGTTCAACAAATGCCTTGCGAAAGCAATTTTCCCTGATTCTTGGAAACAGGCGGTGCTTCGACTCATTCTAAAAGGTCTAGATAAAGATCGTCTACCCAAATCTTACCGCCCCATTGCTCTTCTTCCAGTCTTGGGAAAGGTAATGGAGCGGCTCCTTCAATCCAGATTATCCACCTACTACCAGACAGCCAACTTAGACTCTCCAACGCATTATGGCTTTAAGCCTGGATGCTCTACTGAAGACGCTATGAACAATATCCTCAACACAGCAAACTCAACCACAGAAAAATATCTACTGGCTATCTCCATTGACTTTGCTGGTGCCTTCGATTCCATCTGGTGGCCCAGCATTGTCAGGAGATTACGTAAACTCAATATTCCACTCAACCTCTACCGCTGTCTCCAGTACTACCTCTTCAACCGTTCAGTAATTGTTCAAACAAATTTTCAGAAAACCTCCCGACCAGTTGTAAGAGGGTGTCCACAGGGCTCAGTTCTTTGGCCCTACTTCTGGAATTTAATACTAGTTGAATTTGTTCTTATGGATCTAGATCCTGTGGACTGCATGGCCTATGCAGATGACATCATCCTCCTTATCAAAGCTGATTCTAGAAATCAGCTCGAGCAAATTTCCTCCCTTGCCTTAACGATCCTCCAAAATTTGGCAAACAACCACAAGTTAGTCATCTCTGGGGAAAAACGAAGACTATCCTCCTCAAAGGATCCTTGGACATAAGAAGACCGCCCCAAATTAAAATCTCTGGGCAGACATTGCAACTCAAAACAGAACTAAAATATCTAGGAATAACCTTCGACTCCCGATTAACATTCTTACCTCATCTTAATTACCTCTCCAACAGAATACGTCGTTATACTGCCATGATCGTAAGAATTAGCAGAGCAGACTGGGGTTTGAAGAGGATGACTCTCATGCTACTTTACAAAACCATCTTCTTACCAGCTGCGTCTTATAGTGCAGCCATATGGTTCCCTCATGCCATCATTGCACGTAATAAAGCAAAAATACATACAATTCAATGCAGTATCCTACTCACCGTGACTAGAGCTTGCTGCACAGTCCGTAATCCTGCCCTGCAGGTCTTAGCAGGTACTCTTTCTCTGGACCTGGAGGTTATTCGTCGGGCCTTGCATACAGCAAAAAGAGAGGAATTCCCACCACCATTCTGGATATAACACTCGATCTAGCTAATGATCCATAAAACGAAATTAAACAGATTTACTCTAAGCTCTTCCAGCATTGGCAAAGATCTTGGGAGCAAACAGCCAAAGGTGAAACAACTAAAAGATTTCTTCCACAAGTTATGATAACTGCACCAAAACCTCCTCCATGGTACTCACCAGGCCTTCACGTGTCGTTCTTCCTCACTGGTTATGGATGGTTTCAGGCCAAGCTGCATGCCCTGGGTCTTGCCGATTTTCCTCTCTGCACATGCAGTGACAATGAAGACTGGATTCACCTCATGTATAATTGCCCTCTTTATGATTTACCTAGAAGTCTCCTAATTACCAGAAGTGGAAATATACCCAGTGGGCAGGAACATCTCTACATAATTGGCGAAACCAACTACAAAGCCTTCACTACTTTTGCCCAGACTGTATTTGAAATGCGTCAATTCACCTACAGCAAACTGTGCAGCGCACCCCCATTTTATAATGAACCCAAAACTCAATTCACAGAACATATCCTGAATATAATCAAAGAAAACACCAACAGCATATTGATCTTTATCCTGACCTAACAGGAATCTCTCAATGTTCACAAAGGAAGCTATCTGACAAACCCACCAACCAAAAAAAGGACTTTTCTACAATAGACACAAGAACTCCAAGCAATCCTTCAGCTTCATGAATGCATGTGCCTCCTTTCATCCCCTAAGAGAAGATTATCCAAGTCCTCTACCTAGTATGGGACACTGCTCATTGCCTACAAGTCACCCTTGGCTGAAGAAGATTAAATTGCTGACACTGGGCTCTTGCCCAATGTGGGACCCACTCATTTGCTGGCACCTCTTCTCTTCGAGGTGTAGGACAATACTGATTTTCCTACTTGTGTAGGAACTCACATGAATACTCTTCTGGGAGTGGGACTGGCATTTGACTTTTGAAAAAAAAAAAAAAAATAATTTTTTTTGAATAATAATAATTTTTTTAATAATAATAAATTTTTTATTATTATTATTTTATTTTATTTTATTTTATTATTATTATTATTATTATTATTATTTTAGTTTAGTTATTTATTTTTTGTATTATTATTTTTTTTATTAATTTAATTTTATTTAATTTATTATTATTATTTTTTATATATTTTTATTTATTTAATTTTTATTTTTATTTTTATTTATTTATTATTTTTTTTATTTATTTATTATTTTTTTATTATTATTATTGTTTTTTTTTTTTTTTTTGGCCCTCCCTGGGAAGCGCAGGCTAACCCCAGGGTCGGCCAGCCAGAGTTCTCTTCCCACTTACCTGGTACGGCTCCCAGTGCCAGTGACGGTAACTAGCAGTCTGTGGTGTTCCACAGACCCTAGGCCCGTGGTGGCGAACCTATGACACATGGGTCAGATACTGACCCACGAAGGCTTTGTAAGTAACCCACGCGCACGCGTTTATTGTAATATTGGCCCACTTTTTTTAATTATAACAGAGAGAAAAGATAATCGAAAATATTAAACAATTATAAAATATAAACATGTAATGTCAGATTTATAAAAAAATAAATAAAATACTGTATATAAATAAAAAATAACAAAAATCCAAGAGGAATGTGGACGTCGCGCGTCGGCAAACAAGTGTTCTATTGTATTAAACTACGCGTGTGGGTGACTCATTACATTTTGACATAAACTTGGCGCGATTTGTCGTTGCATTGAAGAACGGAGATGTATCGGGCTAGTACAAAGTTACCAGCTCGTACTCTCGCAGTACAGTATTGGACTAAGAGGCAGACTTGACGTACGCGTCTAATGTAATGCCAGTTGTAATTAAAGTTAACAACTTTATAAACTTAATAAGCGAGAATTTGCACAATTATTAGAGGAAATTGAGTGCCGATATTCTGGGATTTTGACATACAACAATGTTCGATGGCTCAGTTGCGGCCAAGTTCTTAATCGGTTTGTCATTTTATTAGACGAAATAAAGCTCTTTTTGAATGAAAAAAACAATAGTTATGACGAATTTTCAAATATAGATTGGCTAAATGATTTAATGTTCTTATGTGATATCACTCAGCATTTCAATGAACTGAATAAAAAACTTCAGGGACATGGACAAATTGCATTAATGATGTTTGAAAATATCAAAATATTTATGAAAAAACTTGACATCTTTACTAAAGATTTGGAAATGAGCACCATGAAATATTTTCCTCAATTACAAAAACATTTTCAAAACACTAAAGATTTTGAAAATATTCTTGACATTCAAGAAAATGCAATTAAAAAATATTTAACCATTTTGCAAGAAATAAAACAAGCTTTCCATGAGAGATATAATCAATTTAAAAGTTTGGAAAATACATTTCGCTTTATTTTATGCCCACATAAAGCAGAGTACGATACAATGCAGCTAAACGATTTTATGTGGCTAGGTATCACTAACTTAGAAATGGAATTAATTGAATTCTAAAGCAGCATAGTGTGGAAAAATAAATTTGAAAACTTGATTTTCGAAGTAGAAGGAAAAATTTCAGAAAGTAATGCAGATAGGCCTAACGAAGATTAAACACTAAAAGTTGAAAATATTATATTAAACGCATGGTATTCTTTACCGAACAATTTTACATGTATGAGGAAACTGGCTAACCCTCTTCTCACAATGTTTGGGTCCACATATTCATGTGAAAAATTGTTTTCCTCAATGAATTTTGTTAAATCTTCCAACAGGAATAAACTTGGAAATGAATTGACTGCAAAATGTATTAAAGTAATGAACACGAAGTATGTACCTAATATTAAGAAACTGTCTGAAAGTAAGCAACAACAAATTTCGCATTAAATATACTTTTATCAACTTTATTACACGTACTGTATCTGTAATTATGTTTGGCGCACTATGGTCATAGTTGCCGATGCACCCAATAAATCCCGAAACAAACAAACAAGTAATTATGTTAATTATTAATGAAGAATATTTCAAAATAAAAGCGTTTTCTTTTATTCCTTGCCCATTCAAATACTTTGTGCAGAGGCAATACTGGTCATGATGTCACCTGGTGCGGTACAAGGCATCAAATCAAGTTTTGATATTTACTTTTTTTTTAGCTCTTCACTTGCAAAAGTTAAATCAAAAAGGAAACTAAAACCTTTTTTGGATTATTTCAAAAGTGAGAATCAAAAAGAATCGACTGCCAACTTTATCTCTTAACAAAATGGTTGATGTTTCCAAATAATTGGTACCATTTTCACCCCCCCCTCCTTTCTAATTGAGGCCACTAACTTATGACTCACGGGCTAGTATTTAAAAAAAGAAATAAAAATAATGGACCCACTCTTCAAAAACGGTTCGCCATCACTGCCCTAGGCTAAGCCGCCAGATGAAGAACATAACCCGCACTAAGCAAACATGAACATACACTAACATATGCTATCTGGCCTTGACAGTACTGTCTTACTTCACAAGAGATTCAAATGCGGAGTTGTGCGAAAGCACCGGTACCGCCTGTCAAAAAACACTTTGTCACTATGTCACTATGCCCCCAAAACCTCTCCCAGGCTTCTTCATTCCATTCAGAAGAGGGCAGTTAGGTTAATTAATGATTCATCTCTAACAGAGGCTCTCCAATTGCTTTATCATAGACGTACTGTTTCTGCTGCATGCCTCTTCTTCAGATACTTCCATGGGCACTGTTCTTCTGCATTGGCTTCTATAATTCCCGCTGTCTCTTTCAAAACAGTCCAACCCGTGCCGCCACCAGCCAACATCCATTTACTGTCCAACTTCAAATCCACAGAACCAACTTTTCGTCTTCCTCATTTATTCCTTCAACTGCCGTTTTCTGTAACAGCCTTCCTTCATACGTATTTCCTGAAAATTACAATCTACAGAAGTTCAAGTCCAATGTCAACAAATATCTTCTTTCGTCTTCTCAACCTCCAACCCAAGCACGATACTAAGTACTATAGGTTCTAATACCTCTCGTGTTTGGGGTTCACATATAAAAAAAAAAAAAAAAAAAAAAATTGGGCATATCTATAGCTGTCTTTCCTCAGCTGCCTTTTCTACAGCTGTCTTTCCTCAATTTGAATTTATGTCCCCCTTAAGTTCGTAATCTGAACAAGTGGAAGAATCCCACTGAAAAGTAAAATACCTTCTGGTGTACGTTTCACTGATCAGTAAAATCCAACTTGCGATAAAACGGATAAATAAAAAAAAAAGTGGTCAACAGGATAACGAACTATTGTCATAAATTAGCTGCAACTGGCAAAATATTAGCGATTGAATACAGGTCGTTGAACGCTACGTCCATGAGACATCAGTAATATAGAACTGCAAGATTAGAAAAAAAAAAAAGAGATGCTTATTACTGACACTATTCTAAGTTATATATTTCTGTATACTCAGAGAAAGTTAGCTGCATCGATTTTTACGCATCATAAAAGATTTTTTAACTCTTAAGATAAATCATAGAAATACATTGGATTTAAGCAGTCATATTATTAACAAATCAGAAATGGAAGAAGCCTCAGTTCAAGAAAGATGTAGAGCTGCTGGAACGAGTACAGAGAAGGGCAAAAAGATTAGTGAATGAAACACAGCGTTGCTTTTACGAAGAAAGGCTTAAGTTTTGCAGATTATAGTGTCTGGAGAGTAGGCACCGGCGAGATGATCTGAGAGAGGTGTATAAAGCCTTGAATGGTTTGAGCATGCTCAATGCCAATGGAATGCTACCTCTTGTTCAGAAAAATCACCTGAGAGGGAATAAATTGAAATTGAGGAAAGATAGATGTAGGATAGATGTGCAGAAAATTGCCTTTAGCCAGCGGGTAGTTGGTTGGTGGAATAGACTTCCATCCCTTGTTGTGGAAGTCGATAGCCTAAATAAATTTAAGGCTCAGCTGGACAGGTATTTCGAACGAACAGAGGGGTGAAATGGGAGTGGTTTTTTTTTTTTTTTTTTTTGGCTGATGCTGCATAGGCTTGCTTTCTTGCATCATATGCCTCCGCTAATGCTAATGCTAATACTTGTCTCAACTTTTGAATTCCCTTTGTGAATTGGTTATACATTTGCACACCTCCAGTCCGTGTGGCTGCAGGTGTGCAAATGTATCAACAATTCACAAAGTCCTGAGTCCAAGGAAACTCTCATCATTACGGCTAAGGGTATGCTTGCTTTATTTGCTGCCTCCTTTAATATAACTATATAGTTCTCGTTCACCCTATGTGCCTTCCTTATGTTGAACTTCAACAATTTTAGTTCCACTTTGCTCTCAGTTATTACAAAATCACTTAGCTCCCCGTTAGAGTTTGATGAACGTCTGGTACTCCCCTCATTGAATAACTCCTTATATGATTATAGAGGCAAAATGCTCATTCAGTTCATCAGCTATCTATGCATAATCATCAATAGTCAACCCATCTATGTTAGGTGATCCAATCTGTTTCATTCCTTTCCTTCTAGAGTTAACATAAATAAAGAATCCTGCTGTTTTTCTTTGCATCCTTTGCCGAAGATTTCTCATAATCTGCCTTTGCCTGCCTAACCACCTTTGACTTACAGACTATTTTATACATATCATAGGCATCTGTGTCATCTGATATTTTATACGCATTCCAGACATCTTTCTTCTCTTCCACGAGCCTCCTTAATTCATGTGACATTTATTTTGGCCTAAACCTTGAACGTATTTCTTAGTTGGAATGAAAAGCCTAGAGGCCTCAAAAATTAAGTCCCCTGAAGAATTAACATTTAGAATTCAACGTTGGTTACATAATCAGTTGATCCCACTATACAGAATTTAAAAACTGTCTGAAACTTCTGTAGTCACCTTTTCGAAAGCAAAAGCCCTTCCCTTTACTCCTGATGGTAGTTACATCTTCCCACATCAGTACCTTGTGATCACTCTCACCCTGTGGTTCTTTTATATGCAAATTCTTAATGCATGAAGAATCATTACTGATAATCAGATCAAGAGTGTTACTCCGTCTACTTGCCTCTCGAACATGCTTCTGTAGAAAACAATCATTGAAGAAATCCACAATAGTCTTTCTAGTGTGCGAGTGACCAAACCACAAGTTCCAGTTAGTATCTGGAAAGTTAAATTCCCCCATTATAAGACACTCTGATATACTGGCCTCCTCTATTTCTCTTCACAATTACTCATTATACTCATCAGAATCATTAGGCGTATAACTAACACCTACTCTCATTTTACTTTCAAAGTGCTTATTTCACACCAGACTCAACACTGGATTGTCCACCAATGTTAATTGGATGCACTTTCTTACATTTTATGTCTTTCTTAACTGACAGCATAACCTCTCCTCCCTTGCTGTGTTTTCTGTCGTTCCTGTACACATTGTTCTCCCCAAATTCCAATTCTTTTGTGCTTATATCTGTGTGACACCACGTCTCTGATATCCCAACAATATCTGCCTTTGATGTCTTGACTAGGAGTTCAAGCTTATCAAATTTATTAACTGTACTCCTAGCATTGGTGTCCATGCAAGTATACATGCACCTGTCCCTACTCTTGGTTACCCTAACACAGCCCATGTATTTACTTGTTCCACTATGACTCCCAACTGTCCTGGAAATCTCCTCACGTTGCTTTCCAGGCTGCTGCTTATTCTAATTGAAGCAGCGCAAGAATCATTTTTGCCTCTGCCTGCGGCCTCTGTTAACCTTTTAGTCCGTGTGTCCCCCACCAAGCTAGCAGTTTTTCGACCCATCTAGCACTACCTCAATAGCATCAGCAGTTATTCTTGGACCCTTTCTATTTAATAGTACCCCATCCCTGTAAAGCAATCTCTCCTGTGAACAAGCTCAGACAAGGCTGAAAAACATTTTACCCCTTGAGCCTTGCACAATCTCTCCAGTGCTGAATTGATCGACAAGGCTCCCATCATATACTCCCTCCTATCGTGTTTGGCCAGAATTGCAAACACTTTGACATTCAACACTAACTAGCCACTTTTTTTCAACATTGATCTGTACTTGTTGATTAAATCTGTAGGTCTCTTACTCTTAATGTCACTAGTTCCAACGTGTACAAGAAAATCATCTTTTGTGCCCTTAAAAGATGATATCTTCTCTACATTGATCAACTCTTGTTCCTGGCAGACACACCCTGTTTCTGTTCCACCTTCTTGCATAGTACATTCCCTGTCTCCCTGACAATAGAGTCACCAACAATATTTTGCCTGATACAGAGGAGTGAGCTCTGTCGTTGAGTCGTGCAGCCGAGAGCTTGATGGGCCCTCATATTAATTTCTTCGAGGGCATTTACCGGTCACTTCAAGCTCTTATTGACACCCATGAGAACTCTGAGTTGGCGGCAAATTTCTTATTACTCTAGACACGTAGCACACACATAAATGCATCCTGCTTGGCGAGATCATATCCTGTTTTAGAGAGGGCGACAGATTTCCCATTTCGAAAATTTTTTTGAGACTGTGATGCGTTGGAGAATCGCCCCTTCCTTTCTCCCCCGAGTCAGAGCACTCTCGCTAGTCTGTGATCTTTTCTTTGCAGCTCTTCTCTGGGTTATGATTTCCGTTTAATTAACAATGAATTTTAATAAGATTAATATTATTTTTGGTTAATTGATAATACTATAATAATTTAACAGAGTCTCAATACAGTGCTTCGTATTACTCTATCTAGTTTTACTTTATACCTTACGCTATTCAGTTCGAGATATATATATAAGTTAAGCTCTTTATTATCGAACATAATATGGCTGCTAGTTATTATTATTATTAGCCATACGGTGCAAGCAGTGGCGGATTTAGCACTTGAGAGTCCCCAGGTGCAATTTAATTTTGAGGTCCCCCTCTAAATATTTTCCGTACCAATACAGTGTGCATTCTATGCGCACGTTTTTACAATAGCACGCGCTCTAGATTTGGTGTTGCGATTTTAATCATTTTGGTTGCGCAATCCTTTATACATATTTTAACTATTGTTTAAATGAAAAAATGACACAAGTACCATCCCTCCCAAATCTAACATTAATACATAAAATCTACCATTAATAATATGTATTCTACTTCAGATTCACTTAGTTCGCATAGATATTTCATATAATATGTGGGTAAAATTCGCAGAAGAGTTTACTAACTTCTCATATTAAATTATAGTTTTATTCAGTAACGGTAATAAAGATGAGTGTAAAAATTTAAAATGAAACAATTTTTTTTTGAAACCTGAGATTTGAGGCCCCCTCGATTAAGAGGCCCTAGGCGCGCGCCTCGTGCGCCTGTGCAAAAATCCGCCATTGGGTGCAAGGAAGCCTGAGGCTTATCTGCACCAGCCAAAAAAAAAAAATCCCGAGTTACCCTGAGAGAGAGAGAGAGAGAGAGAGAGAGCAGAAAGGAATCACCAAGAAAGAGAAGAATGATGATATCCAGCTCAGTTCAACAATATTGACGCCAACACCGGGAGTTGTAACTTTCAAAAATCTCTGGTTAAATTCAAAATAAGAAGCTAACGAACGCTACTAAATTTATTTAATATCTCTGTAAAATACAATATTAATTAACGAAGAATACGGTAAAAATTAAAAATACTTATTATTTACAGCAGCCAAAAATCCCCCAACTGTTCTCTTCCGAGACCCCAGCGTCCTCTCTGACTAATTATTATTATTATTATTATTAGCCATACGGTGCAAGGAAGCCTGAGGTTTATGCTGCACCAGCCAAAAAAAAAAAAAAAAAAAAAAAATTGAGTTACCCTGAGAGAGAGAGAGAGAGAGAGAGAGGCAGAAGGGAATCACTAAGAAAGAGAAGAATGATGATATCCAGCTCAGAAACCTGAGTGTGCAAAGCCCATACTGTGGGATCAACTGACGATGTTACAAACAGTAAATTCTAAGTGGGAAGCATTCAAGGAATTAATCGTGGAAGCTACTAGACTTTTCATACCAATGAAGAAATATTGTTCAAGGTTTAGGCCTAAATGGTTATCAAATGAACTAATGAGACTCGGGTCAGAGAAGAAAAATGCATGGGATGCATATAAATTATCAGGCGACGCAGAAGCCTGTAGCAGATATAAGCTAGTCTGTAATCAGGTCACAAAGGAGGTTCGGCAGGCAAAGGCGGATTACGAGAAATCTTTGGGAAAAGATGCTAAGAAAAACAGCAAGGATTTCTTTACTTATATAAACTCTAAAAGGAAGGGGATGAATATGATTGGTCCACTTGACATCGATGGTTCGACTGTTGATGATCCTGCTCAGATAGCAAACAAACTGAATGAGTATTTTGCATCTACATTCACACGTGAGGAATTATTAAGGTTTGAAAATGGCGCAAGGTTATCAAATTGTAGCAGGGTGCTTAATGATCTTGTAATAACTGAGAGCAAAGTGGAAGAGAAATTGTTGAAGTTAAAACGTAAGAAAAGCACCTGGGGTGGATGGGATCTATCCAGTTATATTAAAGGTGGCGGCAAGGCAACTAAGCAAACCCTTAGCCATAATTATGAGAGCATCCTTGGACTCAGGGGAGGTTCCCACGGACTGGAGATGTGCAAATGTATCCCCAATTCACAAAGGAGGTTCGAAGGGTGACACGAGTAATTACAGACCAGTTAGTTTAACTTCTGTTCCGGGTAAAATAATGGAGTCACTGGTTAAAGATGCATTGCAGGATCATCTAGACAAGACTGCAGCAATAATTCAGACACAGCATGGGTTTGTTAAGGGAAAGTCTTGTCTGACAAATTTGATTGGTTATTATGATGTGGTCACAAAGGAACTGGATGCAAAAAATAATTTTGATATCATATACTTGGATTTCAGTAAAGCTTTTGACGCTGTTGCGCATGGAAGACTACTGTACAAATTGGAGCAGAATGGTATTAAGGGTAAGTTGCTACAATGGATAAAAGGATGGTTAAGTGGGAGAAGACAGAGGGTGGTAATCAATGGGTGCTGCTCTTCGTGGACTAATGTTATTAGTGGAGTCCCACAGGGTTCGGTGTTGGGTCCACTGTTGTTTTGTATATTTATCAATGATATTGATGTAGGTATATCAGGCTTAATGTCGAAGTTTGCAGATGACACGAAGGTTGGCAGGGTTGTTAATGACAGTAATGGCAGTGTGCTACTGCAACAGGATCTAGATAATTTGGGCAGATGGGCTAAGAAGTGGCAACTGAAGTTTAACCTTGACAAATGCAAAGTACTGCATATGGGTAGAAGTAACCCGAAAGAAACGTACCAACTGTGTGGTACTACACTTAAGGTGGTAGAAAACGAAAAATACTTGGGAGTAATTGAGCAGTCATATATGAAGTTTTCTGAGCAATACAGACAAGCTGCCAGGGTAGGTCATGGGGTTTTGCCAATGATATATAGGAATTTTGCTAGCAGGGAAAAGGAGGTGATTGTCCCTCTGTATAAGGCAATGGTCAGGCCACGCCTTGAGTACTGCGTACAGGTCTGGAGGCCTCATTTTAGGAAGGATGTAGATTTGCTTAAGCGTGTACAGAGAAGAGCAACAAGATTGGTGAGGGGAATGAAGGGATCCTCTTACCAAGAGAGGCTTAAGTTCTGCAAATTGCAGTGGCTGGAGACTAGGCACCTGCGTGGTGATCTGATTGAGGTCTATAAGGCCTTGAATGGGTTGAGCACGCTGAATTCTGATGGGATCCTCCCACTTGTTCAGAATACGAACCTACGGGGACATAAGTTCAAATTAAGGAAGGATAGATGTAGAATAGATGTGCGGAAATTTGCCTTTAGCCAGCGGGTGGTTAATTGCTGGAACAAACTTCCATCTGTCGTTGTGGAAGTTGATAGGTTAAATAAATTTAAGGAGGAACTGGACAGGCATTTGGAGGGTATGGTGTGATTTTTTTTTTTTTTTTTTTTGGCTGATGCTGCATAAGCTCCTACACTTGCTTTCTTGCATCAAGTGCCACTACTACTAATACTACTACTACTACTACTACTACTACTACTACTACTACTACTACTACTACTCACCAGAAGTGAGCCCCTGGGGTTAAATCTTACTCCAGGGTTCGGTGTTCGGCCCATTGTTCTTTTGTATATTTATGAATGATATCAATCAAGGTATATCAATGTGAATGCCCAAGTTTGCAGATGATATACAGGTTGGCAGGGTTGTTATTATTATTATTGGCTATATGGTGCAAGGAAGCCTGAGGCTTATTCTGCAACAGCAAAAAAAAAAAAAAAATTTCCCTATTTGCCCTGAGAGAGAGAGAGAGAGAGAGAGAGAGAGAGAGAGAGAGAGAGAGAGAGAGAGGGGGAATCACCAAGAAAGATAAGAATGATGATATCCAGCTCAGGGCCCTCGGTGTGCCAAGCCCATATTCATCAGACGTGAGCCCCCGGGGTTTAATTAATGACAGTAAAGACAGTATGCTACTGCAACAGGATCTAGAAAAGTTAGGGAGATGGGCTGAAAAGTGGCAACTGAAGTTTAACCTTGACAAATGAAAAGTGCTCCACATTGGTATCAGTAACCCAAGAGGAAGCTACCAACTGTGTGGTAATGCGCTCAGGGAGAATGAAAATTCCTGGGGGTAATTGTGCAGTCAGATATGAAGTTCCCTGAGCGTGCAGATGGGCTGCCAGAGCAGGTCATGGAGTTTTGTCAAAGATATATAGGAATTTTGCTAGCAGTGACAAGGAGGTGATTATCCCTTTGTATAAGGCAATGGCCTGGGCACACCTTGAATACGGTATACAGGTCTGGAGCCCTCATTTTAGGAAGGATATAGAGTTGCTAGAACGAGTACAGAGGAGGGCAACAAGATTGTTGAGAAGAACAAAGGGATGCGTTTACGAAGAAAGGCTTAAATTCTGAAAGTTGCAGCATCTGGAGACAAGGCACCTGCGACTGATCGAGATTTATACGACTTTGATTAGTTATAGTGGGCTCAATGCTGACGGCATACTTCCGCTTGCTCAGATTAAGAATCTGAGGGGCATAGATTGAAATTGAGGAAAGACAGTTTTAGAACAGAAATGGGGAAGTTTGCCTTTAGCCAGCGGGTAGTTGATTGCAGGAGGAGACTTCCATCCGTTGTTGTGGAAGTTGATAGCTTAAATAAATTTAAGGCTGAAGTAGACAAACATTTGGAGTGATCGGATGGGTGAAATCGGAAGTTTTTTTTTTTTTTTTTGTTTGGCTGATGCTGTATAAGGTTGTTTTCTTGCATCATGTGCCTCAATTAATGCTAACATCCGGTATATGAATAAAACTAATAAGTTGGCTCAATATTTACTTGACAAGATATATTTAATTATTTCTTTTTATTGGGCAGTTTTTGAAATCGTCGTCTCTTCCATGTCTGGTATCGACATGCATGCAGACTTTGCGGAGGTATAGTTGATAAGCTGAAGTCGGAACTGATAGCAACGCGATCTCGCCGTGATGAGTTAAACGCGTTAAAAGTATACAAAAATTACTGATCATATAGAAAATTACCAAATTCTTTATGAAATAAGATTAAAAGTTTATAAAAAATTAGTGAAAGATCTTATTTTTCTTTATTTTTAATTCAGTGAGCGCCGCGCATGCTCTGTCAGAATCACAGAGAAGTAAGATGTTATATTACTACTCTGTGGTCAGAATTACAGATTCGGTCATAGGGCGGAACTGTTCCTTGTTGGAACTAACAGTGACTTGAGAGTTAACCGTGACTACTACCTTGGAAGGTTACCATTATTTCAAACATGGTGGGTTATTGTCATACTAATTATATGCATATCATCGTAGTTTTACAAGCGAAGCGGACTGAAAGCTGTTTGTGCTGAGATTATTTGGTTAAAGTTAACTATAGTTACGTTGTTCTTTGAAACAGTGCGTCATTGATGTTTTGCTAGCTTATAACTTTATAGTTATCACCTGTTTGTATTTTATTTTTTGTTCATTTCTGCTTACAGAGCTGATGGAAATACCGAGGCTATAAAATTCACAGAGTAGTAAGATATCTTGCTACTCTGTTATGAAAACATTCTGATGAAACTGTCATAAAGTAGGACTGACGATTAAAATGAAACTGCTCTTTGGTACATATATCTTGACACTTTGGAGTCCAGTGAGAAGCTACGTGATTCTAATATAGTCATGATTGCACACGCAATAAAAATGAAACTTTTGGTTCATATACTGTTATTCCTCTTAATTGTTTTGTATATTGCTGATATAAGTGAGAGTACTACAAAGCATTGGAGGAGAGGTAAGTAAACTTAGCTGTAAAACAAAGTGACCGTACGTCTCGAACATCCCCGAACAAATTGGACTTCAAAATACTTACTTGTTCCCTGTACGTATCTGCGAGTCTGCCTTTTGAATATACATATTAAAAACATTAAATAACGCAGTGCAGTGTCGACACTTTTAAAGTGCCGAGATGCAAACAAGAACATGCCTTCCCCATCTAACCAACGTGGTAACCAGATTCAGAAATCTTGTTTTATTTATTTATTTTTTAATCAGCGCTCTGGGAGTTGGTGCCATTGCTTCCAAGTTTTTCATCCAACTCAAACCTGATAATTTTAGGACAATATATTGAGATATAACTTCTAATAGTGTAATATATCAATGAACCAAATTCATATAAATAGCATGTGAATTACTGTGCATTTTTAAAATCTTTGTGGTGGAACTTTTGTCAAATTCATAAATAAATTTATTAAAATACTTGATTGGTTCTGTTGTTTGTTTTCACTGAACTAGTGTTGTGCTCAACAAAGAGATGATACTGTGCAGTATTAAAGTCCATTTTTAGTTTATTCGCAATGTAAAAAAATAAAGAGTTAGTTATCATGTCCCTCAAAGATTTGATTTGCTTAGCTGTTTTTTTCTGAGCTAATGTGTCTGCATACATTAGTCCCACTGGCTTACACTGGGAATGAAATAAATGTGTCCCACTTGGCTTACACTGGGAATGAAATAAAATGAAATGGATCATAGGTAAAATATATGCTGATAATTATTTTTTAAATCAGGGCCATGCAACAGAAAAAGACAATCCCCAAACATTTTAACTATGGGAACCTCTCTAACAAAAGGTTTCCTCCTGGAATTAGCCCTGCACCAGGGCCGCAGAGTACTATTTCACGATCCTGTACTTCTAGGATAAATATTATCACCGCCTTCTCACCATGTAGAATATGTGTAATTTAATACTATGATTTTTAGCGTTTCTCACCAACCATTGAAGTAAAAACGAAAACCTAAATCTTAAAAAGCTTTATATTTAAATTTACAATAAATTTACAGTAGATCAAACACAATAAATGTGATTATACAAATAAAATGTTACTGATAATAAAATACTAAATTAAGATAGAATAAAACAAATGTAGTTTACAGTGAATGTACAAATAAAATGATAATAAAATAGTGAATTAAAATGCAATAAAAATATACTAGATTAAAAGTGCTAAAAAGAATAGAAGTGCACTGTTGAGAAAGAAGGCAGAAGCCTTTGAAAGCTTCAGTTATTTTAGCACTTTTAATCTAGTATATTTTAATTCAGTATTTTATTATCATTTTATTTGTACATTCACTGTAAACTACATTTGTTTTATTCTATCTTAATTCAGTATTTTATTATCAGTAACATTTTATTTGTATAATCACATTTATTGTGTTTGATCTACTGTAAATTTAGTGTAAATTTAAATATAAAGCTTTTTAAGATTTAGGTTTTCGTTTTTACTTCAATGGTTGGTGAGAAACGCTAAAAATCATAGTATGAATTTACCCAACCCCAGTTGGGTAAATTCATACTATTTGAAGAAATGTGTAATTTAAATTTGAAGAAATGTGTAATTTAAATTTGTCTCTATCCTACATAGACAGTTATTCTGCTTTGGCACAGAACTTTTAGTATTGGCAGAATAATGCAAAGAAGCAAATTTATTAGCATCAGCCAAAAAAAAAAAAAAAAATGTAATTCCTTCTCCCATCACTTCTGATAATTTTCTGAATTCTTTAAATTTATTCAAACTACCTACTTCCACAATGCCATGTACAAGCTTATTTTAACAATCAGTTAATCCAGCTGAAGGCAAATTTCTGCACATCCTCAATCTTTTTTTTTTTTTTTTTTTTTTTTTTTTGTCTTACGTTCTGCTTCCAGTCTCACAAAAATTATGCCATGATATGAAAAGACAAAAACATGGGGGAAGAGAAGAAGGTCGATACATATTTCAAAAATAGTAACCATTTGCACTGAGCAGACCCTCTCCTTTCATTTTTGTTCCCTAAATGAAAGTGCTTGAATTCCCTTCAGAGGTAAAATATACCTTGTATAGTGTGCTTATCTGCATGGGAAGCAAATTATTATAATCATAGTACTAATTTATTGTGTTACAAATGATGAAAGGAAGCAAGCTTATATAGCACAGGAAAAAAAAAAAAAACCACTACACACTTCACCCATCCATACCATCCAAGAATTTGTCTAGTTCTTCCTTGAATTTATTCAAACCAGCCACTTCCACATTAATGGATGGAAGCCTGTTCCAACAATCAACCACCCACTAGCTGAAGGCAAATTTCTGCACATCCTTCCTCAACTTGAATTTAGGCCCCAAGTGTGGGTAGTCTCATCAAGAGGAATAATGCCATTAACATTTAAGTTAATTCAGTCAAGGATTGAGTAAGTTAAATCAGATCTCCCTGCAGTCTCCAGACTGCCATTTTCAGAACCAAAGCCTTTCTATGTAAGAGCATCCTTTTGTTCCCTTCCCCAATGTGGTTGCCCTTCCTGCACACATTCCAGCATATCCTTCCTGTCGGGGGTTGGCTTTAGAGTAAAGTGGAGTAGGCACTGGTCTACGGGTGCCAAGGTTTAGGGGCATGAACACTGCTCCCTCCTCCCAAAAACAACACTGCTCCCTCCTCCCAAAAACAAAGTCCACAAGAAAAATTTTTCATATTTCATGTGTTAAAAACAAACAATATTAAATTCAAACTTAAAACTTAAGAATTAGTTTTACATATTTTTAAACAATATTTCAAAATGGCCTTCTACCATTTTAATTTGTGACTGCTATATTTATTTATGAGACTGAATAGGTTCAAAGAAATTTATATGCAGATTTTTGTTTTCTTTACTTACTCATGTGTTTATTGTTACACTTTCATAGTCTAAAAAATTAAAATCTTTGCATTGGCAGTAGGGGGATGCTGTCAGTCAATGTGGCTAGGAGTGCCATATATCCTTGAGCTAGCCCTGCTTCCTCTCATTAGTGTTACAGTGGTATTGGCAAAGTGATACATGGGAGTCATCATCATCATCATCAGCCATTTTCAATCCACTGCAGGATGAAGGCCTCTCCAGCAACTTTCCAGTTCTTTCTGTTTTGAGCACTGGCCATCCATTTACTACTCAAAAACTCATGAATTTCATCTATCCATCTCCGCCTTTGTCTTCCAGGTTTTCTTCTAGCTCCTCTTGGGTACCATTCTGTTATTTTCTTAGTCCATCTGTCATCATGTCTTCGAGCTATGTGTCCTGCCCAAGACTATTTTAGTTCTTTAGTTTTGATAAGAATGTCCTTTACTTGAGTTTTCTGCCTAATCCATGTGTTTCTCTTCTTATCTAACAGTCTGATTCCCAATATAATTCGTTCCATTCTTCGCTGTGTAGTTCTTAGCTTCTCTTCCATTCTTTTGGTGAGTGCCCAAGTTTCACTTCCATAAGTCATGGTGGGGAGTATACATTGATTCATTATTTTACCGTTTCAGACAAACTGGGATATTGCTCTTCAGTATGTGACTATATTTCCTGAATGCTATCCATCCAAAATTTATTCTTCTCTTGACTTCCAGCCATTTATCATTATTCCAGCTAATAACTTGTCCCAGATAAGTATATGACTCCACCTTTTCAATTACTGCTCCTTCAATCATTATTTCCCTTTCCGTGGCATACTTGTTCATCATTACTTTTGTTTTAGCCATATTCATCTTTAGTCCAAAATCCTTACGAACTGTGCATAACTGATTAAGATTTTCCTCTAATTCTTTGGGATCGTGGCTTATGACCACAATGTCATCTGCAAATCGTAAATGGTTTAGGTACTCTCCGTTCACATTGACTCCTTTCTGCGACCAGTCTAATCTTCCGAAAGCTTCCTCAAGGGCAGCAGTAAACAGCTTCGGAGATATTGTGTCTCCTTGTCGAACTCCTTTCTCGATTTTAAATTTGCTACTGTCTTTGTCTAGTCTAATAAAGGATGTAGCACTCTCTTATATTTTCTTCAAAAACATGGGAGTAGATGTACATAGCACAGTAAAAAAAAAAAAAAAAAATTATTTGTTCATGCTTTCTAATTTAGTAATCCCCCTCCACCTTCAAATTTATTAATATCATCCAATTCTAACACTCAGTCAATTTGGCTGAAAGCAAATGGAAGAGCTAGGAGATTCTGTTATTTACTAAAAGATTCTGTTGTATGACATATATTTTTGTAACTGTTAGCAAAATTAATATTATTTTGAAAATAAAAGGTTAAAATAAGTATTTTACACTTGTTTTAAAAATTTTAATATATTTTTAATACTTGTCACATACAATATGTGTTGCAGTCCTTTAAGAAAAGATGAGATACTGGCACTGTTCAAGCTGACTTCAAAAAAAAAACCTAAGAATTTTCAAAAAATTAAAACAAATGCTGGTGTCCCCCAAAGTTCAGTTCTTTCCCCTACTCTTTTCCTCTTGTATATTTTATTAATGACCTTCTTCTATTGACCGGAAATCCTATCCATAGCTCTACTGATGATAGCATATTGCATTCCACTTTCCAGTTTGAGAAACCTTGCCCTGCTCAATCTGCTTCAACTTCTCGAATAAATGCCGATCTCCAGTGGGAGAAAGTCAACTTAGTTGATTTCAATCCTCCTAAAACTCAGTCTTATCTTATATCTTGCAAAAAGGCTTCTCCTGCTCCAATGCTTATTTTTGGTGACACTCCGATTTCTAGTCAAGATGATATATCTCTTTTGGTGATTACCCTGACTTGTAATCTTTCTTGGCACAAGCACATTACAAATATTGCTTCCTCTGCATTTAAAAAAACTTGGTTTTCTCTTTTGTTCTCAGCATTACTTTTCTTCCAAACAGCTGTTCACTCGGTACAAATCGCAAATCCTCCCTACCATGGAATATTGTTCCCACATCTGGGGCGGTGCCCCCAATACCTCTCTCAGGCTTCTAGATTCCATTCCTGCAACAGGATCTAGATTCCATTCAGAAGAGGGCAGTTAGGTTAATTAATGACTCCTCTCTAACAGCGTCTCTGTACTTGTTGTCTCATGTACTGTTTCTGCTGCATGCCTTTTCTACAGATATATCCATGGGCACTGTTCTTCTGAATTGGCTACTATAATTCCCGCTCTCTTTCAAAACAGTCTGGACACATGCCGCCACCAGCCAACATCCATTTACTGTCCAACTTCAAACTCGCAGAACCAACTTTTCATCTTCCTCGTTTATTCATTCGACTGCTGTTTTCTGTAACAACCTTCCTTCATGTGTCTTTCCTGAAAATGACAATTACAGAAGTTCAAGTCTAATGTCAACAAATACCTTCTTTCGTCTTTTCAACCTTCAACCCATGGTACTAAGTACTAGAGGTACTAATACATCTCATGTTTGGGGGTTTAATAATAACAAAAAAAAAAAAACAATTTGATTGGATACTACAACATGGCCACAAAGTAACTGAATGCAAAAATAATTGTGATATTATACACTTGGATTTTAGGAAAGCTTTTGATACTGTTTCACATGGAAGACTCCTGTACAAGTTGGAGTGGTATGGCATTAAGGGGAAGTTGCTGCTGTGGGATAAGAGAGAGTGGTAATCAGTGGACACTCTTCTTCATGAACTAATTTCCACAGTCTGGTGTTCGGTCCATTGTTGTTTTCTGTATTTATTAATGATACTGATGAAGGTATATCAGGGCTTAATTTCCAAATTTGCTGACGATACGAAGGTTGGCATAGTTGTTAATGACAATATACTACTGCAACAGGATCTAGAATAGTTGAGCACATGGGCTGAGAGGTGGCAACTGAAGTTTACCATTGACAAATGGAAAATGATGCATATGGGTAGCAGTAATGCTAGAATAACATACAAGTGTGCGGTAATATTATCATTAGCATTAGTAGAGGCATTTGATGCAAGCTTAAGAAGCATCAGCCAAAAAACCAAAAAAAAAACCATTTCCACTTCACCCCTCTGTTCGTTCGAAATACCTGTCCAGCTGAGCCTTAAACTTATTTAGGCTATCAACTTCCACGACAAGGGATGGAAATCTGTTGCACCAACCAACCATCCATCCGCTGGCTAAAGGCAAATTTCCACACATCTATCCTACATCTGTCTTTCCTCAATTTGAATTTATGCCCTCTCAGGTGATTATTCTGAGCAAGAGGAAGAATCCCATCAGCATTGAGCATGCTCAAACCATTCAAGGCTTTATACACCTCTATCAGATCACCTCGCTGGTGCCTAGTCTCCAGACAATGTAATTTGCAAAACATAAGCCTTTCTTCTTAAGAGCACCCCTTTGTTCCATTCACAAACCTTGTTGCCCTTCTCTGTACTTGTTCCAGCAGCTCTACAACCTTCTTGAAATGAGACCTCCAGACCTGTATACAGTACTCTAGGTGTGGCCTGACCATTGCCTTATACAAGGGAATAATCACCTTATGCCTGCTAGAAAAATTCCTATATATCATTGACAATACACCATGAGCTACTCTTGCAGCCCGTCTGCACTGCTGAGAGAACTTCATATCTGCCTGCACAACCACCCCCAGGTCCCTTTCATTCTCTACCACTGTCAGTGTAGTACCACAGAGTTGATACGTTGCCCTGGGGTTGCTGTTTCCCATATGTAGTACTTTACATTTGTCAATGTTAAACTTCATTTGCCACCTCTCAGCCCATCTGCTCAACCTTTCCAGATCCTGTTGCAGCAGCATAGTGTCAGTAGTGTGCTTGACAACCCTGCCAACCTTTGTATCGTCTGCAAACTTGGACATTAAGCTTAATATACCATCATCAATATCATTTATAAATACAGAAAACAATAATGGGACTCCACTGATAACATTAGTCCACGATGAACAGTGTCCATTGATTACCACTCTCTGTCTGCTCTCCCTCAACCACCCCTTTATTCATAGCAGCAATTTGCCTCCAATGCCACACTGCTCCTGTGCATCAGTCTTCCATGTGCAACAGTATCAAAAGCCTTTCTAAGATCCAAGTATATAATATCAAAGTTATTCCCTGCATCCAGTTCTTTTGTGACTGCGTCATAGTATCCAATCAAATGGTCAGTCAAGACTTCCCCTTAACAAAACCATGCTGTGTCCGAGCTATAACTGAAGTCTTGTCTAGATGATCCTGCAGTGCTTCTTTAACCAGTGCCTCCATTAATTTTCCTGGAACAGAAGTTAAACTCACAGGTCTATAATTATTTTTGTCAGCCTTTGATCTTCCTTTGTGAATTGGGGTCACATTTACACATCTCCAGTCTGTGGGTACCTCCCCTGAGTCCAAGGAAGCTCTCATAATTATAGCTAAGGGTTTGCTTACTTCTTTTGCTGCCTCCTTTAATATAAGTGGATAGATCTCATCCACCTCAGGTGCCTTTCTTGTCTTTATCTTCAACAATTTCTCCTCTACTTTACTGTCAGTTATTACAAGATTCTCTAGCTTACTGCCAGAGTTGAATACACCTCTGGCATTCCCCTCGCTGAATAACTCCTCGTGTGAATGTCAATGCAAAATATTCATTTAGTTTGTTAGCTACCTGAGCAGGATCATCAACAGTTTAACCATCGATATCAAGTGGACTAATCTGATTCATCCCTTTCCTTCTAAAGTTTACATAAGTAAAGAACTCTTTGCTGTTTTTCTTTGCATCCCTTGCCAAAGATTTGTCGTAATCTGCCTTCGCCTGCCTAACCTCCTTTGTAACTTGGTTACAAATCAACTTATATTTATCATAGGGTTATGTGTCAAGTGTTAATTTATATGTATCCCAAGCATTTTTCTTCTCTGCCATATGTCTCATTAGTTCATCTGACATCCATTTAGGCCTAAACCTTGAACAATATTTCTTAGTTGGTATGTAAAGCCTAGTAGCTTCCAAGAAAAGTTCTTTGAATGCTTCCCATTTTGAATTTGCTGTTGGTAACATCATCAGTTGGTCTCACTGTATAGAATTTAAATACTGTCTCAGGCCATCGTAGTCGCCTTTACGAAAGCAACAACCCTTCCCTTTATCCCTGATGGTAGTTACCTCTTTGAGTAAATCCCACTTCAGCACACTGTGATCACTTCCACCTAGTGGTTCATTTATCTGCAGATTCTTAATGCATGAAGAATCACTACTGATAATCAAATCAAGAGTATTACTCCCTCTAGTTGCCTCCCGAACATGCTGATGTAGAAAACAATCATCTAATAAATCCACAAAAGCCTTGCTAGTGTGTGTGTGTGTGTGTGTGTGACCAGCCCTCAAATTCCAGTCAATATCTGGCAAATTAAAATCCCCCATTATAAGACTCTGATTTACTGGCCCACTATTTCCCTGTACAGTTTCTTATTATACTCATCAGAGTCATTAGGCCTATAGCACACTCCTACCCTCAATTTTGATCTCCCAATGCTTATGTAACACCAAACTGACTCGACACTGCACTGTCCAGCGATGTCGACTGGCTTCACTTCCTTGGATTTTGTGTTTCTTTACTAATAGCATAACTCCTCCTCTCCCCTTCCTATCCTGTGTATCCTTTCTGTAGACGTTTCTCCCCAAATTCCAGTTCTGCATTCCTTATATCTGTGTGACACCTCGTCTCTGATATCCCAACAATATCTGCCTTTGATGTTTTGAGCAATACCTCAAATTCATCAAATTTATTTACTAAACTCCTAGCATTGGTGTACACGCAAGTATACATGCACCTGTTTCCATTCTTAGCTACCCTAACACAGCCCATGTGTTTACTTGTAATATGCTGTGGTAGTGGAGAATGAAAATGACCTGGGTTTAATGATGCAGTCATATAAGAAGTTTTCTGAGTAGTGTGAACAGGCTGCAAGAGTAGCTCATGGGGTATTGTCAATGATATATAGGAATTTTGCTAGCAGGGATAAGGAGCTGATTATCCTTTTCATAAAGCAATGGTCTGGTCACACCTTGAGTACTGTATACAGATCTGGAGGCCTCTTTTTAGGAAAGATGTAGAACTGCTGGAACGAGTACAGAGAAGGGCAACGAAATTAGTGAGTGGAACAAAGGGATGCTGTTACCAAAAAAGGTTTAAGTTCTGCAAATTTCAGTCTGGAGACTAGGCACCTGCAAGGCACCTTGCTCAAAACATTCAAGGTCTTGAATGGTTTGAGGAAGCTGAATGTTGATGGGATTCTTTCCCTTGTCCAGATTAATCGCCTGAGGGGACATGAATTCAAATTGAGGAAAGAAAGTTGTAGAATAGATTTGCGGAAATATGGCTTAAGCTAGCGAGTGGTTTATTGCTGGAACAAACTTTCATCTGTCATTGTTGAGGTTGACAGCTTATATAAATTCGAAGCTCAATTGGGCAAACTTTTGGATTGAATGGATGGGTGAAATGGGAAGTTGTTTATTTTTTGGCTAATGCTATACAAGCCTACTTTCTTGCTTCGTATGTTTCTCCTAATGCCAATGCTAATATTTTGCAGTAAAAAATTGCACTGTAATGTCTAGAAAATATGAAATTTTGCTTTTTAAGTGATTTTAATGACTATTTAAGTAAAACCAGTGTTTCATTTATTTATTTAATACTTATTGATTTTACGAATAGACCCTTGGAAAATGTCTTTTTCCCTCAGCACTTGCTTTTCCCCACTGAGAAATATGGCACTTAAATACACAATCTCTCTTTCATCTCCGAACCCCCCCATCTTAATCTTCCCACAAACTCTCCCACCACCCTATGCCCTTGCCTTATGAGTGAACTCAGATGAACTTTAATATCAGCTACACAAATCATTTTTATATTTTGTTGTGGACTGTAATAAAATTTTTCAGATTAAAAATTTTATTTGAATTAAATACAATTAAAAAATAAGATTTCATATGCAGTAATGTCCTTAGTCATTTCCTGGCCACTATTAAGATCATGAAGATTTCTGTAATAGCGTTAAACAGTGATCTATATAAAACTATGTAAATGGAAGTGGTCACATAGTTTGTGACACGAGCAGGAAAATGCTTTAGCCATGTGACCTGATTAGTGGCAAAATATAATTCATTGGCAAAGGAAAATGTGCAGGACCTTGCAGATCTTACCAAAGAGATATGAATATCTTTTGTAGGTGCTACAGCAGAGAGGATGGCTGAACATGTTTAGTGTTCAGAGTCTAGTGTCATTTAAGTTTTTAGTGACTAGCAAAACATCTGAAAACATCAGTGAACTTCAGCCAAAAATGTGAGGTGGGTGGGAATGGTGCTCAATGTCTAGAGTGGATTATGAAGTATAAACACTGCCAAATAGTAACTCTGCATGTAATGTAGAAACATGTACAGCCATGTAATGTACCCTAAAAATGAATGTAGTACAGGAGTAGGAGACCTTTACCAAAGCCACTGATCTCTACACTAGTTAGAAAATAGAGTTGCGTTGGTGCAAGGAAGGAAAGGGTGGACACAAGATGACTGAAGGAGTCATGTAGTCTGATGAATCCTGAATTTTACTTTTCAGCATCTGTGGAAGAGCACTGACATAGAGGAAACCTTATGAGGCACTGCAGCGAATCTGTTGTGTACTGAGAATACTGGCCATTAGAGGGGAGACATATTGATACAGGACATGATTTCATGGCATTCTCTTGAATAGTGGAAGGTACCACGAATGCTAAAGCATACCTAAACGTCATTGTCGATCAGGTGCACCGAACAGTATTGCATGTTTATCCTTGTGGACATGGAAATTACAAGATTAGCATTAATAAAAGCATATGATGCAAGAAAGCAAGCTTACATAACATCAGCAAAAAAAAAATAAATAAATATTCTAATTTCACCCATTCACTCACTCCAAATATTTGTCTGGTTCTGCCTTGAACCTATTTAAGCTATCAATTTCTACGACGACAGATGGAAGTTTGTTCCAGCAATCAAACACACGCTGGCTAAAGCAAACTTACGCACATCTGTCCTACAACTGTCTTTCCTCAATTAGAATTTATGCCCTCTCAGGTGATTATTCATTAATGATCACTGTCAAGCTGAGCTTCTTCAGAGAGACCTAGATAGACTTCAGGAATGGTCAAAAAAATGGCAGCTATGCTTTAATCCAACAAAGTGTAAGGTATTACACCTGGGAAACAGTAATCCCAAAATAACTTATTCACTTGGTGGAGTTCAACTAAACCCAGTACTGGAGGAAAGGGACTTGGGTGTTACGATACGGTCAAACATGAAATTTTCTGAGCATTCTAAACAGGTTGCAAGGAAGGCCCATGGTGTCCTATCGATGATCTATCGAACTTTTGCAAGTAGAGATAGGGACGTGATAATCCCATTATATAAGGCTTATGTTAGACCACATTTGGAATACTGTGTTCAAGTATGGAGACCGCACCTAAAGAAAGACATTGAGCTTCTTGAAAGGGTGCAAAGACAGGTAACTCGCCTGGTGAGATCGGCAAAAGGGCATCCTTATGAAGAAAGACTTCGAATATGTGGGTTGCAGAGTTTGGAAACTAGACACCTTAGAGGAGATTTGATTGAGATGTTTAAGGCTCTGAGAGGCATCAGTAAAATGAATGAAGATGAAATTTTCAAGATTATAAATGATGCTAGAACTAGGGGACATAAATTCAAGTTACGGGGGGGGGGAAATGTTTAGATTGTACTGCAGGAAGTTTTATTTTAGCCAGCGAGTTATAAATTACTGGAATAAGTTGCCTTCATGGGTGGATGAGGCCGACAGTTTGGGGAATTTCAAAGGTCATCTGGATAGTACTTTCAGGTAAGGGAAGCGCATAGGATGATAGGTTAATTTTCTTTTTTTTTTTATTAATTATTATTATTTATTTTTTTTTTTGTGTTTATCATTGTTTTGTTCGGTTTTTTTTTTTTTTTTTTTTGGCTGGTGCAGCATAAGCCATAGGCTTTCTTGCACCATGCGGCCATTACTAATACTATTCTCAGCAAGAGGAAGAATCCCATCAGCATTGAGCATGCTCAAACCATTCAAGGCTTTATACACCTCAGTTAGATCACCTCGCAGGTGCCTAGTCTCCAGACACTGTAATTTTCAAAATTTAAGCTTTTCTTCGTAAGAGCAACCCTTTGTTCTGTTCACTAATCTTGTTGCCCTTCTCTGTACTCGTTCCAACAGCTCTACATCCTTCTTAAAATGAGACCTCCAGACCTGTATACAGTACTGAAGGTGTGGCCTAACCATTGCCTTATACAAGGGGATAATCACCTCTTTATCCCTGGTAGAAAAGTTTCTGAATATCATCGACAAGACACCATGAGCTACTCTTGCATACTGTCTACACTGCTCAGAAAACTTCATGTCTACCTGCACAATTACCCCCAGGGCCTTTTCATTCTCTACCACTGTCAGTGTAGTACCACACAATTGATACGTTACTCTTGGGTTACTGCTTCCCATATGCAATACTTTACATTTGTCAATGTTAAACTTCATTTGCCACCTCTCAGTCCATCCTCTGAACTTTTCTAGATCCTGTTGCAGCAGCGTACTGTCATTAGTGTCATTAACAACCCTGCCAACCTTCGTATTGTCTGCAAACTTGGACATTAAGCCTGATATACCATCATCAATACCATTAATAAATACAGAAAACAACAATGGACCCAACATGAACCCTGAGGGACTACACTAATAATATTAGTCCATGAAGAGCAGTGCCCATTGATTACTGCTCTCTGTCTTCTCCCACTCAACCATCCCTTTATCCATAGCAGCAATTTACCTCCAATTCCACACTGCTCCAATTTGTGCAGCAGTCTTCCATGTGCAACAGTGTCAAAAGCTTTCCTAAATTCCAAGTATACGATATCAAAATTATTCTTTGCATTCAGTTCCTTTGTGACCACATCATAGTATCCAATCAAATTTATCAGACAAGACCTCCCTTTAACAAACCCATTACTGCGGTCTTGTCTAGATGATCCTGCAATGCTTCTTTAACCAGTGACTCCATTATTTTACCTGGAACACAAGTTAAACTAACAGGTCTATAGTTAGTTGTGTCACCTTTTAAACCCCCTCTGTGGATTGAGGTCACATTGCACATCTCCAGTCCATGGGTACCTCGCCCTGAGTCCAAGGAAGCTCTCATAACTATGACTAAGGGTTTGCTTACTTCCTATGCTGACTACTTTAATATAACTGGATAGATCCGATCCACCCCAGGTGCCTTTCTTATGTATATCTTCAGCAGTTTGTCCTCCACTTTGCTCTCAGTTATTACAAAATCATTTGGCTCACTGCCAGAGTTTAATTGACCTCTGGCATTCCCATCCCTGAATAACTTCTCATGTGTGAATGTAAATGCAAAATAACTCATTTAGTTTGATAGCTACCGGAGCAGGATTATCAACAGTTGATGAACAGAACAGAACCATCAACAGAACCAGTGGTCCACTGGATATCAATCTAATTCATCCCCTTCTTTCTAGAGTTTACATAAGTAAAGAACTCTTTTCTGTTTTTCTTTGCATTCTTTACCAAAAATTTCTCGTAATCTGCCTTTGTCTGCCTGACCTCTTTTGTTTCTTGGTTACAGACCAGCTTATATCTATGATACGCTTCAGTATCACCCATTAATTTATATGTATCCCATGAATTTTTCTTCTCTGCCACGTCTCATTAGTTCATATGACATCCTTTTAGGCCTAAGCCTTGAATAATTTTACTTGGTATGAAAAGTATAGTAGCTTCCAAGATTAATTCTTTGAATGCTCCCCATTTTGAATTTGCTGTTGGTAACATTATCAGTTGGTCTCACCGTATCGAATTTAAATACCATCTCAGACCTCCATAGTGACCTTTTCGAAAGCAAAAACCCTTCCCTTTACCCCTGATGGTAGTTATCTCTTTGAGTAAATCCCACTTCAGCACACTATGATCACTACCACCTAGTGCTTCCTATATCTGCAGAATATTAATGCATGAAACATCACTACTGATAATCAGATCAAAATATTACTTCCTCTAGTTGCCTCCCGAACATGCTGCTGTAGAAAACAATCATCCAATAAACCCACAAAAGCCTTGCTAGTGTGTGAGTGACAAACCCACAAATTCCAGTCAATATCTGGGAAATTAAATTCCCCCATTATAAGACTCTGATTTGCTGGCCCACTCTATTTCCCTGTACAGTTGTTTATTATACTCATCAGGCTATAACACAGTTCTCTCAATTTTGATTTCCTAGTGCTTATGTCACACCAAACTGAACAACATGCACTGTCCAGCAATGTCAACTGGCTGTACTTCCTTGGATTTTGTGTTTCTTAACTAATAGCATAACCCCCCCCCCTCCTCCCTTCTTATCCTGTCTATCCTTCCTTTACATATTGCACTCCCCAAATTCCATTTCAGCATTCCTTATATCTGTGTGACACCACGTCACACAGATATAAGGAAGCTCTGATATCCCAACATCTGCATTTGATGTTTTGACCAACACATCAAATTTATTTACCAAACTCCTAGCATTCGTGTACACGCAAGTATACGGCGCCTCCGTAGCCAGGTGGGAAGGAGCAGCAGTGCGTAGCACACGCTTCTTGATTAGACTGGGGGGGTTGAGCCCGTCACCACCAAATACGGAGGACGCGGAAAGGTCAGGAAATGACCACCGCATATCCCGGAGCAATATGGCCTTAGTTGCTAATGCTCCTGAAAAGCAAATAACAAACAAACGCAAGTATACATGGACCTGTTCCTCTTCTTAGCTACCCAACCTGCTGCTCATTCCAATAGAAGTAGTGGAAGAATCACTTTCACCTCTGCCAGGGTGCCTCCGTAGCCAGGTGGGCAGGAGCAGCAGTGCGTAGCACAGCTTCTTGATTAGAATGGGGTTCGAGCCCTTGACCACCAAATACGGAGGATGCTGAAAGCTCAGGGAATGTCCACCGCATATCCCCGGTGCAATATGGCCTTAGTTGCTAATGCTCCTAAAAACCAAACAACAACAACAACACCCCTCTGCCAGCGGCTACTGTTAATCTGTTAGCCTGTGTATTATCCCAAGCTAGCAGTTTTCCGACCCACCTAACACTGCCTCGATAGCATCAGGAAATATTCTTGCACCCTTTCTATTTAAGTGTATCCCATACCTGTAGAAGCAGTCTCTCCTGTTAACAAGCACAGACCAGGCCGAGAAAAATTCTACCCCTTGAGTCTTGCACAGTCTCTCCAGAGCCGAATTGATCAACAAGGCTCTCATCATATACACCCTCCTATCGTGTTTGGGCAGAGAATTACTCTTAATATCATTAGTGCCAACGTGTACAAAAGTATCACCTTTTGTGCACTTAAAAGATATATGCTCTACAACATCATCAACCTTTTCCCTTGGTAGGCATACCCTGGTCCTTTTTCACAATATGTTCCTTGTTTCCCTGATAATAGAGACACCGACAACTACTTGTTCCTGTGGGACTAGTGCATTCTGCCTTGGGGATTACCGCTGTGTTGCGTGATGTTCAAGTGCAAGCTCTAGCATTGATGTGGGCAGCTGTGAGCTTGATGGGCCCGTCAATTTAGATCCTTCGAGGGAGTCCACCCTGTCCTTCAAGCTCTCATATAGGCCCATAACAACACTGAGTTGTTGCCTGATTTCCTTACATTGTGCACACAAAGACATTCCCCTTGGCAATATCATGTCCCTCCTGATTGCTCCACAAATATCAAACAATCAGTACATTTTAATGGGCTGTGATTTAGAGGACAACTACTTCCCCCTCCAGTTCTCCCCTTAGCCACAGCACTTCCATTAGCTTGAGCCTTTTGTGTTGCTGCTCTGGTCTGAGTCATGATATCCCTTCAATTTCAAATAAAATTTCAGTTTCAGTACAAAATTATAACCGTAAACTTATATCCCAATGCAGTTATAACTATATATATAGTATATTTTATTTATTTTTTTTTCAGTATTGAGGATTATCTCCAGGTTTCGATATATAACTTCTATATCTCCTATCAAGTTATATGTATTAATTAATAATGTTACGTTTGTAAAATCTAAGTCGTTATATGTATTTAGTTAAAAAAGTACAATTTAATTAACAATGAAGTTTAACAAGATTAATAAATTTTACTGATTAATTGATTATGCTATACTCAGCTAACAGATTTCTAATACCATGCTACGTGTTTCGGTACCAACCGGTCTAGCCAGGTCGGTGAAGTGCTTACCTGGCAACCCTAAGGTAAGTAAAGTGTAAAGTGTATTGATGTCTAACGGCACCAGGGGTTTCCCCCATCTCCGCGTTGCTTTCATTGTAGGTGTACCAGTTCACTGGGAAGGCCAGAGATTTAAAAGTGTATGGATTTTGTATAAGTGTAATGTTATGTATCATTGTTCATCTGACCATTTAGCCGCTGGACCCCTACTGAGGCCCAACGCTGCCCACACTTGGCCCCGTGGAGGCAGACCAGGTACACAGTAGTATGGAGCTTTACTCTGGCAGGCCCTGCCACCTAGTTTCCTGAGATTTCAGTGGCTAGGGCCTATGTAAAAAAAAAAAAAAAAAAAATTGTAATGCAACACGCGGCGATTTTCAGGGTAAGACGCTAAGAGATTATTAGAGGCCAAAAGGGCATGCGTGACTTGATTTGAACAATTAAAATTTTGGTAGTGTGGCGCATACGCTATGATATTTAGTCAGAGTGGGGAGGAAACTGAAAAGTCAGAAATATGGGGTCAATAGGGAAGACGGCCCCAGAGAAGGTCAGTGGGGCATGCCCATGCCCCACCAGGAGGAAAAGAGGGGTGGGCGAGGGGGAAAGAAAAACAGCAGAGCCGTCCCCTCTCTCCCCCGCCCAGGAATTGGAGTAAAAGCCTTGTGCAAGTGAGCACAGGTGTAGGATCGCCTTGTGGCGTCGGCAGCAAAGCTGCGTGTAGTCCCAGTAGTTGAAGTGTCCAAGCCGTGCAAGTTCGTCATTCCTGGGACAGTCCCGACCTGTCTAGTAGTAGTATTGTATATCCATTTTTGTGCAGGCGATGCATGAGCGGGTATCCTCACACTCGTCATTCATATTTCGGCATCTCTATCAGATAGGTTGTTGTGCTAAGAGTCCGCGAGGTCCCTCCTTATTGAAGTTTCTTATATTCAGAAGTTGTGTTTTGCGCTGGAGGGGTAAGCAGCTCTTGCACAGGTTTCTCCTTATTATTGTGTTTCCCTGTGAACAGCAATTCGTGTTTTGCGCCGGGTGAACAACTCCTGCGCGAATTTGGCTAGTGCCTTGTACTCTTCGCATGAATCTAGTAGGTGCGACTCGAGATGTCTTGGGAAGTATGTGGTTGCTGTCATAAGTCTGCAGTGTAGGTCTTCTTAGTTGGTACATTCATACATTATGTGTGTCCAGGTTTCTGGCTCCCCACAAGAGCAACGTGGGTCCTCTAGGATTCTGAAAGATGCTAATTTCGCGTTGAACGCTCCGTGGCCTGTCAGCAAATAGGTTGTGAAGAGACCGGGTTGAAACCAGGGTGGGGGCTTGGGGTACACCCTGTCTATGGTGGGCAGAAATTTCTTTGTAATTTCACCTTTGGTTGTGGCAGTCCATCGATCCTGCCATACCTGCTGTAAGTGCCTTTGTAGTCTGATTTTTTCTTCTTTCTGATTTGCAGCTGTGTTTACTGTAAAGCCAAGGAAGGTGCAGGGTTGTCCTTTTGCAATGCTGTGAGTGATGCCGCAGCGAAAAGCCTCTGAGTCCAGAGGAAGGGCCCCCGTTAATACCTGTAGGGCGGGAGTGCTAGTGGTACAACAGGCACGGGTGATTGTTAGCAGTACTGTCCTTTGAGTGGCGTCCAGTGTCCATCGATTTACGGCGGTTACGGCTTTTTGAAACCAGGCTGGAGAGGCGTAGGTTATTGCTGGTAGGAAGGTTGTCTTATAATACAGTGACAGGGTGCGTTTGTTGAGCCCCCAATCTCGTCTTGTGATTCTGGCCACAAGTGCAGAGTATTTCTTAATCTTTGCTCTGATGTATGTCAGATGGTGCTGGAATGGCAGTTTAGCATCAAGTATAAGGCCGAGGTGTTTTAGTTGGTCCACTAGTTTGATAGTCTTATTTTCCACTTTGATTTGTGGTGGCCTGCATAGGTCTAGTGTTCCTTTGAGCAAAATCGAGGAAGTTTTGGTCGGTGATATCTTCAGTAGATGAGTCTGTGTCCACTCCTGAAGTATCCTCAGGGCCTGGTTCGCCTTGTACTCCAGTTGGGCTCTGCTGTCTGCAGCGACCGTCAAGATTAAGTCATCAGCGAAGGCCTGGGAGTGGACTTCGCCCAGGTCCATGGCCAGGAACTCATCAAGAATCATGTTCCATAGGAGCGGGCCAAGAACAGAGCCCTGGGGGCAGCCCATGTGAACAGGTTGATCTAGTTTTTCATAAGGTGCGATGACGCTTATTATCCTCTGTGAAAGATATGATTTGATAGTCTTGTAGAGGTTTTCTGGCACGTGGGCCCGCCGTAGTGTCTCGCCAGGACGCTCGGCTGCCAAATGGTGTCGAATGCCCCAGCAAAATCGATTGATATGACAAGAAAGTATTTGCTGCCGCATGAGGTTGCGGAGCTTAGTAGATTTCTTAGGGCTTCCACAGTAGATGATTGTGGTTTAAAGCCAAATTGGGTTGCCATGTCAAGTCCAGCTGTTTGGTAGTGTTGGCTAATTCTTGTATATAGTAGTCTCTCAAATAGTTTACTGATAACTAACCCTAAGGTCGTGGGTTCGGATCCCGCCTCGGGCTTGGATCAGAGTAAAACGCAAAAACTTTGGGAGGTGCATTATGGCCACAGAAGCCGATGCGCCAACAACTAACAAAAAAAAAAAAAAAATTTGTTTTGCTATCTAGTTCGGGAACTAGATAGCAAAATAGCACTATCTAGTTCGGGATATATGTTGCACAGAGTCGTAAGATACTCTGTGATATGTATGTTTACCAATGGCGGCAAGTTACGAAGGTAACTTGCCGCCATTGGTAACTAGTGTCTACAGACACTAAGTATTAATTAACCTTCAAAATCACGCTATCTAAATTCAAAATAAACCAATGAGCTTGACTAGGTCTATAAGCTACTTATAGAAAATAATTTAATATAACAATTAAGTCGATAAAATGGCTAAATATAAATGAAAACTTTGCGTTCGTCGGAGCTGCAAAAACTTGTAAAACACGTGGATTGGATACCCTTACCGATAGATGATAGTGTAATTATCCACTTTGCCAAATGTGTGAAAGATTAGTTTGAGGAATGCAAGTAATACTTCAAGCTTCTACTCTGTTTCCCCAATCTCTAGATCTCATTTCCATTGAATATCTATCGAGAACTTCCTTGTGTAACTTTTCGACACCTTGATGACTTCATGCCAAATGGTGGAGCAGTGATTTGGACAAACAGCAGTCCAACACACTGTTAGCATATGGTCCTCATAATGTGGCCAGATGGTGTCTGTTCAGTGTAGTATAATTATTTTAATATTTGAATTTATAAACAATGCATGTTAAAATGATATCAGCACATCTAATAGTTGATGTCTTATTCCTAGAAACTGCTTTGTTGCCTAGTTCAACCTCTCATGCCTTGCGTCACTCAGCCAGTAGAAGACATATGCTAGCTCAGGAAGATGGAGGTGACTCTGCAAGTGGTAGTACCAGTGCTTTTACTTATGAATCTTTGGTGACCTACCTTGCTGAAAGTAAACCTAGTCCCCAAGTGGAAAGTAACCTAACTAGCCCTCCTCCAGTGATAACAGATGTCAGTACATTTGATAGTTGCTCAAAAGATACAATGTGTGAACAGTTGGGTGGCGACTGTATTGATTGTCAGTTTAATCGCTCTTGTGTATATGGAGAAATGGTAACAGTGCAATGTGCAGCCAAAGATGAGATTCAGTGTCAGGTATAGTTTTGAACATTGTGTTTTTCCCCCATTCAATTTTTTTAGTTTTTGCCATTTTACTCTTTCTGAAAGATTTCAGTATAACAAAAAATTTAGTAGTGTATGTTAACTTTATTAATTTTCCACAAGTCATATTCAGCAAATTATTTCATTTATCTATTGGTCTCTGTATTGAAAATTTATTCTTTACCACAAAATACTTGGTCAACTTGTATTCCTGTGACCTTATTTAAATTTTTATAGCTCATTATTTCATGCTAGTGCTATCATCTGATTTATTGCAGGCATATATTAACTGAAATTAAATTATTTTAAATTAGATAGTTGCACATATTGCTCCATGTAACTGGTATTTAATTCTGTAGTAGCTGACAGATGAAAACGAAGCCGTCTTGAATATCAGAAGACAACTAGGCATTTTGAGGGTTTCCTCAGTAGCATAGAGAGAGAGAGAGAGAGAGAGAGAGAGAGAGAGAGAAACTGGGAATGGCAGCCACATTGGAAACTGAATCAGTTCTTGGTATACACTCTTTGACCATGCATAGATGGGCACTCCAACATGGACCTCATTGACTAGGAGACTGATTTACTTGTGTTTTTCTCCTCAGGAGTTTCTGATTGGAATCTATTCAGCTTGGATGGGTTGTGACATTTTCTCAGAAATGAGACAAAGAACAGCAAATTTATTTTCTTTGGAGGAAAGCTTACTATGTTCTGTTGATCAAATATTTTTTTGGAATGTTGGTTGCACAAATGACTTGAACTGCCCCAGTTGATATTGAGTGTGTGTCTGTTGGATGCTACAATATGGTTCTTCTGCAAACAGGCACTTTGCCATAGGACACACAGCTCAGTAGTTCAACTTGTATTTATTGATGTTATCAGCTAAAAGTTTTTTCCAGCTTTGGCAGATGATGCATTGCAGGAACTCCATGAACATTCATTCATCTGTCTGCGATAGAAGAGAACTCTTCTTTAGCAAAGTGGCAGTGGATGTAAAATGGGATGGGATAATGTATCGTGAAGATTTTTATTGTTGACCAGATATGTATGAGAAAGCACCTAACTTTTAAAAATATTAATCCAAATGATTGTGTTGAGGCGTTTTTGTTCAAGTACTTGGGATTGTTTGATTAAGAAAAACCTTTGAACAACCTGCATTTCTGTATCTGCCCAAACCAAGGATCCTGATGTTGTTAAAGCTAATCTAGTGATCAGGGCTGTGAAATGTGGTGTTGTCTGATTATTAGGTTTCTGTGCTGTTCAGCAAGTTGTGAGTAGTCTTTTTGACTATGGTTTTGAAATTGGGAAATCGTGAGAAGAATGCTTTTGTGTTGTACATCTTGGCTATTCATGCTATTTTATGGCTAAGACTTGGAATGAAGAGAATAGGAATCATTAGTGAATGCTGGGTTGCTTTGGAGGTTTTCAAAATGCTATCCGAGTTTCTGAATGGTTTGAAAAAAATGGTTTTGAAAACATTTGGAAATCATCTTATAATGTGCTAGCAAAATTTGTGATACCTTGAGAAGAGAAGTTCAGTCTGCAGAGGGTCATCATGGCAAGTGTGTAAAGTCCTGAGTGTAAATCCATGTACAGTGCCAGTTTTTTGTGGATGATGGGATGTGAAATTCAGTAGTTTACCTGTGTCTGTTCAATAGTTTACTTGTGTTCAACCTGACATTTTCTTGTAAAATAACATTAAGACATTTGAAAACTTGCCTGAGTATGAAAATTTTATTTGAGAAGTCTGGTAACAGGTTGCTTTTCAACATAGGCCCCTTTTAAGTCAATACACCTTTCCCACCACTGCTGCAGTGTTGATTACAGCTGTGAAGATAGTTTTCTCTTGGGTCTCTAGGGACGTATCCGCTGCAGCAGTGGTGTCAGTGTCATTGGAAAAATGGATGTCAGCCAGGTATTTTTTTCAAATGAGGAAATAGGTGCTAGATCTGATGAATATAGTAGAGGATCCAACATTTCAAACCCACACTTATGCAGTGCAGGTCATGGCAGTAACAGACTTGTCAGCAGGCTCTTTGTCCTGACAAAACTTTTTTCTGAGTTTGCCTCATGTTTGTCTTTGTTGTTTTCATGAAAATTTTTCACAAGGTCTGTGTAATATGCCTCTGTGATTGTTTGGCCTTTCTGAAGGTAATCCATAACAACACTCCATCAACATCCCAAAAAAAATGTTGCCATCACCTTGCCAGCAGAAGGAATCAACTCTGCTTAAACTGTTCCTTTGTCTGGCTGAAAGTGATAGACCCATGTCTCATTGAAAATCAAACAAACTTTACAAATTTTCGAAGGAAATTTGCTGGATCTGCTGAAAATGATGCAAATGTTCACTTGACTTTACAACTCTTGTGTGCTTTTGATCTGCTGTCAACAACTTTTGGAACCCATCATGCTGACACCTTTTTAATAGCAAGAACCTCTTATGTGGTATACACATTCAGATGAGATGCACAAGACACTGGCAGTGTATTGACTGTCGGTCATCACCAGATCATGTATACTGTTAACAAATTCTTGAGTGATGGGTATTGCAAATCTTCCACATCATGAGTCATCTTCCAGGCCCTCCCATCCTCCCTTGTTTAAATTCTGCTATCCACTTCTTAACCATTGAGTAGGGAGCAGCAACATCCCCCAATGTTGCAACCATTTCCTCATGAATTGCCTTTGGCATTAGTCCCTTTTTTCCTAAATATTGTATGACTGCATGGTGACTGATTTTGCTCATCTTTCCTTATTTGCACAAATTTGTTAACTTCAGGACCTATAATTAAAAAAAGATGTTATTGCAACTGCATGAAACTTGGTTGGTTATTATTTGAAGTCATCATCATCAGCCATTCTCAATCCACTGCAGGACAAAGGTCTCCAGCAACTTTTCAGTTCCTTCTGTTTTGTGTAATTGCCATCTGTTTACTGCCCACAAACTCTCGAAGGTGGACATCTGTCCATCTGGAAGCCAGTAATGGAGATGGACATCTGTCCATCTCCATTACTGGCGGAGGCATCTCCCTAGCCAGGTGGGAAGGAGCAGTAGTGCGTAGCACACGCTTCTTGATTAGACCGGAGTTCGAGCCCGTCACCACCAAATATGGAGGATGCGGAAAGGTCAGGGAATGACCACCGCACATCCCCGGAGCAATATGGCCTTAGTTGCTAATGCTCCTAAAAAAAAACCAAATAACTGGCAAACCATTATTGGCTTCCAGGTTTTATTTTAGTTCCTTTTGGGTATCATTCTGTTATTTTCTTAGTATATGTCATCATGTCTTTGAACTGTGTCCTGCACAAGTACGTTTTAGTTCTTTGGTTTTGATAAGAATGTCCTTTACTTGAGTTTGTTGCCTAATCCATGTGTTTTTCTTCTTATCCAACAGTCTGATTCCTAATATAATTTGTTCCATTCTCTTCTGTGTAGTTTTCAGCTTTTGTTCCATTCTTTTGGTGACTGCTCAAGTTTCACCTCCATAAGTCATGGTGGGGAGTATACATTGGTTCATTATTTACTAAATTTCCTGAATGCTATCCATCTGAAATTTATTCTTCTCTTGACTTCCAGGAATTTATCATTATTATAGCTAATGACTAGTATATGAATAGTATAGCCAAGATTAGTATATGAATCCACCTTTCCAATTTTTGCTCCTTGTTCATCGTTAACCATATTTATCTTTAGTCCGAAATCCTTACTAACTCTGCATAACTGATTAAGATTTTCCTCTGTTTGGGATCATGGCTTATGATCACAGTGTCATCTGCAAATTGCCATTCACATTGACTCCTTTCTGCAACCAGTCCAATCTTCTCAAAGCTTCTTCAATGGCAGCAGTAAACAACTTTGCAGGTATTGTGTCTCCTTGTTGAACTCCTTTCTCAATTTTAAATTTGTTACTGTCTAGTCTAATAAAGGAGGTACCTTCTCATATATTTTCTTCAAAATCCTAATGTATGGGATGTCTATGCCTTGTCTTTCCAGTGCCTGAAACATTGCATTATGTTGTATGAAGTCAAATGCCTTTTCATAATCCACAAATGTCAGGCATAATGGTGTTTTATATTCCTTTACTTTCTCCATTAGCTGTGATATTATGTAAAGGTGATCCATAGTTGAGAATTGTGTCCTAAAGCCAGCTTTTGCTTTCGGTTTTTTCTCATCAAGTATTCTTTCTAATCTGTTAGTAATGACTCTTGTGAACAATTTGTAGATGTGGGACAACACGCTAATTGGTCTATAATTTCCAATTTCTGATTTATCTCCTTTCTTATGCAGCAAAATTATGATTGCATTATTCCACTCCTTAGGCGTCACACCTTTCCTAATGTATTTTGTGACATCTTGCCAGTTTCTGTGTCATGTTTCTTCCTCCTAATTTTAACAATGCTACGGTAACTTCATCTTCACCTGGGGTTTTTTGATTCTTCATTTTCTTCAATGCATGTTCTACCTCATCAGGAAGAATATCAGGTATGTTGTGTGTTGCTAATTTGTGTTCTATCTTCCCCACTGCTGGCATTACTCCTTATTGTCCTTTGCTCCTTATATAATACTTTTTAGTAGTCTTCTGATATTAGCATTAGCATTAGTAGAGGCATTTGATGCAAGAAAGCAAGCTTATGCAGCATCAGCCAAAAAAAAAAAAAAAACCCACTTCCACTTCACCCCTCTGTTCGTTCAAAATAAATGTCCAGCTGAGCCTTAAACTTATTTAGGCTATCAACCTCCACCACAAGGGATGGCAGTCTGTTCCACCAACCAACCACCCGCTGGCTAAAGGCAAATTTCCGCACGTCTATCCTACATCTGTCTTTCCTCAATTTGAATTTATGCCCTCTCAGGTGATTTTTCTGAGCTAGAGGAAGAATCCCATCAGCATTGAGCATGCTTAAACCATTCAAGGCTTTATACACCTCTATCAGATCACCTCGCTGGTGCCTAGTCTCCAGACACTGTAATTTGCAAAACTTAAGCCTTTCTTCGTAAGAGCACCCCTTTGTTCCATTCACTAATCTTGTTGCCCTTCTCTGTACTCGTTCCAGCAGCTCTACATCCTTCTTGAAATGAGGCCTCCAGACCTGTATACATTACTCTAGGTGTGGCCTGACCATTGCCTTATACAATGGAATAATCACCTCCGTATCCCTGCTGGAAAAATTCCTGTATATCATTGACAATACTCCATGAGCTACTCTTGCAGCCCGTCTGCACTGCTCAGAGAACTTCATATCTGCCTGCACAATCACCCCCAAGTCCCTTTCATTCTCTACCACTGTCAGTGTAGTACCACAGAGTTGATACGTTGCTCTGGGGTTGCGGTTTCCCATGTGTAGTACTTTACATTTGTCAATGTTAAACTTCATTTGCCACCTCTCAGCCCATCTGCTCAACCTTTCCAGATCCTGTTGCAGCAGCATAGTGTCAGTAGTGTCCTTGACAACCCTGCCAACCTTTGTATCATCTGCAAACTTGGACATTAAGCTTGATATACCATCATCAATATCATTTATAAATACAGAAAACAATAATGGACCCAACACTGAGCCCTGAGGGACTCCACTAATAACATTAGTCCACGATGAGCAGTGTCCATTGATTACCACTCTCTGTCTTCTCCCCCTCAACCACCCCTTTATCCATAGCAGCAATTTGCCTCCAATGTCACACTGCTCCAATTTGTGTAGCAGTCTTCCATGTGCAACAGTATCAAAAGCCTTTCTAAGATCCAAGTATATAATATCAAAGTTATTCCCTGCATCCAGTTCTTTTGTGACTGCATCATAGTATCCAATCAAGTTGGTCAGGCAAGACTTCCCCTTAACAAAACCATGCTGTGTCTGAGCTATAACTGAAGTCTTGTCTAAATGATTCTGCAGTGCTTCTTTAACCAGTGCCTCCATTAATTTTCCTGGAACAGAAGTTAAGCTCACAGGTCTATAATTACTTGTGTCAGCCTTTGATCCTCCTTTGTGAATTGGGGTCACATTTGCACATTTCCAGTCTATGGGTACCTCCCCTGAGTCCAAGGAAGCTCTCATAATTATGGCTAAGGGTTTGCTTACTTCCTTTGCTGCCTCCTTTAATATAACTGGATAGATCCCATCCACCCCGGGTGCCTTTCTTGTGTTTATCTTCAACAGTTTCTCCTCCACTTTACTCCCAGTTATTTCAAGATTCTGTAGCTTACTGCTAGAGTTGAATACACCTCTGGCATTCCCTTTGCTGAATAACTCCTCATGTGTGAATGTCGATGCAAAATATTCATTTAGTTTGTTAGCTACCTGAGCAGGATCATCAACAGTTGACCCATCAATATCAAGTGGACCAATCTGATTCATCCCCTTCCTTCTAGAGTTTACATAAGTAAAGAACTCTTTGCTGTTTTTCTTTGCATCCCTTGCCAAGGATTTCTCGTAATCTGCCTTCGCCTGCCTAACCTCCTTTGTAACTTGGTTGCATATCAACTTGTATCTATCATAGGCTTCTGTGTCATGTGTTAATTTGTAAGTATCCCATGCATTTTTCTTCTCTGCCATATGCCTCATTAGTTCATCTGACATCCATTTTGGCCTAAACCTTGAACAATATTTCTTAGTTGGTATGTAAAGCCTAGTAGCTTCCAAGATAAGTTCTTTGAATGCTTCCCATTTTGAATTTGCTGTTGGTAACATCATCAGTTGGTCCCACTGTATAGAATTTAAATACTGTCTCAGTCCATCGTAGTCGCCTTTACGGAAGCAATAACCCTTCCCTTTACCCCTAATGGTAGTTACCTCTTTCAGTAAATCCCACTTCAGCACACTGTGATCACTGCCACCTAGTGGTTCATTTATCTGCAGATTCTTAATGCATGAACAATCACTGCTGATAATCAAATCAAGAGTATTACTCCCTCTAGTTGCCTCCCGAACATGCTGATGTAGAAAACAATCATCCAATAAATCCACAAAAGCCCTGCTAGTGTGTGAGTAACCAGCCCCCAAATTCCAGTCAATATCTGGGAAATTAAAATCTCCCATTATAAGACTCTCTGATTTACTGGCCCACTCTATTTCCCTGTACAGTTGCTTATTATACTCATCAGAGTCATTAGGCCTATAGCACACTCCTACTCTCAATTTTGATCTCCCAATGCTTATGTCACACCAAACTGACTCAACACTGCACTGAACAGCGATGTCGACTGGCTTCACTTCCTTGGTTTTTATGTGTTTCTTAACTAATAGCATAACCCCTCCCCCCTTCCTATCCTGTCTATCCTTTCTGTAGACGTTGTACTCCCCAAATTGCAGTTCTGCATCCCTTATATCTGTGTGACACCACGTCTCTGATATCCCAACAATATCTGCCTTTGATGTTTTGAGCAATACCTCAAATTCATCAAATTTATTTACTAAACTCCTAGCATTGGTGTACACGCAAGTATACCTGCACCTGTTTCTATTCTTAGCTACCCTAACACAACCCATGTGTTTACTTGTACCGCAATGGCTCCCAGCAGTCTCTGAAATACCATGCATCTTGTTTTTCAGGCTTCTGCTCATTCTAATAGAAGCAGTGCAAGAATCTCTTTCACCTCTGCCAGTGGCTACTGTCAATCTATTGGTCTTTGTCTCCCCCCAAACTAGCAGTTTTCCGACCCACCTAACACTGCCTCGATAGCATCAGCAAATATTCTTGCACCCTTTCTATTTAAGTGTATCCCATCCCTGTAGAAGCAATCTCTCCTGTTAACAAGTACAGTCCAGGCTGAAAAAAATTCTACCCCTTGAGCCTTGCACAATCTTTCCAGGGCCGAATTGATCGACAAGGCTCTCATCATATACTCCCTCCTATCGTGTCTGGGCAGAATTGCAGACACTTTCAAATTCAACCCTAATTCTCGGCTTTTGTTCAACAGTGACCTGTACTTGTTAAGTAATTCTGCCGGTCTCCTACTCTTAATATTATTAGTGCCAACGTGTACAACTATATCACCTTTTGTGCCCTTAAAAGATGATATTCGCTCTACAACGTCATCAACCTTTGCCCCTGGCAGACATACCCTGGTCCTGTTCCACCTATCTTTTTTACAAAGCACGTTCCCCGTTTCCCTGACAATAGTCACCAACAACTACTAGTTCCTTCGGGACCAGCGCATTCTGCCTTGGGGGTTGTCTCTGTGTCACGCGATGCCCAAGTGCAAGCTCTGGCGTTGATGTGGGCAGCTGAGAGCTTGATGGGCCCCTCAATTTAGTTTCTTCGAGGGCATCCACCCTGTCCTTCAAGCTCTCATATAGGCCCACAAGAACCACAAAGATATTTGAATTATGGCTTCTCTGCTATTTATAAGTACATCATCACTATTCTTCAGATTCATTATCATTTGTCTTTATGTATTACTGCTCATGACTGCTGATTTAAGTCCTTTGAATGATTTTTTTTCCCTGAATGCTTGTTCTACTTTTTTTGTGTTAAATCTTATGTCCTCTCTGAGTCTCTTTCTAATGGCTTTGTATAACTCAGTATGCCCAATTTTGTCCTTGACATTTTTTACCTTGCTCTTCATTTGTCGTCTTTGGGACATCATGACAAGTGTTTCTTGACTAATTTTTTCTTTTTTTATTTCTTTTTACCTATAGGTTTCTTGGACTTTATTACTTTCAGAAAGTTGTATTCCTTGTCGATACCTTGGTCTTGAAAGGTCTGCAGAAGCTCAAATTTGTTCTTAAGTTCCAGTACATACTGTTTTTTTCTCCTCTTCTCTGGCGCCTCCATAGCCAGGTGGGCAGGAGCAGCAGTGCGTAGCACACGCTTCTTGATTAGACCGGGGTTCAAGCCTGTGACCACCAAATACGGAGGATGCGGAAAGGTCAGGGAATGACCACCGCATATCCGCAGAGCAGTATGGCCTTAGTTGCTAATGCTCCTAAAAACCAAATAACAATCTCCTCTGCTGTTATCTCCAAGACATTTGTATTATTTACTTGAGTCAGTTTTTTTCCTTTCTTTTCTTATATTTGTCAAGTGCATCTTACCATTCTGTGATCACTTCCAATGTTTGCCTTGTTTAGGACGATAACATCGCTCACAATATATCTTCTGTTAGTGAGGATGAAGTCAATTTCATTAGTTGTTAATACATTTGGGCTCTTCCATGTCCACTTTCTGTTTACTGTTTTCATGAAAAAAGTTTAAAAAAAAAACTTGTGGAATGTCAGTAATGTTCATTACTGACATTCCAAAATTTCCTATAGTTTCCATTTCTGTGCTGTTTTGTCTCTTTCCAACTTTAGCATTGAAGTTCCCCATTATTATTACTAGCCATATAGTGCAAGGAAACCCGAGGCTTATGCCGCACCAGCCAAAAAATAATTTCTGTGTTAACATGAGAGGGAGGGAGAGAGGGAGAGAGGGAGAGAGAGAGAGAGGGAGAGAGGGAGAGAGAGAGAGAGGGAGAGAGAGAGAGAGAGAGAGAGAGAGAGAGAGAGAGAGAGAGAGAGAGAGAGAGAGAGAGAGAGAGAGAGAGAGAGAGTGAGTGAGTGAGTGAGTGAGAGTCAGAAGTAGATGGGAATCACCAAGAAAGAAGAATGATGATATCTAGCTGAGGACCCTAGGTGTGCCAAGCCCATACTCACCAGATGTGAGCCCCTGGGGGTGATAATGATGATGTAGTGTATTTTCTGTTTGTGTAGAAGCCTCTCAATTTCTTCAACATTTCTTAAACCTCTTCATCATCATGGCTCGATGTTAGTGCATATATATCATTATAACCTTTAGTTTGTACCTCTTAGAAATCCTGAGTAGTAGTAGTCTTGACACCCTTGATGATGTACTTTTGAATTCCAAAACGTTTTTAGTATCTTTATGTATCAGAAAGCTAATTCCACCTTCACTCATTTGACTGTTTCCATTGGTGTACAGCAGATTTCCACTTGATAAACTTGATTCATTTCTTGTTGTTTCAGCCAAGCCAATGATATTTCAATTCACATTTTCTAATTCCTTTTCCAGCTGTAATATCCTATCTTTACTGATGAGCGACCTTACATTGTAATAGGCCATGTTCAGTTTCCATGCATGGCATTCTGGTCATACCCAGAGATTCTTTACACCCTCTGCTTCCACACTGGTCCTCTTGCTGTTGTAAGATGTAGAGTGAAAGCTGCTGGGGACGAAGGGCCATTTGTTTCGCAGTGTTGTCATATTTAATAAAGTGCTGGAGGTTTGATCTTTTCCTCTGCATCAGTCTCCTTGAAGAGAACCACTCTACATGTTTGTTGCCACCAAAATGACATAACAGGGCTTACCAATGAAGTGTGCATGAGTGGATTTTAGGGAGGCAGGCCAACTACACTTCTAAATCTTCTAAAATAGAAAGATACTGGATCCATCAATGTTTTAGACCAAATATCTGATAACACACAGAATGCCTGTTCCTCCTCTGAGAAGAATAATAATAAGAAGAAGAACATAAGAAGAATATTAAAAATAAAAAAAATAAGAAATTAAGTCTATAATACACAGAAAGATGGCCTACCGGCCATCTTTCTGTATATTATAGACTTAATTTCTTCCATCCAGAAATTGCATTGTGGTTTTTCTGAACAAATGTATATTTTCATTCCTATTCGCATTGCAACAATACCCCCTAGCAGCTAGTTTAGCAGTCAGTAACAAATGAGCACGAATGCTGCAATGTTATTCTATTTATTTTTACCACTGTCAGCACACGTTGACCATAGTGAAGAAATCTACAAACTTTTAAAGTTGTGATGGTACTTTTGACTTGCTACTTCTGATCCTGTATGTTCAATAAAGCACTGATGATCTAACTTTAAAACAACCTACTTAAAATGTTAATTGCAATTATTTTAATTGCAATTAAAATTGCCGTTAATTTTAATTGCCTTTATTGTGATTTTTTTGCCACATGTATATTAGTCAGTTAAAGTTTATAAAAGCAATAACCAATAGCAGTTCAATATAAGCTGAGTGGTCAGGTGTGCGGGATCATTAGTACACATGCTTTGAGTGACAGAGTTCAAGCCTGTGACTGCTAAATACGTGCTGTTTCTTGTATTCTCTCTATCTTGTGAACTCCTCTGACCGTGTGGTCATCCCAGAGTATAAACAGAAAATTTTTATTTATAATGCTTGAGGCAGAAAGTCTCTAAAAATTATCTGTCGAAGCAATATTAATGTGAACTTCAATATTCCTTCAGTACAGTTTTGTCTTTCAGTGCATCAGTGATGCACACTTAAAGATAAAAAGGAAACTTTCCAAAGACTACGAAATTGAACAACCACAGGAAAACCGAGAAACTGAATTAACATAAATTTAAAATAAATTTATTAAACTAAATAAATATGTACATAAAATACTAAAACAGATATAAAATAAAAGCATTGAAAATACAATAAAATATGGACAAAACTAATAATGTACAGTAGCTTTCTAGACAAAGTGCCTCTTCGTCAGCTTAGTCGACGAATGGTGTATTGCAGTATATATATATATATATACACACACACATTGGTTAAAACAGCAATCAACTGAGCATGATCATGCATCATGAGTCTAGTGTCAATAGAGCAGAATTATGTAAACATGAAGATCGGCAGTGCTCATCACACTGAAAAACAGTAGATTCCATAATGGAGTGCAAGTGCACACCATTATGTAATCTGTTCCTGTACAACAGGCTATTGCCTGTACGAGACATCTTTTGAATGGGGATACCACATTAGGAGACAGAACTTCACTCTCTGCAGATGATATTTGTACCGCTATCAATCTGTGTTTAATGGGGGCATGATCGTGTTCAGTGACTCTGTTTTGCCAAATACAGGGCACAGCTATGGGTGCCCCTGTTAGTCCTTTTGTGGCTAATATTGCCATGGAAAAACTTGAGAGTCAGATTTTCTTGAACTTACCTGTTCCTATAACTCTAGTGTCATTATGTTAACGATAGTTTTAGGTATTTTCATCGTAAACATCTTTGCTGCAAGTGTTTTCACTGCATAACATATGTATGCGTAAGGCAGTTTTGCCGTAAAAGATAAAATACCGAAAAATAAGAGGGACATTAAAAAGGACATAACAAAACATGAAGAATTAATAACAAAATTAAAAAGACTTTATTGAAAAAAATTAAAATACAAAATATTTGAATACATTTAAAATCTGTGTAGATTTCTAGCAATACTGCACAAATAACTGATTTTATTTTGTGGATCGTAGCTAAGCACTTGTCTTCAAAGCCTTTCGTTCATAGTATTATACATTTTTTTGCTTGTTGATTCGCCTCCTCGTTTGGCATCGGACTTTTTCTTTTTTGCTAAAATTTCTTCCTTCATTAAGAGAGGTATCGGTTTCCAAATACTAGGATGCATATTTGTAACTGAGCTTTGTATTGCATTGTGAAAGCCTTCTAAACTGTTGTTCGTTCTTCGCATATTGTCACATGTCCGTTGATAGATGTTCTATGGGAAATATGGGTCTTTGAGGCCCTTGGCCTCTTTCTCCTCCAATGTAGTGTGTTTCAAAAGAAGAAACCAACTCTTGGAGCAAATCATCGTCATCTGTCAGCTCGATGAAGCCATCAATAATGATGTTAACGTTGTAATGCATTTAATTTTCATGTTAAATTCGGTATCTGTTTGATAGCAACTTTTGTCCAATATCAACGATTTTGCAGTAAATGTTTTTTGCCATATGAAACAAACAGCTGGTTATAGTTGTATTCGGGTATATGTTAGAGAAAGCGACAATACTTCCTTTCTCAATGTCGATCATTAAGGATTCAGGATTTAATGTCGGATGTAAATTCTTCACGATATAAAAATATCTGCTGTAAGTCTGTTCAGATTTCCCTGGAAGTAAAACGAACAGACGAGGGATGCTGCTATTTCTTATCATTCTATGTAACGTATATAACTGGTAGTAAATATCTGGACTACATTTAAATGTTCCATCACATGCCCAGTCCTTATATTTCACCAAATCATCTAAGCCAGATTCTGTGCCAAATACCGAAATTCTGTCTACATAATGTTCTCTACTATCAAATAACAAAATATTTTCACCATTTTCAAGAAACTTATACTCATCAGGAATCGTGTAACCATTTCTTTTTTTTGGGGATAGGAGAAACTTGATTCTTCTTTTGCCTCCAACTTTTAATATGTGATAAATTTGATAAAGACGGCATTAGAGAACAAGCTGTTGTATCTAACTTGGCTAAAGAATTGATAATTAATGCTCTCGAAGACTGTTCTGAATTAGTAGCTGCCTCTTTTATATTTGCCATAGCTTGGTAAACTTTGGTTTTGATGGGTTGGAGGGATGACTGTGCTCACCAAAGGATTTGCAAGGTGATATGTTATAATTTTCTAGCATAGTATGCAATCTGGCTTTACACTCTCTTATTTCACACTTCCAGTAAGTTTTGTCACTGTATTTTCTATGAAGTCGATATATGTAGTTGTTATCATCCACCATTTTAAGATCACCACATCTACTCATCACTGTATAGACAATTATGACGGCTAAGATTTATATAATATAAAAATGGAGGGGGGTACTGCAAGAACTTTGTCAATGGAGAAATGAAAACTGTGTCAACCAGTTATTTTATCTTTTATTTAATTTTTTATTTTAATAATAATATTAGCATTAGCATTAGTAGAGGCATATGATGCAAGAAAGCAAGCTTATGCAGCATCAGCCAAAAAAAAACTTCCACTTCACCCCTCATTTCATTCGAAATATCTGTCCAGCTGAGCCTTAAATTTATTTAGGCTATCAACTTCCACAACAAGGGATGGAAGTCTGTTAAAACCAACTACTCGCTGGCTAAAGGCAAATTTATGCCCTCTCAGGTGACAATTCTGAGCAAGAGGAAGAATCCCATCAGCATTCAGCTTGTTCAACCTATTCATGGTCTTATACACCTCAGTCAGATCACCTCGCAGGTGCCTAGTCTCCAGACACTGTAATTTGCAAAACTTAAGCCTTTCTTCGTAAGAGCAACCCTTTGTTCCATCCACTAATCTTGTTGCCCTTTTCTGTACTCGTTCCAGCAGCTCTACATCCTTCTTTAAATGAAGCCTCCAGACCTGTATACAGTACTCTAGGTGTGGCCTGACCATTACCTTATGCAAGGGGATAATCACCTTATCCCTGCTAGAAAACTTCCTGTATATCATTGACAAATCACCATGAGCTACTCTTGCAGACCATCTGCACTGCTCAGAGAACTTTATATCTGCCTGCACAATTACCCCCAGGTCCTTTTCATTCTCTACCACTGTCAGTGTAGTACCACAGAGTTGATACGTTGCCCTGGGGTATCCCTGAGGTTGCAGCAGCATAGCATCAGTAGTGTCCTTAACAACCCTACCAACCTTTGTTATCGTCTGCAAACTTGGACATTATGCTTGATATACCATCATCAATATTATTTATAAATACAGAAAACAATATTGGACCCAACACTGAACCCTGAGGGACTCCACTAATAACATTAGTCCACGATGAGCAGTGTCCATTGATTACCACTCTCTGTCTTCTCCCCCTCAACCACCCCTTTATCCATAGCTGCAATTTGCTCCAATGCCACACTCTCCAATTTGTGCAGCAGTCTTCCATGTGCAACAGTATCAAAAGCCTTTCTAGGATCCAAGTATATAATATCAGAGTTATTCCCTGCATCTAGTTCTTTTGTGACTGCATCACAGTATCTAATCAAATTGGTCAGGCAAGAGTTCCCCTTAACAAAACCGTGCTGTGTCCGAGCTATAACTGAAGTCTTATCTAGATGATCCTGCAGTGCTTCTTTAACCAGTGCCTTCATTAATTTTCCTGGAACAGAAGTTAAACTCACAGGTCTATAATTACTTGAGTCAGCCTTTGATCCTCCTTTGTGAATTGGGGTCACATTTGCACATCTCCAGTCTATGGGTACCTCCCCTGAGTCCAAGGAAGCTCTCATAATTATGGCTAAGGGTTTGCTTACTTCCTTTGCTGCCTCCTTTAATATAATTGGATGCATCCCATCCACCCCAGGTGCCTTTCTTGTTTTTACCTTCAACAATTTCTCCTCCACTTTATTCTCAGTTATTACAAGATTATCTAGCTTACTGCCAGAGTTGAATACACCTCTGGCATTCCCCTCGCTGAATAACTCATGTGTGAATGTCGATGCAAAATGTTCATTTAGTTTGTTAGCTACTTGAGCAGGATCATCAACAGTTGACCCATCGATATCAAGTGGACCAATCTGATTCATCCCCTTCTAGAGTTTACATAAGTAAAGAACTCTTTGCTGTTTTTCTTCGCATCCCTTGCCAAGGATTTCTCGTAATCTGCCTTTGCCTGCCTAACCTCCTTTGTAAATTGGTTACAGATCAACTTGTATCTATCATAGGCTTCTGTGTCATGTGTTAAGTTATATGTATCCCATGCATTTTTCTTCTCTGCCATATGTCTTATTAGTTCATCTGACATCCATTTAGGCTTAAACCTTGGACAATATTTCTTAGTTGGTATGTAAAGTCTAGTAGCATTCCAAGAAAAGTTCTTTGAATGCTTCTCATTTTGAATTTGCTGTTGGTAACATCATCAGTTGGTCCCACTGTATAGATTTTAAATACTGTCTCAGACCATCGTAGTCGCCTTTACGAAAGCAATAACCCTTCCCTTTACCCCTGATGGTAGTTACCTCTTTGAATAAATCCCACTTCAGCACGCTGTGATCACTGCCACCTAGTGGTTCCTTTATCTGCAGATTCTTAATGCATGAAGAATCACTACTGATAATCAGATCAAGCGTATTACTCCCTCTAGTTACCTCCTGAACATGCTGATGTAGAAAACAATCATCCAATAAATCCACAAAAACCTTGATAGTGTGTGAATGACCGACCAACCTACAAATTCCAGTCAATATCTGGGAAATTAAAATCCCCCATTATAAGACTCTCTGATTTACTGGCCCACTCTATTTCCCTGTACAGTTTCTTATTATATTCTTATTATATTCAGAGTCATTAGGCCTATAGCACACTCCTACTCTCAATTTTGATCTCCCAATCTTATATCACACCAAACTGACTCGACACTTCACTGTCCAGCGATGTCGACTGGCTTCACTTCGTTGGATTTTATGTGTTTCTTAACTAATAGCATAATCCTCCTCCCTGTCTATCCTTTCTATAGATGTTATACTCCCCAAATTCCAGTTCTGCATTCCTTATATCTGTGTGACACCACGTCTCTGATATCCCAACAATATCCGCCTTTGATGCTTTGAGCAATACCTCAAATTCATCAAATTTATTTACCAAACTTCTAGCATTGGTGTACATGCAAGTATACATGCACCTATTTCTATTCTTAGCTACCCTAACACAGCCCATGTGTTTACTTGTACCACAACGACTCCCAGCAGTCTCTGAAATATCCTGCATCTTGTTTTTCAGGCTTCTACTCATTCCAATAGAAGCAATGCAAGAATCAGTATTAATTGTGATATTGATTAATATTGATTAATCAATATTGATCAATATTAATATCAATGGAAGAATCAATATAATTAATATTATTTTAATAATATTATAATAATATAAAAATTGGTATTAGCATTAGCATTAGCATTAGCATTAGTAGAGGCATTTGATGCAAGAAAGCAAGCTTATGCAGCATCAGCCAAAAAAAAAAAAAAAAAAAAAAAGTAACATAAATAAATAAAAATAACCACTTCCACTTCACCCCTCTGTTCGTTCGAAATACCTGTCCAGCTGAGCCTTAAACTTATTTAGGCTATCAACTTCCACGACAAGGGATGGAAGTCTGTTCCACCCACCAACCACCCGCTGGCTAAAGGCAAACTTCCGCACATCTATCCTACATCTGTCTTTCCTCAATTTGAATTTATGCCCTCTCAGGTGATTTTTCTGAGCTAGAGGAAGAATCCCATCAGCATTGAGCATGCTCAAACCATTCAAGGCTTTGTACACCTCTATCAGATCACCCCGCTGGTGCCTAGTTTCCAGACACTGTAATTTGCAAAACTTAAGCCTTTCTTCGTAAGAGAACCCCTTTGTCCCATTCACCAATCTAGTTGCCCTTCTCTGTACTCGTTCCAGCAGCTCTACATCCTTCCTGAAATGAGGCCTCCAGGCCTGTATACAGTACTCTAGGTGTGGCCTGACCATTGCCTTATACAAGGGAATAATCACCTCCTTATCCCTGCTAGAAAAATTCCTATATATCATTGACAATACACCATGAGCTACTCTTGCAGCTCGTCTGCACTGCTCAGAGAACTTCATATCTGCCTGCACCACCACCCCCAGGTCCCTTTCATTCTCTACCACTGTCAGTGTAGTACCACAGAGTTGATACGTTGCTCTGGGGTTGCTGTTTCCCATATGTAGTACTTTACATTTGTCAATGTTAAACTTCATTTGCCACCTCGAAGCCCATCTGCTCAACCTTTCCAAATCCTGTTGCAGCAGCATAGTGTCAGTAGTGTCCTTGACAACCCTGCCAACCTTCGTATCGTCTGCAAACTTGGACATTAAGCCTGACATACCATCATCAATATCATTTATAAATACAGAAAACAATAAAGGCCCCAATACTGAACCCTGAGGGACTCCACTAATAACATTAGTCCACGATGAGCAGTGTCCATTGATTACCACTCTCTGTCTTCTCCCCCTCAACCACCCCTTTATCCATAGCAGCAACTTGCCTCCAATGCCACACTGCTCCAATTTGTGCAGCAGTCTTCCATGTGCAACAGTATCAAAAGCCTTTCTAAGATCCAAGTATATAATATCAAAGTTATTCCCTGCATCCAGTTCTTTTGTGACTGCATCATAGTATCCAATCAAATTGGTCAGGCAAGACTTCCCCTTAACAAAACCATGCTGTGTCCTAGCTATAACTGAAGTCTTGTCTAGATGATCCTGCAGTGCTTCTTTCACCAGTGCCTCCATTAATTTTCCGGGAACAGAAGTTAAACTCACAGGTCTATAATTACTTGTGTCAGCCTTTGATCCCCCTTTGTGAATTGGGGTCACATTTGCACATCTCCAGTCAATGGGTACCTCCCCTGAGTCCAAGGAAGCTCTCATAATTATGGCTAAGGGTTTGCTTACCTCCTTTGCTGCCTCCTTTAATATAACTGGATAGATCCCATCCACCCCAGGTGCCTTTCTTGTGTTTATCTTCAACAATTTCTCCTCCACTTTGCTCTCAGTTATTACAAGATTCTCTAGCTTACTGCTAGAGTTGAATACACCTCTGGCATTCCCCTCGCTGAATATCTCCTCATGTGTGAATGTCGATGCAAAATATTCATTTAGTTTGTTAGCTACCCGAGCAGGGTCATCAACAGTTGACCCATCGATCTCAAGTGGACCAATCTGATTCATCCCCTTCCTTCTAGAGTTTACATAAGTAAAGAACTCTTTGCTGTTTTTCTTTGCATCCCTTGCCAAGGATTTCTCGTAATCTGCCTTCGCCTGCCTAACCTCCTTTGTAACTTGGTTGCATATCAACTTGTATCTATCATAGGCGTCCGTGTCACGTGTTAATTTGTATGTATCCCATGCATTTTTCTTCTCTGCCATATGCCTCATTAGTTCATCTGACAACCATTTAGGCCTAAACCTTGAACAATATTTCTTAGTTGGTATGTAAAGCCTAGTAGCTTCCACGATAAGTTCTTTGAATGCTTCCCATTTTGAATTTGCTGTTGGCAATATCATCAGTTGATCCCACTGTATAGAATTTAAATACTGTCTCAGTCCATTGTAGTCGCCTTTACGAAAGCAATACCCCTTCCCTTTACCCCTAATGGTAGTTACCTCTTTGAGTAACTCCCACTTCAGCACACTGTGATCACTGCCACCAAGTGGTTCATTTATCTGCAGATTCTTAATGCATGAAGAATCACTACTGATAATCAAATCAAGAGTATTACTCCCTCTAGTTGCCTCCCGAACATGCTGATGTAGAAAACAATCATCCAATAAATCCACAAAAGCCTTGCTACTGTGTGAGTGACCAGTCCCCAAATTCCAGTCAATATCTGGGAAATTAAAATCCCCCATTATAAGACTCTCTGATTTACTGGCCCACTCTATTTCTCCGAACAGTTTCTTATTATACTCATCAGAGTCATTAGGCCTATAGCACACTCCTACTCTCAATTTTGATCTCCCAATGCTTATGTCACACCAAACTGACTCGACACTGCACTGTCCAGCGATGTCGACTGGCTTCACTTCCTTGGATTTTATGTGTTTTTTAACTAATAGCATAACCCCTCCTCCCTTCCTATCCTGTCTATCCTTTCTGTAGACATTGTACTCCCCAAATTCCAGTTCTGCATTTCTTATATCTGTGTGACACCACGTCTCTGAAATCCCCACAATATCTGCCTTTGATGTTTTGAGCAATACCTCAAATTCATCAAATTTATTTACTAAACTCCTAGCATTGGTGTACACACAAGTATATATGCACCTGTTCTTTTTCTTAGCTACCCTAACACAACCCATGTGTTTACTTGTACCCCAATGATTCCCAGCAGTCTCTGAAATATCCTGCATCTTATTTTCCAGGCTGCGGCTCATTCCAATAGAAGCAGTGCAAGAATCACTTTCACCTCTGCCAGTGGCTACTGTTAATCTATTAGTCCTTGTATCCCCCCAATCTAGCAGTTTTCCGACCCACCTAACATTGCCTCGATAGCATCAGCAAACATTCTTGCACCCTTTCTATTTAAGTGTATCCCATCCCTGTAGAAGCAGTCTCTCCTGTTAACAAGTACAGACCAGGCTGAAAAAAATTTTACCCCTTGAGCCCTGCACAATCTTTCCAGGGCCGAATTGATTGACAGGGCTCTCATCATATACTCCCTCCTATCGTGTCTGGGCAGAATTGCAGACACTTTCAATTTCAACCCTAATTCACGGCTTTTTTTCATCAGTGACCTGTACTTGTCAAGTAATTCCGCCGGTCTCCTACTCTTAATGTCATTAGTGCCAACGTGTACAACTATATCACCTTTTGTACCCTTAAAAGATGATATCCGCTCTACAACGTCATCAACTTTTGCCCCTGGCAGACATACCCTGGTCCTATTCCACCTATCAAGGTGGAATAGGACCAGGGTATACTGCAAGAACTTCGTCAGTATACTGCAAGAACTTCGTCAATGGAGAAATGAAACCAAACTGTCAACCAGTTATTTTATCTTTTAAGGCAAAAATGTTTGCGGCAAAGATGTTTACAGCAAAAATACCGGACAAGGTTGACAATATCTTCGCCATTGTCCCATGGTAATCAGAAACTTGACTGCTGCAATATCTCTATTCCTTGTCACCTTTTATTCAGTTTACGATTGAACTGGTGATCAATAATACTCTTCCTTTTTTTGGATGTTTTAGTGCCATGCATGAGTTCGAGTTTTGTAACTTATATTTTTAGGAAGCCTAAATGCACAAGCCAGTTTACCAACTATAAGTCTGCGCATGCCCCAATCATTTGTGCAGCACTGCTCGCACTTTATTCTCCCATGCTTGGATAGACTAGTTCATTTGGTGACAGGCAATTGGAGATTTCCAAAATTAGGGCGGAGCTTTTAAATTGCGGTTATCTACCTCAGGTTCTAAATAGATGTGAGCTCCAGGCTCATGAATTTGTTTCGCAATGTAACCCTCCTAGCGTCACTAAATTTATTTCTATTGCCTACATCCCCTATTATCCAGGCGTGTCGGAACGTCTTGGTAGCATTTTGTGTCTCCACCCTATATATATATATATATATATACAATGTGTGCAATTTCCTGGGAGGAAATTAGTCTGTTATTTCTAAGGTAAAAACATCCGTTCCTCCTCTCCTACGTAGTGGTTCTGTATACTGTATTACATGTCCGGATTGTGGGGGGTCTGGGGGGTCTTATGTAGGTGAGTCCTTCGGAAGATTGAAAAATCGGGTTTCTGTACACTGGCTCTTTGAACTGCTAATTTTGAACACTCCGCAGTTTCCACGCATTATTGGGTTGAGCAGCATAATCTTGATCCCCGACCGGATATTGTAATTGTCAACTATTCACATGATTACTGCCAGTGCTCGTGGCTTGAAGCACAGCACATATCTAGAATAATGGTACCATGAATTGCAATAGGGGAGTGCACTTGCATCCCATTATGGAATCTATTGTTTTGCAGTGCGATGAGTGCTAGCAATCGTCACATATACATTATTCTGCTCTACCAACACCTGACTCGTGATGCACAATCATGCTCAGTTGACTTTGTTGTTTTAACCAACATATATATACTGCAATACGCCATTCACTGACTAAGCCAATGATGAAGCACTTCGTCTCGAAAGATACTGTATATTTTATTAGTTTTGTCCATATTTTATTGTAATTTAATGCTTTTATTCTATATATATTTTAGTATTTTACGTAGATATTATTTATTTAGTTTAATAAATTTATTTTAAATTTATGTTAATTGAGTTTGTCAGTCATCTCTAGAAAGTTTTGTGATGTGCAGCCCGAAGCTCAAGGCTTGTTTTCCAACCACTGGAAAGTTTTCTGTAGTCTTTCAATGAATAAGGGACAGCAACATTTTTCTTTCTTATTAGTGATGTGATATGCTGAAAGTTTTTCACTGCAGAAAGTTGTTTGCTGTTGCATTCAGCCATACAAAAATAAAATAAAATACGTATATATTTAATATACACAGTTATTGTTATTGAAAACATCCCCTAGCACCTACTTGCATCCAGGTATTTATTTAAACTTCCTTTAAATTTACAATAAGGTCTGCTCTACCTCATTAGGTGGCAGTTGGTCCAGTAACTAATTACCCTTTGTTTAAAAAAAAAATTATCTGGTCTTCATTGTCCTTAGTTTATTTTCTCTAGTTTGTCACCTGATAAAGAGAAAAGGTATTCTCAATGTTTATTTTACTTTACTTTTTTGAAGCTGTCAGATCCCCACAAAGATGGTTGATTTCCAAATTTTTGACAGCTTACAAAACTGGAATTCTTCTGTAAGAATATTCTTTAGTGCCTAATTATTTTGTTACTCTCTGTTGTACCATTTGATTTAGATCCAGCTCCTTCCTGAATTGCTCTTTCCGACTTTGTATATAATAACCTCTGTGTCCTTTCTAGCAAAATTTTTATACATTGTAAATAGAAACCCTTCTGCTGCTTTTAACCAGTATGACACCTGAATATGTCCAAATAAAGAAAATGTACCTTTCTTCTGTATGCGGAAAGGTCAGGGAATGACCACCGCATATCCCCGAGCAATATGGCCTTAGTTGCTAATGCTCCTAAAAATCCAAATAACAAACAAACAAACAAACTTCTGTATGCTTTATAATTTTTTTTCAAAAAATCGCTCCTTGTTACTTCAAGGATAATTGTCATTATATTCTCATATTCCAATGCGTGGTACAAATGGCTTTCACTGTCATATTAATTTCATTTTCATCATTAGCATTAGTAGAGGCATATGATGCAAGAAAGTAAGCTTATACAGCATCAGTCAAAAAAAAAACTTCCCATTTCACCCAGCCATTCGCTGCAAATCCAGCAATCAGCCACCTGCAAGCTAAAGGCAAATTTCTGCACATCTATTTGACAACTGTTTCCTCAATTTCAGTTTATGCACCCTCAGGTTTGCAACAGCAAGAGGAAGAAACCAATCAGCATTAAGCTTGCTCAATCCATTCAGTCTTATACACCTCAATGAGATCATCTTGCAGGTGCTGTCTCCAGATGCTGCAATTTGCAGAACTTAAAAGCACCCTTTTGTTCCCCCTCAACAGTCTTGTTGCCCTTCTCGTTCTAGCATCTCTACTTCCTAAAAGGCTTCCAGACTTGTATGCAGTACTTGGAATGACCATTGCCTTATACAAGGGGATATTCACCTCCTTATCCCTTCTAGCATAATTCCTGTATTTCATTGACAAGACACCGCGACTTACCCTGGCAGCCTGTCTACACTGCTCAGAAAATTTCATATCTGACGCCACATTACCCCCAGGTCTCTTTCATTCTTCACTACCCTGAGTGTAGTAACACCACGTAGTTGTTACGTTTCTCTGGGGTTACTGCCACCCATATGCAGTACTTTGCATTTGGCAATATTAAACTTCAGTTGCCACTTTACAGCCCACCTGCCCAACTTTTGCAGCAGAACACTGTCATTAATGTTATTAACAACCATGTCAACCTTTGTATCGTCTGCAAACATTGACATTAAGCTTGATATACCTTCATCAATATCATTGATAAATATAAAAACAGCAATGGGCCCAACACCGAACTGTGGGGGGGACACCAATAATAACATTAGCCCACGAAGAGCAGCGTCCATTGATTACCACACTCTGTCTTCTGCCACTCAACCATCCTTTTATCCATTGTAGCAACTTGCCCTTAATGCCATGCTCCAATTTGTAGAGTAGTCTCCCATGTGTAACAGTATCAAAAGCTTTCCTGAAATCCAAGTATATAATATTTAAAATGATTTTTTCATTCAGCTCCTTTGTGACCACGTCATAGTATCCAATCAAATTGGTCAGACAAGACTTCCCCTTAACAAACCCATGCTGTGTCTGAATTATTACAGCAGTCTGGTCTAGATGATCCTGCAATGTTTCTTTAACCATTGATTCCATTATTTTTCCTGGAACAGGTCTGTAATTACTTAAATTCTGTATAGTGGGATCAACTGAAGATGTTACCAACAGTAAATTCTAAGTGGGAAGCATTCAAGAAATTAGCATTAGTAGAGGCATATGATGCAAGAAAGCAAGCTTATTCAGCATCAGCCAAAAAAAAAAAAAAAAAAACCCTCTCCCATTTCACCCCTCCGTTCGTTCGAAATACCTGTCCAGTTGAGCTTTAAATTTGTTTAGGCTATCAACTTCAACAACAAGTGATGGAAGTCGGTTCCACCAACCAACCACCCGCTGGCCAAAGGCAGCAGGTGGTTGTGAAAGCTACTAAAAGTTTCATATCTATTAAGAAATATTGTTCAAGGTTTAGGCCTAAATGGTTATCAAATTAACTAATGAGACTCGTGACAGAGAAGAAAAATGCATGGGATGCATATAAATTATCAAGCGACTCAGAAGCCTGTGGCAGATATAAGCTAGTCTGTAATCAGGTCACAAAGGAGGTTAGGCAGGCGAAGGCAGATTATGAGAAATCTTTGGCAAAAGATGCTAAGAAAAACAGCAAGGATTTCTTTACTTCTATAAACTCTAAAAGGAAGGGGATGAATCTGATTGGTCCATTTGATATCGATGGTTCGACTGTTGATGATCCTGTTCAGATAGCAAACAAACTGAATGAGTATTTTGCATCTACATTCACACATGAGCAGTTATTAAGGTTTGAAAATGGCAGAAGGTTATAAAACTGTAGCAGGGTGCTTAATGATTTTGTAATAACTGAGAACAAAGTGGAGGAGAAATTGTTGAAGTTAAACATAAGAAAGGCACCTGGGGTGGATGGGATCTATCCAGTTATATTAAAGGAGGCAGCAAAGGAAGTAAGCAAACCCTTAGCCATAATTATGAGAGCTTCCTTGGACTCAGGGGAGGTACCCATAGACTGGAGATGTGCAAATGTATCCCCAATTCACAAAGGGGGATCAAAGGGTGACATGAGTAATTACAGACCAGTTAGTTTAACTTCTGTTCCGGGTAAAATAATGGAGTCACTGGTTAAAGATGCATTGCAGGATCATCTAGATAAGACTGCAGCAATCATTCAGACACAGCATGGGTTTGTTAAGGAAAAGTCTTGTCTGACAAATTTGATAGGAAATTATTAGCATTAGCATTAGCATTAGTAGAGGCATTTGATGCAAGAAAGCAAGCTTATGCAGCATCAGCCAAAAAAAAAAAAAAAAGAAAAAAAAAAAAAAAAAAAGTAACATAAATAAATAAAAATAACCACTTCCACTTCACCCCTCTGTTCGTTCGAAATACCTGTCCAGCTGAGCCTTAAACTTATTTAGGCTATCAACTTCCACGACAAGGGATGGAAGTCTGTTCCACCCACCAACCACCCGCTGGCTAAAGGCAAATTTCCGCACATCTATCCTACATCTGTCTTTCCTCAATTTGAATTTATGCCCTCTCAGGTGATTTTTCTGAGCTAGAGGAAGAATCCCATCAGCATTGAGCATGCTCAAACCATTCAAGGCTTTGTACACCTCTATCAGATCACCCCGTTGGTGCCTAGTTTCCAGACACTGTAATTTGCAAAACTTAAGCCTTTCTTCGTAAGAGAACCCCTTTGTCCCATTCACCAATCTAGTTGCCCTTCTCTGTACTCGTTCCAGCAGCTCTACATCCTTCCTGAAATGAGGCCTCCAGGCCTGTATACAGTACTCTAGGTGTGGCCTGACCATTGCCTTATACAAGGGAATAATCACCTCCTTATCCCTGCTAGAAAAATTCCTATATATCATTGACAATACACCATGAGCTACTCTTGCAGCTCGTCTGCACTGCTCAGAGAACTTCATATCTGCCTGCACCACCACCCCCAGGTCCCTTTCATTCTCTACCACTGTCAGTGTAGTACCACAGAGTTGATACGTTGCTCTGGGGTTGCTGTTTCCCATATGTAGTACTTTACATTTGTCAATGTTAAACTTCATTTGCCACCTCGAAGCCCATCTGCTCAACCTTTCCAAATCCTGTTGCAGCAGCATAGTGTCAGTAGTGTCCTTGACAACCCTGCCAACCTTCGTATCGTCTGCAAACTTGGACATTAAGCCTGATATACCATCATCAATATCATTTATAAATACAGAAAACAATAAAGGCCCCAATACTGAACCCTGAGGGACTCCACTAATAACATTAGTCCATGATGAGCAGTGTCCATTGATTACCACTCTCTGTCTTCTCCCCCTCAACCACCCCTTTATCCATAGCAGCAACTTGCCTCCAATGCCACACTGCTCCAATTTGTGCAGCAGTCTTCCATGTGCAACAGTATCAAAAGCCTTTCTAAGATCCAAGTATATAATATCAAAGTTATTCCCTGCATCCAGTTCTTTTGTGACTGCATCATAGTATCCAATCAAATTGGTCAGGCAAGACTTCCCCTTAACAAAACCATGCTGTGTCCTAGCTATAACTGAAGTCTTGTCTAGATGATCCTGCAGTGCTTCTTTCACCAGTGCCTCCATTAATTTTCCGGGAACAGAAGTTAAACTCACAGGTCTATAATTACTTGTGTCAGCCTTTGATCCCCCTTTGTGAATTGGGGTCACATTTGCACATCTCCAGTCAATGGGTACCTCCCCTGAGTCCAAGGAAGCTCTCATAATTATGGCTAAGGGTTTGCTTACCTCCTTTGCTGCCTCCTTTAATATAACTCGATAGATCCCATCCACCCCAGGTGCCTTTCTTGTGTTTATCTTCAACAATTTCTCCTCCACTTTGCTCTCAGTTATTACAAGATTCTCTAGCTTACTGCTAGAGTTGAATACACCTCTGGCATTCCCCTCGCTGAATAACTCCTCATGTGTGAATGTCGATGCAAAATATTCATTTAGTTTGTTAGCTACCCGAGCAGGGTCATCAACAGTTGACCCATCGATCTCAAGGGGACCAATCTGATTCATCCCCTTCCTTCTAGAGTTTACATAAGTAAAGAACTCTTTGCTGTTTTTCTTCGCATCCCTTGCCAAGGATCTCTCGTAATCTGCCTTCGCCTGCCTAACCTCCTTTGTAACTTGGTTACAGATCAACTTGTATCTATCATAGGCGTCCGTGTCACGTGTTAATTTGTATGTATCCCATGCATTTTTCTTCTCTGCCATATGCCTCATTAGTTCATCTGACAACCATTTAGGCCTAAACCTTGAACAATATTTCTTAGTTGGTATGTAAAGCCTAGTAGCTTCCACGATAAGTTCTTTGAATGCTTCCCATTTTGAATTTGCTGTTGGCAATATCATCAGTTGATCCCACTGTATAGAATTTAAATACTGTCTCAGTCCATTGTAGTCGCCTTTACGAAAGCAATACCCCTTCCCTTTACCCCTAATGGTAGTTACCTCTTTGAGTAACTCCCACTTCAGCACACTGTGATCACTGCCACCAAGTGGTTCATTTATCTGCAGATTCTTAATGCATGAAGAATCACTACTGATAATCAAATCAAGAGTATTACTCCCTCTAGTTGCCTCCCGAACATGCTGATGTAGAAAACAATCATCCAATAAATCCACAAAAGCCTTGCTACTGTGTGAGTGACCAGCCCCCAAATTCCAGTCAATATCTGGGAAATTAAAATCCCCCATTATAAGACTCTCTGATTTACTGGCCCACTCTATTTCTCCGAACAGTTTCTTATTATACTCATCAGAGTCATTAGGCCTATAGCACACTCCTACTCTCAATTTTGATCTCCCAATGCTGATGTCACACCAAACTGACTCGACACTGCACTGTTCAGCGATGTCGACTGGCTTCACTTCCTTGGATTTTATGTGTTTTTTAACTAATAGCATAACCCCTCCTCCCTTCCTATCCTGTCTATCCTTTCTGTAGACATTGTACTCCCCAAATTCCAGTTCTGCATTTCTTATATCTGTGTGACACCACGTCTCTGAAATCCCCACAATATCTGCCTTTGATGTTTTGAGCAATACCTCAAATTCATCAAATTTATTTACTAAACTCCTAGCATTGGTGTACACACAAGTATACATGCACCTGTTCTTTTTCTTAGCTACCCTAACACAACCCATGTGTTTACTTGTACCCCAATGATTCCCAGCAGTCTCTGAAATATCCTGCATCTTATTTTCCAGGCTGCGGCTCATTCCAATAGAAGCAGTGCAAGAATCACTTTCACCTCTGCCAGTGGCTACTGTTAATCTATTAGTCCTTGTATCCCCCCAATCTAGCAGTTTTCCGACCCACCTAACATTGCCTCGATAGCATCAGCAAACATTCTTGCACCCTTTCTATTTAAGTGTATCCCATCCCTGTAGAAGCAGTCTCTCCTGTTAACAAGTACAGACCAGGCTGAAAAAAATTCTACCCCTTGAGCCCTGCACAATCTTTCCAGGGCCGAATTGATTGACAGGGCTCTCATCATATACTCCCTCCTATCGTGTCTGGGCAGAATTGCAGACACTTTCAATTTCAACCCTAATTCACGGCTTTTTTTCATCAGTGACCTGTACTTGTCAAGTAATTCCGCCGGTCTCCTACTCTTAATGTCATTAGTGCCAACGTGTACAACTATATCACCTTTTGTGCCCTTAAAAGATGATATCCGCTCTACAACGTCATCAACTTTTGCCCCTGGCAGACATACCCTGGTCCTATTCCACCTATCCTTTTTACAAAGCATGTTTCCCGTTTCCCTGACAATAGAGTCACCAACAACTACTAGTTCCTTTGGGACCAGCGCATTCTGCCTTGGGGGTTGCCGCTGTGTTCCGCGATGACCAAGTGCAAGCTCTGGCATTGGTGTGGGCAGCTGAGAGCTTGATGGGCCCCTCACTTGTAATCCCTCACTTGTAATCCTTATGATGTGGTTACAAAGGAACTGGATGCAAAAAATAATTTTGATATCATATATTTGGATTTCAGGATAGCTTTTGACACTGTTGCGCATGGAAGACTATTGTACGAATTGGAGCTGAATGGTATTAAGGGTAAGTTGCTACAATGCATAAAAGGATGATTGAGTGGGAGAAGACAGAGGGTGGTAATTAATGGGTGTGCTCTTCGTGGACTAATGTTATTAATGGAGTCCCATAGGGTTCGGTGTTGGTCCACTGTTGTTTTGTATTACATTCATCATCCTGATATACTTTCATCAATATCATTTATCAATGATATTGATGAAGGTATATCAGGCTTAGTGTCAAAGTTTAAGTTCTGCAAATTGCAGTGGCTGGTGATCTGCACGGTGATCTGATTAAGGTGTATAATGCCTTGAATGGGTTGAGCACGCTGAATTCTGACGGGATCCTTCCACTCGTTTAGATTACGAACCTAAGGGGGCATAAATTCAAATTAAGAAAAGACAGATGTAGAGTAGATGTGCGGAAATTTGCCTTTAGCCAGTGGATGGTGAATTGCTGGAACAGACTTCCATCTGTCGTTGTGGAAGTTGATAGTTTAAATAAATTTGAGGTACTGGACAAGCATTTGGAGGGAATGTGTTTTTTTTTTTTTTTTTTTTTTTGTGATGCTGCATAAGCTCATACACTTGCTTTCTTGCATCACATGCCACTACTACTACTTGTGTCACCCTTTGATCTCCCTTTTTTACTACAAAATGAGAGCTTACATATGTTCAGATCACCTTTTATGAATTTGAGATACATTTGCACATCTCCAAAGATGATCTCATAATTTTGGCTAAGGGTTTGCTTACTTCCTTTGCCGCTGCCTCTAATATAACTGGATAGATCCCATCAACCCCAGGTGACTTTCTTATGTTTAACTTCAACAATTTTTCCTCCCCTTTTTTAATAACTCTCTCAGTTATTAACAAAATCATTTAACTCCCTGTTAGAGTTGGATAGACATCTGGCCTTCTCCTCCTTGAATAACTCCTATATGTGTGAATGTAGATGCAAAATACTCATTTAGTTTCGCAGCTATCTGAGAATGATCATCTACAGTCAAACCACTGATATCAAGAGGACCAATCTGATTCATCCCCTTCCCGTTTAGACTTTATATAAGTAAAGAAATCTTTGCTGTATTTCTTTGCCAAGGATTTCTCATACTGTGCCTTCGCTTGCCTAACCTCCTTTGTGACTTGATTACAGACTAGCTTATATCTACCATAGGCTTCAGTGTCACCTGATAATTTATATGAATCCCATACAATTTTCTCCCCTGCGACGAGTCTCATTAGTTCATATGTCATCCATTTGGGCTTAAACCCAGAACAGTATTTCTTTGTTGTAACAAAAAGCCAAGTGGCTACTAAGATTACTTCCTTGAATGCTTCTCATTTAGAATTTGCTGTTGGTAACATCATTAAATAGCATCAGCATTAGTAGAGGCATACAATGCAAGAAAGCAAGCTTATGCAGCATCAGCCAAAAAAAAACCAAAAAAAAAAACCCTTCCATTTCACCCCTACATTCATTCCAAATGCCTGTTCAGCTCAGCCTTAAATTTATTTAAACTATCAATTTCCACAGCAAAAGATGGAAGTCTGTTCCATCAAAGGCAAATTTCTGCACATCTGTTCTACAACTGTCTTTCCTTAATTTGAATCTATGCCCCCTGAGGTTCCTAATCTGAGAAAGAGGAAGAATCCTATCAGCATTCAGCTTTCTCAACCCTTCAAGGCCTTATACACCTCAATCAGGTCACCTCACAGTTGGTCCTACTGTATAGAATTTAAAAAAATCTCTGAGACCATTGTAGTTACCTTTACGAAAGCAAAAACCCTTCCCTTTACTCCTGATGGTGTTACATCTTTAAGTAAATCCCAAATCAGTACACTGTGACCAGTGCCACCTAGTGGTTCCTTTATCTGTAAAATCTTAATGCATGAATAATCACTGCTGATGATCAGATCAAGAGTGTTATTCCCTCTGTTTGCTTCTCTAACATGCTTCTGTAGAAAACAATGTGTGGCAGACACACCACACAGAGGAATGCTGCCTCTCTGTGTTACCAGGCAATACTAGGTGGTAGATGACTCTCATCAACCGACGAAATGCCACCAGTTTGCTTACTGGAGGGTTGAAGTGGTGTTTAGTCTCCAGAGCTAAGTTCCGGTCAACCCTTCCCCACCTCTTCCATCATGCAGTATGACTGATGGCTTTTGAGTTTATGATGAACATAATGGCGAGATCCAATTTTCCTTACATTTCAAGGGTACAGCTCTAAACTGGACCGAACCTGTTGGTAACTCTTTAGGAGGCTTCCGGATCAACTAGTGTATAATCTTGCTTCCTCTACTTTGCCAGATAGTGACTGGAGGGAGTCCAAGTAGTGTGTATGCTGGGGGGAGGGCATTGTCTAGGCCACGTTATGTCAAGGATCTGGGTATATTCTTACCATGTGTACCCCATATCCAAAAATTTCATTATTCATACAGCATGTCCCCCCCCCCCAATTTTTCTTACTATTGAATTCACCATGAATTGTCAAACTAATAGAATAAGTTGATCTGCAAAAAGATCTAAACCTCCCAAACACTAACTAGTTCATTTCACAAATATACGTGGTCTCAATATTAATCTCAATGATGTCCATTTCCATTTGCAGTCTGCCAAACCCAGTGTACTTTTTCTGACAGAATCTCAGTTATAATTTCATTCAACTACTGTTCATCCCAGTTGCCCAAATTATTTCTTGTAGGTTTCCTTTTGCCTCAAAGATAGTACTTGTGCATCTCCGTTCCGATATTCCCTGTCAGAGACTTGGTAATTTGGAATCTCTCTTTTCTATCTTCTCTGGCTTAAAATCTCTTACCTCATTGTGTAAAATTCATCTGTTGTCTCTACCGTTCTCCCAACTCCACTAATCACTTGAAGCTCTTTGACTTCCTCTCTTTGCAACTTGACTTTCTCCAGTTCAACTTTCGTAACAGTGAGGTAATTTTCCTTGATTTTAATGTTCACAACTCCAGCTGGCTTCCGTTTTCTAGCCACACCGACCCAGCTGGTTGAGATGCCGAGGCTTTTGCAATTACTAATGACCTTGCACAGATTGTTCATTTACCTACAAGGATACCGGACAATCCTAACCATACAACCAACAAGCTTGATCTTTTTCTCACAAAAAACCCTTCTAAGTACATGGTTGAACTGAATGGTCCTTTCGGCACCTCGGATCACAAATTGGTGATTGTCTCTTCTCCAATGGAGCAGATTGTCTCTGCTCCATTGGAGAATAGCCATTATCTCACGGCTATTCACAACCTTGTGTTGTTTTGGCATTACAAGAATGCAAAATGGTATGACCTGCAAGATTTCTTTTCTTGTTTTCCTTGGTTGAATTACTGTTTCAAAACTTCTGATTTCAACGGTTGCTCAAATCGTGTCAGTGAAATTATTCTTGTAGGAATGGAATCCTTTATTCCACACTCCAGTTTAAAATCTCGTCCTTTATCTAAACCTTGGTTTTCCAATAAATGTGCTAAGGCTATTCAAGAGAAGAACCTTGCATATTGTAATTGGCTTCTTTCCAAATCTTCAGTTTCATTTTCTGCCTACACCAAAGCTTGCAATTATTGTAAAGCAGTTATTAATCAGTCCAAACTAGATTTTGAACAGACTAAGAGTAGAAAACTTGCTTCTTGCCCTAATGGTAGCTGAGTATTCTGGTCTCTTGCCAAAGCTGTTGGCCGCAAATTTTGCCTATCTCTGCTCCCACCTCTGTCAAATCCAGATGGTTCTGTTGTCACTTCAGCCAAGGATAAAGCTGACCTGCTAGCATTCCATTTTTCTTCCAACTCATGTATTAATGATCTTGGTAAAACACCTCCCACCATTTCCAACACGCTTCATTCATTGCCTCCTGTGGTCTTCCGTCAAAAGGATGTCAGAAGGATTCTGATGAATCTTGATGCTAAGAAAGCTCCAGGTCCTGATAGTATTTCTCCACTTGATCTCAAAACCTGTGCTCCTGAACTTACTCCTGTTCTTTGCCACCTTTTTTTACTTTCTTATTCCAAAGGTGTTTTTTCCTTCTGCTTAGAAATTTGCTCATATCCAGCCAGTTCCTAAAAAGGGTGACAAATCCCTCCCATCCAATTATCGTCCTATTACAATTACTTCTACTCTTTCTAAAGTAATGGAGAAATCAATTAACTGCCAACTCTCATGCTATTTAGAAACCTTCCATTTGATCAACAATTGCCAGAATGGATTCCATCAGTTTCTATCCACTGGTGATATTCTGGCTTATGTTATGACATTTGAAAGGCTTTGGCCATGTTTGGCAGAAAGACTTAATAAGCTTCCACGTTATGGTTTGGCAACTCTTTTTTGTAATTGGGTATCCAGTTTTTTCTTTGACCGCTCACTGCAGGTCACATTCCATCCAATTATTGTCCCATTGCAATTACTAAAATAATTGCAATAATTTCTCCATTACTTAGAGAATTATTTAAGTAATAATTCTCTAAGTAATGGAGAAATCTATTAACTGCCAACTCTTAAACTACCTAGAAACCTTCCGTCTGATCGACGATTGCCAGTATGGATTCCGTCAGTGGCGATCCACTGGTGGTATTCTGGCTTATGTTAGTCTTTTATGGACAAATTCAATGGAAAAGTTTGATAAAACACAAGCAGTTGCTCTTGACATCTCAGAGGCTTTTGATCATGTTTGGCATAAAGGTCTTCTAAACAAGCTTCCATCTTATGGTTTTCCAACAATTTTTTGTAATTGATTATCCAGTTTTCTCCCTGATCGCTCACTGAGGGTGATGGTAAATGGCTCTCTGTCTTCTAACTTCTTCACTAAAGCTGATGTCCTCCAGTGGGGCAAAGACAACTTAGTTGATTTCAGTCCTTCTAAAATTCAATCTTATCTTATATCTCGGAAAAAGGATTCTTCTGCTCCTATGCTTATCTTTGGTGACACTCTGATTTCTAGGCAAAATGATATATCTCTTTTGGGGATTACCTTGACTTCTAATCTCTCTTGGCACAAGCACATTACAAATATTGCTTCCTCTGCATCTAAAAAACTTGGTTTTCTCTTTTGTTCTCGGCGTTACTTTTCTTCCAAACAGCTGTTCACTCTGTACAAATCGCAAATCCGCCCTACCATGGAATATTGTTCCCACATCTGGGGCAGTGCCCCCAAAACCTCTCTCAGGCTTCTAGATTCCATTCAGAAGAGGACAGTTAGGTTAATTGCCCTGTTCTGAATGGAAGAGGGCAGTTATGTTAATTAATGACTCTTCTCTAACAGATTCTCTCTTTCACTGTCTCATAGACATACTGTTTTTGCTGCATGCCTTTTCTACAGAGGCGCCTCCGTAGCCAGGTGGGCAGGAGCAGCAGTGGGTAGCACACGCTTCTTGATTAGACTAGGGTTCGAGTCTGTGACCACCAAATGCAGAAAGGTCAGGGAATGACCACTGCATATCCTTGGAGCAATATGGCCTTAGTTGCTAATGCTCCTAAAAACCAAATAACAACAACAACAGCCTTTTCTACAGATACTTCCACGGGCACTGTTCTTCTGAATTGGCTTCTATAATTCCCGCTCTCTCTTTCAAAACAGTCCGAACATGTGCCGCCACTAGCCAACATCCATTTACTGTCCAACTTCAAACTCACAGAACCAACTTTTCATCTTCCTGGTTTATTCATTCAACTGCCATTTTCTGGAACAACCTCCCTTCATACGTATTTTCTGAAAATTAGTCTACAGAAGTTAAAGTCTAATGTCAACAAATATCTTCTTTCATCTTCTCAACCCAAGCATGGTACTAAGTACTATAGGTTCTAATACCTCTCGTGTTTGCTGTTTTCAGAAAAAAAAAAAAAAAAAAAAAACCAGTCATCAATAAATCCACAAAATCCTTGCTAGTGTGCCAATGACCAATCTACAAGTTGCAGTCAATATCTGGGAAGTTAAAATCCTCTATTATAAGACACTGATTTACTGGCCCACTCTGTTTCTCTGTATAATTGTTCATTGTACTCATCAGAGTTATTAGGCCTATAACAGACTCCTACTCTCATTTTTGTTTTCCTAATGCTTATGTCACACAAAACTGACTCAACTTGCACCGTCCATCTATGTCAACTGGATGCACTTCCTTAGATTTCATGTGTTTCTTAACTAACAGTATAACCCCTCCTTCCTTTCTATCCTGTCCACCCTTTCTGTACCCAAATTCCAGTTCTGCATGCATTCCTTATATCTGTATATGACACCACATTTCTGATATCCCAACAATATCTGCTTTTGATGTCTTCACTAGCACTTCAAATTCATCAACTTTACTTACTATACTCCTAGCATTGGTGTGTATGCACCTGTTCTTACTTTTAGTTACTCTAACATAGCCGATGTATTTACTTGTTTCATGACTCCTAGTAGTTCCTGGAATCCCCAGCAACTTGCTTTCTGGGCTGCTGCTCATTCCAATAGAAGCAGTGTAAGAATCACTTTCACCTCTGCTTGCGGCTACTGTTAATCTTTTAGTCTGTGAATCCCCCCCCCAAGCTAGCAGTTTTCCGACCAACCTAACATTGCCTCGATAGCATCAGCAAATATTCTTGCACTGTTTCTATTTAAGCGTATCCCATCCCTGTAGAAGCAATCTCTCCTGTTAATAAGTACAGACCATGCTGAGAAAAATTCTACTCCATGAGCCTTGCACAGTCTCTCCAGGGCTAAATTGATTGACAAGGCTCTCATCATATACTCCCTCCTATTGTGTCTTGGCAGGATTGCAGACACTTTCAAATTTAATACTAACTCGCAACTTTTTCTCAACATTGTCCTGTACTTGTTAGTTTGATTATTGATTTATATTAATGAAAGCAGATTATGTTTCAGTAGCTTAAACACAAGATGACAAAAAAAGAAAAAGACACGAAACAACATGTTGAATGCTGTATGTTTAGCGTAGGCAACCTTTAAATGTTTTAATTTAAATATTTCCAATCTGTTTTAAGAAAATGGTGGCTTATGTGATACGCAGCTACGTTTCTTGCATTATAATTTGTGTATTTCAGAGAAATTGTACAAGCAGTTTGTTAGTATGAATAAGTGTCACCACGAGTAAGTTAAACAGTAAGAACCCCGTATCTGCAGTGGATATGTTCCGAGACCTACCATGGATGGCTTAAACCGCGGATATAAGCGAACACCTGCTGATCCCATATATAACATGATTTTCTTGTACATACATACGTGTAATAAAGTTTAATTGATAAATGAAACCCACAGTAAGACTTTACCAACATTAAATACGGTAATAATAAAGTACAGCAGACTCAAGATTTACCAGGATTGGATTAACCGGGACACTTCAAGACTCCAAATTAAAAAAAAAAAAAATCAACCAGAAATCATAAAATTCAAGTAATAACTAGAATAGGTATAAACAGATATTTTGCAAGTCATAAATAAGCGACAAGAACCAGCGTTATAAGTCATCATTGGGAGATTAGTGTACCTATTATCTTGCAACCCCCACTGTCTTCACACCTATCACTCAAAACAAAAAAAAAAAAAAAAAAAAAAAAAAAGAGAGGCCAAATGTTTAGTTTGATTTAGTGCATCGCGTCAATTGTTGTTCCATCGCAACGCAAAAAGAAAAATTGTTTTCTTATTTATGTCAGGGGATGTTGGTTTTTTTTGTTTAGAAATCGCGCAAATGATGGGCAAACACGAGTTGTGCTTTCAAATTAAACAAAAACTTGAAATTATTCAAAAGTTTGAAAACTGTGCATCCATTAAATCTTTAAAGAACCATTATAATGTTGGTAACCAAACCATACACGACATTGTAAAAATTAAAGGGAAGTATCATATTGGACACGCAAGTAGTACGTGTTAAGTGGTTTTGTTTTTTTTTTCCGTAGTTAACCCCGGGTAACTGAATCAGCGGATACCAAATCAGTGGATACGGTGCCACAACTGTATATAACTGTATATAGAATAGGGTGTAAGTTAATTTTGCAAGATAACGTCATAAAATTTTCAGTTGTATGTAAAATATCGGATTTATTAGCTGTTGCCTCAGAAATGTTAATATTAATGAGATTAGCTCTCTTCCTATGATAAAAATTATCACTTTTATGGTGTTATAGGGCCCACAAGAATTTGAGAAAACAATGAAATGTCGTTTCTGTTACCAGACTGATGAATCTGAGCACAGTTGTCAGGAGAATACAACTTGTCGTGTTGTAAGCGCCCCTCGTCAAAGATACATAGCCAAGTGTGAGGTTCACAGTCATATTATATGTATGGGTAAGATTTAAAATGAATGATTTAATTTTCTAAAGCTCAGTCCTGTCTTATTTCTTGCAAAAAAGTGTAATGTTAGCAAGTATGCATCTATCTTTGACACTAAAATTTCTAAACAAGATCACACATCTCAATTAGGAAATGTGTTGATAAATTATCAAACAGTTCTAGAGATAAATAAGTTATAATTCTAGTGCAATAGTTGCACTAGAATTATAACAAGTTACAATTAAAAAAAAAAAAAAAAGTTACACACACTATTATATATATAACTTTGTACAAAACTAATGAGAAATTAAGATAAAAGGTATGTGGATTTTATTCTTATAATATTTGGTAGCCTACAGAAAATTTTCCTTTTATGATAGAAACAATGTAATTTGTTAATGAAAAGGCCTGTTGAAGACATTCTAAAGAATAATTAGTTTTTTCCATGTGACAGAAGAATTTTCTGTTTAGCAATCTAGATTTTTTGTTGAAACTAATGCATTATGTATCAGTTTTTTTGAATTCTTAGACTATTTGATTTTTAGTTAATCAAATAGTCTTTCAGAAATCAGTCATCTATAAATCCCAAAAAAATCTGAATAAGGGGGAATAAACCAGTGGATTGTATATAATGTTGTGCATGTGGTTTGCAGGGTAACACAAAGAAAAATACACCATTACATAATTACCTATGTTATCCTTAGCTCTCTCTGTCTTTCTTTTGTGGTGAGGCACTGCCACTTCTCCATACTGAGAGGATTTCAGTTCAACTACAAACTTATCATTTATCCCCTCTTCTGCTCCCTGGAACAGCTTTTTCCTCTGTGTATTTCCTGAAAATTACACCTTACAGAAATTCAAGTCTAGTGTTAACATGATTTTTCCGTTCTCAGACCTTTCATAGTACTAGTGTACTATACAACTTTGGATTTGGTTTCATCAACTTTGGATTTGCTATAAACAGAAGAGAGAAAGAGATTAAATTACACTGTAAGCAAAATCTGAAATTTTTTTTTCGATTTGGATGGTTTCAGTTTGACATCGTCCTGTATTGTAAAGATATTAAAGTGATGTTATTAAATAGCAGTCTCTGAACAATACCGAAAGCAGTCCTGGTAATAATGACTTTAGAAAAGTAGAGCCTAGATTTAGCTTGAAAAATGGCAGTGGGAGGAAGCAGTAGGAATAACAACTGGTTTAAGAAAGCAAAAATAAAAACAGACACCTGTTAAATATTGGATTATAAATTTTCATAAATATTTGGAAATTCTTTCATTTTCAATAATTTAGGGGTGTGGAGATTAGTAAAATAAGAGGTACAGAAAAGGAACTATACAGAAGTGCAACAACTGTCACAGAACTGATTTTGACTATTACATAATTAGAATTAAATTATATATTGCAGAAAACTGTTGCCATGTATTTTGATACAATTATTCTGATGATGAATAATTGTACTCAAGAGGTTTGGCAGTTTTTTTTTTGTTAGTTGGTGCATCAGCTTCTATGGCCATAATGCACCTCCCAAGGTTTTTGCATTTTACTCTGATCCAAGCCCGAGGCAGGATTCAAACCTGCGACCTTTGGGTTGCCAGGCAGGCACTTTACCTGGCTAGCCCGGTCGGCAGTTTGGCAGTGGTGTGGGACGAGATAGCTATTGTAGAAGAGTAGCATGCAGAACAGTGAGCTTCTTCCCAAGTAATTCTAACTGGCTTAACGTTCTATTGATTCTTGAATATGCGAAATCCCAAAGTATTTTTAGATATTCCTTTTTAACTTCTTTTGTCTTTTTATAAAAAAAAAAAAGTTGTAATATACTGCTAGTAATTACAAACTTAAAATTACCTGAGCAGCCTTTGTTCAACATAATTGTACAATAGTGTTCAAATAAATGATAGTTAGCAAGACTACGATAAAAACTATACTTCCTTAAAAAGTTTGAAAGTGTTCCCTACTTAAAATAAGAGTGACTATTCAGAATTAAACAGGAAACTTCTGAACATTTATTTTATATATTTAAAAAAATATTTTTATCACCTTATACATAATATATGTGTGCCCTGTATTCTATTTTATATAGGAAATAGAGTGTTTGCAAAAAGTTTACTTTGCAACTGGACAAGAGGACACAGTTGGAGTACAGCATTGTTATTAAGGTATTAAGCTTTGAATATACAATAAACCTTACAAATGAAATTGATATTACCATTTTACTTCAATATAAAATTGCTACTGACTTGTTTGAAATATTTTTATTTTCACATTTTTGCACTCCCATACATTATGAAAATACACAAAATCAATCCAGTTTTTCATTCTTTGTCATTTCCAGTGCTGTGTGCACCCATTACTGCAGCCACATTTTAACATCGCTCAAGTTCAGCACTGTTGAAAATCCACTGTATATTGGACAGGGTAGATTTTACATACATTTACAGGTGTTCTGTAAATAAATTTGTTTGTGAAGGGGTGTCTAACCAATTTGATTGACTATGGTGCAGTCACAAAGGAACTGGAAGCAAAAAATAATTTTGATATCATATACTTGGATTTCAAAAAAGCTTTTGATACTGTTGCACATAAAAGACTGCTGTACAAATTGAAACAGTGTGGCATTAATGGCAATTTACTACTATACATAAAGGGGCAGTTGAGTGGTAGAGAGGACAGAGTGGTTATCAATGAATTACTGCTCTTCGTGGCCTAACTGGAAGATACCACTAATGTTATTAGTGGTATCCCCCAGGGTTCATTGCTGGGCCCATTGTTGTTTTCTGTATTTCATTGTTAAAGGCATACCAGTATTTCAAATAATACAAAGGTTGACAGGGTGGTTAATGATAGTAATGACGGTATGCTGCTGCAACAGGACCTAGAAAAATTGGGCAAATGGGCTGAGAAATGGCAAGTTTAACATTGACAAATGCAAAGTACTGCATATGGGTAGTAGTAACCTCAGAGTAACACCAACTCTGTGGTACTACACTCGGGGTTGTGGAAAATGAAAAAGATCTGGTGGGGGGTAATTCTGCAGTCAGATATGAAGTTCTCTGAGCAGTGCAGACAGTCTGCCAGGACACCTCATGGGATTTTGCCAATGATATACAGAAACATTGTTAGCAGGAATGAGGAGGTCATTATTCCACTGTATAAGGCAACAGTCAGGCACATTTTGAGTACTGCATACAGGTCTGAATGCCCCATTTTAGGAAGGATGCAAAGCTGCTGAAATGGGTACAGAAAAGGACATCGAGATTAGTGAGGAGAACAAAAGGGTGCTCTTACCAAGAAAGGCTTCAGTTTTGCAAATTGCAGCATCTGGAGACTAGGCACTTGCGAGGTGATCTGATTTATATGTAGTACTAATGTTACTTGGTTATTAAATAACGAAACTGCATGCACAGCCACTACACACCAAGCGCTGCCTGTGAAACAAAGACAGCAGTTGACCCTGAACCTTTCCCAATTCTGCCAAGTCACTTTACAACGCACTCATTCACTTTGCAGTGAGACAGATTTTCATTACTTTGTGTTTGTGAAGTTTGCTGGAAAAATGACAGACAAAAGAATTGAACAACGAGTCAACCTCAAATTTTTAACGAAACTAAGAGAAAACACTAACACTGAAAGTTATGAGTTATGGGAAAGATATTATGTCAAGAACTCATGTGTTTGATTGGCATAAAATATTTTCAAAAGGAAGAGAGAATGTGGAAGACTATGAATGTCGACCGGGCTAGCCGGGTAAGTAAAGTGCCTGCCTGGCAACCCAAAGGTCGCAGGTTCGAATCCCGCCTCGGGCTTGGATCAGAGTAGTGCAAAAACTTTGGGAGGTGCATTTTGGCCACAGAAGTCGATGTGCCAACAACTAAAAAAAAAAAAAAAAGACTATGAATGACTGGGCCATCCAAGACTGTGTCAGAAATTTTGAATCAAGATCAAAGCATACAGACTTTGAGGAGACTTCAAATTTGTGAAGATGTTTTGAAAAAAATTGAAGAAGATCTAGACTTTCTGAGTGCTGTAATTACTTGCAGTGAAAGCTGGCTATTCCAGTAGAACCTGGAAAATAAAAGATAGTCAGTGCAATGGAAGATAAAACAATCCTACAGATCAAAAAAAAAATGTTAAAATCAAAAATGAAAACAATGCTTCTTGTTTTCTTTGATACTAAAGAAATTATTATGGCTGAATACATTCCAGAAAATCACACTGTTCAATGAAACATACTATATTGAAGTTCTGATAAGGCTGCATGAAAAAATTCGAAGGAAGAGACCTGAATTGATGAAGGATTGCTGGATGCTCCATTAAGGCAATGCTCTGGCACATAATGCACTCTCTGTTTGCCAGATTCTGGCAAAAAGACAAATACCTGTGTGTGAACATGCACTATACTTGTTGGACCTATCCCTTTGGGTCTGTTTTTTTTTTTCCTTTCTTAAACTGAAAACTGTACTTAAGGGAACCAATTTTCAGAAAAAACGACCAAAGTATTAAAAGTGCTTATAGAAGATGATTTCCAGAAATGTTTCTGTGCTTGGAAGAAACGTATGGAATAGTGTGCACAAGCCCGAAGCAATTATTTTGATGGGGATAATTTGTAATATACAAAGTATTTTATTATGTTTATTTTATTGCCATAGTCTCATTATTTAATAGCCATGCCATGCCTGATGATTTAATTGCTTATTTCTAATGTAATCCACTAAAGCGTTCTTCAGAGAGAGAGAGAGATTCAATGTTTAAATATTTAATTTATTTTATTATAATGTTAGCCATTTTCATTTATGTTAATTTTTCCAGTTTATTAGATACATTTATTTACCCCAGCAATAAAATGTGCGTTCTTTATAATTATCATATGCCTGCATACAAGGTCTTTTGTAGATGATGTCAGAGAAAGTTCTTAGTCACCAAAGTAATAATCCTAAAGTTCTTACATTTCTTTACAAAGTTCTATCAAAATAATACAAATGCTTAGTATGAAAGTGATTAAAGCATAATTTTTTGGCCATTTCTAAACTTGTAATTAGGTTTTGATGACTACATCTTTATTATTTTATCCCCCATCTTTTTTCTTTTTTTTTTTTTATAGTGCAAAAAAGAACAAACTTTTTTGGCGAAGGTAGAGCAAGCCAACACGAGAACTGCGGGAAACTTACCGGGCAAACTCACTGTCTGCTACCGCAGTTGCTCCCTGCATTCTCGGTAAACAAATAGTGTATGTTATCGGTAGTGGCAATAGAAGTTGATAACAATGTATTGATTAGTTTTTTTCTCATTATTAAAAGCAGATTATTGGAGTTCACGAGCGTAATGCCTTTGTGGCTGAAATTTACTTATGGGTACACCCTCCAGACCGCCTCAGTCTTAGGGTGTTTATCCCCCCCCCCCTTCCCATTGTTTTAAAATAGGAATACGACTTCTACAGAATTGTTTTAAAATAGGAATACGACTTCTACAGATGGTGCATGTTATCAGAAGTGGCAGTAGAAGTTCGTTTCCTGTCGGGGAAAAAACAATGGGAAGGAGAGATAAACTCCTTAAGACCAAGACAGTCTGTAGGGTGTACCGTAAGTAAATTTCAGTCCAATTATGAACTCCAATAATCTGCTTTTAATAATGAGAAAAAACTAATAAATATATCGTTATTGATTTCTACTATTGATGGTGTTTTATCAGTAGTGATGCCACTACCTATAACACACACCATCTGTTTACCGAGAATGCAGGGAGAAAATGTAGTAGTGGAAAACGAGTTTGCCAGGTCAGCTAAGCGAAGTTTCCCCCATGGTTCTCATGTTGGCTTTCTTTACCTTAGCCACTTTTTTTTTTATAAAGGGAAGTCAGAAATAAAACTTTTACACTTATATAGCATTTTTACTGCTAGTTTAATTTATTTTCTTAATGCTATTGCAGTACTGTGCTTGGAGGTTTTGGTGTTGACAGGTTCTATCTGGGTATGTGGCAAGAAGGTATTGGGAAACTCTTTAGTTTTGGAGGCTTGGGAGTGTGGACACTTGTGGATGTTATTCTGATTGCTGCTGGTTACCTAGGTCCTGCAGATGGTTCTCTGTATTTTGCATAGGAAATAATTATAATTTTGAAAGATACGGAATGGTTTGTATTTTTTTCCTCTTTAAAAACATTATATATTTTTTATTGTTGCTTTCAGATTATATATTATTGAAGCTAATAAGTAGAAAAACAACTGGAGTGTGGTAGAAGTCTGCTAATCCCATGTGCATTGTACCTAATGGATGCCAGTTTAAATGGGCCATAAAAAATCAAATATAATGTGTGTATGCATGTAATAAAAGAGCCTTAAATAATGGAAGTAAATGTATGAAGCAACTAGATTTTAGTATACACTTCATTTTTTAATAATATGTGCATAACTCACTGTGGGAGAAATTGCATAATTAATTGTACAGAGCTGAAATTTAAACAATAGTCAGGACATTGCAAAAAAAAAAAAGAAGTTCTATAAAGAAAGGAAAATGACATTACTGTAGAAGAATTATACAAATTATACTTGGTAGCAAATTCCATGTAAGAGCAATTAAGAACAGGCAATAATAGAATGGATAAAAAATTCACCATGAGCTTATAGCTTTGTTAGTCAAGCTCAATTATTAAAATATGGCAATTTGTTGACTGCTCTTTGCAGATGCTTCAAATGTAACATAGACCTCTATCATAAAATGGGTTATGTAAAATGATTAGAAATTTCAGGAGGCTGTTAAATTGTCTGTATGCCATAGCAAAGGAAGGCCACCAGTTTCTGAGGACATTATTAATGAAATTGCTGTTGCAGTCAAGAATGCAACCCTTAAGTTACATATGTCCACTAATGGCAGAACGTTGACTACACCATGGAACTCTTATAGGTGTCATCACTGAATGGGACCTCATGAACACGTCAGATGAAGAGCTGAAACAAGAACTACAAGATCAAGGCGTAATAAATGTCAGAAGAATAATGACAAAAAAAGATGGCATACTAGTTCCTACTCGTAACCTAATACTCACTTTCGATAACCCTAAACCACCAACAGCGATCAAAGCAGGTTATCTTAATTGGCATGTTAGAACGTGGCAATTAAGATAACCTGCGATAAGATAACAAGTGCCAGAAGTTTGGGCACTCGCAGACAGTCTGCAGAGGAGCATCTGCCTGTGCTGCATGTGGATCCACTGCACACAAAAACATTGAATGCGCAGCTACAACACCTAGTTGTCCAAACTGCAGAGAGGCACATCTGGCATTTTCTAAGGAGTGTTCCCTTTGGAAACGTGAAAAACACATACAGCGATACAAAATTGAACACAATGTCACCTATCAAGAGGCCAGGAAATCTTTACGAGCCCTGAATACTAATAAACCAACCTATGCTCAAGCAACAAAAAGACATATCAATTGTAACTCAAACGGTGGTAACCATACCACCAAGTGAATCGCTGTCTGTGGGCAAGGTCAGTATTGGACTGTACCAGTAAACCAAATGACTACCAAACAAAGTAAAGCCATAAATACTCCAATTAGTGTACAACCAGATGCCTCCCCTCAGCAAAACTACTAGTCCTGATGCATTCTGATTGCCGAACAGATTGCATGGACTTAGAAGATAGCTCGCAGCAAGATGAGCACATACTAGAACTTTTCACTGACGAAGGATATGGACACTGGAAAACCAAACTTTCCAAAGAAGGGGAAAGGGAACCTGAGAGAAACAAACCATCAGCCCCTTGAAAACAAATCGAGGGTTCTACTAAACCCAAATAATGCTTACATTTCTGCAGTGGAACTGTAGAGGATATTGCAGTAATTTAAATGACATCCAAGATCTCCTCACACAATATGATCCCATCGCTTTCTGCCTTCAGGAAACCAACCTAACCCCACATATAACTATTTCTCTCCGGAACTATATAATTTATCAGCAAGATTGTGTTGTACACAACCCTAACAATCTAGTGCATGGAGGTGTGGCATTGATAACTAATGCTCGAATGCCCTCCAAACCACTCCCATTAAAAACAAACCTTGAGACAGTTGCAGTGCAAGTCAATGTTAATTTTGACTTGACTATCGTCTCACTATACTTACCTCCTAATCAAAAAATAAGCTACAAGAATAGTGGTACAACTTCCTCAAACCTACTTATCCTAGGGGACCTCAATAGTCATCATCTGTTATGGGCAAACCAAAACGAGGACAAATTATAGGAAAGTTACTTGACCAGCACAATTTGATTACGCTCAATAATGGCGCGCGCACACACACACACACACACACACACACACACACACACACACACACACACACACACACACACACACATTTACCTACAGGACCTACTTCAGCAATTGATGTCTCTCTCTCTCTCTCTCTCTCTCTCTCTCTCTCTCTCTGGTGAGCATCCATATATCCTCTATTTGGATGGACTATTCTTAGCAATCCATTAAATAGTGACCACTACCCAGTGATATGCCGAATTGATACAAACATCCCCCATTTTTCTAACAGAACTGACAAATGGAACCGTTTTTAAAGCTAAATGGGATATATACAATCAATTAGCAATACTGGAAGAAAAGCGGGTCCAGCAAACATCCATTAACTTCTTGGCCACAGATTATATATCTAACCATATACTACAAGTAGCAGACTAAGCGATTCCAAAGCAATCCAACAAAATATCAGCCATCAAAATTTTGGTGGAATAATGAATGCAGCATGTGTAAAGAAAAGAACAAAGCATGGAACATCTTCAGGAAGTTTCCAATGGCTGCAAATCTCATTTGCTTTAAACAGGCTCGGGCAAAAGCAAAACGTATTAGGCAGACTAGCAAAAGGGAAGCATGGAGATGTTTCACCTTCACAATTACAAGAACCACAAAAACGCAAACGATATGGGCCAAAATACGACATTTTTACTAAAAACATCCATGCATCAACCTTCTCATACTAACTGTAAACGGTTGTGATGTTACAACATCAGTGGAGATTGCAAATGCATTGGGCGAATCATTCATGAAAATCTCAGCCACGACATCTTACACACCTCATTTTCAAGTACACAAGGCACAAGCTGAAAAGCATTTCATCAACTTTGAATCGGCATCTAGTACCGCATACAATCTCCCTTTCACAATGACAGAATTGCACTATGCTTTAGCAACTATCAAACTCACTGCAGCAGGACCAGATGGAATACACTACATCAGGCGTCGGCAACCTATGACCCGCAGGTCACCAAGTGACCCACTTAGTTCCGCAAATAAAGTATAATATATAAAACATAAACATGAAACAAACACTTTGAGAAAATATAAATAATAAGATTAACATTTTGGTTTGATTACAAAGTTGCAGAAATGAACATAGGCGGAATACAGCGACATTGTCCGAACGAATCTCATCACTACTCGACGAACGTTTATTCAGGTCACCAAGTGACCTGAATAAACCGCAACTAAGTGGGTCACCAAGTGACCCACTTAGTTCCGCAAATAAAGTATAATATATAAAACATAAACATGAAACAAACACTTTGAGAAAATATAAATAATAAGATTAACATTTTGGTTTGATTACAAAGTTGCAGAAATGAACATAGGCGGAATACAGCGACATTGTCCGAACGAATCTCATCACTACTCGACGAACGTTTATTCACTCCTATTGGTCGGCTGGGTGCTCTGACTGCGTGCCACCTGCAGCCGACCAATAGGAGCCCTGTCCACCTGCTGATCACACATCTACTCTTGTTTACGTTTACTTCGTCTTTAATGTGAATAAACAGTAGTTCAGTTCAGAAGCACGAGAACAGTTACCTAAGTGAAATAATTATTATTTTTATTACCATGGACAAACAAACAGCAAAAAAGAGATTATTTCAAGATGTGTGGACTAAAAGGTATGGATGTATGGAAAATGGTGACAAATTGATATGTACTTTATGTACAGATATAATTACCACTAGGACTTACAATATTGAGCGACACTTTTCTTCAAAACATAAAGATGTGAGTGAAATGCCAAATGATGAAAAATATGAATACATTGCTCAACGTGTATTAAATTATGAAAAACAAAATAAATTTTTGAAGAGATTTGTTACCAGCCACAATTACGGTACATCTGCCAGCTTTGTTGCAGCTCTTAATATTGGTACCAACGGAAAACCGTGTAGAGACAGTGAATTTTTGAAAAACGCATTCATAAATTGTTCCAAACACTTATTCAATGACTTCGCAAATAAAAAACAAATAATTGAGAGAATTAAAGAAATGCCATTGTTGGCCAGAACAGTTCAGCGTCGCATTGATGATATGGCAAAAAATATTGACGCACAGGTCAAAAATGATTTGTTATCTAGTGACGTAATTAGCATTGCACTCGATGAAAGTACCGATGTAAATAGTATGGCTAGGCTGGCAATTATTATTAGATTTGCATCAATAAATAGTTCGAACGTTAATGAAGAACTATGCGTTCTTGCTTCAATGAATGACACTACCAAAGGCATTGATATTTTGTGTCAAGTACAAGAGTTTACAAATTTCAAAAATGGGATAATATTGGATTTAAAAAGTAAATTGTTTTCCATAACAACTGATGGTGCTCCAGCTATGAGAGGAAAAAATGTTGGATTTGTGAAACTAATGGAAAATGAACTTGGCCAGCCACTTTTATCGTTCCATTGTATCATACATGAAGAAAATTTATTTGCAAAGGCATCTACGCAACAACTTAAGGATGTAATGGAAAGGGTTGTTAAGATCGTAAACATAATAGTAGCACGATCTGCATTAACACATAAGCGCTTCAAAGGTTTTTTGGAGGAAATTGAATCGAAATATGGAGATTTGCTGTTACATGCTGAAGTATGATGGTTATGTCGAGGCAAAGTTCTTAATAGATTTGTAGAGTGCTTTGATGATATACAAATATTTCTTTACGAAATCGGTGAAAATGATCTCGAACTCAATGATAAATAATGGTTTTTAAGACTTTTGTTCTTAACAGACATAATGAACCATTATAATGATTTCAACGTACGACTCCAAGGAAATAACCACACAATTTTGAAAATGTACAAGGAATGGAAGAGTTTTTGTTCGAAATTAATATTATTTGAAACTGACTTAAAAACTAAAATATTTCTTTTCTTTCCCTTACTAAAAAGCCAATATGAGAAAGAAAATATCAATGAAAGCAATCTAAATATGTTCAAAAGTTGTATTTTGAATATTAAAAGTGAATTTGAAAGTAGATTTCAAAGTTTTAAGAAGCACGGCGAAATGTTCACATTTATAATACAGCCCGACGAAATAGAGGAAAATGTTTTAGATTTGCAGTATTTTGAATATCTTAAAATTGATAATTTAAGTTTAGAAATGATTGATTTTAAAAGTTCAAAGTTGTGGACGGACAAATTCAAGACATTGCAGAAAGATTTAGAAAACACGGAAGATAATCATCTTCTCATGATATCATCGTGTTGGGCATCACTTCCTATGGAGTTTTCATCTTTGAAAAAAATTGGCTTTGCCATTTTGTCCGTGTTCGGTTTTACTTATAAATGTGAGCAAATATTTTCACACATGAAATTTATTTTAAGTAAGAACAGGAGCAGATTAACTACTGAAAATTCAAGACGCTTGTATTCATCTTAGGGTGACTAAGTATGAATCAGACTTGACTAAATTGACGTCACAAATTCAGCATCAGGGGAGCCATTGATAACGAAGAGAACGCTTATAAATTATTAATGAACTAAAACTTGACAATTATATTTGTTTTTATAATAATTAGAATTATAATTTTTTTTTTTTTTATGTTTAGTTTAAAAGCATATTGTAATAGTTTTCTCAATGAAATTTATCTTATTATTCACTAACGGACTGTTTTAAGATGAAAATACCCATTGACCCGAACTGTCTTCTTCCTTAATAGTCACATTTTGGTTGATTTTGACCTGCAGCCAAAAAAGGTTGCCGACATCTGCACTGCATCATGATAGCACAACTTAATGAACCAGCCCTTAAGATATTGTTACTTTTTTTATAATAGAATTTTCAAAGAGAATACCTTCCCCGGACAAATGGCATCATGCTTATGTTTTGGCATTTCCAAAACCAGGAAAAGATCCTACAAATCCACATTACCGACCTATTGCACTCAACAGTTGTATGAGCAAAGTCCTGGAAAAACTGATCAATGCCCACCTAACCTAGTTTCTAGTCCAAAAAAACCTTAACTCAGTACAATGTGGTTTCCGTGAAGGCAGATCCACTCTTGATTTACTGATCAGAGCAGAAATAAACATCCATGATGCTTTTGTACGAAACGAACACCATGTCATGGTTATTTTTGGCATAGAAAAAGCATTTGACACAGCTTGGCGGTATGGCATAATGCGAAACCTATACGATCTAGGACTATGCGGATACCTGCCAGAGTTTATCAGAAACTTCCTACACCATCGCTACACCATTCCTACACATTTCAAGTTAGAGTCAACAACCAGTTATCTTTAAATTTTATCCAGAAAGAAGTAGTTCCACAAGGTTCGGTACTGAGTGCCACCCTATTTAACATAATAATGAATTCCATAACACAGGGTCTACCACAAACAGTGTCCACTATCCTGTATGCCAATGACTTCAGTGTCTCCTACCATTCGCATAAGATGCGAGTGGTAGAAAGTCAGTTGCAAGGTGCCATCAACAAGGTTGTAAAATGGTCACAAAACAATGGCTTTCACCTCTCGCCCCAAAAGACTTGGGATACACTTCTGTAGGAAGCGTAACCTACATCCAGACCCAGAGCTTTACCTAGAAAATCAAATCATCCCAGTGGTTTGCAGTGTCTGCTTTCTTGGTGTGGTTCTAGACCAAAAACTTGCCATCCTCAAACATATAAAACAACTCCGGATTACTTGCCTTAAGAAGCTAAACATCTTAAGAGTACTATCTGGCACAACATGGGGGAGTCTACTGTTACACGCTACTGCATTTGTATCATGCATTAATATGGCCATGTCTAGACTATGGCTCTGTGGTCTTCAGCTCTGCTAGACCAAGTACCTTACATTGGCTTGATCCCATACACCACAGTTCTCTTTGTCTAGCACTAGGGGCATTCTGTACATTGCCAGTCCAGAGCTTATAGGCTGAAGCGACTGAAACCTCTTTACATCTACGCAGACAAATGTTTCTGTTAAACTACGCAACAAAAGTCAAAGGGCAGCTGGACAACCCTACTCGGATGGACTTTTCTCGCTCAAATGGGAGAACCTTTATAGAGCCTACACATCTAAAAACCCATCAACAGGGATTTGCCTGTGTTCCCTGCTCAGTGATTGGCAAATTGACCTTAGCACAATACAGCCTGTCACTTCGCATACAGTTCCACCTTGGATGTATCACATACTGCTGTGCGACCTTTCACTCACGTCGTTGGGGAAACACACCTTATCCCAACAGAACATGCTGCAAATTCATGCTGCATTGAGAACCCAGCATGCAGAGTAAATGCCAATCTACATGGATGGATCTAAAACTGACACCCATGTTGGTGCAGCAGCAGTATTTCTCAACCTTACCATAGCCAAAAAATTCCCCATTGGATGCAGTAGCTACACTGCAGTACTATGCTACCTACATAGCATTAAATTTCACCTTCTCAACAAATATTTTGCACAGCACTATCTACACAGACTCAGTTAGTGCTATCAAAGCTGTACAGCAGAATAAAAGTCATCACAATCCCTTACTCTTACACATTTGGAACGCCATGACCAAGTTAAATAAGAACAAGCAACAAATTCTCTTTTGTTGGATCCCTGGTCATGTTGGAATTGCCGGAAATTAATGTGCTGACCTATCTGCCAAAACTGCTACAGATCCTGTAGATCAACCCTTTAGCATAATACTCTATGATTTCAAGTTAATTATAAAGAAGCGAAGTCTTGAGCAATGACAACATATCTGGCAAAATCAAGTTGGTAACAAACTGCTCCATACGTATAAAGAAAGATCTCAGGCCTTGGAAGTCGAGTATACGTGAGAACAGACATGAAGTAGTATTAGCTCGGCTACAAATAGGTTATACATACATGACATATCTCTATCTTCTTGCATGCATTGATCCACCACGGTGCAACGCTCAGCTCACTGTCCAGCATGTACTTGTTGATTGCTCCAAATACAATACTGATCAGTAAGCTATGTTTTAACTCATTTTACTCAACAAACACCTCTTTCAGCATTTCTGACCACCTAGCAGACATGCCACATGTAACCAAAATTTTTGGTTTCCTCAAACAGATAAAAACTGTACAATGCAGTATAAATTTGAATAATGTCTATGCAGATATAACTATGTATTTATAGCAAAGGCCATAATGCACCATAGTTAGGCGCATTATGGCCTTTGCTGCCCTTGTGCCATAAAACCTACAAATAAACAACAACCAAGGAACTCTTATGTTCAACTGTCTGCGAGTACTGTCTATTATACCCATTGGGCATACAGATTGTTATGATAGCGTAACTCTGTACTTCTGGCCTATTAGCCTTCCATTCTATATTTTCCTCCATGCTTTTCCTATTTTATATTAGATATTTATCCACAGCAAGAGTAAGTCCTGCCTTCTTATAATACTTGCATGACACCAATCCTTCCATCTACTTGGCCTGTTACCATTCATTTTTGGTTCAAGCTTAGCTAATTTAGTATTAGCTAAGCTGTATAGTGCAAGGAAGCTATAGGCTTTTAGCTGCACTAGCCAAAGATGGCTATTGCAACAAATGTAATAATAATAATTAAATAAAAAGTAGCATATAAAATATATAATAAACAAACTTAATAATAAAAATGAATATATAAAAAAGAAAATAAATGATCCAGCTGAACTTTGAATTTTCCCAAGCTGTCAGCCGTACTATCCATTGGAGGTAATGAAAACTTCATACAATCCAGTCTAAATCTCTTTCCCCATAATTTGAATTTATTGTCCCTAATTCTGGAATCATTTATAATAGAGAAAATTTAGCAGTTATTCATTTTAGTGTCCCCTCTCAGAGTCATATAAAGCTCAATGAAGTCCACTCTAAGGTGCCTGCTTACTAAACTCTGTAGCCCAAAAATTCAAAATGTTTCCTCATACATGTGCCCTTTTGAAGATTTTGTTAAGCAAGTTGCTTGTCTTTGATCCTTTCAAGAAGCTAGATGTCTTTCTTAGATGTAGTTTCATACTTAGACTTATTCCAGGTATGAAATGTGTCTTACAAAGTTACTTTTGGGGTTGCTATTCCTCAGGTGTAAGACTGCATTTTACTGCATTAAAACATAGTCTACTTTTATGACCATCCTTGATTCCCATCCTGAAGGAGTACTGCTTGCTGCTGGTTATTAACTACCCTTCTAATCTTCACGTCGTCTGCAAATTTTGACAGAACATCTCTATCTTTTCATTGTTGTCTTTATAAAAATCAGATTAACAACAGTGGTCCCAGAACCAATACTTGTGACCCCATTTCTAACATTAGAGTTATCTTCTGCAGGGTAACTCTTAATTTCAACTCTCTGCCTTCCACTCTAAATTGATCTCAGAAACTTATCCCCGTGTTCCAGCTTATACAGTAACCTCTCATGAAGGCTTTGCTAAAATTTAAATAAACAATGTCAAATTTTTGTTGCTGTGTCCAGCTCGTGAGTAACTGTGCAAAATAGCCAACCAAGTTAGTTAAATGTAATTTTTGTCCTTATCGAAACTGTTGTGTACTCTTCACAGTTCCATTACCATGTGGCACCTCCATAGCCAGGTGGGCAGGAGCAGCAGTGAATAGCACATGCTTCTTGATTAAACCGGGGTTCGAGCCCGTGACCACCAAATATGGAGGATGCAGAAAAGTCAGGGAATTACCACCGCATATCCCCAGAGCAATATGGCCTTAGTTGCTGATGCTCCTAAAAACCAAACAACAAACAAACATTACTATATAAATGTCGCTGAATTTAAGGAAAACCATGTTTATCATGATTTTCCTTACTGCTGAAGCCAGTCTGACTTCAGTGCTTGGCGCCTCCGTAGCCAGGTGGGAAGGAGCAGCAGTGCATAGCACATGCTTCTTGATTAGACTGAGGTTCAAGCCCGTCACCACCAAATATGGAAGATGCGGAAAGGTCAGGGAATGACCACAGCATATCCCGGAGCAATATGGCCTTAGTTGCTAATGCTCCTAAAAACAAACCAAACCAAAAACTTCAGTGCTAAGGACACTGACTTCTCTGTAGTTACCTACTTCAATCTTTGAACTGCCTTTATGTATCCGTGATACATTGGCACTTCTCCAATCCACAGGAATCACTCCTGGGTCCAATAATGCTCTTATAGTGAACCTTAATAGTTCCATGCACTCTCATTTTACCTTTGTATCCTTCTACCTCACACCACACAGATTCTGTATTCGCGTGCATAAGTTATAATATTAGAAAAACTTTTGTTGCACTGAAACCACTTTTGCTGGAAGCATGGGCTAATAACCCTACCCATTCCATCTTGTCTATCCTTCTTAAAAACATTATACATACCATAGAGAAACTCATCCCCTATTTCTGGGTGTCACTGTGTTTTTGTTAGCCTTATCACATCAGCCTTAGTTGTCCTAACATTTTAAGGTCACAAAAGGTGATATTGTTGTACACGTTGGTACTAATGACGTTAAGAGTAGGAGAATGGCAGCATTACTTAGCACGTACAAGTCGGTGTTGAAAAAAAGCCACAAGTTAGGGTTGAATTTGAAAGTGTCTGCAATTCTGCCCAGACACCATAGGAGGGAGTATATAATGAGAACCTTGTCAATCAGTTCAGCCCTGGAAAGATTGTGGCTCATAGGGTAGATTTTTCTCAACGTGGTCTGTGTTGTTAACAGGAGAGACTGCTTCTACAGGAATGGAATACACTTAAATAGAAAGGGTACAAGAATATTTGCTGATTCTATCGAGGCAGTGTTAGGTGAGTTGGAAACTGCTAGCTCGGGGATACACAGACTAATAGATTAACAGTAGCCACTGGTAGAGGTGAAAGTGATCCTTACACTGCTTCTATTGGAATGAGCAGCAACCTCGAAAACAAGGTGAAGGGGATTTCAAGGACTGCTGGGAGCCATTGTGCAACAAGTAAATACATGGGCTGTGTTAGGATAACTAAGAGTAAGAATAGGTGCATGTATACTTGCATTGTACACCAATGCTAGGAGTATAGTTAAATTCAAAGAGCTTGAAGTGCTAGTCAAGACATCAAAGGCAGATATTGTTGGGATATCAGAGACATGGTGTCAAACAGCAATAAGTAGTGCAGAATTGGAATTTGGGAAGTACAATGTGTACAGAAAAGATAAGATACTGGTGTACCTACATGTACACCAGTGCTAGGAGTATAGTAAATAAATTTGTGGTGCTGGTGAAGACATCGAAGGCAGATATTGTTGGGATATCAGAGACGTGGTGTCACAGAGATAAGGAATGCAAAATTGGGATTTGGGGAGTACAATGTGTACAGAAATGATAGACAGGATAGGAAACAGTGGTGTAACTATGCCAATGTAGTGTGTTAGGGCCCACGACCAAAAAGGGAGCCCACTGCCCTCATGCCCAAAACAGAAAAAAATTTAATTGAGTAAAAATGTTAGTTTTTTAGTTATGTTTATGATAAAATTTACTATGGCTATGACAGTTTTTTTACACGAAGCATGTTTATTGTTAGCTAGCTACAAAGCAAATGCGAAACTACAGTGAATAGAGGTGAAATGGTATTAGCATATCTGCTGCTTCCAGTTTAATTTTTAACGATTTTTTATTTTTACCAAAACAAATATTTTTTGGGGAGGGGCACACTAAACTTTGTATTGGGGCCAAATTTTTTTAGATACAACACTGATGGGAAGGGAGGAGGAGTTATGCTGTTAGTTAAGAAACACAAAATCTAAGGAGGTGCATCCAGCAGTTATCATGGGTGGACAGTGCAATGTTGAGTAAGTTTGGTGTTGATGGGAGCACTGGGAAAGCAAAATTGAGAGTAGGAGTGTGTTATAGGCCTAATGACTGATGAGTACAATGAACAACTGAACAGAGAAATGGAGTGGGCCAGTAAATCAGATTGTATTATATTGGGGAATTTTAACTTACCAGATATTGACTGGAACTTGTGGGTTGGTCACTTGCACACTATCAAGGCTCTAATGGATTTTTTGGATGATTGTTTTCTACAGCAGCATGTTCAAGAGGCAACCAGAGGGAGTAATACTCTTGATCTGATTATCAGTAGTGATTCTTCATGCATTAAGATAATGCAGATAAAGGAACCACTAGGTGGCAGTGATCACAGTGTACTGATGTGGGATTTACTTAAAGATGTAACTACCATCAGAGGTAAAGGGAAGGATTTTTGCTTTCATAAAGGTGACTACGGTGGTCTGAGACAATTTTTAAATTGTATACAGTGGGACCAACTGATGATGTTACCAACAGCAAATTCAAAATGGTAAACATTCAAAGAATTAATTTTGAAAGCTACTAGGCTTTTCATACCAACTAAGAAATATTGTTCAGGGTTTAGGCCAAAATGAATGTCAGATGAACTAATGAGACTTATGGCAGAGAATAAAAATTCATGGTAACACAGAAGCCCGTGGTAGATATAAGGTTGTCTCAAAGCAGCTAAAGGTAAATTATGATAAATCTTTGTCAAAAGATGCAAAGAAAAACAGCAAAGAGTTCTTTACTTATGTAAACTCAAGAAGGAAGGTGATGAATCAGATTGTTGCACTTAACATAGATGATTCGATTGTTGGTGATCCTGTTGGCATAGCTGACAAACTGAATGAGTATTTTGCATCTACATTCACATATGAGGAGTTATTCAGGGAAGGGAATGCCAGAAGTTTATCAAACTCTGGCAGGGAGCTAAATGATTTTGTAATAACTGAGAGCAAAGTGGAGGAGAAATTGTCGAAGTTAAACATAAAAAGGCACCTGGAGTGGATGGATTCTATCCAGTTATATTGAAGGAGGCAGCAAAGGAAGTAAGCAAACCCTTATCCATAATTATGAGAGCTTCCTGGGACTGTGGGGAGGGCCCCATGACTGGAGATGTGCAAAAATGACACCAATTCATAAAGTAGAATCAAAGGGTGACAAATAATTACAGACCTGTTAGTTTAACATCTGTTCCAGGGAAATTAATGGAGGCATTGTTTAAAGCACTGCAGGATCATCTAGACAACACTGCAGTTGTAGCTGAGACACAGCATGGGTTTGTTAAGGGGAAGTCTTGTCTAACCATTTTAATTCGATACTACAATGTGGTCACAAAGGAACTGAATGCAAAAAATAATTTTGATATCATATACTTGGATTTTAGGAAAGATTTTTGATACTGTTGCACATGGAAGACTGCTGTACAAGTTCGAACAGTATGGCATTAAGGGCAGGTTACTGCAATGGATAAAGGGATGGTTGAGTGGGAGATGGCAGACAGTGGTAATAAACGGACACTGCTTGATGTGGACTAATGTTATTATTAAAGTGCCCCAAGGTTTGTTATTGGGTCCATTGTTGTTTTTTGAATTTATTAATGATATTGATGAAAGTATATAAGGTTTAATGTCGAAGTTTGCAGATGATACGAAGGTTGGCAGGGTTGTTAATGACACTAATGACAGCTGCAACAGGATCTAGAAAAGTTGAGCAGATGGGCTGAGGGGTGGCAACTGAAGTTTAACATTGACAAATGAAAAGTACTGCATACGGGTAGCAGTTACCCCAGAGTAATGTATCACCTGTGTGGTACTACACTCAGGGTGGTAGAGAATGAAAAAGACCTGGGGTTAATTGTGCAGTCAGATATGAAGTTTTCTGAGCAGTGCAGACTGTCTGAAAGAGTAGCCCACAGTGTTTTGTCAATGATATACAGGAATTTTTCTAGCACGGATAAGGAGGTGATTATCCCCTTGTATAAAGCAATGGTCAGGCCACACCTTGAGTACTATATACAGGTCTGGAGGTCTCATTTTAGGATGTTGAGTTGCTGGAATGAGTACAGAGGAGGGCAACGAGATTGGTGAGTAGAACAAAGGGTTCTCTTACCAAGAAAGGCTTAAGTTCTGCAAATTGCAGTGTCTGGAGACTAAGCACCTGCAAGGTGATCTGATTGAGGTGTATAAGGCCTTGAATGGTTTCAGCAAGCTGAATGCTGATGGGATTCTTCCTCTTGCCCAGATTAATTGCCTGAGAGGACATGATTTCAAATTGAGGAAAGACAGTTGTAGAATAGATGTGTGGAAATTTGCCTTGAGCCAGCAAGTGGTTGATTGCTGGAAAAATTTCCATCTGTTGTTGTGGAAGTTGACAGCTTAAATAAATTCAAGGCAGAACTAGACCAACGTTTGGAGTGAATAAATGGATGAAATGGGAAGGTCCTTTTTTTTTTTTTTTTTGGCTGAAGCTGTAGAGCTGAATATCATCATTCTTCTCTTTCCTGGTGATGTGATTCCCTTCTACTTCTGAGTCTCTCTCTCTGGGTAACTCAGGAATATTTTTTTTTTTTTGGCTGGTGCAGCAAAATTCTCAGGCTTCCTTGCACCTTATAGCTAATGATGATAATAATAATAAGCTTGCTTTCTTGCATCGTATGCCTCTACTAATGCTACCCGGGCCTTCGAATTAACTCATTTTATTGACAACACTCCTGACATGACTGGAGGCACAGTTAATGCTAAGTGTACAAGTATAATTGCATACTACTCTGAAACATCCCTTGAAGTTATTTACATTTGTTTCCTTATCAGATAAATGCATATCAGTAATTCCCCCCCCCCCCAACTAGTAGAACTATCCCCAAATTCTGAAGGTATCCTCACATGATATTGAGAAAGCCGTTGTACCCACCATTGTTTCAAATGGATTCTGTCTCTACAAAATATTTTCCTTCTTCTATAAGTATGGACCACGCTAATTTAAAAAAAAAAAAAAAAAAAAAGTCCCCCAAAAGCCTTGTAGAGCCTTTAAAGTTTTCCGCATATAATCCCTCCTGTCATGCCACGGCAGAATTAAGGCACATAAGCCTTTTGTGCTAACTTAGCATTTTTCAGTCTGTTTCTATATATTTTCCAGCAAATCATTTGTTTTTGTGCATTTAACATCATTAATCCCCACACGAATAAAATTTCTCTCATTATTCCCCCTGATGTGATCCTGTAGAAACGATGTGAAAAAAAAAAACTGTCTGGCATCATCGGTTTCCCTCTTCACATCCTTTCTACGGGCCCATATCTTCTTAAGTTTGCTTCGCTTTGCTCTTGATTGTATATTTGTTAGCCCAACATTTTTTCTTATTTCCTCATTTTTAATAATGTTTTGCCATTGCTTTCATCTGTTAGTTCCATTTATTCCTTGTTCCACCTGTAGTTCCTTGTGTTTAAAACTCATTTCTGAAGGTTCTAATTTTGATCAATTCCTTCATTGCTTATCTGGTTGCCTTTCTCACCACAAGTTAAAATGGACTTAAAAACTGTATCATGAAGCATAAACTGTAACTAGCATGAAGATGTGTTTGTTCTAGCTTCTGTTATGTCAAGTCTAATTTCATCCAGTTGCTTTCTTTCCATATTTGATACTTTTCATGATCTTTTATATGAGTGCCCCCAAATATACTAAAAAGGGCGAATCCATGTTGCCATGAGCAAGGCGAACATCTCCAATACATTGTCTAACAAGTTTTAATTCTGTATTTATTTTTAATAAATTTTGTTCCAATGGGGTTAAATTTTAATATGATAATCCTATGTTTTCAGTTAGAGAAAGGATGGCCAAATTTCAAAACTGCAACCATTACAAATAAATAGGGAAAATAAATATACAGTAATGCTTATATCACACTTAATTTCACTATGATTTAAATGTCACAAAAATAAAAAATGCATTTATTGTATTGTGTTTCATTGCTGTGCAACATGTAATTCAATCTTTTGGTTTTTATTTATTAGTTTATCCATATTTACCAGCCCATTTGTTGCATATACCAAGGCAGTAAATTACTATTAACATCTGCTTTATCTCCTTTTTACATTTCTTATTCTACTGTTTTTTCACTTCAGCATGGAATTTGTTCATATCCAGCCACATTCCTAGAAGAAGTGGAAAACTTTTAAAATTTCCAGTGCATTAAACTCAGTTCTTTCCAAAGCATTGGAGAAGACTATCAGCCATCATCTCTTAAACTGTTTTTTAGTCGCCTAACCAATTATCAGTTGGTTGGGAGGTTTCAAGTCACTTTTCATTGACTTGAAACCTCCTGTGGATCTGCCAGTATTGATCTGTTGATAATATCTTTGTTGTTTGTGTACTATGGTATACATTTCTTGACTTGTAGTTCATATCTTTCCTATTTCTAATATATAAAGGTATTCTAAATGTCTTTTAATCTCACTCAAGTGTGATAATATACATTTACTGTCTTGAACTATTTATCTGGGAACAAACCCACTGCCCCCCATTTTAACTTGCAATATACAAGCAAAGGTATTTCTATCTATTTTGTTTTTTGTGTTTGTCCTGTCCCTGGCTTCCCCATTTTACTGGCACAGATATGTTTTCCTGTAACAGATATGTTACAGTATACTCGATTTTCCAGAATAGATGGTAAAAAAAAATTCCCCGACATATGTAAGAGATACATTTCAGGACTTTTTACGTAACTCTAGAATGACTAATAAAGTATTGCTGCTGTATCCCTAATATGCCAAAATTACAAAAACCACATAATCTCCTCAGAACAATGAAGAAAAATAGTTATATATTTTTAATTAGTTCGATTAAAAACTTTATATCCGGGGACAGCGGTGAAGTAGCTACAATGGCACATAAGAAAACATAAAAGGAAGAAAAAACGCATGTTACTGTACTGTAAAAACTGATATGTATTTCGTAGCCTTAATTATTATAGTTGACTTCATCGGTGCTGATCGCTTCACCGCTTCTGTCTTTCTCCTTTATTGTGTTCACCATTGCCACTGACAAATCTGGATTCTGCACAATACTTGTTGATGTTTGGCCATTTTCATACAACCTTATTATTTGAATTTTCTGCTACAACTCGATCGCTTTCCTTTTCTTGATAGATTTACTAGTACCACTATCACTTATTCTCTTAGTCAGCACCATGATAACAGTCAAATTTTCTGGAAAGAACTTCACAGGGTTAAGGCGAAAACTCACATTTTACTAAAGCACATTTCCGGAGGTCACTGCCATAAAAAGGCGTCTCCGTAACCAGGTGAACAGGAGCAACAGTGCGTAGCACACGCTTCTTGATTAGACCAGGGTTCGAGCCCGTGACCACCAAATATGGAGGATGCGGAAAGGTCAGGGAATGACCACCGCATATCCCCAGAGCAATATGGCCTTAGTTGCTAATGCTCCTAAAAACCAAACAACAAACTGCCATAAAACAATAAAAACAATTTGCACTTTCCGGGTTATTGGGCTTTTCTGTTAGTGCAAGTCATTATAAATGGGTAGTAAACTCGATCTAACTGCATTTGCGATAATACCGATAATTGGAATTCTGTGAGTTTTTACGCTATTATAGTGAAATGTCTCCTTCACTGAAATCTTCAGTCATACAAAAAAAATATATAAATAATGTAACATAAGTTTGAACCTACGTAAAAAGTATGGCGATAGATGAAAAATGAAAAAATTTACCACACACTACTCGCGTGTCCAATATGATGCTTCCCTTTATTTTTTACAATGGCGCATATGGTTTGGTCACCAGCATTATAATGGTTCTTTAGAGATTTAACGGATGCACCGTTTTCAAACTTTTGAATAATTTCAAGTTTTTGTTCAATTGAAAGCACGACTATTGCATTTGCCCATCATTTTTGTGATTTCTAAAAAAAAAAAAAAATAGTTACTATAAAAAAAAATTCCGACATCCCTGACATAAATAAAGAAACAAAATTTGCCCTTTTGCAGTGCGACAGAACACAACAATCAACAACACACTAAAACAAACTAAACATTTGGTTTCCTTTTTTTTTCTGAGCGAGCGGGTGTGAAGACAGCGGGGTTTGCAAGTAATAGGTATGCTAATCTCCCAATGACGACTTATAGCGCCACTTCTTTTCACTTATTTACAACTTGCAAAACATCTATTTATACCTTTATATTTATTACTTGAATTTTATATAAGATTTTGGGTTGATTGATTTATTTATTTATTTTTAATATGTAGTCTTGAAGTGTCCCGGTTAATCCGATCCCGGTAAATCGAGAGTCTGCTGTATAACCTTCCTTATGTGTGACTAACTGTATGAATAAAACACTTCATCTTTCTCATAAAAATAAAGAAATAATATATTTTTGTATAAAATGGGTCTGATACAACCACACAGTATTAAAAAAAAAAAATTGAAACAAATTCCTTGGAATCCTTACTGACTAAAATGTACCAAACATTCAAAGATTCTTAACTACTAAGGTAGTGATCTGTCTGTCACATATTGTCTTCAAGCTTTCTGAATTCTCTAGACTAGTGGTGTTCAACTTTTTCCAGTACAAGGGCCATATCAAAAATTAGATTTCTTTTGCGGGCCGCACTGAGTGATTTGAGAAAAATTAGCATGTTACATTTTCCATATCTTGTTACCTATAAAAGGAAAGTTTCTATTTTCATGTTACCATTTTCTTTTTTTCCAGGCTATATATAAAAAAATGCAAATTCGGAACACTTATGTGCAACAAATCTGTGTCAGCAATTTATTTTTTATATTTTATTATTAAAATTATAAAAATATGACTTACTTTTGTGTTTTAAAAAAATTCTTTACTTTTGTTTTTTAAAAAATACTTTACTTTTTTTTTTTTTTTTTTTAAATGCCTTTTGCTTCTAAATGCTCATTTTAGAAAATTTACTGAAAAGGATCACAACTTTTCAATATTAAGGTGAATAAATAAATAAATAAATAAATAATGATACACCTGAAATTGAAAATAGTAGAAAATTTTATTAAGTACGAGACACAGTAACATTTATTGAACGAAATTTAATATTTAATGAGATGATTGAGGCTAAATATTTTTAGATAACTGTTTAAAATTTTGAAAATTTGTGATGCTCAATACGGAATAAAGATGCTTATCTGCCATTCTGTTTCTTTTTTCAAATATTTACAGTTTTTGATTTCATGAGTGAAACAACTTGCTCGCAAACACGTTTATCCGAACAAAATAGCCATTTTCTTTCGTTAGTGGAAAATCTTCAGATGGGAGAGCCTTGTAGAATTCAAGTATGTAGTTTATTTTCGTAATCCATATACTTGTTTTTGGACTATGCTTTTTCTTGAAGATCAATAAGTTCAAGTCGCATGCTGGGATTGCAGTTTTTAGCCATTGAAGTAAATGGATTCTCAAACAAGCTTATGCCCTTTTTATGGGATCTTGTATCAGAAAATCGACTTTCAAACTCATCAAAAAGTAATTGTAATAACGAGAGACAACGATTCTTGTGAAATATGTCTTTCTCTTTCAGCTTGATACAGCCTTCGAAGTGGACTAAATTATCTTGCTCAATTTGGGATTTAAATAATAACAACTTATTCTGAAATGATTTGATTTCACCATACAAATCAAAGACCAATTTTCCTTTCCGTTATGGTTTTAATTTAAGAGCATTTAAATGACTAGAAATGTCTGTAAGAATTGCAAGATCAAACAGCCACTCCATATTCGATAGTTATTTTATTGGTTTCCCTTTTTCTGTTATAAAAATATCTATTTCATGACGAAGTTTAAAGAAACGCTATAACACTGCCACGACTAAGCCATCTTACTGCACTATGTAAAATTACATCTTCGTATTCAGCTTCAATTTCTTATAGAAACTGTTTAAACATACAGTGATTAAGCCCATATGATATTATAAAATTTACAGTTGAAGTAATCACATCCATAACATATTGGAGATCCAATACATTCCCATCCACTTTAATCTTAGCCAAAAGGCCGAGAAGCGATTAACACGAGGGGTTTCCGAAAAGTAAGATAACACATTATTTTCTTAATAATGGTGAAAGGGAATGAGATGAAATGTGGTAGACCGATAGACCCATTAATAACTTTCAAAAAAAGCACCAGTGCAATGTTGCAGTAATGTCGCCTCACAGCAGATTCCAGTTGCAAAATGGCGGCTGCTGTGCGAGTGTGGTCCAAAACAGGTGCTCGAAAAGGTGATATGACAAAGAAGCAGGTGTGTTCTTGGTGGAATGAATTTAAAGCAGGCCATGTTTACATTGAAGATCAACATCGGGCAGGCAGGCCTTCATTGAGCAAGACAGAAGACAACATTTCGCACATTAAGGGCATCGTTCTTGAAAACAGGCAAGTGAAACTGCATGAAATTGCACAAATAGTGAACGTGAGTAAGTTGACTGTTCACGACGTCCTTGGCTTTCGAAAGGTGTGCTGCCCCTGGGTGCCCCGACAATTGTCAGAGGAGGACAAAGCAAGATGCATAGTATTAGTATTAGTAACGGCCTTATGGTGCAAGAAAGCCTATGGCTTATGCTGCACCAGCCAAAAAAAAAAACCAAAAAATCCGAACAAAACAAGGATAAAAACAAAAATTAAATAAATAAATAAATAATAATAATTAATAAATAAATAGAAATAATAAAATGAAATAAAAAAAAATAATAAAAAGGAAATTAATCCTATCATCCTATGCGCTTCCCTTAGCCGAAAGTACTATCCAGATGACCTTTGAATTGCCCCAAACTGTCGGCCTCTACCACCCATGAAGGCAACTTATTCCAGTAATTTATAACTCGCTGGCTAAAATAAAACTTCCTGCAGTCCAATCTAAACATTTCCCCCCGTAACTTGAATTTATGTCCCCTAGTTCTAGCATCATTTATAATCTTGAAAATTTTGTCCTCATTCATTTTACTGATGCCTCTCAGAGCCTTAAACACCTCAATCAAATCTCCTCTAAGGTGTCTAGTTTCCAAACTCTGCAACCCACATATTCGAAGTCTTTCTTCATAAGGACGCCCTTTTGCCGATCTCACCAGGCGAGTTACCCTTCTTTGCACCCTTTCAAGAAGCTCGATGTCTTTCTTTAGGTGCGGTCTCCATACTTGAACACAGTATTCCAAGTGTGGTCTAACATAAGCCTTATATAATGGGATTATCACGTCCCTATCTCTACTTGCAAAAGTTCGATAGATCATCGATAGGACACCATGGGCCTTCCTTGCAACCTGTTTACAATGCTCAGAGAATTTCATGTCTGACCGTATCGTAACACCCAAGTCCCTTTCCTCCAGTACTGGGTTTCCATTTAAGCAACAGAACCTTCAATGCACCCCCCAGGCAATAGCCTATCTGCGCCAGAGTCTTTAACTTTTGTAATACATTTATATTTATGTGACTTATCATCACTTTGTTTGTTATTCAGCCAAAATTGTTCTAAGCATTTCTGTTGATTAAAGGATTCTTAAAATTGGTCTTTAGCCTGTGGTCACACAGAGATAAATGAATATCCTGTGTGACCACAGTTTCCGCCCCTTCCTCGAGGAGGAAGACCTCTACACGTTTGGCGGTAAAATTCAGCTTAACTCTTTAAAACCTTAAAAACTGTAGTCTCACACTGAGTCTCTTTCCAAGTACAGCATTGTTTCAATCATAGTCGGTTCTTCTCCGGCTTAAGGACATAGCCTTTTCATACTCAGGACAAGTATGGTCTACTGCAGTATGTTCTGCTGTTATTTTCCTACGTTTGCAGTTTATGCAACAAGGTGGTCTTTCTTTATTAGCACAATCTTTATATGAATGGCCTTCAATAGAACAAAATCCGCAATTCGCTCTCATTTTGCAAAACTTGGCTATGTGGCCATAGGCCATACATCTGTAACATTGTGTCACCATCACAATGTCGCGGACTCGGCAAGCAGACCAATTTACGAACACTTTCCCTTTACTAATTAGCTGTTTATGGACAGGACCTGCTATCTGCAATATCCAATTGTTTAGTTTCTTATTCTTTGCTTTATTTACTGATATTACGTTAAAGCTTTCTTGGAATACATTATGGTCCACTCCATAATCCTTTAAATTCTTGATCCACAATTGTTCTTTTAACTCTTCTTTATTTACATCTAATTCCACGTCAAAGATCAGAATCTTAGGATCTTGCTTCTTTACTTTTTCCACACACAGTTTAAGTTCTTTAAACTTTGGGCAATCTTTGAGCAAGTCTATGTCCTTTTCTGATTCTGCTTCAAGGATGATCTTTTTATCCCGTGCGGTTCTTAAGTTTTGTACCCTAATTTTCTGTAACTCTGGTCTTACTTTTTTAATCAGGTCTTCTTTGATATCTTCACTACACTTATGTTCACTATTCTTCGTAGTAATAACTACCACTCTTGGTTTAACAGCACACTTTTCTTTTAAAACAGTAGCATATTCCCTTTTTTGCTCCTTTTGGATGTCTCTCTTTTCAGCTTTTAAAACATGTACATCTATTTCCAACTTTACTATAATCATTTCTAGATCATCCCAAATGTTCATAATCTTGGTTGCTACATTGCCTGTTACCCGATGTTCTCTTTGCAGTAGGAGAGCCCTCAATCTCCCTCGTGCCTCTGCAACTTTATCCAATCCTGTTACCATTGGTCTTTGTTCTGAACTTTTTGTCATAAAGTTTAACAACTTTTTCATATTATGTATCATTTCTACTTTCTTTTCCGGTGTCCATTTGTCCTGCTTTTCTCTTTTACCACCTATATCACGAGATTCCACAGTACTATCAGTTCTTCCACTTACTTCTTCAAGCTCTACATCTTCCATTTCTTCCTGGGTCTCAGATTCTCCACTCTCAAAATCACTCTCTTCTTCCAACATCATCTCTGCTTTTTTCTTGGAAAGAGAGCCAGTGCTCGACTGTTTACTAGACATATTAAGAGGCTAAATTGCCAACTATTTACAATTTCAATTTTATATAAGGTCTTTAAGACCAACTCAACTAAATAAATATTTTAAACAAAATTCTCTCCGCTCTATCACTCAGTACCCGTTTGGCCGGCCAGGGGAATAAACCCCTAGCCGCTCACCCCAGACGTCGTGAACGTAGGGCAGCTAATCAGTGCACGTCGTGCAACGGAAAACTCAATAAGCAACAAATCAATAAAGAAATTTTAATCAAAATTTGCTAATTACGCTTCTGATAAATCACTTAGTCAGTCCCCAAGATTAGCTTCCTGGGGCCCAGTACTGGGTTTAGTTGAACTCCACCAAGTGAATAAGTTATTTTGGGATTACTGTTTCCCAGGTGTAATACCTTACACTTTGTTGGATTAAAGCACAGCTGCCATTTTTCTGACCATTCTTGAAGTCTATCTAGGTCTCTCTGAAGAAGCTCAGCTTGACAGTGATCATTAACTACTCTACCAATTTTAACATCATCTGCAAATTTAGACATCACGCCCTCTATCCCTTCATCAATGTCGTTTATGAAAATTAAAAACAACAGTGGTCCTAATACTGATCCTTGGGGAACCCCACTTCTTACATCAACCCAATCTGAGGAATAGCCATTTATCACAACCCTCTGCCTCCTGCCCTGAAGCCATCCTTCTATCCATCTAAGGATTTTCCCAGTGATTCCAACCTGTTCCAGCTTATAAAGCAACCGCTCATGTGGGACTGAGTCAAAAGCTTTGCTGAAATCTAAATAAACAATGTCAAAATTATTCCCTAAATCCAGCTCGTGAGTGACCCTTTCGAAATAGCGAACCAGATTTGTTAAACATGATTTTCCCTTTACAAAACCATGCTGAGTATCCTTGAGAATTTCAATTCGATCCAAATGATCCTGAATTCCACCCTTGATCATTGCCTCCATGATTTTCCCTACTACTGAAGTCAGACTGACAGGTCGATAATTTCCCACTTCACTTTTAGAGCCACCCTTGTGTATGGGAGATACATTTGCACTTTTCCAATCCAAGGGAATCTCCCCAGAGTCTAGTGATGCTCGCATAACCAGCCTCAGTGGTTCAATGCACTCGCTTGCCGCCTCTCTCAAGATTATAGGGTATATTCCATCAACTCCAGGAGCCTTACTGGTCTGTAGGCTTGAAAGTTTTTTCATTAAATAATCTTGCGAAATTTCAATATCATTAATTACATATTTTTTAACTTCGCTCCCACAATTTCCCATTGCCACAAAAGGCTTTTCATTTGTAAATATCGATGCAAAATAACTGTTGAGTTCATCTGCAACGGCAGCTGGTGTATTTATTACTATCCCCTTTCCCTTACGTAAAGGTCCGATCTGGTTTGTCCTGCTCTTCTTGGCATTTATATATGTGAAGAATTCTTTATGCCCCCTCTTTGCTCTGTTTGCTAGTGATTTCTCATAAACTGCCTTTGCCTGTCGAACCTTTTCTGTGGCTCTATTACACATCACCTTGTAGCTGTTATAGGCTTCAGTACTTTTTATTGCTCTGTAACTTTTCCATGCCACCTTTTTCTGCTCAAGTAATGTGGCAACTTCACTATTCATCCAACTTGGAACCCTTCTCGTGGAGTATTTTTTTAATGGTATATACGCATTCAAGGCATCTGTGATTAATGTTTTAAAAGCGTACCACAGTTCAATTGTATTCATTCTCTGCGCGATATCTACCCAGTTAATAGAGGCCATGTAGTACCTTAAGGCATCGTAATTTCCTTTTCTGAAATTAAAACCCATTCCTTTGCCTTTTACTTCTGCTACCTCTCTCGTCATCATCCACCGTAGAACTCCATGATCACTTCCTGCTACTGGTTCCTCTACTGTCAGCCCTGTTATGTCATCTGATTCATGTGTGATGATGAGGTCTAGGATATTCTTTTCTCTAGTACTTTCCCTGACATGTTGATACAAATAACAGTCATCTAGTTGATTTAAAAATTTTGTTCCCCATGTCGAGTTTCCTTCCCATTTACTCCAATCAATTAGAGGCAAATTGAAATCACCCATAATAAGGCATTGACGTTTACTTGCCCATTCCATTTGCATGTAGAGGCTTTTGTCATAGTCTTCACAATCACCATAGGGATGTGTCTGGAGAACCTGTTGCGATACAGCGACGAAGGAGAGAATTTTCTATCTCGCATAGTCACAGCAGGCAAAACATGGGTTCATCACTTTATCCGGCAGAGCAAACAAGACTGCATGACCTGGAAACGTCCACAGTCTCCTATGCACAAAAATTTCAAAACTGTTCCAAGTGCCTGAAAAGTCGTGGCCACAGTGTTTTGGGATCGCCAAGGCATTCTGTTGGTGGATTTCTTGCTGAAGGGAGGAACACTCAATGCACAGCTTTACTGTGCAAAGTTGGAAAAACTGAAAGCCAACATTTCACAACAAACGACCAGGACTCCTGACAAGCGGTGTGATTTTGTTGCACAACAGTGCAACTCTGCACACTGCCCACACCACTCTTAAGTGGTTGCGCCATAATCGCTGGGAAACTCTGCTACATTCCCCCCAGCCCAGATTTAGCACCTTCAGACTTCCATTTGTTCGGCCCTCTGAAAACACCTTTCAGGAAAGCATTTCACCATGGATGAGGAAGTTCATCAGGCAGTGCGATGTTGGTTACTGCGTATTGGCATGGACTTCTTCGGTACTGGTATTGATAAACTGATCCATCGTTAGGACAAGTGCATCAATAAAACTGGAGACTTTGTGGAGAAGTAGTGCATGTTCATTTATTTCTTGGTGTGTAATTTCAACTTCGTACAGTCAGTCCTCGTATAGCACGATAGTTGTGTTCCTAGAAACCCTTGTGCAATATAAACAGGCGCCTCCGTAGCCAGGTGGGAAGGAGCAGCGGTGCGTTAGCACACGCTTCTTGATTAGACCGGGGTTCGAGCCCGTCACCACCAAATATGGAGGATGCGGAAAGGTCAGGGAATGACCACCGCATATCCCGGAGCAATATGGCCTTAGTTGCTAATGCTCCTAAATAACAACAACAACAGCAATATAAACAACAGGCCCTATGGGAAAAATAGAGTTAGGTGCCAACCACCCAAGATTGAACACACATTTGTAACCAAAACATTACCAAACACAATAAATAATCGTAATAAAATACGTAAGTAATTTGTTACGACTATTACGTAATAAAATATTGCTACTGCTTTTGCTTCTATCGTAAGCAGATTTGTTTTTTGTTTGATTTTGTACCCAAACAGATGACAGCCATTCCATCTCTTCCAGTTCTTTGTGCCTTAATCTAATGGATTTTAATTACACTTTGAGTTGTTCCTGCTATGAAAGTTGTTTTTATTTTCTCTGCATTTGTAATTCTCGGCGTTGCCTCATTTAGGTCTGTAGCATGTGCAATACCACATGGTCTTTCATTTCGCTCAAAGCATTTCACAATTTCATATTTTTTCTATATCGACAGAGGCGGACTGGCCATAAGCCTTCCCGGTGGGCCGGAGGCCGCTGTGATTTTGGACATAAACCATAGTATGAGCCCACTATAAATTTTCCTGGGTAAGAAGTTTTTGACCCAGTCCGCCTCTGTTTATCGATATTGCTTTTCTTTTTCTCTCTGAATCTGCAGTGTCTTCACCAGGACGCTTCCTTTTCACACCTTTTAAGTATTTTACTCATTTTTAGGGAATAAAGCGCAATTACAAAACGAGGAGGGAATAAAGCGCAATTACAAAACTGCGCGCCTGTAGCAACTGAATAAACAACATCGTAAAGGCAGAGATACACTATTAACACCTCCTCACATTTTACTAAAGCACATTTCTGGGGGTTACTACCATAAAACAATAAAAACAATTTCCAGTTGTGTTTCTGCTAGTGGAATCTGTTATAAACTGGTAGTAAACTCGATCTAATTGCGTTTGCGATTATACCGATAGCTGGAATTGTGTTGGTTTTTACGTTATGGTGAAATGTGTTTCCCCTTCACTGATATAAAAAACATAAATACATTTTCAGAATCTTCTCTTCATTCCTATCATGTTGCGTTCGGTTGGGGTGATTCTGCGTTCGACTGCCATTTCTTGTAAACACAAAGGCGAATCGTGCATAAGCGAATTCGGTTCGTGTTATATAAGATATCGTTCCCCTATTTATAAATCATGTATGATTGAATTCGTGTAGTGTAAACACGTGTTATACAAGGACTGACTGTATTATTAAACATCATTGAGAGGGAAAACGGGTTGCCTTACTTTTCGGAAACCCCTCGTACATTCTAATACAGAGCTTCTTGATGCACAAAGCAGTGAATTCCAATCTTGAGGTTCAGCTCCGATATATATCATTTTCTTGGTTATTCTACCTATACGCCCAATGTTTTTAGCAATCATATTTTTGCACCTTCAGTTGTGACTCCTACCGGGGTTTTAATATTTAATCCTAACTTTTCGTTCCTGGCAAAAATTTTCAAAACGATTTTCACCTGTAGTTGTCCCGTGAATACTCTGCAGATCAGCTAAATCTTCAACTGATACAAAATTATCATTAATTCACGTGAAGATAAGGAGTTGGGCTATGTCATTTACATTAATATTGTCATCCAGTGCCATACTAAAAAATTTAATTTGTTTTATGCTTTCCAGAAGTTGTTCGATCAAATTCTTTTCAATATTTTCCACTCTTTGCTTAGTTGTTTGTCAAGACAAACTAATGTCTTGTATCATTATTTGTTTCTTTGGACAAATTTATTCCACAGCTTTTAACAAGCAAAGTTTAACAAATTTGCCATCACTGAACGGTTTACTTTCAAAAGCGATCAAATGTGCAACTTGATAACTGGCACTAACAGTAGATAAATTTCTTGACTGATACGTTTTCAGTGTGTCTTCTGTCCACCTTCGATTAGAAACACAACACTCCAAATAGACTTTTCTCTTTCAGAACATTTTTAAGGATAATTTTTTATTTCAATACCAATTAATAACAATTCAATACAATGAACAAGTCATATCAAAATAGTAAACTTTCACAATATGAAAAGATTAATACGTACATGTACATAACTGTATTTAGTGTACGTATGACTGCACTGGACTACATGCACACGTTTGATACAGTCCAGCTCGACGTTTGCATGCCTGTATAAGCAGTGGTGCGACTCAAAAATGCTGTTTTAGTTCACTTTCCAAGCGGGCTGTATAAAAATTATTCGCGGGCCGTAGGTTGGACACCACTGCTCTAGACTAATGAGCTTTATTTTGCAAAGTATTATTTTCATTGTTCATAACATATAGTTGCTTTGAATGCAACTGAACATAATATTCTTCATTTCGATGTTTTTGAGCCTGTACAAACTGTAATCTATTTAAATTAAAGGAGAAGCTGCTTTAATTCTATCAAAAACAGGGCAGAGGGTTTTATTTATTCTTGCATCTTTCCAAAGCATAAGAATCATTTCAGATACTTTAATGTAGCAGTGGCATTTAAATATTCAGGATAATACTTCAATCCCTTGCTTTTGTGAATACACTAACTTTTTTAATCACAAAAAAAAAAAAAAAAAAAAAAATTTACTACTTTTCTTGCTATGGAGGGTAGTAATACTTTTTTGAACTTTAGATATAAACTAGTAATATATAAAGAATATAAATTCCAATATATCTTTCTTAGTTCAATTTAATTTTTTTTTTTTTTTTTTTACCTTTTCTCTTTCATAGTGCCTCTTGTGGTCATATGATATCTAGTATCACTCTTGTCATGTGCACACTAGTTTGAATGAACAATAATATTGTTGCCAAGAGCTTTATATTATAAGTGTATGTTTAAATTTCCTTCTAAGAACAATTTTAGACTGCTTTTTAGTTACTCTTGACAAACAAATTACATTAAAGCTTCATTCAGTACAAAAATAAAATAATATTTGAAAAATAAATATGCATTTCAATTTAATTGCAATTCAGTAGGTTCATCTTCATTTTTTAATAAAGATAAAAGTCCTTGGAGAAAGTTTACTTGCAAGTCAAAATGCAAGAGAATCCATTTCTACATCTCAACTTTTGACAAATTCCTTGTCAAAGTTTGGTGAAACTTAGTTTTTCTCTCAAATTTTCTAAGGCCTTTCATTATATTTGGCATAAAAGGCCTTCTAAACCAGCCTCCATGTTATGGTCTACCTTCTGTTTCTTGCAATTGTTAGCCAGTTTTCTCTCCAACTGCTCACTGCATGGGATAGTAGACTGCTTTCTGTCATCTGTCTTCTCAAAGAATGCCAGCATTCACAAAGGTTTTGTATTTTTACCCACTCTTTTCATCCTCTATTAATAATTTTATTTCATAATTTTGCTGCTGATGTCATCTTTTATGACAATATAGTGGTTTTACCACTTGGAGGCTGAAGGAATTCTTAAAGGCTTCTTCACTCAGGACTGTAATTTGCTGATCTCAGGTGGAGGAAATAGCCCCCCCTCCAATATAAATTATTGTGGGTTTTCTGTCTGGAAACGGAGACTATTGTAAATAGTGCAATATGGCATTCAGTGCTAATGTGCCATATAAACAATAACACCAACAAGCTGTTATTGTTTATATGGCACACAAATTTTTTATATGAGAGCACATTTAACCTTTAAGTTTGATAACTTTGCTTTTCACATACAGTGAGTCATCCATGGTAGCTTGTTCAGCACAATACACTGCCATCTGCCAGTCATTTGGAGAGAGCTGTTTTGGTTCCTGTCAATGACTGGAGGAATTTCTAAAATCTTCAATCAAGGCTGTAGTTAGTTGATCTCAGGCAGGTGAGTAGGATTTTTTTCCTGTGAACTTCAGGTTTCAATCACTATGCAGATTGACCTGTAAACACATGCTTTTGCAGAAAATACAGTGAAAACAATATGAATATGAGTGAAAAGCTCCAGTGATTTTGCATATATTGCTACTTCTCAAATATTAACTCCCAGTTTCTAAAATGCTGATTTCCAGTGATGAAAAGAAAACTTAGTTAAATTTAATATTTCTAAAATGCTCAATCCTTTTTATTTCTCACAAAAAAAAAAATCCTTTTCTGTTTCCATTCTCTCAACAACATAAAAATATTTCAACAAGATGTCTTGAGATGAGACTTATCTTTATTGGGCATGATCCCGACTTTTAACTTTTTCAGCAGAAGCATATAAAATATTTTACTTGCGCTGCATTGGAGAAAAACTAGGAGTTCTCTTTTACGCTTACTTTTCTTTTAGACAGATGCTGACTATACAAATCAAAAATCTGCCCAACCAGGGAATATCCTCCAAAACATCCCAGATGGTATCCTCCAAAACTTCTCAAACTCCTAGGCCCTCTCCAGAAGATGGCAGTCAAGTAAATGATTTCTAACTTACGCACTCAGCCTCCCTCCATATTTTGCAAGTTTTCAATTTATGTTGCATTTCCTTTCTATCGATATTTTTGTGGGCCTATTGTTATTTAGCATCTGTAATTCCACCTTGCTTCCAAATTACTCTAAACATGTGACCAACTAGTCAACATCCATTCATAGTTTTACTGTAAATTAACCTTGCCTCATTTATCCCTCCAACTTGTGTTCTTTAGAACAACCTTCCTTTGAATATATTTCCTGAAAATTACAATTTTTGGAAATCCAAGTCCAGTGTTAACAAGTATCTTCCATCCCTCAACTTTCAGCCTATACACAGTACTATTGGAATTCTGCTGTAGGCAGTCAGAAAGTGCAGATTTGTTTCAATTTGGCTCCTGAAGGGGATTAATATCGGGTGTCTGGTAAAGAAAATTTTTGTTTAAAATTGTTTTTTCTATGATTGTTAAATCTTATTTAACAAAAATATTTTATTTCTGAAATTTTGTGAAATTAATTTCTAAATTATTTTGTATATTTAATCCTTTTTCTAAAGTATTTCTGCTGTTAAATTCTTTTTGCTAATGTAGGTAGCTCAAATTTAATTTCACTAGGGGATAAAGTTTTGTTAACAGTTTAATTTCTGTAATACTTTGTTAATTTAAATTCTATAATATATTGTAAATTTAAATTTTCTTAAGTTCCCATTTCACCTAAATAATGGTTTTTACAAGATCTGCTTTCAATACAAAGTCCAAGGACATTGTGACCCAGACAGAAATGCCTGCAGGTCTTTCTGGTGTATGAGTCATGAATTCATTGCTTGTATAGCCTGTGACATGTGGTCAGTCTAGTAGACAACCAAGCTCAACTGACGATTCTTTTCTTTGCACCTGGGGCGCCTATGTGGGCAGGAGCAGCAGTACGTAGTACATGCTTCTTGATTAGACCGGGGTTCGAGCCCGTGACCACCAAATACAGAGGATGCGGAAAGGTCAGAGAATGATCACCGCATATACCCGGAGCAATATGGCCCTGCTTATTGCAATATGGTTTCTATAAAAATTTGCTCCTAAAAAAACAACCCAAAAACCAAATCTTTGCACCTGATGTAAGGGGTGTACCGATTTCAAATTAAACTTAGTCCAGCGGTTCCCAAACTGTGCACCGCAGCACCCCAGCGAGCTCACAGGTGCGGAGTGGGATATTTAAAATGTTTCAGAGAAACACAGCGGCACGCGACATCTGCCAGATGGTGCAAACTACTAGCTCAAGGAGGCGCCTCCGTAGCCAGGTGGGAAGGAGCAGCAGTGCGTAGCACACGCTTCTTGATTAGACTGGGGTTCGAGCCCGTCACCACCAAATACGGAGGATGCGGAAAGGTCATTCAGGGAATAACCACCGCATATCCCGGAGCAATATGGCCTTAGTTGCTAATGCTCCTAAAAACCAAATAACAAACAAACAACTAGCTCAAGGTAGTTCACAGTTTCAAATATTAAGTTGTTTGGATCTAACTACTTAATAAACGGAACTGTTTGGTATTTCTTTTGGCATAGGAGCCCCCATAAAAAAAAATTACTGAGACACTAAGGGTGCCGTGAACCAAGAAAGTTACGTCACTACGAGAAATTTGAGTCACTGAAGAAATGGGTGCTTGCCCTAGAAACAAATGTAACTAGGAGCTCATCAGATACTCAAGTATCTCATGACCTGCCAAGTGATGAACCCTCGATTTGGGTTGTAGAACAGTCAAACACATACAGCTCTGGTTGAAGGAGATTGTTTTTTGGGGAGATTCTATTATCAGGGAAACAGGTAACATTTTTAGCAATAAAGATAGGTGGACCAGAACCAAGGTCTGTTTGCAGGGAGCAACAATTAATGTTAGTAACAAATTGTCAGATTTTAAGGAGGGTAAAGCAAGCATCATTATTCATATGGGCACTAATGATATTAAATGAACATGACCTGACAATTTGACCATGCTGGGAAAAAAAATCCCCAAAAGCTAGGTCTGAATGTGTGTGTCTGAATTCTGCCCAGATATGATAGGAGAGATTATATGCTTAAAAGCCTTGTTGATTAACTCTAGGCTTGAGGGAGTCTGCAAGGCTCTAGGGGGATAATTTTTATCACCATGTCCCACACTTTTAGGTAGAAGGAATTTATTTTGTAGAGATAATATTCATTTGAACAAAGGTGATGCAAGTGTTTTTCCCAGTATTATTGAGGATATGCTAAGGTTTCAGTGAAACTGCTAGTAAAAGTGGAGAAGTAATATAGGTGATATGGGTCAAAGTAATGATTGTACACATCTCAAGAATTCTTGTTTGTTGCTATAATATCCGATGTTGGCAAGATTTTCTGAGGGCTCATTTGAAATAGTGCACAATATTTTTTCTGCAACATTTCAAATGAGCAATAAGATAAAGCTAGAATTGAAAGGCAGAAGGGTATGATTAATGGATATTCTTCTGATTGATGTAAACATCAAAAAAGTGGGTCCTCCAGGGATTGGTTCTCTGGACCACTAAAATTTTTAAAGATTATTTAAAAATTTGCAGATGACAAAGATTGGAAGAGTCATTCATGATCAGCACCAGGTAGCACTCCTTCATGATGAACTAAACAGGCTTCAAGAATGGTCAGAAAAGTGTTTTAATGCAGCAAAATTCAAGGTCTTACACAGAATAATTTATACACTTGGCGGGATCAAATTAATACAATAGAGGAAGAAAAGGGTGTGGAAGTTACAATATGGAAGGTATGAAGTTTTCTGAGTTTACACATGAGTTTACACAAACTGTGTAAACTCATGGTGTCCTATCAAACAATATCCTGTAGAGATAGAGGTCATAATCCGACTGTACAAGGCAATTGTAAGACTGCCAATTTGGAATATTGTGTCGAAAATGAAGACCTCATCTGAAAACAGACATTTAGCTTCTTGAAAGGGTCCAAAGATGGGCAACTCACATGGTGATATTGGAAAATTGGTGATTGTACAAGAAGTTTTCAATCATGTGGACTACAGAGTGTGCAAACCAGGCACCTCAGAGGTGATTTCATTGAGGTTTATAAGGCTCTTAGTGGGGTTAGTAAAATGAATGAAGACAGAATTTTCACTGTTATAAAGAATTCCAGTACTAGGGGCCATAAATTAGAGTGAGACAGGTTTAGATTATAGGAAGTTTTCTTTTAGTCAGCGAGTTATTGATTACTGGAACAAGTTTCCTTCTCTGGTAGTTGAGGCTAACAGTTTGAAGGAATTACACGTTCAACTAGATAGTTACCAATTGTGAGGAGAAAATACATATAATTTATATTTTCTTTTCTAGTTTTATTTTTTTTGGCTGGTGCAGCAAAAGCCTGTAGTTTCCTTACATTATATGGCTAATACTAGAGTACTGTAAGTTTTACCATTGCTCATATTTGAGGTCACCATAAAAATATAGCCTATTTATGCCAAGTTGTCTTGTGTGTAATAAATGATACAAAAATTTATTTATGATATGTAATATTGTAGCATAGAGTATTATATATTTATAATCATATGATACTGTATATTAAGTATTAATCTGTATATACAATTTTTTTTAACTTTGAATTTTGTTGTTTCTGTATCAATAGTCCTATTTTCTTTACAGAAACAGTCAATACCCACTGATATCTGGATATGTTTGAGAGATTTATCGCCCACGGACAATGTGGAATATTGGCATAGTATGTCCATGAAGATGGTGCAGATGTGCAGGTGCAACTACACACACACACATCTGCAGTGGCACTGCTGACAGTGAAATCTTTATCTGAAGACTCCACGATCTCTAAGGGACTTTGGCCACCAAATATTACCTCTCTTGACTTTTTTTCTGTGAGAGGGGATATCTTAAGGAGTGGGAGTCTTTCCTGCTCTTTAAGATATCCCCAAGAAAAATACCAGGTTGAAGAACTAAAGTAAATCACCAAGTTAACTGCTGACATTCCATAGGACTTCACCACACTTTGCCAAAAACATTTATTTTCAGGTTCAAAAGTATTTATGCAGAATGGTAGGCACTTAAAATGCCTTTAATAACACATTTTGACCTTATTCAACAGTTCTACATATCAGCCCAAATTATTTGTCATTCCTGAAAGTGTACTGGAGATATATGGAATTATATGGGTTAGTGACATTAAACTTTAAAATACCTTGTACAAAAACAGCATTTTTTCACAGAAAAATCTAGTTTATAACAGATTTTGTTTATGTTTCTTTTAACATAGTTAATAACTTCAGAGAACAAGAGATTTTGTGAGGAAATAATTTTTATCCTGAACAAGATACTCTGTTAGCTAAATAATAAAATAATGCCTAGGGACAATGTATTTATTGACTGGTATCTATAGCTAGAAATCAAGTTTCAGACACGAGAAATGATGCTTTAATTAGTAGTAGCAGTAATAATTTATATTATGGTACTAAACATGGGTGGATTATTGTTCAGGATGTGTTCTTATCAAATGCATTCACTTTGTTGTAATTAACAAATATTGAGTCTTCTTATTTTGTGCACTGAAATTCCTTTCACAATTTTGAATTTAACAACTACTTTATGTATGGAGAACTCACAGAAGTTGTTTATTTTTTTCTCCTTTTATTGTGATGTCTGTTTAGTTCTCACTTTAATTTGTGCTTAATATTTTCATTAAGTAGTACAGAAAGCAACCAACTTTCAAAAAATCTGCATCTCTGTAAAAATATAGTAATAGGTTTTTTTTTTTTTTTTTTTTTTTTGCATTGCACATTTTTACCATTCACTTTTAAAATAAAACCAGATTTCTGTGAAATTTTTTGGTTAATTGTATTTGGGATTCAAATGATTCAGAAAAGATACTGCTTATTTTAGGATATTTTAACCTCACTTATATTAATGAAAGTAAAATCTAAGTTTTGGTGAGTACTGTAAAAGACAGGTCATTCTATTTTTAATAAATTGGAATTAAACTTTTAACTACTACTCATTAGTTTCAAATGTAAATTTCAACTATTACAAAGTTAAATTGTTAAAATTAAATTAAACAGGCTCACAAAATAATTTGTATATAAACACCACTCAATCATTTATGTACCAATTAAATGACATGACTTTAAATGTCATGTGTTAAAGATGCCCTGCATTAACAAGATGCAAAAAGTTGCTTCTTGCATTCCCATCAACCAGTGAAATTCATTTTATTTATTTTTCAAGTATTAATATTAGCCATATGGTGCCGGCTATTTGCTGCACCAGCCAAAAAACCATAGCAATGCCTCGCAAATTGTTGACTAAAAGAAAATTTCCTACAATATCAGGCACATGCCTATTTTTGAACCCTTTCAAGAAGCTCAGTCTTTTTTTTTTTTTTTTTTTTTTTTCTTAGATGCAGTCTCCGTATTCAAAACATAGTCAGTCCTCGTATAACACGTGTTTACGTTACACGAATTCGATCATACACGATTTATAAATAGGGGAACGATATCTTATATAACACGAACTGAATTCGCTTATGCACAATTCACCTTTGTGTTTACAAGAAATGGCAGTCGAACGCAGAATCACCCCAACCGAATGCAACACGATAGGAATGAAGAGAAGATTCTGAAAATGTATTTGTTTTTTATATCAGTGAAGGGGAAACACATTTCACCATAATAACGTAAAAACCAACACAATTCCAGCTATCAGAATTGTTTGTCGCAAATGCAATTAGATCAAGTTTACTACCAGTTTATAACAGATTCCACTAGCAGAAACACAACTGGAAATTGTTTTTATTGTTTTATGGTAGTAACCCCAGAAATGTGCTTTAGTAAAATGTGAGGAGGTGTTAATAGTGTATCTCTGCCTTTACGGAGTTGTTTATTCAGTTGCTACACGCGCGCAGCTTTGTTTATGTATATCAAGCGTGCCTCCTCGTTTTGTAATTTTGCTTTATTCCCTAAAAATGAGTAAAATACTTAAAAGGTGTGAAAAGGAAGCGTCCTGGTGAAGACACTACAGATTCAGAGAGAAAAAGAAAAGCAATATTGATAAACAGAGGCGGACTGGATCAAAAAATTCTTACCCGGGAAAATTTATAGTGGCCTCATACTATGGTTTATGGCCAAAATCACAGCGGCCTCCGGCCCACAGGGGTTTCCCCGGTAAAGCTTATGGCCAGTCCGCCTCTGTCGACAGAGAAAAAATATGAAATTGTTAAACGCTTTGAGCGAAATGAAAGACCATGTGATATTGCACGTGCTACAGACCTAAATGAGGCAACGCCGAGAATTACAAAGAATGCAGAGAAAATAAAAACTTTCATAGCAGGAACAACTCAAAGTGTAAATAAAATCCATTAGATTAAGAATTGGAAGAGATGGAACGGCTGTCATCTGTTTCGATAGAAAATCAAACAAAAAACAAGTTTGCTTACGATAGAAGCAAAAGCAGTAGCAATATTTTATTACGTAATAGTCGTAATAAAATTCGTATTTTATTACGATTATTTATTGTGTTTGGTAATGTTTTGGTTACAAATGTGTGTTCAATATTGGGTGGTCGGCACCTAACCCTATTTTTCCCATAGTGCCTGTTGTTTATATTGCACTAGGAACACAACTATCGTGCTATACGAGGACTGACTGTACTCCAAATGCTGTCTTATAATTGCCTTATACAGTGGAATTATGACCTTCCTTGCAAGTAAATGTTCAATAAATCCTATCACTTTATCTGCACTGCAGATGTGGATGTGCAGAGAACATTCACATCTGCCTGTACTGTAACACCCAACATCCCTTTCTTCATCTACTTTTTTTTAATTGCATTTTGCTGTAATTTAGTTCTTTCTGTATGTGAAAAGCTCCTTGTCCCCATTGTTTACTCTCTTAGACATTGATTTCTCGTATGCAGCTTTTTTGCCAATCTAATATTTTTTGTGGTACTATTACAGATCATCCTGTATCTGCCGTAGGTTTCAGTACTTTTCATTGCACTGCCGTGCCATCTTTTTCTGCTCTGACTGGCCAGTTCTGTATTCAACTATCTTGGCATCCACCTCATTCTTTACAGTAATTTCTTAATGGTATAAATGCATTTATGGCTTCTGTGACTATTGCTTTAAAGAAATTCCATAATTCTAATGTATTAACCCTATAACTGCTATCTGCCTAATTGTTAGAGCCCATGTAGCATCTTCAACTGGAAAATCTGCTTTCCTGTAATTAAATCTCCAGCTTTTACCTTTAACAATCTCTTTCTTCATCTTCTAACTTAAGGACTGCATAATTACTTCTTGCTAATGGTGCTTGTACTGTAAGCTATGATATCATCTGTTTGGTTAGGCGATAATTAGGTCTAGAATTGTCTTACTCTTAGTATTTTCTCTAAAAGAATGATACAGATAATATGTATGCATCTGTGTACCATAAATCTATGACAATAAAAAAACACCAGTCTGCGTAGATTTTGATGTAACCAAAATTCATGGTGTTTTTGGGTGTAATTTTAGTGCTAATTCTAAAAGTCCAAACCGTTTTTATGCATGTTTGCATATATATGCATATGCACCTATTGTCTTCACAATGTCTGTCTGTATGTAACAGGGGGACTCCCAAAGGACGGCTTTACATGAAATTTTATATTTGAGTCTTTCAAAAATACTTGAGGTCATTCCAAATTTCATTAAAATTAGGCAAATACATATCCATCATTAATCTCCTTAGTTATTATTTCTTTTTTCTATAGAATTGTATGGAAAAAAGAAATTCATAAATTAAATGTAGTTTTAATGTATTGTTAGATTTAGATAGTCTGTGAACGCTTTGCATGTATTGTTATATAAGACTCATTAATGTCATGTCACTTGTGAAAAAATACATATAAAGAGAGAGAGGAAAGTCTCTTAAAAAAAAGTGTGTGGGAGAAAAGTAATAAAAATTATACAGTTGTAATTAAATGGCTAAATTTAGAGAATGTAAAACTATATCTTTATTAAGTGTTCTGGTAATTTTTTTATAATCATAATTATTAATTTAGGAATAATATAGGAGATAACTATATTTACTTTTCACTTCTAGTAATCACAGAAAAAGAACAAAAATTCAATTAATTTAAGAAAAAAATCGTATGCACCTGAAGTGTAATGCACTGTGTACATTAACTAACTTGCTACCTCTTACTTATAGCTTTTATACAAACAGTATGATTCTTTTGGATATGCAATATGTGTACTACTTCCTTTCTGACTAACAGGTATATCTATAGATATATCTATAGACATGTTTAGACAGGTAGTATATAAACCTGCAAAGTGATTCTTCCCCATTCATTTGTTTTCTGTGCTGTCGTACATAATAAAACAATTAGTATTAGTGTCTAACATGATTTTCATATTATTCTATCTTTAAGAATGGTAACTAATGGTTGTGTGAACTATCCAAATATATTGTTACGTTTGCAGTAACTATATTGTGGTGAAGAATGTATCTGCCACGTATTTTGGAATTAGCATTAGTAGAGGCATACGATGCAAGAAAGCAAGCTTATGCAGCATCAGCCAAAAAAAAAAAAAAAAAACCCATTTGGTTCTAGGTGTGGCCTGACCATTGCTTGTATAACAGGATAATCATCTCCCTGAAAGCAAAATTCCTAAAATTAGCATTAGCATATGATGCAAGAAAGCAAGCTTATGCGGCATCAGCCAAAAAAAAAAAAAAAAAAACCCACTCCCATTTCACCCCTCTGTTCGTTCCAAATACCTGTCCAGCTCAGCCTTAAATTTATTTAGGCTATCAACTTCCACAACATAAGATGGAAGTCTTTTCCATCAACCAACTACCCGCTGGCTAAAGGCAAACTTCCGCACATCTGTTCTACACTGTCTTTCCTTAATTTGAATCTATGCCCCCTGAGGTTCCTAATCTAAGAAAGAGGAAGAATCCTATCAGCATTCAGCTTGCTCAACTCATTCAAGGCCTTATACACCTCAATCAGATCACCTCGCAGTTGGTCCTACCAACTGCGAGGTCCTACCGCAAACCCATGTGGTGCGGTCAATTCACCAACTACGGGTCCGGCCACGCTCCAAGCCATCTCAATAGCACTGCCCACACCCTGTTCTCCAGGGCCTGGAGCCATTCCAGCACCGACACAATTAGACGTAACGAGATCTCCCGTGTGAAGGCGGACCTAACCAGATGCGGTTATCCATCCTATGTACTAAACAGATGCTTGTTACAGGCACAAGAACTTACTTCCAACCCAAGACCTCCGAAGCAAGTCGGCATATCGTCCGCCTACATTCCGTACTATCCAGGAGTGTCAGGACGTATCTCGAAGATCCTGAGAAGTTACAACATCAAATGTGTTCAATTACCCGGTAGGAACCTACGTTCACTTGTCTCCAGTGTGAAGACCCCTGTCACACCTGCCTTACGCAGCAATGTAGTGTACCGTATCACCTGTAGGGCCTGTAACAGTTGCTACGTAGGTGAGACATCGAGATGTCTCCAGGATCGCCTCACGGAACACGACAGAGCAATCCGGCTTGCCGAAACTGACCAGTCCGCGCTTGCAGAACATTTTTGGGCTACCAACCACGATCTTGACCCCAAGCGCGACTTTGAGATAGTGGACCACGCGCGACACTTTCGCCACCGCCTATGGCTAGAGTCACTAAACATAATAAACAACCCTAAGGCATTAAATCGCCAGAAAGGCATGCGTATACATCCCATCCTAGAGACAACCGTTTTATTGATGGATGATCACTGGCGTAAGGCAGCACACGTCCGTGCTACAACAATGACGCATGAGTAACGTGCCACACTTTGCTTGTAATGTATTCAAATTTGTCAGTTGATAAAGGGACACATGTTCCGAAAGCTACTGAATTTGTACTTATATTTTATAACTGGGTATACTGTAAATATCTATTTGAAATTATCATCAGATTTATTTACCAAACTCCTAGCATTGGTGTATACGCAAGTATACATGCACCTGTTCCTATTCTTAGCTAACCTAACACAACCCATGTGTTTACTTGTACCTCAATGACTCCTAGCAGTCTCTGAAATACCCTGCATCTTGTTTTACAGGCTGCTGCTCATTCCAAAGAAGCAGTGCAAGAATCACTTTCACCTCTGACAGTGGCTACTGTTAATCTATTAGTCCTTGTATCCCCTCAAGCTAGCAGTTTTCCGACCCACCTAACACTGCCTCAATAGTATCAGCAAATATTCTTGCACCCTTTCTATTTAAGTGTATTCCATCCCTGTAGAAGCAGTCTCTCCTGTTAACATTAGGTAATTAAATTAGGTGATCTTCATAAAAGTTGAACCTCCCCCCCACAAAGTGTGCCATACATGTGTGGAGGGCTTGCAATTGTGGAAATGGGATAAAAAGAAAGCTGACATTTGCCGTTCCCATTGTGTGCAGAGAACCTCTGGTCACAATAATGATTGCTGCTTTTTTTTTTTTTTTTCTGTAAATGTAGCAGGTTATAACTTGAAGAACAAGCAGAGCATTGTATATGCAACAACTTATTTCATCTGTAAGGCTAGTACCCTATGGCGCCTCTGTAGCCAGGTGGGAAGGAGCAGCAGTGCGTAGCACATGCTTCTTGATTAGACCAGGGTTCGAGCCCATCACCACCAAATACGGAGGATGCAGAAAGGTCAGGGAATGACCACTGCATTCCCCGGAGCAATATGGCCTTAGTTGCTAATGCTCCTAAAAACCAAATAACAACAACAACAGTACCCTATGGACATGTCTACTAGTGCTGTCTGCACCAGTTATTCTTGAACGTATGCCATCAGTTCCCAAATGTTAAATTTGTTATCTAGAGGATAATATAAACTATTGTCACAAAGAAAGTCACAATTCTGCACCACAGCTATTTGCACAAAGTGAACCCACTGATCTCGTGGGAGACTGAAATCTATCCAAATGGTCTGCAGAGCTTTTAGGGGTCAAGACTGAAATCCAAGAATCTCTCGACTGCCCCAAGAAACAGTATTTTCGTGGTATAGATATCGTGAATAAAGCAACACATTTTTCCAAAGAAGGCTCAGTGATACACTGGAACATTTCTGCAATTGTGAACTTTGGAATTTTTCACCGCCCAACAGAGAAGAGGCTACTTATCGCCTCATCAAAGAAAAGTCTCAAAAAGGAGTTCATCTTCATAACTGAAGCAAGTATGCATTCATTCAGCACTCTTAAATGAAGACTACAAAAAATTTTAAGCTTCTTTTGTAAAAAATTCAGTACCAGGATTGTGGTTGGCCAGTGTGTGGAGATTTTGAAATTATGTAATTTCAACTATCCCACTCAGAAAAACCAAGGCAACACAAAAATGCCTTCGTTTTTCTGAGTGGGGTAGTTGAGCAAGAAGTGAACATTGGGAAAGGAAAGTGTGGCTACCAAGATAGTGTCTGACACAAGGTTCAAGAACATTAAAGAGAAGTCAGTGGTACACTGAAACAAAGTAATATTACCTCCTCTGCATATAATCTTAAGTTTAGTGAAACAATTCCTCCAAGCCCTACATAAAGAAGGAAGTTGTTTCAAGTATGCTTACACTAAATTTGTATTGCATATGAAAAAATTAAAAAAAAAAAAAACTTTGTTGGACCACAAATCTGCAAGACTCCGTATTCGAAGAACCGAACCAAAAGAGGTGCCTGGACTGGCTTTAAAAATGTAGTATGCAATTTTTTGGGAAACAGACAGATCATGAAACCCATGAGTGACATGCGGGGGAAATTCAGAAAACTAGGCTGCAGTTTCTTGCATTCTCGTCTAAACTGTTTCCAAGAAAATTTAGTCAGATTAAGTGAAGTGCAGGAGAAAGATTCTATCGGGATTTAAAATAAATGGTAAAAAGTTCCAAGGAGGATGGAATGTCAATATGATGGCTGACTACTGCTGGATGCTAAAAAGAGGAACAGCCCTCAAAAACTGTCTGTCTGAGGAAGTCAAAAAGGCACAAGTTTAACTCAGTTTAGTGTATAAGAAATCCAGTTTGCAGCCATCTATACTTGACAGGAAGACACAGCCATCAGTATTTTTATATAAAAATAGCCTATTTGTAAAATCTTAAAAATACAAAAAATAAAAGACAAAAAAATTCTAGACATGATACGGCAAATTTCAAATTTCCATTAAAATTCCAGTAAAATAAAACATCAGGACTTAAGATAGGGAATGATATCACTGTTTAAAAAAAGGGGGAGAAGTGGCCCACAACCAATAAGTATGGGCTGGAAAAATCCATTGGAAGAAATATACAAACTTTTAAAGTGAATGGATGAGTGAAATGGGAAGGTTTTTTTTTTTTTTGGCTGATGCAATATAAGCTTGTTTTCGGGCTGCATTGCCATGGAAGGCACATCCAAACGCAAGATTGAAGGCACCGAACCCTTTTGGTGCCATCAATCCTCTGCTGCTAGGAGCCAAACCCAGCAACATCAGCTGTCCCACCTGGGAACCATATAATTAAATATACTAAGAATTACGTAATACTGTTTAAAAAACAAAACAGTTTGTGAATGTGGTAAAACATTCAAGTCCATATAGTCTCAACACATGTTGAATCAAGTCAAACCCCTAGGGACATGGTGTATATTTCATCCCAGGGGCTCACATCTGGTGAGTATGGGCTTGGCACACCCAGGGTCCTGAGCTGGATATCATCATTCTTCTCTTTCTTGGTGATTCCTTTCTACTTCTCTCTCTCTCTCTCTCTCTCAGGGTAACTTGGGAATTTTTTTAGGCTGGGCAGCATAAGCCTCAGGCTTCCTTGCACCATATGACTAATAATAATAATATAGTCACAACACAGAAGGTTTTAAGTCTATATCACAGTATAAAGACTGTAAAATAATCACTTAATGTGATTATTTGCCAACCGGGCTAGCCAGGCGGGTAAAGTACCTGCCTGGCAACCCAAAGGTTGCGGGTTTCAAATCCCTCCTCTGGCTTGGATATTACAATGGTACCATGCTCTCCGGTTGGACCTCATGGCCACAATACACGAAGGAAGCAGAAAAAAACTGGGTCCTTCGTGTATTGCTCACATCATACGATTAAAAAAAAAAAAAAAAAATGTGATTATTTTACATGTTAGGAGTCTAAGGTTGCAGGACAGTCACTATATGAAGAGATTGAAGATTTTTAGGATAGCTACAGTTGAGAATGAAGGTTTAAAATCATATAAAAGAAGCAGAATACAAAAAAGGAGTTGTGGCTTTAGTTAATTGTTGCATGATTCATATGTAATATGTGATGTTCTTTTAAATGCAAGCCAGAGAAAATCCTGAAGATATTGAAAATTTTATTTATTTTCTAAAATTTTAGACTTCTTTCCAGTAGAATTTATTCTGGTGGCAAGGAAGAGATGCTGTTGAAAGTTGTCATATGAAGTGCATGTGTAAAACACATAGGGCCAATCTTTTCTGAGGCCACACGTACAGAGATCAGTAAGCGAGAGTAAGCAGGAGCATGCCTTTCAACACAGATTGCTAATTTGCAACAAATAATAATCATGTACTTTAAGTTTTGTGCCTCATAGTGAGTTTTTCCTTCACAAATGCATGCCAAGGCTCTTATCATACTTTTCACAATTTCTAATCTGTAGCAGACCCTCATCCTTGTTTCACCTTTACTTCAATCACGCATACCACAGATGCTATGCTAATAAGTAATGCAATTTCAGGGTAACTTGTGGTAACAAAGTTCATTTTGCTGTGAGAATTAACACCATTACATTTACTTGGGTTTAAATCTTCCTGGCCACAAAAACATGAAAAACAAATCTTTTTATATAGGCAATGTGTTTTTTATCATGTAATTAGCTTTAGCATTAGTAAAGGCATATGATGCAAGAAAGCAAGTTTATGCAGCATCAGCTAAAAAAAAACAAAACAAAACCACTCCCATTTCACCCCTCCATTCATTTGAAATACCTGTCCAGCTGAGCCTTAAATTTATTTAGGCTATCAGCTTCCACAACAACGGATGGAAGTCTGTTCCACCAACCAACTACCCGCTGGCTAAAGGCAAATTTCTGCACATCTATCCTACATCTGTCTTTCCTCAATTTGAATTTATGCCCTCTCAGGTGATTATTCTGAGCAAGAGGAAAAATTCCATCGGCATTGAGCATACTCAAATCATTCAAGGCTTTATGCACCTGTACAGATCACCTTGCCGGTGCCTAGTCTCCAGACACTGTAATTTGCAAAACTTAAGCCTTTCTTCATTAGAGCAACGCTTTGTTCCATTCACTAATCTTGTTGCCCTTCTCTGTACTCGTTCCAGCAACTCTACATCTTTCTTGAAATGAGGCCTCCTGATCTGTATTACAGTACTCAAGGTGTGGCCTGACCATTGCCTTATACAAGGGAATAATCACCTCCTTATCCCTGCTAGAAAAATTCCTGTATACCATTGACAAGACACCATGAGCTACTCTTGCAGCCTGTCTGCACTTTTCAGAAAACATCATATCATACTTTCTCCAGAATCTCAAAATATGGAGGGTTACAAACAAACTGAATTTGCTACTTTATATATTTATTTTATAGATTGTGCTAACTGGTGTGGAATAAATAAAGTAACTTAAAAATGAAAAATAAAATCATCATAAACTGTAGCACATACTATCTATCTTTTCAAGAAGTCACAGCATGGCTATAGTTTATGGGCCAAGTATTTTTGATGGGCAGATTTCAGTTTTACAGATCAAATGTCTCTCCACCAAAATATTTTGTTCATAAACCATGGCCATGCTGTGGCTTCTTGAAAAGATAGCATGTGCAATGGTTTATGATGATTTTACTTTATTTCATGTTTTATTTTATCTATATTATTATGTTATTTATATTACTTCATTGAACTATTATTCTTTTATTCTATATCAGTGAACAGAATCTGTAAAATACACATCAATGCCCTTGTTGGCTATAGTTTCTGAACATGGTTGGAGCATGGAGTGCTTATACATCACATATATTTTACATATAGTTGTTATTCCATTATGTAATTAGATGGTAACTGAATGCTAAAGATACCTGCCTGGGTTGTTGTCAGTTCCTAACCCATTGTTCCTTACACTGAGGCAGGTACACTGGTGTCTCAATGTATCGAAACCTGCAACATTCACCTAATGCCATAAAAGTGCTGACCACATTTAATGATTGGGGAATGCTTTCTCTTTAGGGTGATGGGAACAAGGAAACATTGGTCCACTTGACATCAATGGTTTGACTGTTGATGATCCTGCTCAGATAGCAAACAAACTGAATGAGTATTTTGCATCTACATTCACACGTGAGGAATTATTAAGGTTTGAAAATGGCGCAAGGTTATCAAATTGTAGCAGGGTGCTTAATGATCTTGTAATAACTGAGAGCAAAGTGGAAGAGAAATTGTTGAAGTTAAAACGTAAGAAAAGCACCTGGGGTGGATGGGATCTATCCAGTTATATTAAAGGTGGCGGCAAGGCAACTAAGCAAACCCTTAGCCATAATTATGAGAGCATCCTTGGACTCAGGGGAGGTTCCCACGGACTGGAGATGTGCAAATGTATCCCCAATTCACAAAGGGGGATCGAAGGGTGACACGAGTAATTACAGACCAGTTAGTTTAACTTCTGTTCCAGGTAAAATAATGGAGTCGCTGGTTAAAGATGCATTGCAGGATCATCTAGACAAGACTGCAGCAATAATTCAGACACAGCATGGGTTTGTTAAGGGAAAGTCTTGTCTGACAAATTTGATAGGATATTATGATGTGGTTACAAAGGAACTGGATGCAAAAAACAATTTTGATATCATATATTTGGATTTCAGGAAAGCTTTTGACACTATTGCGCATGGAAGACTATTGTACAAATTGGAGCAGAATGGTATTAAGGGTAAGTTGCTACAATGGATAAAAGGATGGTTAAGTGGGAGAAGACAGAGGGTGGTAATCAATGGGTGCTGCTCTTTTTGGACTAATGTTATTAGTGGAGTCCCACAGGGTTCGGTGTTAGGTCCACTGTTGTTTTGTATATTTATCAATGATATTGAAGGTATATCAGGCTTAATGTTGAAGTTTGCAGATGATACAAAGGTTGGCAGGGTTGTTAATGACAGTAATGGCAGTCTGCTACTGCAACAGGATCTAGATAATTTGGGCAGATGGGCTAAGAAGTGGCAACTGAAGTTTAACCTTGACAAATGCAAAGTACTGCATATGGGTAGAAATAACCCCAGAGAAACGTACCAACTGTGTGGTACTACACTTAAGGTGGTAGAAAATGAAAAAGACCTGGGAGTAATTGTGCAGTCAGATATGAAGTTCTCTGAGCAATGCAGACATGCTGCCAGGGCAGGTCATGGGGTTTTGTCAATGATATATAGGAATTTTGCTAGCAGGGAAAAGGAGGTGATTATCCCTCTGTATAAGGCAATGGTCAGGCCACGCCTTGAGTACTGCGTACAGGTCTGGAGACCTCATTTTAGGAAGGATGTAGATTTACTTGAGCGGGTACAGAGAAGGGCAACAAGATTGGTGAGGGGAATGAAGGGATCCTCTTACCAAGAGAGGCTTAAGTTCTGCAAATTGCAGTGGCTGGAGACTAGGCACCTGCGCGGTGATCTGATTGAGGTATATAAGGCCTTGAATGGATTGAGCACGCTGAATTCTGATGGGATCCTTCCACTTGTTCAGATTACAAACCTAAGGGGGCATAAATTCAAATTAAGAAAAGACAGATGTAGAATAGATGTGCAGAAATTTGCCTTTAGCCAGCGGGTGGTTAATTGCTGGAACAAACTTCTATCTGTCGTTGTAGAAGTTGATAGGTTAAATAAATTTAAGGAGGAACTGGACAGGCATTTGGAGGGAATGGTGTGATTTTTTTTTTTTGGCTAATGCTGCATAAGCTCATACATTTGCTTTCTTGCATCACATGCCACTACTACTACTACATGGATTCAACTTAAGGAAAGATAGTTTTAGACTGGATGTAAGAATATTTACCTTTAGTCAAAGAGAAACCAACTTGGAACAAGTTACCAACTAGCCTTATAGAATCACTCATGATAAAATGTTTCATCATGGTTTTATACTAAAAGTGGAGTTACATCTTGTGTCAAAGTGCAACAAAATGAAACAATCCAAGAGCTTTACATGCTATTTTTGGGACACTATGAGGCTTGGAAAATGATTTATCATTTAAAAATCATACACCTATCAGCATACACCAAAATAAGCCCCTTAAGTTCTTCAACAGGAAAGCTACAGAAGAATAACGTGCCCACTTGACTGATAAATTACTAAAAGCATCCTTTGAAGTATCTTTTTTATTGTCGGAACCAAAAAAAAAAAAAAAAGCCTCCTGAAATGAAAATGTGGCAGTGAAGTTTCGCAGGTAAAACTGTTAAACCTTTGAGGCTGATTCCTACTTCGAATGATACGATTAAAATTAGGTTAAACTCCATAGAAATAGTATCAAGTCTCAGTTGATATCTTGCATCAAAGAGAGCAACACATTTGCAATTCTGCTCCATGAATCCACTGACATTACAAACTACACTCAAAGTTTTTGTGAGATATCAGTAATTTCAGCATTCACAAATATTCTCTTCTGTGGACCTCCTTTTTTGAGACAACAGAAGACAGATAGTTGAGTTCTTTTTATAGAATGAGCTTGAATGGTCAACATGCATGGGTTTGTGCACAGATAATGCCGCAGCCATAATTTAAGGGATTTTGGGACTGACAGCAGAAGTTAAAAAGTATGCCTAGATGCAAAATTTCATTGTTATACATAGAAAACACTTAACTTTTTAAAAAATTGGTGGTGAACTACATTCAGGTGTTGAATGTAGTTCTAGCTAAATTTTTTGTAAAAAACAATATTGGAAATTCCAGATTTGGTAGCATTTTACATGCAGAGATTTGGGGTCTATCTGTGAAACCCTGCTGTATCATATTGAAGTACATTGGCTTTCCTGTGGAAAAGGTTTTCAAAAGAGTTACAGAACTTATGAACTTTACCTATTTCTTCATGATATGAGATTGGAACTACTGCTTATTTTGTCACACCTCAACACAGTAGTTATAATTACATACCTCAAACCATGTTGAGAAGGCATTGGTACAAATCCTCTAAATGGTTGGACTTTTAAGTTTTTTTTTCATGCTGTGGCCTAGTTGGCTGGTCGGTCTCGGGAAAAGGTAGCAAGGTTTTCTCCTAGAAACCTGGGATTTTTCATCCAGCAAAAAGAACAAGCTAGCACTCAGGTAAACTGCAACTTAAAATATTTTTGTCCATTTTAATGATCAGAAATGATTTTGCCCCATATTTGGTAGATATTTTCAAGAAATTAAATGAATTGAATCTCTCTTCACAGGAAAGGCACCAATATTTTAACCCTGAATTGCAAACTTCATACACCTCAACATTAGCTTTCGTCGTGATCAAAAGGTTTTGAGTGAAGATGCGCAGAAGTTTACAAGGCTTAACAATTTTCTTAATACTCATACAGATAGTTCACTTCATACTTCAAGTAAAAGAGTTATACTTGATCACATCAAATCATAAAGTGTTTTCCAAATTTAAATGAGAACAAGAAAGTGATCACATTAGATTTTTTGCTCATTCTTTAAAATATGGCATATTTTATGGTCAGCGCAAGAAGCACTGATTTTTAAATACAGTAGAACTCTGACCTTGAAATTCAATGAAAGAAAACTTGCACAACTTTATATAATGAAAAGATGAGAATACTCATATGTTGAGTATTCTTACCTTTTTCTGTCGTAATTCCCTTTGCATCAACGTGTTACAAAAATACATTTTTGTAGTTATTGTTAATCAAAAATAAGCACGGGGAAGCCTTTCAATGTTTAGAGGCAAATCTAAGAATTTACATTTCAAATACTTCGCACAAATATGCAATCATATCACCCTCATTAAAATGGCTAGTTATATTGTGAAAGGCTGCAATACATTTGAATTTAAGTTATCCTTTTTTTGTGTGCATCTTTTTCAAGTAAAAAAATTTTAAAAATTAGCTTTTCAGTTTTTTATTAATATAATAGTTTTGTCTAGTTTTTCCTTGAATTTATTTGAACTATCAACTTCCACAACAACAGCAGGTGGATGTTTGTTCCAACAATCAATCACATGTTAGCTAAAGGCAAACTTCTGCAACTCCATCAAATTGATCCTCAATTTGAATTTGTGCCTCTTATAGTGAGGCAAGAAAAAGAAGAAGAAGAAGAAACCCATCAGCATTGATCTTGCTCAATCCATTCAGAGCCTTAAACACTTCAATCAGATTACCTCACAGGTGCCCAGTATCCAGGTTCTGCAATTTACAGAACTGAAGCCTTTCTCTGTACTCATTCCAGCAGCCCCACATCCTTTCTAAAATGAGGCCTCTAGACCTGTATGTAGTACTCAAGATGTGGCCCGACCATTGTCTTATACAATAGGATTAGCATTAGTAGAGGCATATGATGCCAGAAACAGCTTATTAGCATCAGCCAAAAGCAGGGAAAGGAAGTGTTAGTGAATTAATTTTGCTAGCAGAATTCCTGTATATTATTGACAAAACCCAATGAGCTGTCCTGGCAGCATTGCTCAGGGAACTTCATATCTTACTGCACACAAAACTGACTCAACATTGCACTAGCCACCCATGTCAGCTGGCTGCACTGCCTTAGATTTTGTGCTTAACTAAGAGCATAACCCCCCCCCCCCCAAGAAAGGACAGACAGAACAGAAATTGTCTGTACTTTCTGTATACATTATACTTCCCATATTCAAATTCTGCATCCCTTATATCTGAGTCTCTGAAATTCCAACACTGTCTGCATTAGTTACCAGCAGTTCTTGGTATCTCCAGCACCTTGCTTTCAAGGCTGCTGCTCATTCCAATAGACACAGTGCAAGAATCACATTCACTTCTTGCCTGCACTATTGTTTATCTATTAGTCTGTGTATTCTCTTCTCCCCCCCCCCACCAAGCTAGCAGAAATTTGTTTTCCGGCCCACCTAACACAACCTCAATAGCAACAGCAAATATTCTTGCACCCTTTCTAAGTATATCATCTCTGTAGAAGCAGTCTCTTATTAACAATTACATCCCACACAGAAAAATTCTATGCCATGAGCCTTGCACAATCTCTCCAGAGCTGAATTGATTGGCAAGACTAATCTTATAAATTCAATGATGTTTTATCAGAAAAGGGTGTTTCTGAATCCTTTTCTAATGCTGATTTCAAAAAATGATGAATTGTGTCCATTATGCCAGGTTTCTTCAAAAATCACAAAATAAAATTTGATTTTATTAACTATGGCAGAATTTGTGCACTAAAATTATAACAAAATACTACTTTTACCTTATATTTAAATATATGTTGAAAACACCATTAAAAAAAGGTCAGTGTGATGAAAAAGTCCATTAAACACTCCTCTCATTTTTAAAACTGATCTATGATGGGTGAAACTTTTGTTTCTCTGATTTTCTCGCAGATCCTCCAACTTTACAGGCCCTCTACAGAATCCAACAATAATCAGCTGTCGTGTTGACATTCCACCTCCCCTGGTATCTCATCTCCGTGTCCTTGATGTCCTGGTGAAACCGCTCACTCTGTTCTTCACTAACACTTCCTAGATTTTCTGGGAAGTAGAAGTTGATGTGTAACTGCAAAAAAATGTACCTTAACACTCATGTTGCAGCCCAGCTTGCAGTTTTCCAACATATTTTGAGCTATTCTTGTAGTCTGAATCCTTATTGTTCCCTAAGAAATTTTCAACAACAGACCTGAAGCTAATCCATGCCTATTTTTCTCTTTTATTTACAGTTCCCTCAAAATCTGTCCATCAGTTTGTGAATTTGAGGTCCAATAAAAATCCTTGTTTTAGCTTCCCTTGGGTGATTGATGGGAATTAAGTACAAAGGTAGTTGAAGCAGGGACCTTCCTGAGGTAAAGCTTTCACAAACTGTTTCATCAAACCCAGTTTGATGGTGGAAGGAGGACAGTTTTGGGATTTTCCAGTGGTTTATGAACTACGTTCTTTGACCCAGGCAACAACTGCCTGTCTCTGTTCAGACCTTGATGTTCCAGTGCTTACTCCTTGCCCAACTATCACACTCACACAAAAGGCATTTTTATGTAGCCAGTTTACTGTCCATATAACATGCCTATCACTTTAAAGTCAGCACAGACCAACCAACTATTTTCTTCATACTTGATATTTGTCAACATTTTTTTCAAGTTCTCAACAACATAGTCTTGGCTTGTTGGCTTTCAATTGCAAAGAGTGAGCTTTGTACAGTGAGAAAAACATCTCATGCGGTAGATATTTTTGACTTAAGTCTAGAACCAAGGAGTTCTGCAGATTCCTTTGGTAAATTTAAATCTGATACCAGATCATTCAGTTCATGCTGCGAAAACAGCTGAGGGCTGGACTCAATGCCTCCAGGTCTGTAGACTTCAGTTTCATCTTCAGAAGCTTCACTTTCAATACTCTCTGCTGCTACATCCTTCAATATAAGTGGAGGCGGGCGCCTCTGTAGCCAGGTGGGAAGGAGCAGCAGTGCGTAGCACACGCTTCTTGATTAGACCGGGGTTCGAGCCCATCACCACTAAATACGGAGGATGCGGAAAGGTCAAGGGAATGACAACCGCATATTCCCGGAGCAATATGGCCTTAGTTGCTAATGCTCCTAAAAAAAACCAAATAACAATAAGTGGAGGTCTTGGAATCAACAAATTATCTCACTATGGGACTGGTCTAATGGCAATGGGGCATTAGGATACACAATGCCCTTCTTACTTTTTGCATTGTATCCCTCTCCATTAACTAAGCAAAAATAACAGTCATCACAGGGACTTCATCACTTCACTTCCACCAAATCATGGGAATTTCAAATGGCATGGCCTTTTTACCATTTTTCCACAATCTCAATGCCTCACACACAGTCACATAGAGATTTGGCAATCTTTATGTGGAGTCCATTGTTTATCTTGGTCACAGAGTTTCACTCCAAAATAAGCACAATACACATTTTTTACAAATTCTGTAATATCGTGTTTTTGCTTGAGGACTATAACTTCTGCAAATATAACAAAATAAGTTCAGATTGCTGAAACACTTGCTGGAAGACGTTTTACCTACTTTTCAGCACAAATTTGATACGATAACCTGAAAAATAAACTGAGCTCATGAGCTCTCGAGGTCAAGAAACATGACAAGGCAGTAAATCTTCACATGTTGGCAACATCAGTGTTGCCAACATGTGAAGATTTAGTTTATAAATTCCCAGCATTTACTCCTAACTTAATACATTCAATAATATAACTCATGACATCAACTTAAATGATTTGTGAAAAAATGGTATGTGATAGAAAAAAATTAATAGCAATTCTGAAATCAGAGTTAAAAACAGTTATTAGTTTACAAACGTTGAAAAATATGCAATTGGCATTATTTATATATTGTTCAGAAGCTGTTGAGATTAAAAAGTTTGAGTGGCACTGATGTACTCAATTTGAGATTATTAAGCAAATTGTTTTGTAGAATAAGTCTAAACAGGGTTGCTGTGGTTCTAATTTCTGTACAGAAGCATATGGTAATACGGCCATATCAGTAGATTTTTTAATTATTATTATTTTTAAAATTTTAATACTGAGATTAAAATCAAGTACTTCTAAAGAGTTCGTATACACAGTAAATACCACCCAGTAATTGATTATTTGCAAATCTTGTAAAAATAAAAAAAGATGTTATTTTAATAACAAGTATGTTTATTTTCCTATACAAAAGTCTCTGAAAATAACATCCAGAATCTCTTCTGTTGTTACATGGCCACTTATATGACCAATATGGGTTAGGCATTTCCTTAACTTCTCTGCTGCAACTACCGTATCCATATTGATGTAATATTGGTAATCTATAAGACACTTGAAACAAGCTTGAAGGTGTTGTTTATGCCTCTCTTGAATCATCACTGTATTTTCCCTTGTTGACTTGCCACAACTAAAATAAAGTGAAAAATTGAATCATTATAGTAAGTGCAAGAAACACATTATAGTATTTTTTTTTTTTTTTTTTGCTCTTCACAGCTATAATGAAAATGTTTGGTTATGTAAAGTACAAACTATATTAAAAACTTAAATGAAACCCTTCCATAAATGTAGATAAAAGGAAAAAAATTATGCAGTATATTTGATATACACCGAGTGGACAGAAATCATGGGATACCTACCTAGTAACAGGTAGGCCCACCTTTCCCCCTGATAAGTGCAGTCACACGGCAAGTCCACGGGTATTTCCATCTATGCTTGCTGCACCACTGTCCATAATTCCATCGCATTCCTGGGTGGAGGATCCAAAGCTCAAATGGACCTTTCCACAGCATCCCAAAGATGCTCCACAGGGTTCATGTCCAGTGAAGCCATTGCATTATGGCAAAACCTGCAGAATGTTCTTCAAACCAAGTTCTAGTCATTACGGCTCTGTGAGGAGGCACATTGTCCTGCTGGAAGAGTCCACTGCCCTGTGGGTGCATGATGACTATGAAGGGATGCAGGTCTGCAAGGATGGACACATAACCTGGACCGTTCAGAGATGCATCTAGACTTCCTAGAGGTCCCAATGTGTGCCATTTGAATATGCCCCAAGCCATTGTTGACTGACCACCTGCCTGAACAGTTCCTTGTTAACATGATGGGTGCACAGCTTTGCATTGTTTCCATCCTCCCATCCTCTCGAAATAACTGGAAATGGGACTGATCGGACCAGGAGACCCAGCTCCAATCATCAAAGGTCCAGTGCCAACATTCTTTTGCCCAGTTGCGTAGAGTCCTGTGTCATGGTGTAACAAATGGGACTCTGGTGGGTCAGCAGCTCCCATAACCTGTTGCGGCTAATGATTGTTTGATGGAGACATTTCTGGCACATCACTTGTTGAAGTCAGCGGTGATTTGTGCCACTGTCGCTCTCTGGTTGGCTGAAACAATGTGAGACAGATGTCGACTGCCACGTTCAACCACCACCTTTCTCCGCCCACAGCACTGTCCATGATGAGATGTTATTCCGGAAATTGCGTATTCCCGATGCAACCTTGATACTGTCGAACGGAGATAGTGCAATTTCTGTACCACCACCACCACGATAGATTGACCCCTGCATCGGGCACCCACTACCATCCCTCTTTCAAAGTCTGTTAACTCGTGACGTTTATCCATACTGACATTGAATTACCGTCTAGTAGCGAGAGGAACCAGGTTCCTCTCGTGCTTTCCAGGAACCAGGTATCCCACGAATTCTGTCCTTCAATGTATATAATATGTAAAAGTTACTCCAAAAATATAATAACATTATGACAATGTAATTTAACTCCCCAACAGAAACACAAAACCTTAATTGGAACTTTCATATAGATTTTTAGGTCTAACCCTCCTTACTTGCAGTGCTATTAATAACACTCATTACCCATTCAGAGTTATTGAAAACAGTTGTTTGTTTTTGTAACAGCACAATCATATTTGATTCTTATACTCTTTCTATATCAAAATTTTCCAAGACACCTAATTCGGTTGGTCACGAAATTCTGCTCGGAAATTGCCATAGTTTGGGGAGAAAATTTTGATCAGAATAACTTGAACTCATACATTTTAACAAAGATGGTTTGAGGGTTTTTACCGAAATCATTGAGGATACTTGAAGGTTTCAGTGAAAGTGCTAGTTGGCAGGGGTGATATACACATTTATCCGATGACATGGGTTAAAGTAATGTTTGCACATATCTCAAGGTTTTTATTTGGTGCCACAACAGCCAATATTGAAATGATAAAGTGATGTTTCAAAGAGAAAAATAATGCTACAGAAACAAGCTTCAAAGCATATTAATATTATTCATATAGTGCAAGGCAGCTACAGACTTTTTCTGCACCAACCAAATAATATAGTCAATTCCATTTATTGGGGACACATCAGGATGGTGCATTTTGGCCTGATTAAGCAGCTGCCCCAATTATGCGAAGTTTCACATAAATAATTAAAAATACAGTTGACCCCCGCTTTACAATTGGTTCACTGTACAATCAAATCACGTTATGATGTACTCACCATAGTAAAGTATCGTTCACTATATGATGTGTAGTAAGTGCTGGTCGTTGTGATCATGTTTGTGAATTGAATTTTAATTCTATTAAACAGCGATTCTAATTAGCGAAAATAGTACATACTAACTAGTTGACATTTCTGTTCACTGACATTTGTGGGGGGGGGGTTAAAATTAAAAACAGTAAAAAGATAAGCAATCAATAACAAAGAACCCGGCACACAAAAATTGCAAGTAACACGCGATACGCGCAAGTGGGAACGGAGTAATAAGTTATGAAGCTTTAAAAATAGGAATGAAGAGAAGATTTCGAAAATTAATTTTTTTTATATGATTGAAGATTTCATGGAAGTGTAAACACATTTCACCATAATAACCCACAGAATTCCAGCTGTCGGTATTATCGCAAATTCAATAAGATCGAGTTTTCTATCCGTTTATGATAGATTGCACTAACAGAAAAGCCCAATAAACAGGTGACTGCTAACTGTTTTATGGTTGTGACCTCCAGAAATCTGACAGTACCTCATGGTATGGTCGGAGACAATTGTAGTGTAATCTCCAGTGCTGCAGTCTCCTGCCCCGATTAAACGTATGTCCCAATTAAGCGAAGTAAACCCTGGCTATTTTCTCGATTAGGTTCTGTTCTTTAAGATTTGGCCCAAATAAATGGCTGCCCCGATTAACCAGAATCCACTGTGTAAAGAACGATATATATATATATATAAAAAAAAAGGACAAAAAAATTAAATAAAAAATACTATGTGCTTACCTGCATGAGGAGTGAAGCACAGACTTCATATTTCCAGGGTAATAAGCTATACAAGAACACTTAGTTTTAATTGTACTTAGTCGTAATTACAGTAATGTCATCAATGAAATTGAACTCCTGGTTGCAGTTGTTAAAGGCATGGGGTTTAATTTTAGGAAAAGGGAATATGACAGTTTACAGAATGCCTTTAAAGCAAATCTGATTTGCTTTAAAGGTATGTAAAGTTTTTAATCACAGAAGCCATGAATACATTATGTACCATTAAAAAAATATAGCACAAGGGATGCCAAGCTGAATGAATACAGAGCCAGCCAGTCTAATAGAGCAGAAAAAGGTGACATAGTACAGTTACAGTACTTTCAGTACGATCCATTGTACTGAAGGTTATGATGACTATAAGTTTCTGTAATAGTACAAGAAAAAAGGTGAGATTGGTGAAGGCTGAGTAAGAGAAATCAAACCACTGTCTAAAGAAGCAAAGAACGGAGACAAAGAATTCTCACGAATGTGAATACAAAGAAGAAAACGAATCAGATCAGACCTTTACATAATAGGTGTGGAAAAGTATTAGATAAACCTGCTGGTAAACTGAAGATATTTTACATCGATCTTTACAGACAAAAGACCCTTCATATAGTGAGATGATAAGTATGAAATTAGTAATAATGAAATTACTTCAGGGGCCTTTTGAGTGCCCGAAGTTGATGGAATATACCCAGTAATACTGAAGAAGCAACAGGAGTGCATTGAACCATTACAATTAATTATGAGGACAGAATTGGACTTGGGAGAGATTACTCTGGATTGGAAAAATACTAGTGTACCACAAATATGTAAAGACAGTTCAAAGAGTCAAGTGGGTAACTACAGACCTATTAGTCTGACTTAGGAAAATCCATGGAGGTAATAAAGAGTGCAACAGAGGGGCATTTAGACAGAAGCAGAATTCTTGACATTATTCTGTTAAGAAAAATTTAGGTATTTTGACAGTTATTCAGGTGAGTTGGAAGAAGGAAATAATTTTTACATTGTCTGTTTGGATTTTTGCAAAGCATTTAACTCAGTCCCTTCTGAGAGAGATTACTGTATGAGCTGGAACATGGAATCATGAGTAAGTTTATAAGATGAATTACAGGGTGGCAGGAAGCAGAGGGTTGTGATTAATGGATACTCTTCAAAATTGGTCTACCATTAGAAGTGGGTTCCCCCAAAGATCAGTTCTCGGATCACTGTTGTTTCTGATTTATGATGATTTTCATAAATGACTGATGAATCTTTAATAATCAGTGCTCCTGCAGGATGACTTGGATAGACTGCAAGGATTGTCAGAAAAGCTAGCTGTGTTTTAATGTAGAAAAGTGCAATGTCTTACACTTGGTGGGGTTAAATTAAACACAGTGGAGGAAGAAAGGGATTTAGGAGTTATATTACAGTTGGACATGAAGTTCTCTGAGCGATGTAAACAGATGGCAAAGAAGGCCCATAGTGTACTCAGTTTATCAAAACTTTTCTTGTAAATCAGATCATAATCCCGCTGTATAAGTTGAATTATAAGACTGCACTTGGGGCGCTTCCGTAGTCAGGTGGGAAGGAGCAGCAGTGCATAGCACATGCTTCTTGATTAGACCGGGGTTCGAGCCTGCCACCACCAAATACGGAGGATGCGGAAAGGTCAGGGAATGACCACCGCATATCCCGGAGCAATATGGCCTTAGTTGCTAATGCTCCTAAAAACCAAATAACAACAACAACTGCACTTGGAATCCTTAAGATGGACAACCTGCTTGGGAAGATCTGCAAAAGGCATCCTTATGAGGAATGACTTTGAATATGTAGGCTACAGAGCTAGACATCTTAGGGAAGACCTCATTAAGGTCTATAAGGTTCTGAGATGGAATATTAAAATGAATGGGGGCAAAATTTTTGCTGTTATAAATGATTCCAGAATTAGAAGTCATAAATTCAAATTACAGAAAAAAGGAATTTAGACTGGATTGCAGAAGGTATTCTTTTAGCCAGCAAGTTGATAATTACTTGAATAAGTTACCTCTGAGGCTGATAGCTTGAGAAAATTAAAAGCTTTGCTGGATAGTGATCTACATGAGGATGGAAATATGTAGATTATATTCTTTATATAGGTAGTTCTCGACTTTACAAGTTAATTTGTTCCTAGCGCACGCTTGTAAAGTGGGAATTAAATCCCATAGACAATGTTAAAAATAGGGGTTATGTATTGTTGAGATGAAAATTGTTTATCTCAACAATGAAATTAGTTAGCTAATTAGTTTATGTTTAAACAATAATTGATTTATTCAAAGAAATTAAAATGTAGCCTGTAAGGTCAAGCAAATTATAATAATAAATAAATTATTTATGACTTACAAATTTTAAAGAATGTTTATTCTTCATCATCATCGACTAAATGCACACTCGTTGATCATTTATTATTGGCTCAGCACTTGTTGGTTTGTTGCACAAAGAGTTGCCTTCTTCAGAAATGCTTCAAGAGGCGTTTGTTTCCAAGATAATCTTCTCTTTTCTTTATAAATTTCAATAGATGCATAAGTATTTTTTAACAGAATGCACAAATTGCAACTAACATGATTTGCACAGAGTAACAAGTTTACAAAGCTTAAAAAAAAAGAATAAAGAGAAGATTTTGAAAATTTATGTTTTTTATACGATTGAAGATTTCAGTAAAGGGGAAACACATTTCACCATAATAACGCAAAAAAAACCACACAATTCCAGCTATCGGTATTTTTGCAAATGCAATAACATTTAATAACATCGTTTATAACTGCTTGCATTAACAGAAAAGCCCAATAAACTGGAAAGCAAATTGTTTTTATTGTTTTATGGTCGTGACTTCCACAAATGTGCTTTAGAAAAATGTCACAAAGGCATTCAAATTATGATAACGATGAAAGTGTGGTGCATTTTAGTGATTTGAATTGGTAACTAATACAATTTGCACTATAAAAACAACCTTTTAGAGTTATATAGTGAAAATTTCAACTTCCGAGGTCGTGGAATGAATTACCAAAAAACAATGTGTTATTGGGTTCAAATGATGATGGTGTCTCTCGAACGGATTAATATCGTAAAGCTGGGTACGCTATTGTATAGCTATGCGCGTGGTTTGAAATGCAGTATTTATGAATGTTTAACATTCATTTTTTGCAATTAATGTTCATATTTTCAATTTTGTTGATACTTGATACTTTGAAAAAAAAAAAAAAAAAAAAACTTGTAAACCCGGGAACTCACAAAGCGAAAACTCGTAAAGCGAGAACTGCCTGTATATATGTATTCTTTATATGTGCATACAGGATGTCTCAAAAATACACGGCATAACTTCAGGAACGAGTTCCTCGTATGTAGAAAATAAAAATATTTTATATCAACATAGTTCCAGAAATGCTTGGTTCCCGAGTTATTAACTGGAATGTCTTATCTCCAGCAGGTGATTTCCTTCATCACAAGGTACTGACAGAATCTGGTGGTATTCCATTCCGACCATGTACTCAAATCAGAAGCAAGCGGATATGCACTTTATGTACGGTTTGGCAGAGCAATGCTCTGGAGGCTTGTCGTTTGTACCAAGAAAGGTTCCCAGAACGAAGATGTCCAGACAGGAAAACGGTTGCGGGTATCCATCGCCACATTTGTGAACATGGGACCTTTACACCTTGTGCTGCCAACAGAGGACGACCAAGATCTACGACTCCTGAATTAGAGGAGCAGATTTTGGATGTTGTACATGCCACTCCTGGAATCAGCACATGCAGAATAGCAATGCAACTGGCTGTTCAACGTTCGACTATTTGGAGTGTTGTGAGAACACCAACTGTGTCTTTACCATCTGCAACAGGTACAGGCCTTGTCCCCAGCAGATTACCCTGCGCGAGTAATGTTCTGCCAGTGGTTCTTGCAGCAGTGTGGTACAACTCCTCACTTTCCTGCCTTAGTGATATTCACGAGACAGAATCCAAAACTTTCACAATCAGCATGTATGGGCTGAGGAAAACCCACATGCAATTCTTCCATCACATCACATCAACAGCAGTTCAGCCTCAACGTCTGGGCGGGTGTTTTTGGTGATAATTTGAGCCCCATGTACTTCCAAACAAACTCACAGGGCAGGCATACAGAAACTTTCTGGAAAACAACATGCCTGATTTCTTGGATGACATGCCACTGATCATTTGTCAACAAGCACACTTCATACACGATGGTGCTCCCGCACACTTCAGGCCACCTAGCCCGCAATTAACTGAATCGAAGGTTTCCTGGTCGGTGGATAGGTAGAGGTGGACCAACTGCCTGGCCTCCACGATTTAAATCGTGGAGGCCACGCTAAACTGATTTAAACCCACTAGATTTCTTCTTGTGGGGCCATTTAACGTGGTGTATTGGTGTATTCGACTCCGGTAGCTTATGTGGAAACTCTCCGCAATCGAATTGTGGAGAGTTTCCACATTTCGTATTGTCTCACAACCCGACAATACGAAACATGCCAAGAATTTGGCATCGTCTTTGCGAGTCCATGAGACGTCGATGTGAGGCCTGTATTCAGGAAAAAGGTGGACATTTTGAACAATTACTATAAGGTGATGTGAAAAGTTAAGTGTCATAGACAGACCTTCAAAACTTGGAAACCAAACATTTTCGGAACTATGTTGATATAAAATATTTTTATTATCTACATATGAGGAACTCATTCCTGAAGTTAAGTTGTGTATTTTTGAGACATCCTGTATATATATATATATATATATATATATATATATATATACAGTCGATTCCAGTTATTTGGGACACATCGGGACTAGCGCATTTTGGCCCAATTAAGCAGCTGCCCCAATTATCTGAAGTTTCACGTAAATAGTTAAAAATACAATGTACTCCCACTTTTTTTTTACAATTGGTTCACTGTACAATCAAATCACGTTACGACGAACTCAACATAGTAAAGTACCGTTCACTATACAATGTGTAGTAAGCGCCGGTCATTGTGATCACGTTTGTGAATTGAATTTTAATTCTATTAAACAGCGATTCTAATTAGAGAAAATAGGAGGAATATTATCCACAGGCTATAAAAGCAAAGATATATTAAGCACAAATTTACCCTTTATTACCTTACCAATTAAAAAATATGTGAAAATCGGAAGGATATACGTGATAATCGGAATAATTAATATGTACTGTAATATGTACATACAAACTAGTTGACATTTGTGGGTGGGGGTTAAAATTTAAAACAGTAAAAAGATAAGCAATCAATAACAAAGAACACGGCATACACAAATTGCAAGTAACATGATACGCGAAGTGAGAACGGAGTAACGAGTTACAAAGCTTTAAAAATAGGAATGAAGAGAAGATCGGAAAATTAATTTTTTTATATGATTGAAGATGTCATGGAAGTGTAAAAACATTTCACTTTATACCCACAGAATTCCAGCTGTCGGTATTATCGCAAATTCAGTAAGATCAAGTTTATTGTCCGTTTATGATAGATTTCACTAACAGAAAAGCCCAATAAACAGGTGACTGCTAATTGTTTTTATTGTTTTATGCTTGTGACCTCCAGAATTTCGACCGAACCAACGTGGTACCGTCGGAGACAATCGTAGGGTAATCTCCAGTGCTGCGGTCTCCTGCCCCGATTAAACAGCATGCTGTCCCAATTAAGCAAAGTTAACCCTGGCTATTTTCTCGATTGGTTTCTGTTTTTTAAGATTTGCCCCAAATAAACGGCTGCCCCGATTAACCGGTGGCCCAAATAACTGTATTTTTTTATTATTAGGCAAAATCCTGTCATTTCCTTGTACTATACTATACTCCACAAGTAACCATCTGCTCTTGCCCACCGTAGCCAGGTGGGCAAGAGCAGCAGTGCGTTGCACATGCTTCTTGATTAGACTGGGGTTCGAGCTTCTGACCACCAAATGCGGAGAGGTCAGGGAATGACCACCGCATATCCCCGGAGCAATATGGCCTTAGTTGCTAATGCTCCTAAAAAACCAAACAACACACACACGCACACACACATATATACTCTCCACAAGTAACCAACCAATTTAGGCACTACAACAAAACTTGAGCCTAAATTCAGCTTTATCTTATGATTGGCAGACTGAGATATGCTGGGAATCAACTGTGATAAAAAGTGAGAGGTGGTAAAAATACATTTAATACTTAGTGGATAATTTACAGTAACTTTAGTGTTCCTTTACACCATGTATCTAATATCATTTACCTCTGTGACATTACATTTCTTCAAAACATAATTATTCTGTGGAATTCAGAAGCAGAGGATGTAAAAATCAAATCTTTTTAATTCTGATTTTTGGCAATAATTTTACTGGTCCCTAGGCCTGCTACTCTCAAATTCACTGTGGAGGACCACCACACTTGCTCACATGTAGCAGACTCACTGCTGAATGGGTTAAGTGTTAACATGATTATTAATGTAACTTTTTTTTTGCCATGTGGAGGGATACTTTCACCAACTCACACCAGTGTACAAACTCAAAAAACCCTAACCCCTTGATAACTTTGATGTACTGAAAATCAATGAGCATAGGAAACAGTGTTACAATTGAACTCTTACCCATCAGGCACAAATTGAGAATCAAGGCTATTTTTGTTTGATAGGTTAAAAATGGCCATCACATTCTGAAAGTCACTATTAACAAACATATTAAAGATTTTTGTTTTAAAAAACTATTAAAAACAAACATCAGATACTTTTCTCAGGTTTCTCAATTTTAAATCCATCTTCAACAAGATTCCACCCATCCTTCTGAGATCCCAAAAGAGGGCCAGCTCGAGCGTCACCTGATATGACCAACAGGTCTTATGTTGGTCATATCAGGAAGAACAAAATGAGATCACTAGCATCAGCAAATATTCCTTTCAAGTGTAAGCCATGTTGAAAAAAATTTTATCCCAATAAGCATTGTATAAATTATCATTCCTAGGCTTTGACAAAGCTCTTACCATGAACTACCTCTCATAACTCTGAAGTAGAGTTATAAGAGATAGATGTGTAGAAGAATAAGAAAAATTTACCTCAATATGATATGTAGAACACTTCCGTATGAGACTCTCCAGAAATTAAAACAAATAAAAGATAAAGGAAAATGATTACAGTAAAAAATCAATTAAACATAATTAAAAAATTAACTAAAATTAAAAAAAACAACTTAAAAAAACTAATTAAGAATCAATTAAAGTTAAACAAATTTTAGGAGAAGGAAAATCGTTTTTCAAAATTTACATTTAATTGATTTTTAATTAATTATTTTAAATTGTTTTTTGAATTTTAGTTAATTTTTGAATTGTGTTCAATTGATTTTTTTACTGCAATCTTTTATTTGTTTTAATTTCTGGAGAGTATCATACGGAAGTATTCTATGTATCATATTGAAGTAAATTTCTCTTATTCTTCTACAAATATTGATATCAACACAGAATGTATTGAGCACCATAGCTCTGTTAGATACTATATGTATAATAGTATCACATTTTATACCTAAAATGATAACTGTTCTGTCATTTTGTTAAATTTAGTCACTAGCAGACATATATCCTAGTCATATAGGATATATGTCAAAAACTTTCAAAAACCTTGAAAAAACTTTCAAGCCTACAGACCAGTAAGGCTCCTGGAGTTGATGGAATATACCCTATAATCTTGAGAGAGGCGGCAAGCGAGTTTCTGGGGAGATTCCCTTGGATTGGAAAAGTGCAAATGTATCACCCATACATAAGGGTGGCTCTAAAAGTGAAGTGGGAAATTATCGACCTGCCAGTCTGACTTCAGTAGTAGGGAAAATCATGGAGGCAATGATCAAGGGTGGAATTCAGGATCATTTGGATCGAATTGAAATTCTCAAGGATACTCAGCATGGTTTTGTAAAGGGAAAATCATGTTTAACAAATCTGGTTCACTATTTCGAAAGGGTCACTCACGAGCTGGATTTAGGGAATAATTTCGACATTGTTTATTTAGATTTCAGCAAAGCTTTTGACTCAGTCCCACATGAGCGGTTGCTTCATAAGCTAGAACAGGTTGGAATCACTGGGAAAATCCTTAGATGGATAGAAGGATGGCTTCAGGGTAGGAGGCAGAGGGTTGTGATAAATGGCTATTCCTCAGATTGGGTTGATGTAAGAAGTGGGGTTCCCCAAGGATCAGTATTAGGACCACTGTTGTTTTTAATTTTCATAAACGACATTGATGAAGGGATAGAGGGCGTGATGTCTAAATTTGCAGATGATGTTAAAATTGGTAGAGTAGTTAATGATCACTGTCAAGCTGAGCTTCTTCAGAGAGACCTAGATAGACTTCAAGAATGGTCAGAAAAATGGCAGCTGTGCTTTAATCCAACAAAGTGTAAGGTATTACACCTGGGAAACAGTAATCCCAAAATAACTTATTCACTTGGTGGAGTTCAACTAAACCCAGTACTGGAGGAAAGGGACTTGGGTGTTACGATACGGTCAGACATGAAATTCTCTGAGCATTGTAAACAGGTTGCAAGGAAGGCCCATGGTGTCCTATCGATGATCTATCGAACTTTTGCAAGTAGAGATAGGGACGTGATAATCCCATTATATAAGGCTTATGTTAGACCACACTTGGAATACTGTGTTCAAGTATGGAGACCGCACCTAAAGAAAGACATCGAGCTTCTTGAAAGGGTGCAAAGAAGGGTAACTCGCCTGGTGAGATCGGCAAAAGGGCGTCCTTATGAAGAAAGACTTCGAATATGTGGGTTGCAGAGTTTGGAAACTAGACACCTTAGAGGAGATTTGATTGAGGTGTTTAAGGCTCTGAGAGGCATCAGTAAAATGAATGAGGACAAAATTTTCAAGATTATAAATGATGCTAGAACTAGGGGACATAAATTCAAGTTACGGGGGGAAATGTTTAGATTGGACTGCAGGAAGTTTTATTTTAGCCAGCGAGTTATAAATTATTGAAATAAGTTGCCTTCATGGGTGGTAGAGGCCGACAGTTTGGGGAAATTCAAAGGTCATCTGGATAGTACTTTCGGGTAAGGGAAGCGCATAGGATGATAGAATTAATTTCCTTTTTATTTATTTTTTATTTCATTTTATTATTTTTATTTATTTGTTAATTATTATTATTTATTTATTTATTTAATTTTTGTTTATATCATTGTTTTGTTCGGATTTTTTTTTTTTTTTTTTTTTTGGCTGGTGCAGCATAAGCCATAGGCTTTCTTGCACCATACGGCCGTTACTAATACTAATACTAATACTAATATTCCACACAACCTAGCTGAAGAGTTCGAAAGAGTTGGGGGAACAGAAAATAAACCCCATGTCACTAGTATGGATTATTTCAAATACACAATGTAGATCCAAATAAGGAAATACTTGGTTTTTCACTTATATGCATAATAAGCAGTGGTGGTGCTTATTACCCTCAAAAATAATGTTCTCACATTAACCGTTAGTTAGTTGATGACTAGAAATCTCATATTTGTTTATACCTTCCTAAATATGGTCAAACGTTTACTGCAATAGTTTCTGAAGTGATTTTCTTAAAAGTTCTCATACAAAAATTGCACTCAAGAACCTGTCAGGTGACCTGCTGCCATCTTTGCAATTATTTGGCTTTTTTGCTTGAAGAGAGTGGCATGATACTGGACAAATGCTGAAGCTGTATTTGTTTAGTTTCAGAATACTTGTTTTTCTTCTCCTGCTAGTTCAATAAACATCTACATTCTTACCCCAGTTGTTTTTGAAAGATTATTATTGTTTTCACATAATAAAGATGGGAACACGAAACTTATTGATATTCCCTTAAGACTGCTGCTACACTGTGGGAGGCAAGGTATGTAGTTTCAGATTTTTGCATGCTGCGACTGTGGCATATTTGAAATAAACCTGAAACCAGAAGCAAATAAGCAGAAATATATGCGTTTGAAATTTCATGCACTTAAGTCTTTTAGACTGGAAAATGGAAGAGAATAAGAGAGTGATATTTCTTTTTTATGTATAAAATGGGGTTTTTTTTTTTTTTTTTTTTTTTGCAATTTTCATCAGAATTAATATATTTTTTTTATTAAAACTGATTGAAAGTATATACAGACAATATACACTGCAATCCATTAAGAAAAGATGAAATATTCATACTGTTCAAGTAGAATTCAAAAAACTCTGTTGAAACATTTCCAGAAAGTAAAAATAAAATGGAGTACCTGTCAGGTGACCCACCACCATTTTTACTACACTTTGGAGTACCACAAAGAAAACGGTTAAAAGGATTAAAGATGAAAGCAAAATTTAATTACATAACAGAAAAGAATTATAAACATGTCAGAAATCATCGTATGAATGAGTGGCAATACAGAAAAAAGCCCACCTGTACAAAAATGGGGGAGAGGGGGACAGTGAAAGTACAGAAGGTCATGGTTTACATGCCTACTGAGTGTTAGCAATACCATATTTGGGTAGTCTTTATGCACATATTTTTAGAGGCCCTAAAAGTTCTTCCCCCAACAAACAGCATTACTGTTGACTCGGAGTTTTTTGTGACCTTGGGGCTTGGAGCTATGCTTGGTAAATCTGGTGTTGAATAGAGGTCAGAAAGCTCTTTATCCAATGGTTTGAGTAAGCTGAATGCTGGTGGGATTCTTCCTCTTGCTCAGATTACTCACCTGAAGGAACATAAATGCAAATTGAGGAAAGACAATTGTAGAATAGATGTGTGGAAATTTGCCTTTGGCCAGCAGGTGGTTGATAGTTGGAACAAACTTCCATCTGTTGTAGTGGAGGTAAACAACTTAAATAAGTTCAAGGCAGAACTAGACAAACATTTGGAGTTAATGGATGGGTGAAATGGAAAGTTTTTTTTTCTTTTGGCTGATGCTATATAAACTTGCTTTCTTGCATCATATGCGTCTACTAATGCTAATGAAATATTTCAGGATTGTCATGACAGGAATGAAGTTATATGGAAATCACAGCATGGATTTGTTAAGGGGTGGCTTTTTGACTAATCTCATTTGTCATAGTAACAAAGGAACTGGATGAAAAATACAATTTTAACATCATATACTGAATACCCACTGATGAGGAGCCAATAAGCTTTGAAATTGTGCCGTATGGGTGATGGTATCCGCTGAGAATAGGTAACAATAGTCTTCTCCTATTACTTATTCGATGTAGTGTAATAACCCCAGAGACTCACATCTGGTGAGTATGGGTTTGGCACACCTAGGGTCCTGAGCTGGATATCATCATTCTTCTCTTTCTTGGTGATTCCTTTCTACTTCTGACTCTCTCTCTCTCTCTCTCTCTCTCTCTCTCTCTCTCTCTCTCTCTCTCTCAGGGTAACTCGGGAATTTTTTTTTTGGCTGGTGCAGCATAAGCCTCGGGCTTCCTATCATCTATAGGGCTAATAATAATAATAATAAGAGTATCAACCATCATCATTTGACATTCCATCCCTTCTTTTATGTATGTAGTGTACAATTATAATTCTTTAACTTTAGTATGATACTTAACTAATCTTATTCTTACCTTTAACCAAATGAAGATGGCCTTCATGATGTACAACTGTTATGTTCGAGTTTAATCTTTTTCTATAAGTAGTGCGGAGTTTCCTGACTGAATAAGTAATTTTTTTGGGTATAAGTTAAGATAGAACAAACTTTAAAATTTAAAGACTGAGTGGCCAGGCTGAAGCACTCAATGTGCTACCAAGTTAGGAGTGGTGGAAAAAACCACATGGGATGAAAACTTTTTTCTTTAGAGAGAGCAAGTAACCAAGCGGATCATAATACAAAACGTCAAAAGATATTTTTTATTACAATCAGCATTATTTTGTATTTATTATTTAATTTTTAGTATGAGGTTCTCATTACATCTTAACCCAGACAGCAGCTAAAACTGTCATTCTGTGCAGTAGTAGTAAAATATAATTTTACAAAAAGAGGAAAACTGTCATGCAGCTTACAAAAAAAAAGAACTTTTAAGTAAAATATCCAAATTAATTACTTACAGTAGCTCCACTTTATCTTTCAAAAGTTTCAAAAAAACATCCAATCCATCACCAGATTTGCAGGATATAGCACAAATGTCAACTTTATCTGTCTGCATATTTATCTTATTCCAGATGAACTGTTCTTCTCTCAAAAGATCAATTTTATTGAAAGTAACAAGTATATATGGTTCAACATTTGAACTTCCATCCTTTGGGAGAACAAGTGCTGTCTGCATACTCTCTAAAAAATCACAAGCCAGTTCTGTAAATCCCAAGATTTCCAAATGATTTTTCACCATTTCAAGTATGCACAATGTTTCAGTTTTATCCACTAAGTTCAATAATGAAGAAGCTTCCATCATAAGTACCAGTATATCTGCTTGTAAAGCTCTAAAATTGAACAAAATAGAATATGTATTTAATGCTAATTTTAGTGAATATTTGTGCATAAAACTAAGGGAAAAAAAAAATTCCAAATATATCTGTAATTCCCAAAAGTTTGAAAACTTAACTCTTGGATACATGCAAAAACCTTCTTTAATAAAAGGCATCCCAAAATTCTTGGAAGTTTTATATGTTCATAACTTTTGTTTAGGGATTAAATTAAAAAAAAAAAAAGATTATTTATTACAATTATGTCACCAAGATGGCCTCCATTTTTCTGCAAATATTCTGGCCCTAATGAACACATTTTCCATAATTAGGGCCAAAGTAGATGCACTAACATTTGCAGTTAGTGTTTTAATGTTTCAATTCTGTGGCTCATTTGCAAATACTTTAACCCAGAGGTTTCCAACCTTTCTCGGTTCACGGCACCCTTAGTGTCCTAGTAATTTTTTCACGGCACCTATAGACCAAAAGAAATACCTAACACAGTGGTTTTCGACCTTTTAATATACAGTATATACCTATATAATATTTTTTGCTTTATATAGAGGTGCTAAATAAAGATCAGTTATATATCACCACAAAATTAAAAAGATACGGTACAATGGATACCATACACCTTTTTATAATTAGATAGTATGAATCAGAGCTGTATTACTCAATATGTTCTACGTTGGTAATAATATTAGTAAATTGATAAGAGGAGTTTACCTCAATATAGTACGTGGAACACTTCCGTATGATACCCTCCAGAAATTAAAACGGAAAAAACGAAAAAATCGACAACTTACCGGTACATTAAAGTAAAATATAAATAATTAAAGTGAAATATAAATAATTAAATAATCAATTTAACACAATTCAAAATCAATTCAAATTAACGCAATTAAAAGAATCTAACGAAAATCGTTTTGAATATTTTCGTTAGATTCTTTTAATTGCGTTAATTTGAATTGATTTTGAATTGTGTTAAATTGATTATTTAATTATTTATATTTCACTTTAATTATTTATATTTTACTTTAATGTACCGGTAAGTTGTCGATTTTTTCGTTTTTTCCGTTTTAATTTCTGGAGGGTATCATACGGAAGTGTTCCACGTACTATATTGAGGTAAACTCCTCTTATCAATTTACTAACCTTTTTATAATGAAATAAATATACAAATTAAAAAAAAATAAATAATAATAATAACTTTAGTAACTTAAACCCAGATTACACTGCACCCCAGTTGAAAACCACTGCTCTAACCTTTCAAATAATCCCAAAGGAAGAAATGTACGTCACTTAAATTGAGCAACCTTGCTAGCCAATTAATGCTCCTAAACTGAGAAATAAGGCATCTGGGGAATAATTCCTACAAAGGCATTTTCCCTTCACTTATTTATATATGTGAAAATCTCAAGCATCATATTTCTGTAACATCATGGCTTAAACTACAGAACTTACAAAAAAACTACTTAACCTACAGAATTTACAAAAAAATTTCTGCCAATAATGTTAACCACCAAACAGTTAGTTTGCAGGGTATGGAGATTTTTGAACAACTTATAGATTTTTGGAACCCTTTATTTCCAAATTTTGCTTGTTCACAGATCTGTTAAGATGAAAATGTGTTAGATTTCAATCTAAAGGCTCTGAACAGTAACAGTGAAAATTGTTTGTGGAATACAGTTCCACAACGTCACTCTATGCTGCACATTTTATGATTTCATTTTCAATAATCGCAGACAAGAAAAAGTCATAGTCAAATAAAATCCTCCAAGACTTTTGGGATACCCTGTATAAGATAAGGAAAAAAATAAAAATGAAGCTGCATTTTTATGTACAGGTAGTTCCCAACCTTGAGTTAATTTGTTCCTAGTGTGCGCTCGTAAAGTGGGAATATATTACCCATAGTAATAATGTTAAAAATAAGGGTTACATTCTCAATAATGAAATTAGTTAGCTCATTAATTTATGTTTAAACAATGATTGATTTATCCAAAGAAAGGAAAACATAGCCTGTAAAATCAAGCAAATTATAATAATAAATAACTTATTTATGACTTACAAATGCTAAAGAATGTTTATTCTTCATCATCATCAACTAAATGCACACTCATTGATCGCTCATTATTGGCTCGGCACTCATTGGTTTATTGCATAAGGAGTCGTCTTCTTCAGAAATGCTTCAAGAGGCATTTGTTTCCAAGATAATCTTCTCTTTTCTTTATAAATTTTAATAGCATGCACAAGCATTTTTTAATGGAACGCACAAATTGCACCTAACACAATTTGAACAGAATAACAAGTTTACAAAGCTTAAAAAAAAAAGAATTCTGAAAATTTATTTATGATTTTTATACAATTGAAGATTTCAGTAAAGGGGAAATTCATTTCACCATAATAACATAAAAAACCACACAATTCCAGCTATCAGTATTTTTTGCAAATGCAATAACAAGGAGTTTACTACCCGTTTATAATTGCTTGTAGTAACAGAAAAGCCCAATAAATCAGAAAGTGCAAATTGTTTTTATTGTTTTATGGTAGTGACCTCCAGAAATGTGCTTTAGAAAAATATCACAAAGACATTCAAAATTGGTTCTTATAACAGAACATATGATAACATTAGCATTAGAATTAGTACAGGCATACGATGCAAGAAAGTAAGCTTATGCAGCATCAGCCAAAAAAAAAAAAAAACCCTTCCATTTCACCCTTTCATTTGTTCCAAATGCCTGTCCAGCTCAGCCTTAAATTTATTTAGGCCATCAACTTCCACAACAAAAGATGGAAGTCATAACAATGAAAGTGTAGTGCATTTTAATGATTTGAATTGGTAACTAATACAATTTATAAAAACAACCTTTTAGAGTTATATAGCAAAAATTTTCAACTTCCAAGGTCGTGGAACAAATTACCAAAAATAGTGTATTATTGGGTTCACATTACGATATTTTCACGATACGATGGTGTCCTGGAATGGATTAATATCATAAGGGGGGAGGGGGAGATGCACTGTATTGTATAGCCAACGTGTGTGGTTTGAAATGCAGCATTTATGAATGTTTATTACAAATCAATTTTTGAAATTAATGTTCATATTTTCGATTTTGTTGATACTTAAAAAAAAAAAAAAAAACTCGTAAACCCGGGAACTCATGAAGCGGGAACTGCCTGTATTTTACAATATACTGAATTGCATTTAAATGAATATTTTGGAAAGCACTTACAAAAGTACACAGTGCTTGCTGATATTCCTCTGCAGCTAGTGCTTTTTGAAGGGAAAAAATTTGAAAATAGAATAAAAATTATATAAATAGATGGTACTCTGTCACATGAAAGTTATTTATATAACTTTTATTCTATTTTATTTTTATATTTTGTATCATTCAGTTTCACTAGCTACAGAGGACACAAGATAGTCAAAGCAAGCACTGTGCACTTTTCTGTGCTTTCAAGAATATCCTTTCAAATTTAAAGCACAATAATATAAAATGCACAGTTGTAATCCCTACATACATTATCCTTCACATATTTTATATAAATGAAGCTGTGTTTTTATATAAATTTAATTTTACATAAAACAGCTTTTAACTTTTTTTAATTTAATTTTATATAAATGAAATTGTTTCTGAAATAACTTTCATAATAACACCAACAATTTTATTTTTAAGAAAATAAAACACAAGATTAATTGTCCTAGCTGAAACTGTCCTCACAGTGGTTACCACTGCCATTCTTTCACATGTGAAAAGGGTCTGAGTTTAAATCCTGTCTCAAACAGGGGGACAGCAAGGAGTTTGTGCGTGAAGACAGCTTTACTGATGAGCCATGGTGTGGTGTACCTATCAGGATATATGTGGATAAAAAACTTGAGGCTGTGAACAAAACTCTGAAAACAGGTAAGATATGAGGTGTAATACAATTCTGAACATTAAAAACACTACAGTGACGAAGGGGAAAGGTTTCTGGACAGGATTGTCATTGGAGATGAAATATTGTTTTACCACATAGCTCCATTATATGGAAGCACATCCTAACTCCTCCTCTAATAGTCTAGTGAAATACAAGGTTACCCTAGTATGGATTTAACAAGGTGTGATTCTTGTCTTGAATCAGAGCAAGAAATGATGCATAACATTATTACATTAACCCTCAAAAGTTTATGAATGGTGATCTACAGGAGTGCCCTGTGAATCACCATTCATTAATAAGGTCAGTTATGCAAGAATGCAGACTTTTTCTGCATCAGCCAAAAAATAATAATAGACAATAAATAAGATTATTTATTCTATTCTCATTCCCATAAGGCAGAGGTGTCAAACTCATTTGGGCCGCAGGCCATTTCCTGTATTAGTGTACCTCACACGGGCCACACATGACCTACAAAACCTTGCCACTGCTAAGCCTAAAGTTGCTTTTTAATTACTCAGTTGTTGCTTGTTGCTGACTGATACGTGCAGCTGAGAATGAAATAAAAAAAAGGAAATAAAAGTCTGAATAAACAACAGAACGAATAATGAAAAGCAAGTTTATTCCAGATAATACAATATTTCAACAAGGAAATATACATGAAATTAGTAGGTAATTGAGGCCTTTTTGCCAGAGACTTGACTTGTAACCAGCATCACGAGATTTTGAGTCAAAGATTGAGAAGACACAACCTTCATTACGGAAGAAAGATTGGCATCGGTTAGTCTTGATCTGTGGACTGTTTTGTTAGCTTTCATGTGCAAAAACAGTTGTTCACATAAATATGTGCTCACAAAGTAACATAGAATTTGTGCTGCAACTTTCTTATCTCTGGGTATTTTTGTCCTAAATACGAGCAGATTTTTGGGATCCCAACTTCTCGGTATTTCTCTTTTAAAATTGAGTCATTCTGCAAATCAATTAGTTCCATTTGTATGGAAATGGGAGCTTTCTCAACATTAAAAGAAAAAGTACCCATGAAAAGAATAAAATCTTCTTGGTGCTGCTTTAAATCTTTAGAGCACATATCAAGTTCATCTTTAATCTTTTCTATTCTATCACAATATTTTGAAAAGGTATAACTTTGACTTTCATTTTTCAACTGTTCACACATAGAAAAGTAAGTCAGAGTACTCTCTTTTAAATTGATTTTTCCACACAACTTTTTTTTTGAAAACTAGCCAGCACATCATGCATGTCTGTTATCAACTGATCTTTCCCTTGTATTTTGATGTTTAGGTGACCTGTAATATCTACTAGGAAGGCCAGATCTTGTACCCAAGACTGATCCTTTCAGAAGCGATACATCCTGATCTTTCATTTCTAGGAACAGTATTATTTCTTCCAAAATTAAAAAAAAAAAAAAAAACATCATTAGTATGTTGTGGCAAGACAAGTATGTCTTTAGTACGTTGTGGACATCTTTAATAAGACATCTGTGTGGCAAGACATCTTCAGTACATTGTGGCCCTTCAAATTCACTTTCCAACTGATTCACCAACTTGTGATTCAGTACTCTGGACCAGATGAAGTTCACAGTTTTGGCCACAGCCTTGAGAACATAGTCAATGTTGAGTATTTTCGAACACAGAACCTGCTGATGAATAATGCGGTGGAAAGATAGCAATTTTTGTTTGTCCAGATACTCGTCCTTCAGTTTTTCTTCTAGTGTTGATACAAATCCTTTGACTGGTCCCACAGGAGTTAGTTATTATTGGTGACTCTATTGTCAGGGAGACGGGGAATATATTGTGTAAAAAGGATAGGTGGAATAGAACCAGGGTATGTCTGCCAAGAGCAAAAGTTGATGATGTTGTAAAGCATATATCATCTTTTAAGGGCATGAAGGGTGATATTGTTGTACACGGCACCAATGACATTAAGAGTAGGAGATCTGCAGATTTACTTAACAAGTACAGGTCAATGTTGTAAAAAAGTGGTGAGTTAGGGTTAAATTTGAAAGTGTCTGCAATTCTGCCCAGACATGATAGGAGGGAGTACATGATGAGAGCCTTGTCAATCAATTCGGAAATAGAATTTTTTTCAGCGTGGTGTGTGCTTGTTAACAGGAAAGACTACTTCTACAGGGATGGGATACACTTAAATAGAAAGGGTACAAGAATATTTGCTGATGCTATCGAGGCAGTGTTAGGTGGGTCACAAAACTGCTAGCTTGGGGGGATTCACAGACTAAAAGGTTAAAAGTAGCTGCAGGCATAGGTGAAGGTGATTCTTGCACTACTTCTATTAAAATAAGCAGCAGCCTGGAGTAAGGGGTGCTGGGGGTCTCAGGGACTGATGGCAGTAATAGTGAAACAGGTGGGTATATGGGATGTGTTACGGTAATTAAGAATAAGAATAGGTATACCAATGCTAGAAGTATAGTAAATAAATTTGATGAGTTTGAAGTGTTGGTCAAGACATCAAAGACAGATATTCTTGGGATATCAGAGATGTGGTGTCACGCAGATATTAGGAATGCAGAATTGGAATTTGGGGAGTACAATATGTACAGAAAGGATAGACAAGATAGGAAGGGAGGAGGTGTTATGCTGTTAAGAAAAACATAAAATCAAAAGAAGTGCATCCAGTTGATATAGTTGATATATTATCATTATATCAACCATATTATATAGTTGATATATTATCCAATTGGCTTTCACTACTGATTCACTGCCTTCATTAATTTTTGTAATATTTTTGTAATTACATTTTGCTGCCTTTGAAGTGAGTTCTTCATATCCTTTAGTTTTTCTTCTCTTAATTTACTCTCAAAACATGAAAATTTTTCTTTGTGAATTGTATCATGGTGTCATTTATTATTGTACTCTTTGACAACACTAATCGATTCATTACAAATAATACACACAATTTTACCATTTACCTCTGTGTAAGAGTAACTCAATTTCCATCTTTTATGGAATTGTCTCCCCTCATCAACAACCTTTCTTTTTCTGGTTGTCTTGGAAAGCGACATCACATTGGAATCACATGTATATAAGAGTCACAAAACTCTTTGCTTACTGACTTTATTAAATAGAAATGGCAACACAAATATTAGCTCATTCGCATTATAATGTAATTGACTTGAACAGTATGAAAGCTGCAGTAAAACTAACTGATAGCGTGTGAAACGATTGATTAAATAGGCAATGGAAAATGGTAGAAACACATTTCAGAAACGTCATTATTTTCCATGGAGGTGCTGCGGGCTCCCAGTTTGACACCCTTGCCATAAAGTAACCAATTCCATTTTGAATTTAGCCAGACTCACTACTACTGCCATGCTGGGAAACAACTTATAATTCCAATATTTAACAATAACTCATTGCCCATAGGTGAATTTTATGAGATCCTGTCTTCCATTATTCCCCAAAATTTTATATTTGTGCCACTGGTTTTTGTTGCATGATGGGGACATTTGTTTGCACAACAAGGCAACTCCTGGCACAACTACCAAAACTTGTGCCTGGCTGATATGGCTACATTATCTACTGCATACTCCAGATCTAGCACTGTCCAATTAGCATCTATTTGCACCTTTAAAGAGAAAACTTGTTGGCCAGCAGCTTAAGTTTAATAAAGATTTTGAAATTGGTATCAAAATCTGGCTGCTTAAGCAAAACCATGAAATTATACACAACAACAATTTGATCACATGATGGGATAAGTGTGCCCACAATGCAAGGAAGCTAGCTTATGCAGCATCAGACAAAAAACTACCCACCTACTTTATCCATCTAGTCTAATATTTGTCTAATTCTTCCTTAAATTATTTAAACTACCCATTTCCACAATGCCAAATGGAAATTTTATTCAAAAAATCAAATTAAATCTCTGGCCAAAAGCATATTTTTGTACATCTATTTTGCATCCATTCCTTGCAATTTAAGTTTGTCCTGTCGTGTGTGGTCCATAAAGGAGTAAGGATGTCATCAGCAATTAGTTCACTCAACCCATTTAAAGCTTAAACACTTCAATGAGAATTCCTTGCAGGTGCTTAGTTACTAATTGCTGCAATTTGCAGATCTTGAAGCTAGTGTGCTTCGTCATCAGTGGGTGGCCCACTGATGATGAAGCCCACTAGCTTCGAAACAATCGTCTGGGTGGTGGTATCCAGTGAAAATAAATAACAGTAGTCTTCTCTACTAGAGAAGCGTTATTTATTTGAAGTAGTGCAATACCAGCTATCTCATTGTGAAGACACCCACAATATGAGATACAATTAAAACGATGCCTTTACATTACATACGTAGTTCAAATTTATGGGTGAACTATGGTGTATCTACACCAATATTATATAGTTAGATACTACTGTATATATATAAAGCTTTAACCTACAAAGGCTATTGAATCATATTTATAAAAGGCCAAATAACTTAGCATTAGTAGTAGTGGCAAATAATGCAAGGAAGTAAAGCTTATAAAAAGAGAAAGCCACTACATATATCATTTGTCCACCCCCCTTCTTAAATTCATTCAAATTACCCACTTCCACAACACCAGATATTTCTTCTCACAATCAGTTACTCTATCCTGCAACCATCCTTTTCCAATTTAAATTTATGCCCCCTTGTGTATACATTGTCCAAGCCCCAAAACCTTTCTCAAGATTCTTGACTCAAGTTAGAGTTGAATTTGAAAGTGTCTGCAATTCTGCCCAGACACGATAGGAGGGAGTATATGATGAGAGCCTTGTCGATCAATTCGACCCTGGAGAGATTATGCAAGGCTCAAGGGGTAGAATTTTTCTCAGCCTGGTCTGTGCTTTTTAACAGGAGAGACTGCTTCTACAGGGATGGGATACACTTAAATAGAAAGGGTGCAAGAATATTTGCTGATGCTATCGAGGCAGAGTTAGGTGGGTCGGAAAAATCGAATTTATTCACTAAGAGTTGAAACAGGTGCATGTATACTTGCATGTACATCAATGCTAGGAGTATAGTTAATAAATTCGATGAGCTTGAAGTGCTAGTCAAGACATCAAAGGCAGATATTGTTGGGATATCAGAGACATGGTGTCACAAAGACCATAAGCAGTGCAGAACCGGAATTTGGTGCAGAAAGGATAGACAGGACAGAAAGGGAGGAGGGGTTATGCTGTTAGTTAAGATACACACAAAATCTAAGAAAGTGCATCCAGTTGATGTTAGTGGACAATGCAATGTTGAGTCTGTTTGGTGTGACATAAGCACAGGGAAAGGAAAAATGAGAGTAGGTGTGTGTTATAGGCCTAATGAATCAGTTGAGTATAATGAGCAATTGTGCAGAGAAACAGAGTGGGCCAGTAAATCAGAGTGTCTTATAATCGATGATTTTAATTTCCTAGAGATTGACTGCAATTTGTGGCCTGGTCACTCACATACTAGCAAGGCATTTGTGGATTTATTGGATGATTCTTTTCTACAGAAGCATGTTCGGGAGGCAACTAGAGGGAGTAATACTCTTGATCTGATTATCAGTAGTGATTCTTCATGCATCAAGAATCTGCAGATAAAGGAACCACTAGGTGGCAGTGATCACAGTGTGCTGAAGTAGAATTTACTCAAAGAGATAACTACCATCAAGGATAAAGGGAAGGGTTTTTGCTTTCGTAAAGATGACTACGATGGTCTGAGACAGTATTTAAATTCTATACCACGGGACCAACTGATGATGTTACCAACAGCAAATTCAAAATGGAAAGCATTCAAAGAATTAATCTTGGAAGCTTCTAGGCTTTTCATACCAACCAAGAAATATTGTTCAAGATTTAGGATGTGACACAGAAGCCTATGATAGATATAAGCTGGTCTGTAACCAAGTTACAAAGGAGGTTAGGCAGGCGAAAGCAGATTACGAGAAATCTTTGGCAAGGGATGCAAGGAAAAACAGCAGAGTTCTTTACTTATGTAAACTCTAGAAGGAAGGGGATGGATTGGTCCACTTGATATCGATGGTTCAACTGTTGATGATCCTACTCAGGTAGCTAACAAACTAAATGAATATTTTGCATCTACGTTTACACACACGAGGAGTTATTCAGGGAGGGGAATGCCAGAGGTGTATTCAACTCTGGCAGTAAGCTAGATAATCTTGTAATAACTGAGAGTAAAATAGAGGAAAAATTGTTGAAGATAAACAGAAGAAAGGCACCTATGGTGGATGGAATCTATCCAGTTATATTAAAGGAGGCAGCAAAGGAAGTAAGCAACCCCTTAGCCATAATTAAGAGAGCTTCCCTGGACTCAGGGGAGGTACCCATGGACTTGAGATGTGCAAATGTGACCCCAATCCACAAAGGAGGATCAAGGGGAGACACAGGTAATTACAGACCTGTTAGTTTAACTTCTATTTCAGGGAAATTAATGGAGGCACAGGTTAAAGAAGCATTGAAGGATCATCTAGACAAGACTTCAGTTATAGCTCGGACACAGCATGGGTTTGTTAAGGGGAAGTCTAGTCTAACTAATTTGATTGGATACTATTATGTAGCCACAAAGGAACTGGATGCAAAGAATAACTTTGATATCATATATATTTTCTTCATCTTTCTCAGAATAATCACCTCAGAGGGCATAAATTCAAATTGAGGAAGGACGGATGTCGGATAGATGTGCGGAAATTTGCCTTTGGCCAGCGGGTGGTTGGTTGGTGGAACCGACTTCCATCACTTGTTGTTGAAGTTGATAGCCTAAACAAATTTAAAGCTCAACTGGACAGGTATTTCGAACGAACGGAGGGGTGAAATGGGAGTGGGTTTTTTTTTTTTTTTTTTTTTTTTTGGCTGATGCTGAATAAGCTTGCTTTCTTGCATCATATGCCTCTGCTAATGCTAATTTGGATCTTAGAAAGGCCTTTGATACTGTTGCACATGGAAGACTGCTGCACAAATTGGAGCAGTGTGCATTGGAGGCAAATTGCTGCTATAGATAAAGGGATGGTTGAGTGGGAGAAGACAGAGAGTGGTAATCAATGAACACTGCTCTTCGTGGACTAATGTTATTAGTCCAGTCCCTCAGGTTCAGTGTTGAGTCCATTGTTGTTTTCTGTATTTATAAATGATATTGATGATGGTATATCAGGCTTAATGTCCAAGTTTGCAGACAATACGAAGGTTGGGACTAATGACAGAACGCTAGAGAATGACAGAATGCAACAGGATCTAGAAAAGTTGAGCAGATGGGCTGATAGGTGGTAAATGAAGTTTAACATTGACCAATGTAAAGTACTACATATGGGAAACAGTAATCCCAGAGTAACGTATCAACTCTGTGGTACCACACTGACAGTGGTAGAGAATGTAAAGGACCTGGGGCTAATTGTGCAGGCAGATATGAAATTTTCTGAGCAGTGCAGACAGTTTGCAAGAGTAGCTCATGGTGTCTTGTCAATGATATACAGGAATTTTTCTAGTAGGGATAAGGAGGTGATTATCCCCTTGTATAAGGTAATGGTCAGGCCACACCTTGAGTACTGCATACAGGTCTGGAGGCCTCATTTTAAGAAGGATGTAGAGCTGTTGGAACGAGTACATTATCATCATCAGCCATTTTCAATCCACTTCAGGATGAAGGCCTCTCCAGCACCTTTCCAGTTCCTTCTGTTTTGAGCACTGGCCATCCATTTACTACTCAGAAACTCATGAATTTCATCTATCCATCTCCGCCTTTGTCTTCCAGGTTTTCTTCTAGCTCCTCTTGGGTACCATTCTGTTATTTTCTTAGTCCATCTGTCATCATGTCTTCGAGCTATGTGTCCTGCCCTAGACCATTTTAGTTCTTTAGTTTTGATAAGAATGTCCTTTACTTGAGTTTGCTGCCTAATCCATGTGTTTCTCTTCTTATCTAACAGTCTGATTCCCATATAATTCATTCCATTCTTCACTGTGTAGTTCTCAGCTTCTCTTCCATTCTTTTGGTGAGTGCCCAAGTTTCACTTCCATAAGTCATGGTGGGGAGTATACATTGGTTCATTATTTTACGTTTCAGACAAACTGGGATATTGCTCTTCAGTATGTGACTATATTTCCTGAATGCTATCCATCCAAAATTTATTCTTCTCTTGACTTCCAGCCATTTATCATTATTACAACTAATAACTTGTCCCAGATAAGTATATGACTCCACCTTTTCAATTACTGTTCCTTCAATCATTATTTCCCTTTCTGTGGCATACTTGTTCATCATTACTTTTGTTTTAGCCATATTCATCTTTAGTCCAAAATCCTTACTAACTGTGCATAACTGATTAAGATTTTCCTCTAATTCTTTGGGATCGTGGCTTATGACCACAATGTCATCTGCAAATCGTAAATGGTTTAGGTACTCTCCGTTCACATTGACTCCTTTCTGCGACCAGTCTAATCTTCTGAAAGCTTCCTCAAGGGCAGCAGTAAACAGCTTCGGAGATATTGTGTCTCCTTGTCGAACTCCTTTCTCGATTTTAAATTTGCTACTGTCTTTGTCTAGTCTAATAAAGGATGTAGCACTCTCATATATTTTCTTCAAAATCATAATATATGGAGTATCTATGCCTTGTCTTTCCAGTGCCCGAAACATTGCCTTATGCTGTATGGAGTCAAATGCCTTTTCATAATCCACAAATGCCAGGCATAATGGTATTTTATATTCATTTGCTTTCTCCATTAGCTGTGATATTACGTGAAGGTGATCCATAGTTGAGAATCCTGTCCTAAAGCCAGCTTGCTCTTTCAGTTGATTCTCATCAAGTATTCTTTCTAATCTGTTAGTAATGACCCTTGTGAACAACTTGTAGATATGGGATAACAAGCTAATTGGTCTATAATTTCCAATTTCTGATTTATCTCCTTTCTTATGCAGCAAAACTATGATTGCATTATTCCACTGCTTAGGCATCACACCTTTTCTAATGCACTTTGTGAAGAGCCTTGCCAGTTTTTGTGTTATGTCTCTTCCTCCCAATTTTAACAACTCTACAGTAACTTCATCTTCCCCCGGGGCTTTCCGATTCTTCATTTTCTTCAATGCATGTTCTACCTCATCAGGAAGAATATCGGGTATGTCGTATGTGTTGCTACTTTGCAATCCATGTTCCCCACTGCTGGTATCATTCCCTCGCTCCTTGTATAATTCTCTATAGTAGTCTTCTGCTATTTGAATTATGCCTTCTCTGCTGTTTATAAGTACACCATTGCTATTCTTCAGTTTCAGTATAATTTGTCTTTCTGTATTACTGCTCATGGCTGCTGATTTAAATCCTTTGTTTTCCCTTAATGCTTGTTCTACTTTTCTTGTGTTAAATCTTCTTATGTCCTCTCCGAGTCTCTGTTTGTTTGTTTGTTATTTGGTTTTTAGGAGCATTAGCAACTAAGGCCATATTGCTCCGGGATATGCGATGGTCATTCCCTGACCTTCCCGCATCCTCCATATTTGGTGGTGACGGGCTCGAACCCCGGTCTAATCAAGAAGCGTGTGCTACGCACTGTTGCTCCTTCCCACCTGGCCACGGAGACGCCTCTGAGTCTCTTTCTAATGGCTTTGCATAACTCAGTATACTCAATTTTCTCCCTGGCAGTGTTTTTCTTGTTCTTCATTTGTCGTCGTTGGTTCATCATGACAAGTGTTTCTTGACTAATTTTTTCTTCTTTGGATTTCTGTTTCCCTATAGGTTTCTTGGGCTTTATCACTTTCAGAAAGTTGTAATATTCCTCGTCGATATCTTGGTCCTGAGCAGTCTGCAGAAGCTCAAACTTGTTCTTAAGTTCCAGTACATACTGCTTTTTCTCCTCCTCTGTTATTTCAAAGACCTTTGTATTATTTACTCGAGTCAGTTTTTTTCCTTTCCTTTCCTACATCTATATCAAGTGTACATCTTACCATTCTGTGATCACTTCCAACATTTACCTTATTCAGGACGGTAACATAATTCACAATATATCTTCTGTTAGTGAGGATGAAGTCGATTTCATTAGTTATTAATCCATTTGGACTCTTCCATGTCCACTTTCTGTTCACCCTTTTCTTGAAAAAAGTGTTCATTACTGACAGTCCTTGAGATTCTGCAAATTCCACAAGTCTTTCACCTCTTTTATTTCTTTCACCAATTCCAAAATTTCCTATAGTTCCTCTTTCTGCGCTGTTTTGCCTTTTTCCAACCTTAGCATTGAAGTCCCCCATAATAATAGTGTAGTGGGTTTTCTGCTCATCTAGAAGACTCTCAATTTCAGTGTACATTTCTTCAACCTCTTCATCATCATGGCTCGACGTTGGTGCATAAATCATTATAATCTTTAGCTTGTACCTCTTAGAAATCTTGAATATTAGTCTTGACACCCTTGGTGATGTACTTTTGAATTCCAAAATGTTGTTTTTAAAATCTTTATGGACCAGAAACCCAACTCCACCTTCACTCCTTTCACTGTTTCCATTGGTGTAAAGCAGATTTCCACTTGATAAACTTATAAGTGATTCATTTCTTCTTCTTGTTTCAGGAATGAGTACAGAGAAGGGCAACAAGATTAGTGAACAGAACAAAGGATTGCTCTTATAAAGAAAAGCTTAAGTTTTGGAAATTACAGTGTCTGGAGACTAGGCACCTGCGAGATGATCTGATTGAGGTGTATAAAGTTTTGAATGGTTTAAGAATGCTGATGCATTCTTCCTCTTGCTCAGAATAATCGCCTGAGAAGGCATAAATTCAAATTGAGGAAAGACGGTTGTAGGATAGATGTGCAGAAGTTTGTCTTTAGCCAGCAGGTGACTGATTGCTGGAACAAACTTCCATCTGTCGTTGTAGAAGTTGATAGCTTAAATAGATTCAAGACAGAACTTGACAAACATTTGCAGTGAGGGGATGGGTGAAATAAGGGGTTTTTTTTTTGGCTGACGCTATATAAGTTTGCTTTCTTGCATCATGTGCTAATGCTAATGCTAACTCAAAAGAGGGCAGTCAGGTTAATTAAACCTTACATATCTCTTATAACGTCTCTCCACTTTCTGTCCTGCAGGCATTAAATTTCTGCTGCATGCCTTTTCTATAAGAATTTTCATGGGCACTTTTCTTCTGAATTCCCATTATAATTCCCCAATCTCTTCCAAACACATTCCACAAGCAGTTAACATCCAGTTACTGTCCTACTCTAAATTTACAGTACCAAGTTTTCCTTTTATCCCTTTTACTTCTGTTTTCTGAAAAAACCTTCCTATGTTATATATTTCCCAAAAATTATAACCTACAGAAATTCAAGTCTAATGTCAACAAGTGCCTTCTGTCTTCTCAGCTTTCAGCTCATGCATGGTAATAAATAGTATAGGTTCTAATACTTTTCATGCTTAAAAAAAGTAATGATACTGTTAGCTTACTAAAACCATTTAAAGCTTTAGACACTTCAATCAGGTCTTCTTGTAGATGCCTAATTTCCAGAACTCAATTCTTTCTTTCTTTCTTTCTTTTCTGATAAAAGAAGTAGCCTTTTGTACCCCAAACTTAATAATGCTCTTCTTTGGACCTATTCCAACAGATCCACATCCTTCCTAAAATGAGGCTTTCTAAATGCAGTGGTTAACCCAACCACTGTCTTATATAATAGGATGATACCTGTTTAACTCTGCTGGATGTCTACACTGCTGAAAGAACTTTACGTTGGATTGTACATTATCCAAGAAAGAGAGAGAGAGAGAGAGAAAAAGAGAGAAAAAGAGTGTGTGTGTGTGTGTGTGTGTGTGTGTGTGTGTGTGTGTGTGTGTGTGTGTGTGTGTGTGTGTGTGTGTGTGTGTGTGTGTGTGTGTGTGTTCCCCCTATTCTCCACTTGAGTTTTGTTATTTTGAGATTACTGCTACCAAAAATCTTGTATTTATCAACATTAAACTTCAGTTGCTACTTTTCAGCTTATCTACCTAATTTCTCTAGATCTTGTTGCAGTAGCATATCCTGATCTGTCATGAACCACCCTGACAATCTTATCATTGGCAAACTTACACATTAAACTTAATATACCTTCCTCAATATTGTACTTATTGAAAAAAACTAAGGAGCCCATCACTGAACTTTGAGGGACACGACTGATAACATTTATCCATGAAAGGCAATGGCTATTAATAACCATGCTGTATCCCATCGCTCAACAATCCCTTTATTCATTCACAGCAATAACTTGCTCCAACTGTCACACTGCTCCAAACTATGCAGTATTTCATAAAAATCAGTATTAATTTTTACTGAAGTCTAAGTATATATGATGTTAAAATTATTTTTTTCATTTAATAAGAATTTAGCGTTTCAGCACTGTTTTTTCAATATTCTTGGCATTCTACAATATAACATTCTGAGCTTTATTTAAAAGCATGATTATATTATATAAAGTTTATTATTTACATACTTTTGTCTAGCCCTGCGAATTCCCTCTTGTTCAACGGCATCTATACTATCGTGCAAACCAGCAGTATCTGATAGAAGAACTGGATAGCCACCAATATTCAAAGCTGACTCGACAACATCTCTAGTAGTTCCTGGAAATGGAGATACAATTGCTACTTCCCTCTGACCTGAAACATATATCCCAAAAAAAAAAAAAAATAAATAAATAAAATAATAAATAAATAAATGTATATATATAATTTCAACTGTAAATTATAAAATATTAGTAATAAAATGTGAGAAATTTTCCTTTATGTTGTCTGTAAAACACTTGCACCCAAAAGTGCAAGAATTATTATTATTATTATTATTATTACTAGCCATATAGTGCAAGGAAGCCTGAGGCTTATGCTGCACCAGCTAAAATAAATTTTGGAGTTACCCTGAGAGAAAGAGAGAGAGAGAGAGAGATAGAAAGGAATCACCAAGAAAGAGAAGAATGATGATATCCAGCTCAGGACCCTGGGTGTGCCAAGCCCATACTCACCAGATGTGAGCCCCTGGGGATGATATGAACATATGTTCGTTCGTAAGGCTTTATTTTGGCGTTATTATGCGCGAAAGTGACCCACAACAACAGTAGCACATCCACAATTGTGTTTGGTGAGGTAAACGCTCCACATCAATCTCCCCCCCCCCCAACTGTTGCACCTATTGATTTAAAATCAATTGAAGTTGGACACTTAATTTGAAAGGAAGGCAGTGCAGGTGTGAATGTGCTAAAAGTAAAGGAACATATATTCGAAATAATGTAATTTAAAAATAAAACGGAAGCTATGAATGCATTCTGCCTGCCCTAGTAACAGTAGTAGAGGCATGTGGTGCAAGAAAGCAAGCTTATGTAGCATCAGACAAAAAAAAAAAAAAAACACATTACATACATTCATTATCTCTAAACGTTTGTCCTGTTCTTCCTTGACTTTATTAAAGTTATCAACTTCCAAAACAACAGATGTAAGTTTGTTCGAGCAATCAACTACCCGCTGGCTAAAGGCAAATTTCTGCACATCTATTCTATCACTATCAATTCCTCTATTTGAATTTATGCCCCCTCATATTCCTAATCTGAGCAAGAGGAAGAATCCCATCAGAATTGAGCCTGCTCAACCCATTCAAGGCCTTATAACCTAGTAGTAGTAGTAATGGAGGCATGTGATGCAAGAGTATGAGCTTATGTAGCATCAGCCAAAAAAAATTTCACGATCTATTCCCTCTAAAAGTTTGTCCAGTTCCTCCTTGAATTTATTTAAGCTATCAACGACAGATGGAAGTTTGTTCCAGCAATGCTAGCACAAACCCTCTGGCTAAAGGTAAATTTCCCCACATCTATTCTACAACTGTCTACTTAATTTGAATTTATGCCCTCTGAGCAAGCGGGAGATTCCAATCAGAATTCAGCGTGCTCAACCCATTCAACCGTGCTCAACCCTTATACACCCCAATCACATCATCTCGGAGGTGCCTAATCTCAGTCGTTGAAGTTTGTAGAACTTAAGCCTTTCTAGGTAAGAAGATCCTTTCGTTACCTTCACCAATCTTGTTACCCTTCTCTGTACACACTCAAGCAACTCTACATCCTAAAATGAGGCCTCCAGACTTGTACGTAGTACTCAAGGTGTCGCCTGACAATTGCCTTATACAAAGGGATAATCACCTCCCTACTAACAAAATTCCTGTATATCATTGGCAATACACCATGACCTGTTCTGGCAGCCTCTCTGCATTAATCAGAAAACTTCATATCTGACTTGACGTCAATCAGATCACCTTGCAGGTGCCTGGTCTGCAATTTTCAGTTAAGCCTGTCTTTGTAAGACCACCCCTACTTAGAACACGTTCCAACTACAACTGGTGAAAGACAGTTGTAGAGTAGATGTGTGGAAATTTGCCTTTAGCAATGAAAGCGGGTACTAAAAAAAATATAAAAAATTATCATGTGAGTGTAGACACAAAATGCCTATTTAATTTGTTGGTAAATTGAGCAGGATCATCAACAAATAAAAGTTTATGATTTATATTTCACACACTAATGTGATTCATCCCTTTCTAGCTTTCCTGCTTTTTGTGCAGTAGGCTTCTCATTAGGTTGCTTACACTCCTTTGTGACTTCATTGAAGAATAGTTCATACCTAATGTAGACTTCGTCTTAATTTATATGCATCCCATGTTATTTTCTTTTCTGGTATGAGTTTCATTAGTTATCTGCCATCTCTTTAATTCTTTAATTCATTCAAACTAGTTTTATATTCATTTTAAAATTGAAGAGAAGTGCTTGAAAGCATTCTACAGGCAACATAGAGGTAAATTTCTCTAATTTTATTACTAATTGACATACTATATAGCTTATTTAGTTTTGTAGCTCTGTCTGTTACTTATTATAAAGATATACATATTTACATCCATTTGGCTCAGCTGGATTTTTGTTATTTCAATCAGCTGGTTGGGGTCCTAGGATAACATGTAGACGAGGGTATAGAAGTTGCAAAACAGCCTATATACAACTACAAAAAATGAATGGGCCATTGTAATCTGCTGCACTTCTATACTGGGTGCAATAAAACCATTAAATAAATTGCAAACTACCTGGGTTGGCCATATGGAGTACAAATGGATATTTATTTATTATTACTGCAAAACTCAAGCCATAATTATCAGTGTTGTCTGTAAATTGTATATGTTCTATAGGCAGGTTGTCTTTTTTTTTTCAAGTTAATAACCTAGGAATTTCTCAGCAGGAAAAGCATATGACTTCTGTAAGATCAACTAACTAAACAGAACTACTGGAGATTTTACAATGTCTAAAACCCTTTTGTTTTTCTTTATTGACAAATCCACTTTAAATAGTATGTTTAATGACACATGAACATATTTTCAATAGCTAGGCCATTTTCAGAGTGTGATTGGAATTTGGATGTTTGTGAACTGGAAGCACAGCATACAGTTTTCTGATCTGATGTCCATATTTGAGTCTAGCAGATGACCTGAGAAAGTTGTCCAACTGTGTAGTTTGGCTGAGGTGGTTCTATTATCTGGGGTTCTGGTTTGGGATTGGACCATCAGTCATTGTTCTAAGGACAATACAAGTCATGGGGGTACACTGCTTTGTGGAAAATTCCACTTTGTACATTGTGGTAGCAGTTGGGGGCACAATGCACATCTCATACTGCACAACCTGTGGTGACTTGATTTGAAGACATGGTTGCAAAAATAAACTTCACTGACCTGCCAAGAGCCCCAACCTTGACCCCACTGAACACCTTTTGGATGAACTGGAACATCAGTTTTGGGTCAGGGTGACACATCCTACATCTATTAGATGAACTGACCAGTGGTCAGTTCATCTGATGGAATGGACTAAAATACTGCCTTTTGGTTATCAAATTATATCCTTGGTATTCTATTCATATGGACAAGGATACAATGTGTAATTAAAGCCAAAGGTGGCCAATGCATTATTAAATATTGTATCAATAAAAAGTTTTTTGAAACTTTAGAAAGGGACTGGTTCCTTTTAATATTGATTTACAAAATACTTTTTTTTGCTAATAGAACCCTTTTCTGAGTTCCTGCTAATCTTGTTGCTCTTATCTGCATCCATTCCAACAGATCCACATTCTTTCTAAAATGAAGATACCAGACCTGTATTCAGTATTCGAGGTGTGGCCTAGCCATTGCTTTACATAACAGGATAATCACATCCTTGTTGTTGTTGTTGCTAGCAAAATTTCTATAGCACATTGACAGATCCCATAAGTTTTCCTAGCAGCTTGTCTGTAGTGCTCAGAGAATTTCGGGTAAGACTGTACATTTACTCCTATGTCTATTTTATTCTTCACTAGCTTGAGGGGAGAATGAAATTGGGATTATTGTTTGGGATTATTGCTAGTCATATGAATTACCTTGCAGTTATCAATGTTACACCTCAATTTACACTTCTCGGCATATTTGATTAATTTCTCTATTCTTACTGCAGTAGAATATCCCGATTCCTGACAGTGACTCTGCCAAACTTTGAATGATCTGCAAACTTAGACAATAAGCTTGATATGCCCTAATCAATATTATTAATAAATATTGTAAAAAAAGGCATAGCAATGAACCCTGAGGGATTCCACTAATAACTTTAGTTCCATAAGAGCAATACCCAATAATAACCAGTCTCTCTCTGTCTTCTGCTATTGAACCGTCCCTTTTTATTCCAGCAGTAACTTGCCCCCAGTGCACCAATTTGTACAGCAATCTTTCATGTGGAACAGTATCAAATATTTTACTGAAAACTAAGTATATGATGTTTAAATTATTTTTTTTTTTTTGCATCTAGTCCCTTTATTATTACGTCATAATAGCTAATCAGATTGGTCAGACAACAAGATCTCCCCCTTGACAAATTTGTGCTGATTACCAAATAATTGTATTCTTGTCAAGATTACAGGTAACCCACGTATAACACAGTAGTTAGATTCCTATAAAATCTTGTGTAGTGCGAAACAGTGCCATACGGGACTAAGAACCAGTACAAAAAGGGGGGGTTACATTCTAAGAGCTAAAAAAAATACTCCATTCTAGATTTCATGTATCTTCTGCTCTATTTAAAAAATCATTAATCTGGGTTTGTTTGCTTTTGCTTGATAGATCTTTCTAATTTCACTGTATAGAACTAAGCATTTTTGAAGCTCCCTTTTGAACTTTGGGCTCCTTTCAGTGGAAGAATCTGAACTCAAAAAATAAGATTCTAATTGCTCGGCTAACTTTATGCCTTTCCATATATACTTTTTGGTTTAAATTTTGGAAGTTCAGAATTTTCATATGCACTATCATCCCCCGAATTGATTTGATTTGCCTGTGATGCCATTTCCACCAAATCTGCTTCACTAGCCTCTTTTTCTAACAGTAATTCTTGAACGTCTTCAGTAATCATTTTTTTTAGGAGCATTGGCGACTAAGGCTATGTTGCTCTGTGTGTTCAAACTGCATGTGTTCTGAGGTCAATTTTCTATTTTTCTGGACAAAAAACCCGAGTTTCCATGAGAAAAAACCATGCTACCCGCACCCAAGACCGCCTAACTCAGCCACGTTGTGAAAAAGACCCATAAAAATTCCTCCCATCATTGACAGGATTCGAACTTAGGTCTTTTCCACCGGCCGTGGGGGGTGACGGTGATTCTACCAACTGTGCTACCCATGAGGGCTTCAGTAGTCATATCAAAACCAACTCCTACTGACTTAGCAAGTTCTACTATCATACCAATTCCATTTTCTGTCGGTTCGACCATATATCCTGAATGAAATTACTCTGACCATACATTTTTCCAACATGCATTTAATATTGACAGTTTTACTTCTTTCACCGATAAAGCAACAATTCTGATACAGTCCACAATTGAAAAATATTTCCACGCTTCCATCACTTCAATTTTCTATCAATTCAATTCAATTCAGAATCAATTTTTTCTAAAATCCACTGTAACGATTTTCTGATGTAATGAGTGTCAAAAGTAGATATAATGCCTTGATCTAATTAAAGAAGTTGTACTAGGTGGTAGGGACATTACTTCAACGTTTGGATGACAAATCTTTTGGATGGTCTAGCTTGCTATCCAATAGTAATAAAACTTTGAAATCTAGATTTTTCCACAAGTTCAATAGCATAGAACCTAACATGGGGATTTCCCAATAATATATACAGTGGAACTTCTCTATTACGAACTTCTATTTAACGAATTTCTCTATATTACGAATTTTTTCCCAAAACATTGGGAAATAATTCGTTTCATTTCGAATTATTTCATTATTTCGAAATGAAATAATGAAATAATTCGTTATTTCATTATTTCATTTCGAAATAATGAAATAACGAATTTCATTATTTCGAAATGAAATTCGTTATTTCATTAGATAAAATTTTAAATTTCATTATCGAAGGAGAATAATGAAAATTGTCAATGCGTTATCAGAAAATAGAAACTTGGAGGTTACAATTAAACTTAGAGATTGTATCTCTGAACCGGAAAAGGTTTGGAAAAATGATGTCACTGAATACACTATTCAAAATTGTTTTTCGAAAGTGGGATTTGCATTGAATACAGAAGTCGAACAACAACTGGACGAACAAGATGAACTGCCCCTTCACAACTGAAAAACTTTTGGACATTATTAGAATCGTCCGGAAACATCGAAAATGAAATAACACTGGTAGTTATGTTTATGAAGATCACAGCAGAACATCCAAATGAAGATGAAATACTGCTGAACAGTGTTAGACGCGACAACGATCACGAAGAAATTAATGATGACGCTGAACACGCTTCAGAACAACCCGTAGAAAATGATTAACGCTTTTAAAATGGTTCGTATGGGTCTAATGTTTTGTGAAAATGTTCCTGATAATGTTTTTAATGCTCTGAACAAATGTGAGGTTTTCTTTGAGAATCAGACAATTTTTTAATTGTACTGTGCAAACGAAAATTACAGATTTTTTTTTAATTTATGATACTTACCGGTGAAAATTGTGTAAACGTAATTTAAATAAATATGTTTTTGAAATAAAATACATTAAAAATAAAGTAGATTCATTTTCATTTTCTAATTAGAAAGCAATTTCTAATAAAAAAGATATTCTCTGTATAACGAAATTTCTCTATAACGAATTTTTTTCCCTGAATTTACAAATTTGTTTTGTATATATACATTTTTTAAGCATAACAATTAACTAGCCAAAAGCGGGATTCACAAAAAAGAATGGAAATGCTGAAAAATTACATCCAAGATAATAGCACAGTTTTTTCCCCGCACAAAATCTCAAAAATACTGTGTTATGCTAGGTTGCCACAATTCTCTACCGTGTTAGAACCAAACTGTGTTATATAAGCACTGTTTTGTGGAAGGATTGCCGTACTTTATCAATCGTGTTAAAGTGAAACCATGTTGTAGAAGTACCATGTTATACAAAGGTTGCCTGTATTTTGCATTACTTCTTTAACCACTGACTCTCCACTGATTTCTCTGGAACAGAAGTCATGCTCACAGGTTTGGAATTACTCATTTTCCCCCCTTAATCCCCTTTGTGAATAGGGAATGCATTTGCATATCTCCATTCTGTAGAGATCTCCTATACCCAAGAATGCTCTCTTAATTATGGTCAAAGGTTCGCTCACGACTTTTTCTGCTTCTTTTATAATTCTTATATGGTTGGTTAGATTCCATCAGCCACATTCACTTTTTTGCTTCAACAATTGCTTTTCTATTTTCTTCTCAGTTATCACGAAAATATTTAGATCCCATTATAATGACATACACCTGTATCTCATTTCTAAAATCTTCTTCATGTCTGAATTTAGATGCAAAATATTTATTTAGGTTGTCAGCAACCTTGGCAGGATCATTAATAGTTATGCCATTCATATCCGATGTCAGTCAGTTATGCCAGTCAACCGATTTGGTTTACGCCTTTCCTTCCAGTGTTAACACAAGCAAAGAATTATTTGATACTCCTCTTTATATTCTTAGCCAAGGACTTTTCAATAATCTGTCTTAGCTTGCCCAGCCCCCTCTGACTTGATTACAGAATACTTTGTACTCGTTGTAGATTTTTGCATCTTCTATTAACACATGACAGCCTTGTCAATCAATTCGGCCCTGGAGAGATTGTGCAAGGATCATGGGGTAAAATTTTTTACAGTGTGGTCTGTGCTTGTTAACAGGAGACTACTTCTATAGGGATGGGATACAATTAAATAGAAAGAGTGCAAGATTTGACAATGCTATCGAGGCAGTGTTAGGTGGTTCGGAAAACTGCCAGCTTGGAGGAATTTACAGACTAATAGATTAACAGTAGCTGCAGATGATTCCAATAGAAGCAGTACAAGAATCAGTTTCGCCAGAGGTGAAAGTGATTCTTGCACTGCTTCTACTGGAATGAGCAGCAGCCTGGAAAGCAATATGCTGAGGATTTCCAGGACTGCTGGAAGTCATCATGGAACAAATAAATACATGGGCAGTATTAGGAAACTAAGAGTAAGAACAGGTGCGTGTATAGATATTGTCAGGATATCAGAGACATGGTGTCACAGAGATATAAGGAATGCAGAATTGGAATTTGGGGAGTACATGTGTACAGAAAGGATAGACAGGATAGGAAGGGAGGAGGGGGTTATGCTGTTAATTAAGAAACACATAAAATCTAAGGAAGTGCATCCAGTTGACATAGGCGGACAAGCACACTGTTGAGTCAGTTTGGTGTGACATAAGCACTGGGAAAGCAAAATTGAGAGTAGGTGTTATAGGCCTAATGACTCTGATGAGTACAATGACCAATTATACAGAGAAACAGAGTGGGCCAGAAAATCGGTGTCTTATAATAGGGAATTTTAAGTTCCCAGATATTCACTGGAATTTGTTTGGTTGGTCACTTGCACACTATCAAGGCTCTTGTGGATTTTTTGGTTTATTGTTTTCTACAGCAGCAGCATGTTCAAGAGGCAACCAGAGGGAGTAACACTCTTGATCTGATTATCAGCAGTGATTATTCATGCATTAAGATTTTACAGATAAAGGAATCATTAGGTTGCAGTGATAGCAGTGTACTGATGTGGGATTTATTTAAAGATGTAATTACCATAAGGAGTAAAGGGAAGGGTTTTTGCTTTCGTAACTGTGACTACAGTGGTCTCAGAGATTTTTTAAATTCTATACAGTGGGACCAACTGATGATGTTACCAACAGCAAATTCTAAATGGGAAGCATTCAAGGAAGTAATCTTGGCAGCTATTAGGCTTTTCGTCCAAACTAAAAAATATTGTACCAATTGTTCTAGATTTAAGCCCAAATGGATGTCACATGAACTAATGAGATGCATGGCACAGAAGAAAAATGCATGTGATAGATATAAATTACTAGGTGACACAGAAGACTATGGTAGATATAAGCTAGTCTGTAATCAAGTCACAAAGGTTATGCAAGCAAAGGCATATTATGAGAAATCTTTGACAAAAAATGCAGAGAAAAACAACAAAGACTTCTTTACTAACATAAACTCTAGAAGGAAGGGGATGAATCAGGTTGGTTCACTTGATATCTACGGTTCAATTGTTAATGATCCTGCTGGGGTAGCTGACAAAGAAATATAAATTACACATAGTAGAAATGTGTATAAAACATTTTTATAAAAATATTAGATTAAGGGCAAAAACAGCCAAAATTAAAAGCCAATAAATAATAAATTTAGACCGGCATCTTGATAACTGCTGAGTAGGGCTTGCAAACCGGTTAAATGCGGTTTTCATATTGAGTTGTTAAAACCGAAACCGAGCTTCTAAAACCAGATTCTAATATTTTTTTAGTTAGCCCTCGAATATAGTTTTTTGTTAGGCACATTTTCTTTTGTTTGTTCGTTTGTCTGGATCGTTCAACTGCTTTACGTTTTAAACATGTTTTTTTATTTTATTTTAAGGTACGAATCTCATGGGCAAGTGGCCCAATCTAGGAGGGGTGCCTTTTATCTTCCCACCTGTATCATGGCACGATGCAGGTGTACTCATTTACGACTGAGTGAGTTGGAGCGATAGCGTAAAAGAAAATGCTCAACATGTCTCCGTTCCATCTATCTTGTTCACCAGGCAAGTTATGGAACGCGCCTTATTGATGGTTACCCACTAGAAACAGATTCCCTGAATATTGCATCAAATTACAATCGTAGAAAGTTTTTTGCTTCTTTATTCCTATTAAATTTGCGATCAAATGTTCTCCAAAAAGCAGCTTCACCAAATTTAGCTTTTATGTATTTTTTGAAAATACAATAGATTTAATTGGGGGAAAAAAAATTGCAAGTAAATAAATAAAATTTCTTTCGTGAAAATTTTGAAACTTGCCTCGTTTAGACTCTTCATTCAGTGCTTGCGGGAGTGACTCATAGTATTGTGCCTTTGTTATCTTCAATATTTTTATTTAAAATTGTCGGTGATATAAATTCCTACTAATTAATATTTATTACTCTTAATATCTGCCAACCCGCACTGGACCAGCGTGGCAGATTATGGTCCATTTCCCTCAGCATGAACTGTTGAGGAGGCTTCCATCCTGCAGTGGGTTGATAATGGCTGCACTTTACTTTTTTTTACTTTTACTCTTAATATGTCTAAGATGAAATCAAATGTATGGAATTATTTTGCTCGAAAAAGCAAAGATGAAGCACAATGTTCAAAATGTCAGAAGATAATGAAGTCGTCTGGAGGATCTACATCATCTTTGATGTTGCATTTAAAGAAAATGCATCAGATTGACATTAAACAAGATAACAGTGAACCTCTCGTAAAAATGGTAAGAACATTTGAAAACTTTATCGTTAAAAAATCTATGGAAAAAGAGATTTCAAAATTAGCTGCTTTAGATTGATTTCTTTTAATTCAATTGCCAAGAGTGAGTTTATACAATCAAGCCTTCACCTTCAGAGAAATAAATACGACAAATTACCACCAGCCTCAGTGAATGGAATTAAAAATATGGTTCTGAATTATTATAAAACTATGAAATAAGAACTCATTCAGCATTTCAAAAATTCATTGGTTTTGGTTGCATGGACTGGTTGCATTGACTCTAGACGAATATACGTCTATAAAAAATAAAAGGTATATGAATATAAATGTGCGTTCAAAAGACAATCATTGTTCGTTAGGTCTTATTGAGATTAATGGTTCACTTGATAGCAGAAGAACTGAGCAAATTGTGGACACTTGAAGGAATTTGGTTTGAACTTGGATGAGGATATTGTTGCCTGCACCACCGATGGAGCAGCAGTGATGATTAAGTTTGGTAAGAAATTTACGCCTAATCATCAACAATGTATAGCCCATTGTATGCATCTGTAAGTTATAAATGTACTTTATGAAAAAGCAATCAATTATGGTGCCACAGTCTCTGAGTCTTCCAAAGACAATGAAGAAAATGAAAATAATGAAGAAAGTAGTGATGATTGAGTGATGAGTGAAGAAAGACAGCAAGGCATGCTTTATCAAACCGACTTTACCAATGAGCTCATTTGTTTCTTCAATCCAGTGTCCAATATTGCACAAACTATTAACAAAGTCAGAAAAATTTGCAAGCTTTTTCGAAAATCGCCTACCAAAAATGACATATTACAAAATTTTGTTAAAGCAAAATTTAATGGAAAAGAATATAAACTTATATTAGATTGCAAGACTAGATGGGATAGCACATTCTATATGATTGAGAGATTTTTGAAATTGAAAAATTGCATTCCAAATGCTCTATGTGCAGTACTGTCAACTGAAGCTGTGTCTGACGATGACTGGAAAACACTTGAATTGCTATGTGAAACTTTGCGACCAGTTGAAATGATTCTGAAGGCTATAACCTCAGAAGATACAGACTTACTTAAAGTAGTCTTCAATAGAATTTCTGCTTGCTAACCTTGATACAGCAGAAAACCCATTTGCTTTAAAGTTTCACCAAAGCCTTTTGCAGTGTTACAATGCAAGACGAAATTGCCCAACTGTGGCTTTGCTGTGCTATCTACACAATCCCAAAAAGTTTAGGAAAGAAGATTCAGGTTCAAGAACTTTTGATGTTCCAAGTAAGCAAGTTTTGAAAAAGCATGCTGAAGAGATTTATCAGAGATTATTTGCAAAACATTCTGAAAGAGTCTTAGCGTTGAATGAAGAAACTGAAAATAAACGAACTGTTCTTTTAGAAGAAAACAAAGACTCGGCTAGTTCCGATGCTGGAGATACACTCATGCGAGAGTATGATAGTGTAATAAAGAGATTAACTGAAGACCCTTCAAAATATCCGAGTGAATTGGAAATCAGCAAAGAATTTAAAATTTTGGAGGCAACTAGCAGTAGAAGTGAAAAGCTGGAGAAAGTTTATAGAGCACTGCTGACCATTAAACCAACAAGTGTCCAATCTGAGAGTGTTTCCGATCACTGGTCTCTTTAACACAAAAATAAGCCCAAGTCTATCAGGAAAAATGCTTAATATACTGTGTTTTTTAAAGGATCATTTTCAGAAAAAAGCTGAGCGATAAATAGTAAAGTAATTTCCCCAAGCTGTTTTTTTTCACATTATTTTTATTTATTTATTATTATTATTATATGGCTTATTATTTTTTTTTTTTGTTTACTATACGAGAAGATAGTTTTTATTCAAAGGATTTGAATACAATTTGTAATTTTGTATAATCTCAAGCTGGTTACTTTTTTGAAGCATTTTAATTTTTTTAACTATAAGAGGTGATAGATTTTGTTTAAAAGATTTGATTACGATTTGTACAATCTACCCAAGATAAAATGAATACCTGTGTTATAAGCTTTTAATTATTTTCCCTAAGTCTGAGAAAATCGGTTTTAAAACCGGTTTTAAGAGTAAACTTCGGTTAAACTTGGTTTTGAAATTTCTCGGTTTTATGCAAGCTCTACTGCTGAGGCCAAAAAATGTGAAATATCACTAAAAAATACAAAGAAACCATCCACAAAAGAAAACAAAAGCACAAAGAACAAATACCTGCAACCACTGCATCCATTCTCTTCAGATGACTACTGGATACAATAGCTGTGAATATCACATTTCAAATGTAATGCAAATTACCACAACAGACAACTAAAAACATCAACGCTCCAAAGCAATAAAATCATATCACAGAGACCCTAAAACTGTAAAAAAAAGAAAAAAAGAAAAAAGGAAAGTAAAAGAAAAAAAAATCACAAATGTAAGTTTGTAATTTTCTATTTTCATTATTTATTTGTTTCATTAGCATTAGTAGAGGCATATGATGCAAGAAAGAAAGCTTATGCAGCATCAGCCAAAAAAAAAAAATAAAAAAAAACTCCCATTTCACTCCTCCATTTGTTCCAAATGCTTGTCCAGCTCAGCCTTAAATGGATTTAGGCTATCAACTTCCACAACAAAAGATGGAAGTCTGTTCCACCAATTTCTTTACTCTTTTTCGCTTACCCTTTCTCTAAGTTATATATCTTTTATATACAGCCAACCCACCTATAACATGGCACTTCTACAACATGGTTTTGCTCTAACATGATTGATAAATTGTGGATATCCTCACAGAACATGGTACTTATATAACAAGGTTAGAGAATTTCGGGAAATCTCGCATAACAGGGTATTTTTGAGCTTTTGTGCAGAGCAAACCCTGCTATTATGTTGGATGTAATTTTTCAACATTCTACTCCTTTTGAATCCCACTGTTGACTCGCTAGTCAAAAAAAAAATAAATAAATAAAAATTATTGAGAAATCCCTCAATTTTGTTTTGTTGGGAAATCCCCGTGTTACATTCTGTGCTACTGAACTTGTGCTTGTTGAAAAATCTAGATTTCAAAGTTTTATTACTATTAGATAGCACCCAGGCCATCCAAACATTGAAGTTATGTTCCTACTACCACAGTTGTACAGTTTAATACAACTTCTTTCATTCAGCTATTAGATCAAGGCATTATATCCACCTTTAAAATTCATTACATCAGAAAATCGTTACAATGGATTTTGGAAATAATTGATTCCGAATCTATTGAAGTAATGGAGGAATGGAAACATTTCTCAATTGTAGACTGTATCAGAATCATAGCTTTATCGCTGAAAGAAGTAAAACCATCATCGTTAAATGAATGTGGAAAACTGTTTGCTATTTGATTTTTATGAGCATTAGCAACTAAGGCTATATTGCTCTGGGATATGTGGTGGTCATTCCCTGACCTTTCCGCATCCTCCGTATTTGGTGGTGACGGGCTCGAACCCTGGTCTAATCAAGAAGCGTGTGCTACGCACTGCTGTTCCTTCCCACCTGGCTACTGAGGCTCCTGTGGATAATGTATGACCAAAGTGAGTTCATTCAGAAAATATGGTCGAACCGGCAGAAAACGAAATCGGTGTGATAGTAGAACTTGCTATGTCAGTAGGAGGGGACGGTTTTGATGATATGACTACTGAAGCCCTCGTGGGTAGCACAGTTGGTATAATTGCCGTCAACTCTACACCAGGTGGAAAAGACCTGAGTTTGAATCCTGTCGATGACAGGAGGAATTTTTATGGGTATTTTATTTTTCACAACGTGGCTGAGTTAGTCGGGCGAGGGTAGCATGGTTTTTTCTCTCCCGGAAACTCAGCTTTTTCATCCAGCAAAACAGAAAATCGACCTTGGGACACACGCAATTTATAGACAATATACACAGAGTAACATAGCCTTAGTCGCCGATGCTCCAAAAAAAATAAAAAAAGATATGATTACTGAAGATGTTCAAAAATTACTGGTAGAAAAAGAGGCTGGCGAATGGATTTGGTGGAAATGGTAAAAGGTAAAACCAAATCAATTCAGAGGATGTAGCACAGATGAAAATTCTAAACTTCCAAATTTTACACTAAAAAGCATATAGGAACACATAAAGTTAGCCGAGAAATTAGAATTTTATTTTTTGAATGCAAATTCTTCAATGAAAAGAGCACAAAGTTCAAAAGGGAGCTTCAAAAATGCTTAGTTTCATATGATTAAATTCACAAAGATTTATCAAGCAAAGGCAAACAAACCCAGATTACTGATTTTTTAAAGAGAGCAGAAGATAGACTAAATTTAGAATGATGTATTTTGGTTAGTTTTGTTAACATTTTTTAACGAAAGTGTATTTTCGTTAGTTTTGTCAACATTTTGTTAATGAAATAGTGTATTTTTGTTAGCTTTTGGGATGTAACCCCCTTTTTGTACTTAGCATTAGCATTAGCATTAGTAGAGGCACCCGATGCAAGAAAGCACGCTTATGCAGCATCAGCCAAAAAAAAAAAAAAAAAACCACTCCCACTTCACCCCTCTGTTCGTTCAAAATACCTGTCCAGCTGAGCCTTAAACTTATTTAGGCTATCAACTTCCACGACAAGGGATGGAAGTCTGTTCCACCAACCAACCACTCGCTGGCTAAAGGCAAATTTCCACACGTCTATCCTACATCTGTCTTTCCTCAATTTGAATTTATGCCCTCTCAGGTAATTATTCTGAGCGAGAGGAAGAATCCCATCAGCATTGAGCATGCTCAAACCATTCAATGCTTTATACACCTCTATCAGATCACCTCGCTGGTGCCTAGTCTCCAGACACTGTAATTTGCAAATCTTAAGCCTTTCTTCGTAAGAGCACCCCTTTGTTCCATTCACTAATCTTGTTACCCTTCTCTGTACTCGTTCCAGCAGCTCTACATCCTTCTTGAAATGAGGCCTCCAGGCCTGTATACAGTACTCTAGGTGTGGCCTGACCATTGCCTTATACAAGGGAATAATCACCTCCTTATCCCTGATAGAAAAATTCCTATATATCATTGACAATGAGCTACTCTTGCAGCCTGTCTGCACTGCTCAGAGAACTTCATATCTGCCTGCACAACCACCCCCAAGTCCCTTTCATTCTCTACCACTGTCAGTGTAATACCACAGAGTTGATACATTGCTCTGGGGTTGCTGTTTCCCATGTGTAGTACTTTACATTTGTCAATGTTAAACTTCATTTGCCACCTCTCAGCCCATCTGCTCAACCTTTCCAGATCCTGTTGCAGCAGCATAGTGTCAGTAGTGTCCTTGACAACCCTGCCTACCTTTGTATCGTCTGCAAACTTCGACATTAAGCTTGATATACCATCATCAATATCATTTATGAATACAGAAAACAATAATGGACCCAACACTGAGCCCTGAGGGACTCCACTAATAACATTAGTCCACGACGAGCAGTGTCCATTGATTACCACTCTCTGTCTTCTCCCCCTCAGCCACCCCTTTACCCACAGCAGCAATTTGCCTCCAATGTTACACTGCTCCAATTTGTGCAGCAGTCTTCCATGTGCAACAGTATCAAAAGCCTTTCTAAGATCCAAGTATATAATATCAAAGTTATTCCCTGCATCCAGTTCCTTTGTGACTGCATCATAGTATCCAATCAAATTGGTCAGGCAAGACTTCCCCTTAACAAAACCATGCTGTGTCCGAGCTATAATTGAAGTCTTGTCTAAATGATCCTGCAGTGCTTCTTTAACTAGTGCCTCCATTAATTTTCCTGGAACAGAAGTTAAACTCACAGGTCTATAATTGCTTGTGTCAGCTTTTGATCCTCCTTTGTGAATTGGGGTCACATTTGCACATCTCCAGTCTATGGGTACCTCCCCTGAGTCCAAGGAAGCTCTCATAATTATGGCTAAGGGTTTGCTTACTTCCTTTGCTGCCTCCTTTAATATAACTGGATAGATCCCATCCACCCCAGGTGCCTTTCTTGTGTTTATCTTCAACAATTTCTCCTCCACTTCACTCTCAGTTATTACAAGATTCTCCAGCTTACTGCTAGAGTTGAATCCACCTCTGGCTTTCCCCTCGCTAAATAACTCCTCATGTGTGAATGTCGATGCAAAATATTCATTTAGTTTGTTAGCTACCTGAGCAGGATCATCAACAGTTGACCCATCGATATCAAGTGGACCAATCTGATTCATCCCCTTCCTTCTAGAGTTTACATAAGTAAAGAACTCTTTGCTGTTTTTCTTTGCATCCCTTGCCAAAGATTTCTCGTAATCTGCCTTCGCCTGCCTAACCTCCTTTGTAACTTGGTTACAGATCAACTTGTATCTATCATAGGCTTCTGTGTCATGTGTTAATTTGTATGTATCCCATGCATGTTTCTTCTCTGCCATATGCCTCATCAGTTCATCTGACATCCATTTAGGCCTAAACCTTGAACAATATTTCTTAGTTGGTATGTATAGCCTAGTAGCTTCCAAGATAAGTTCTTTGAATGCTTCCCATTTTGCATTTGCTGTTGGTAACATCATCAGTTGGTCCCACTGTATAGAATTTAAATACTGTCTCAGTCCATCGTAGTCGCCTTTACGAAAGCAATAACCCTTCCCTTTACCCCTAATGGTAGTTACCTCTTTGAGTAAATCCCACTTCAGCACACTGTGATCACTGCCACCTAGTGGTTCATTTATCTGCAGATTCTTAATGCATGAAGAATCACTGCTGATAATCAAATCAAGAGTATTCCTCCCTCTAGTTGCCTCCCGAACATGCTGATGTAGAAAACAATCATCCAATAAATCCACAAAAGCCTTGCTAGTGTGTGAGTGACCAGTCCACAAATTCCAGTCAATATCTGGGAAATTAAAATCTCCCATTATAAGACTCTCTGATTTACTGGCCCACTCTATTTCCCTGTACAGTTTCTTATTATACTCATCAGAGTCATTAGGCCTATAGCACACTCCTACTCTCAATTTTGATCTCCCAATGCTTATGTCACACCAAACTGACTCGACACTGCACTGTCCAGCGATGTCCACTGGCTTCACTTCCTTGGATTTTATGTATTTCTTAACTAATAGCATAACCCCTCCTCCCTTCCTATCCAGTCTATCTTTTCTGTAGACGTTGTACTCCCCAAATTCCAGTTCTGCATCCCTTATTTCTGTGTGACACCACGTCTCTGATATCCCAACAATATCTGCCTTTGATGTTTTGAGCAATACCTCAAATTCATCAAATTTATTTACTAAATCCTAGCATTGGTGTACACGCAAGTATACATGCACCTATTTCTATTCTTAGCTACCCTAACACACCCCATGTGTTTACTTGTACCGCAATGACTCCCAGCAGTCTCTGAAATATCCTGAATCTTGTTTTTCAGGCTTCTGCTCATTCCAATAGAAGCAGTGCAAGAATCTCTTTCAGCTCTGCCAGTGGCTACTGTCAATCTATTGGTCTTTGTCTCCCCCCAAGCTAGCAGTTTTCCGACCCACCTAACACTGCCTCGATAGCATCAGCAAATATTCTTGCACCCTTTCTATTTAAGTGTATCCCATCCCTGTAGAAGCAATCCCTCCTGTTAACAAGTATAGTCCAGGCTGAAAAAAATTCTACCCCTTGAGCCTTGCACAATCTTTCCAGGGCCGAATTGATCGACAAGGCTCTCATCATATACTCCCTCCTATCGTGTCTGGGCAGAATTGCAGACACTTTCAAATTCAACCCTATTTCACGGCTTTTTTTCAACAGTGACCTGTACTTGTTAAGCAATTCTGCCGGTCTCCTACTCTTGATATCGTTAGTGCCCACGTGTACAACTATATCACCTTTTGTGCCCTTAAAAGATGATATCTGCTCTACAACGTCATCAACCTTTGCCCCTGGCAGACATACCCTGGTCCTGTTCCACCTATCCTTTTTACAAAGCATGTTCCCCGTTTCCCTGACAATAGAGTCACCAACAACTACTAGTTCCTTTGGGACCAGCGCATTCTGCCTTGGGGGTTGCCGCTGTGTTTCACGATGACCAAGTGCAAGCTCTGGCATTGATGTGGGCAGCTGAGAGCTTGATGGGCCCCTCAATTTAGTTCCTTTGAGGGCATCCACCCTGTCCTTCAAGCTCTCATATAGGCCCATAAGAACGCTGAGTTGTTGCCTGATTTCGATACACTCCTTGCATCGTGCACACACAAAGACATCCCCCATGGCAATATCATGTCCCGTACCTGAATGCTCCACAAACATCATGCAAGCTGTGCATTTTAGAAGGCTGTGACTCAGAAGGCAACTGCCCCCCTCAGTTCTCCTCTGAGCCACAGCACTTCCATTAGCTTGAGCCTTTTGTTTTGCTGCTCTGGTCTGAGTCATGATTACTTTTAATTTAAATAAAATTTCAATTTCAGTTTATAACCCTAACTTATCTCCCAACACAGCTATAACGGGATATATATTTTTAGCGTCAAGTATTAATCAATCAGTCAAGTATTAATTATCTCCGAGTTCCCTTTATATAACTTCTGTATCAGTTATGTATTAATTAATTATACGTATTTATTAGATTACGTTTGTAATCTAAGTCGGTATATGTATTTAGTTAAAAGTGCAATTTAAATGCCAACGAAGTTGAACAAGTTTAATAGATTTTACCGATCGCTAAAAATATTATAACGTATACTATACTAACGCTATCTAGGTTCGATATATCACGATCGTATGACAAAGACAAAGGCGGAAGTTACGAACGGTAATCTATGGACACTTAAGTATTAATTTACTTTCAAATCTCGCTGTCCCAATTCAGAATAAACCAACGATCCTTACTAGGTCTATAAGCTACTTCCAAAAAATAATTTGATGTAAAAGATATTCAATAAGCGGCTAAATTTGGCTAAAAAAACTTCTCGTCCAGCGGAGTTGTAACTTGTAACACGTGGATTTGATACCCTTACCGATACTTTTATGCAATTACAAGGCCGAATAAAGAATAAATACACCAGATTAATCAGAAATATCACAAAATAATGCTATACTACTAAATTTAAATCAAAAGTTTTAGAAAAACAATAATTTCAAATCAATAAATAAGAAAAATCCACAGCGGCTTTGAACACGTCTGGCCCGTACTAGCCTCGTCAGCAGATTCAACAGCAGACTACTTTTTCATATTCCCGTATAACACAGTTTCGCACAACACTACATTCTATAGAAACCTAACTACCATGTTATATGAGGGTTAACTGTATATATACACTGATTTAATGAAGTGACAAACAACACTACATAAAGAAAATGTTCCTTTATTTTAATAATAAGTTTCTTTCTTAACATAAGGAGCTCAAAAAAATAAAAAATAGTGGGAGAATATACTTCAGTTCGAAGTCTGTACCAGAAGCACACACACACACACAATGATTTCCTTCCAAATCAACCAAAAAAAATTTATTTAAAAAAAAACACAAAAATTACATATTTTTTGTATATAAAAATCAGATGGTTACACTGAAAAGAATTTAAAAACTTTCTAAGATCACTGTTAACTGGATTATGTAACAGGCTGCAACAAGATGCCTTCAACTTCTTGGCAGAGCAACTTAGGATGGTTACAGATGACAATGCTTTCAAACTGATTTGCATATCATCATCACATCCAGACCACTGCCATGGTGTAATCCACATTTAAACTAGCCTTATAGACAGACAGACAGACACAGAGAGAGAGCGAGAGAGAGAGAGAGAGAGAGGCAGGCAGGCAGGCAGCATACAGATTAGTATTAGTAATGGCCGCATGGTGCAAGAAAGCCTATGGCTTATGCTGCACCAGCCAAAAAAAAAATCCGAACAAAACAATGATAAAAAAAAAAAAAAAAAAAATAACAAATAATAATAATTAATAAAAAAAAAGGATATTAAACCTATCAACCTATGCGCTTCCCTTACCCGAAAGTACTATCCAGATGACCTTTGAATTTTCCCAAACTGTCGGCCTCTACCACCCATGAAGACAATTTATTCCAGGAATTTATAACTCGCTGGCTAAAATAAAACTTCCTGCAGTCCAATCTAAACATTTCTCCCCGTAACTTGAATTTATGTCCCCTAGTTTTCTAGCATCTTGAAAATTTCTTGAAATTTCGTCTTGAAAATTTCGTCCTCATTCATTTTACTGATGCCTCTCAGAGCCTTAAACACCTCAATCAAATCTCCTCTAAGGTGTCTAGTTTCCAAACTCTGCAACCCACATATTCGAAGTCTTTCTTCATAAGGACACCCTTTTGCCGATCTCACCAGGCGAGTTACCCGTCTTTGCACCCTTTCAAGAATCTCGATGTCTTTCTTTAGGTGCGGTCTTCATACTTGAACACAGTATTCCAAGTGTGGTCTAACATAAGCCTTATATAATGGGATTATCACGTCCCTATCTCTACTTGCAAAAGTTTGATAGATCATTGATAGGACACCATGGGCCTTCCTTGCAACCTGTTTACAATGCTCAGAGAATTTCATGTCTGACCGTATCGTAACACCCAAGTCCCTTTCCTCCAGTACTGGGTTTAGCTGAACTCTACCAAGTGAATAAGTTATTTTGGGATTACTGTTTCCCAGGTGTAATACCTTACACTTTGTTGGATTAAAGCATAGCTGCCATTTTTCTGTCCATTCCTGAAGTCTATCTAGGTCTCTCTGAAGAAACTTGACAGTGATCATAAACTACTCTACCAATTTTAACATCATCTGCAAATTTAGACATCACGCCCTCTATCAATTCATCAATGTCTTTTATGAAAATTAAAAACAACAGTGGTCCTAATACTGATCCTTGGGGAACCCCACTTCTTACATCAACCCAAGCTGAGGAATAGCCATTTATCACAACCCTCTGCCTCCTGCACTGAAGCCATCCTTCTATCCATCTAAGGATTTTCCCAGTGATTCCAACCTGTTCCAGCTTATAAAGCAACCGCTCATGTGGGACTGAGTCAAAAGCTTTGCTGAAATCTAAATAAACAATGTCAAAATTATTCCCTAATTCCAGCTCGTGAGTGACCCTTTTGAAATAGCGAACCAGATTTGTTAAACATGATTTTCCCTTTACAAAACCATGCTGAGTATCCTTGAGAATTTCAATTCGATCCAAATGATCCTGAATTCCACCCTTGATCATTGCCTCCATGATCTTCCATACTACTGAAGTCAGACTGACAGGTCGATAATTTCCAACTTCACTTTTAGAGCCACCCTTATGTATGGGAGATACATTTGCACTTTTCCAATCCAAGGGAATCTCTCCAGAGTCTAGTGATGCTCACATAATTATCCTCAATGGTTCAATGCACTGGCTTGCCACCTCCCTTAAGATTATAGGGTATATTCCATCAACTCCAGGAGCCTTACTGGTCTGTAGGCTCGAAAGTTTTTTCATTAAATAATCTTGCGAAATTTCAATATCATTAATTACATATTTTTTAACTTTGCTCCCACAATTTCCCATTGCCACAAATGGTTTTTCATTTGTAAATATCGATGCAAAATAACTGTTGAGTTCATCTGCAACAGCAGCTGGTGTATTTAATACTATCCCCTTTCCCTTACGTAAAGGTCCGATCTGGTTTGTCCTGCTCTTCTTGGCATTTATATACGTGAAGAATTCTTTATCCCCCCCTCTTTGCTCTGTTTGCTAGTGATGTCTCATAAACTGCCTTTGCCTCGAACCGTTTCTGTGGCTCTATTACACATCACCTCGTAGCTGTTATAGGCTTCAGTACTTTTTATTGCTCTGTAACCTTTCCATGCCACCTTTTTCTGCTCAAGTAATGTGGCAACTTCACTATTCATCCAACTTGGAACCCTCCTCCTGGAGTATTTTTTTAATGGTATATACGCATTCAAGGCATCTGTGATTAATGTTTTAAAAGCGTACCACAGTTCAAATGTATTCATTTTCTGCACGATATCTACCCAGTTAATAGAGGCCATGTAGTACCTTAAAGCATTGTAATTTCCTTTTCTGAAATTAAAACCCATTCCTTTGCCTTTTACTTCTGCTACCTCTCTCGTCATCATCCACCGTAGAACTCCGTGATCACTTCCTCCTACTGGTTCCTCTACTGTCAGCCCTGTTATGTCATCTGATTCATGTGTGATGATGAGGTCTAAGATATTCTTTTCTCTAGTACTTTCCCTGACATGTTGATACAAATAACAGTCATCTAGTTGATTTAAAAATTTTGTTCACCATGTCGAGTTGTTGTTGTTTGGTTTTTTAGGAGCATTAGCAACTAAGGCCATATCCCCCATGTCGAGTTTCCTTCCCATTTACTCCAATCAATTAGAGGCAAATTGAAATCACCCATAATAAGGCATTGACGCTTACTTGCCCATTCCATTTGCATGTAGAGGCTTTTGTCATAATCTTCACAATCACCTGGTCTGTAGATTACTCCTATCCGCATTATACCTTCGTTTCCAACTATCTCACACCATACAGACTCTATACTAGCATGTGAAATGTCTGAATCCAGGAAAGCTATCGTCGCACTCAGGCTGCTTTTTTACCCCCCACCACCCGTTCTATCTACCCTATCCTTCCTAAATACATTATACAAGCCATACTTAAACTCATCATCCCCAATTTCCGGGTGGCACCACGTCTCTGTAAGCCCTATTATGTCCGTGTTACATATTTTAACCAGCAGTTCGAATTCGCTCGTTTTATTGACGACACTTCTAACGTTACTGTATAACGTAGATGTCTAACGTAGAGATGTCTGAAGAGAACAGCTGAACAACTGGACAATCAATAAAAAAGAAAAAGACTCCTTTCTCAAATGAAAATTCCCATCAACACAGAAGAAAATGGACAGATGAAGACATTTGAGGAATAATTAGCTTTTCACTTAATCATCCAGATTGTCCTCCCCAAATCCCTTGAGTCTTCACATAACTTCTAGTTAGGTGAAACTAATTAGCATTAATTTCATGTAACCAGAAGCTATCATTATAATAATTGACATTCCATTTATTTCTAAATTATTGTTATGGTACATTACCTTGTCCTTACCAAATTACCTAGTCATTACCAGATTAGTGTAATAATAATAATTAGTATAATAATATTACTAATCTCGTCTTATTAGTGTAAATTATTACACTAATAAGACAAGATTAGTAATAATTTTTCTAGGTGGCTGGCTTTATGATTCGTGCTTTATGGTAATCATTGATAAAAAAATGTACAATGACACAGAGGAGGATATTAGAGTTGAAATGCAAGTTATTTAAATCTGTCTAAAGAGAACAATTAGGAAAGTTTTCTAATTTTGTAATTTTATAATAAACATTGATATTTTATTTTTAACATATTTTTAACATATAATATACACAACAGGCATTCGCCCAGTTAAAGTGTATAACAGAGCAAAGGTTGTACAAAACATAAAAATAAATGGTAGACTAATATACTTTGTACAATAAAAGTTAATTCAAACGGGAAAAGTCCAATTCACAAAAATAAAAAAGATATTCATGAAGTCAAGTCCAGTGCTCTGTGAACTCGCAGAAAGCAGTATGCTGCAGGAGACCATCTCTCTCTCACTCACACTCACACACACACACACACACACACACACACACACACACACACACACACAATAAATACTTACAGATGATATTCAAAAGACTACTTTTTCCAACATTGGGTTTCCCTATAAAAGTAATCCGCACACCATGTCTAAGTCTTGCACCCTTTCTACTGTCTTTCAGATGGAAGTCAATTTCTTTTAATAACTTCTGTATTTCGTCTTCAACTACTCTAAAAAGATAAAAGAAAAGCATTCCAAATAAACAGTATTATTAATTTATCAGGCATACAAACTGTAAACGTAATGGGTGGTGAGGTATTACTTATGAAGAAAGGCAATTTTTTTTCTTTTAGAGGCATGTTGCTCATTTTTATATCAAGCTATCAGAAAATACACAGCCTAATACAGGGGATGGGCAACCTTTAGCATTAGCATTTAGCATTAGTAGAGGCATTTGATGCAAGAAAGCAAGCTTATGCAGCATCAGCCAAAAAAAAAAAAAAAAAAAAAAAAAACCACTTCCACTTCACCCCTCTGTTCGTTCAAAATATCTGTCCAGCTGAGCCTTAAACTTATTTAGGCTATCAACTTCCACGACAAGGGATGGAAGTCTATTCCACCAACCAACCACCCGCTGGCTAAAAGCAAATTTCCTCACATCTATCCTACATCTGTCTTTTCTCAATTTGAATTTATGCCTTCTCAGGTGATTATTCTGAGCAAGCGGAAGAATCCCATCAGCATTGAGCATGCTCAAACCATTCAAGGCTTTATACACCTCTATCAGATCACCTCGCTGGTGCCTAGTCCCCAGACACTGTAATTTGCAAAACTTAGGCCTTTCTTCGTAAGAGCACCACTTTGTTCCATTCACTAATCTTGTTGCCCTTCTCTGTACTCGTTCCAGCAGCTCTACATCCTTCTTGAAATGAGGCCTCCAGACCTGTATACAGTACTCTAGGTGTGGCCTGACCATTGCCTTATACAATGGAATAATCACCTCCTTATCCCTGCTAGAAAAATTCCTATATATCATTGACAATACACCATGAGCTACTCTTGCAGCCCGTCTGCACTGCTCAGAGAACTTCATATTTGCGTGCACAACCACCCCCCAGGTCCCTTTCATTCTCTACCACTGTCAGTGTAGTACCACAGAGTTGATAGGTTGCTCTGGGGTTGCTGTTTCCCATGTGTAGTACTTTATATTTGTCAATGTTAAACTTCATTTGCCACCTCTCAGCCCATCTGCTCAACCTTTCCAGATCCTGTTGCAGCAGCAGCATAGTGTCAGTAGTGTCCTTGACAACCCTGCCTACCTTTGTATCGTCTGCAAACTTCGACATTAAGCTTGATATACCCTCATCAATATCATTTATAAATACAGAAAACAATAATGGACCCAACACTGAGCCCTGAGGGACTCCACTAATAACATTAGTCCACGACGAGCAGTGTCCTCTGATTACCACTCTCTGTCTTCTCCTGCTTAACCAACCCTTTATCCATAGCAGCAATTTGCCTCCAATGCCACACTGCTACAATTTGTGCAGCAGTCTTCCATGTGCAACAGTATCAAAAGCCTTTCTAAGATCCAAGTGTATAATATCAAAGTTATTCCCTGCATCCAGTTCCTTTGTGACTGCATCATAGTATCCAATCAAATTGGTCAGGCAAGACTTCCCCTTAACAAAACCATGCTGTGTCCGAGCTATAGCTGAAGTCTTGTCTAAATGATCCTGCAGTGCTTCTTTAACTAGTGCCTCCATTAATTTTCCTGGAACAGAAGTTAAACTCACAGGTCTATAATTACTTGTGTCAGCCTTTGATCCTCCTTTGTGAATTGGGGTGACATTTGCACATCTCCGTAGCCGAGTGGGCAGGAGCGGGAGTGCAGTAGCACACGCTCTTTGAGTAGACCGGGGTTCACGCCCCTGCCTGCTGAATACGGTCGATCTGCCAACCCGCACTGGACCAGCGTGGCAGATTATGGTCCATTTCCCTCAACATGAATTGTTGAGGAGGCTTCCATCCTGCAGTGGGTTGATAATAGCTGCACTTTACTTTACTTTACTTTACTTGCACATCTCCAGTCTGTGGGTACCTCCCCTGAGTCCAAGGAAGCTCTCATAATTATGGCTAAGGATTTGCTTACTTCCTTTGCTCCTCCTTTAATATAACTGGATAGATCCCATCCACCCCAGGTGCCTTTCTTGTGTTTATCTTCAACAATTTCTCCTCCACTTTACTCTCAGTTATTACAAGATTCTCTAGCTTACTGCTCGAGTTGAATACACCTCTGGCTTTCCCCTCGCTAAATAACTCCTCATGTGTGAATGTCGATGCAAAATATTCATTTAGTTTGTTAGCTACCTGAGCAGGATCATCAACAGTTGACCCATCGATATCAAGTGTACCAATCTGGTTCATCCCCTTCCTTCTAGAGTTTACATAAATAAAGAACTCTTTGCTGTTTTTCTTTGCATCCCTTGCCGAAGATTTCTCGTAATCTGCCTTCGCCTGCCCAACCTCCTTTATAACTTGGTTACAGATCAACTTGTATCTATCATAGGCTTCTGTGTCATGTGTTAATTTGTATGTATCCCATGCATGTTTCTTCTCTGCCATATGCCTCATCAGTTCATCTGACATCCATTTAGGCCTAAACCTTGAACAATATTTCTTAGTTGGTATGTATAGCCTAGTAGCTTCCAAGATAAGTTCTTTGAATGCTTCCCATTTTGCATTTGCTGTTGGTAACATCATCAGTTGGTCCCACTGTATAGAATTTAAATACTGTCTCAGTCCATCGTAGTCGCCTTTACGAAAGCAATAACCCTTCCCTTTACCCCTAATGGTAGTTACCTCTTTGAGTAAATCCCACTTCAGCACACTGTGATCACTGCCACCTAGTGGTTCATTTATCTGCAGATTCTTAATGCATGAAGAATCACTGCTGATAATCAAATCAAGAGTATTCTTCCCTCTAGTTGCCTCCTGAACATGCTGATGTAGAAAACAATCATCCAATAAATCCACAAAAGCCTTGCTAGTGTGTGAGTGACCAACCCCCAATTTCCAGTCAATATCTGGGAAATTAGAATCTCCCATTATAAGCCTCTCTGATTTACTGGCCCACTCTATTTCCCTGTACAGTATCTTATTATACTCATCAGAGTCATTAGGCCTATAGCACACTCCTACTCTCAATTTTGATCTCCCAATGCTTATGTCACACCAAACTGACTCGACACTGCACTGTCCAGCAATGTCCACTGGCTTCACTTCCTTGGATTTTATGTATTTCTTAACTAATAGCATAACCCCTCCTCCCTTCCTATCCAGTCTATCCTTTCTGTAGACGTTGTACTCCCCAAATTCCAGTTCCACTATACATGATACTTTGCAAAATACAGTGTCTCAAGAATGACCTGTCATAGTTTTTTCACAAGTGTATCTCTTGTTTAAATACACTGGCTCTGCAATTATATTTTTTAATATAAAAAAAACACATTAGGTAGGTATATAAACTTTGAAGTAAATTTAAAAAACTAAATCAAGTAATTAATAAGATATCTGGCATCCAGAAAATTATATTTTTATTCTCATACACCACAACTAACCATTTGCCAGTGCCAGTACCTGGCCTAGATAATGTAAAAAAAGTCAACCAAGACTAAAATTTTGTTTCTAGTAATGCAAGCTTAATTTTATTTCATAATGTTAAAAGGCAAAGGATTTTCATCCAACTGAACTATCACTAGTTCTCTATCAAGTATGAAGTTTTTTAAACTTAATGTCTGCCATCCTATTAAATTCTGTACAGTGGGATCAACTGATGATGGGATCAACTAATGGGAAGCCTTCAGGGACTTAATTCTGGAGGCTACTAGTCTTTTCATTCCAACTAAGAAATACTGTTCAAAGTTTAGGCCTAAATGGATGTTAGATGAACTAATGAGGCTCATGGCAGAGAAGAAAAATGTATGGGATGCATATAAAGAATCAGGTGACACAGAAGCCTATGGCAGATATAAACTAGTCTGTAATCAAGTCACAAAGGAGGTTAACCAGGTGAAGGCAGATAATGAGAAATCCTTGGCAAACGATGCAAAGAAAAACAGCAAAGAGTTCTTTACTTATGTAAACTCTAGAAAAAAAAAGGGATGAATTAGACTGGACTGCTTAACATAGATGGGTTGACTACTGATGATCATGCAAGAGTAGCTGATAAACTGAATGAGTATTTTGCATCTACAATTCACACATGAGAAGTTATTCAATGAGGGGAGTGCTAGACGTTCATCAAACTCTAACAGGGAGCTATGTGATTTTGTAATAACTGAGAGCAAAGTGGAGGAGAAATTGTTGAAGTTAAACATAAAAAAGGCACCTGGTGTGGATGGGATCTATCCAGTTATATTAAAGAAGGCAGCAAAAGAAGTAAAGCAAACCATTAGCCATAATTATGAGAGCTTCCTTGGACTCAGGGGAGTCCCCACGGACTGGAGGTGTGCAAATGTATCACCAATTCACAAATGGGATTCAAAAGGTGACACAAGTAACTATAGACCTATTAGTTTAACTTGTGTTCTGGGGAAAATAATGGAATCACTGGTTAAAGAAGCATTGCAGGATCATCTAGACAAGACTGCAGTAATAGTTAAGACACAGAATGGGTTTGTTAAAGGGAGGTCTTGTCTGACCAATCTGATTGGATACTATGATGTGGTCACAAAGGAACTGAATGCCAAAAATAATTTTGATATCATATATTTGGATTTCAGAAAAGCTTTTGGAAGACTGCTGTACAAATTGGAGAGGTATGGTTGGGTGGAAGACGACAGAGACTAGTAATCAATGGAAACTGCTCTTCGTGGACAAATGTTATTAGTCGAGTTCCCCAGGGTTCGGTGTTGGGCCCATTGTTGCTTTGTATATTTATCAATGATATTTATGACGGTATATTAGGTTTAATGACCAAGTCTGCAGATGATACAAAGGTTGGCAGAGTTGTTAATGACAGTAAAGACAGTATGCTATTCCAACTGGATCTAGATAAGTTCGGCAAATGGGCTGAGAAGTGGCAACTGAAGTTTAAAATTGATAAATGCAAAGTACTGCATATGGGTAGCAATAACCAAAGAGAAACGTACTAACTGTGTGATACTACACTCACGGAAGTGGAAAGCGAAAAAGACCTGGGGGTAATTGTGCAGTGAAATATGAAGTTTGCTGAGCAGATCAGTGCAGATGGGCTGCCAGGGCAGGTCATGGAGTCTTGTCAATGATATATAGGAATTTTGCTAGCAGGGACACCATTATACAAGGCAATGGTCAAGGCACATCTAGAGTACTGTGTACAGGTCTGGGGGCCTCATTTTAGGAAGGATGTAGAGTTGTTAGAAAGAGTACAAAGAAGGGCAACAAGATTGGTGAGGGGGAACAAAGGGATGCTCTTACCAAGAAAGGCTTAAGTTCTGCGAATTGCAGTGCCTGGAGAGTAGGCATCTGCGAGGTGATTTGATTGAGGTGTATAAGGCCTTGAATGGGTTGAGCAGGCTTGACAGTAAAGACATGCTGATGAGATTCTTCCTCTTGCTCAGATTAAGAACCTGAGGGGGCACAGAGGTTTTTTTTTTTTTTTTTTTAGCTGATGCTGCATGAGCTTGATTTCTTGCATCATATGCCTCTACTAATGCTAATGTTATTAATATTCAAGAATATTATATTCGAGATGGAATTGGATAGACACTTTCTGGAAAACACAATAATATATAATATGAATAAGTGAGGAAGTTTTTTTTTTTTTTTTTTTGTAGATACAGAATAAACATACGTATTATTCAGAGGACATTTGTGCCACCCTTAGATTGTGCTTGACTGGTGGGGCCATCATGACTCCGTTTACCAGCAGATACACGGTACAGCCATGGGTTCCCTGGTTAGTTTTGTTACGGCAAACATTGCAATGGAGGAGTTGGACAGTGATGCATTTGTTACAAATCACTACATGGATGATGTGTTTGTGGTCATTCCCTGGGAGTCGGGCAACAGGCTTTTGCACCACCTTAATTCTCTGTCACCTTTCATTCAATTCACCATCGAACTAGAGTAAGACAATACCCTTCCATACTTGGATTCCCTTGTCTGGCATGAGGGCACGCATTTGAAGGCAATAGTCTATTGCAAGCTGATGTGTGCTGGCCAATTCACCAACTACCGGTCACACACACACACAAAGCCATCTTCTCAGCACAGTGTGAGCTCTGCTAGCCCACGCCTGGACCCACTCTAGTTCTGCGGATGAGAAACGCACTGAGATTATTAGGATTAAGACAGATCTTATGAGGTGCGGCTACCCCACCTGTGCCCTACAGGCCCGAGACCACATAGCAACCCACAGGACTATGCACAGTAATGGCTCTGCCTCAATTGCCTTTATCCCATTCTACCCGAACCTCTCACAACAGATTTCTAAAGTCTTAAAGGCTCATGGGATAAAGTTCTTTCAACTCCTGGGCAGGAAGTTGTGATACCCCATTTCAAGAGTTAAAACATCAGTATATAATATCAAAGTTATTCCCTGCATCCAGTTCTTTCGTGACTGCATCATAGTATCCAATCAAATTGGTCAGGCAAGACTTCCCCTTAACAAAACCATGCTGTGTCCGAGCTTTAACTGAAGTCTTGTCTAGATGATCCTGCAGTGCTTCTTTAACCAGTGCCTCCATTAATTTTCCTGGAACAGAAGTTAAACTCACAGGTCTATAATTACTTGTGTCAGCCTTTGATCCTCCTTTGTGAATTGGGGTCACATTTGCACATCTCCAGTCTATGGGTACCTCCCCTGAGTCCAAGGAAGCTCTCATAATTATAGCTAAGGTTTTGCTTACTTCCTTTGCTGCCTCTTTTAATATAACTGGATAGAGCCCATCCACCCCAGGTGCCTTTCTTGTGTTTATCTTCAACAATTTCTCCTCCACTTTACTCTCAGTTATTACAAGATTATCTAGCTTACTACCAAAGTTGAATACACCTCTGGCATTCCCCTTGCTGAATAGCTCCTCATGTGTGAGTCGATGCAAAATATTCATTTAGTTTGTTAGCTACCTGAGCAGAATCATCAACAGTTTAACCATTGATATCAAGTGGACCAATCTGATTCATCCCCTTCCTTCTAGAGTTTACATAAGTAAAGAACTCTCTGCTGTTTTTCTTTGCATCCCTTGCCAAAAATTTCTCGTAATCTGCCTTCGCCTGCCTAACCTCCTTTGTAACTTGGTTACAGATCAACTTATATCTATCATAGGCTTCTGTGTCACGTGTTAATTTATATGTATCCCAAGCATTTTTCTTCTCTGCCATATGTCTCATTAGTTCATCTGACATCCATTTAGGCCTAAACCTTGAACAATATTTCTTAGTTGGTATGTAAAGCCTAGTAGCTTCCAAGATAAGTTCTCTGAATGCTTCCCATTTTGAATTTGCTGTTGGTAACATCATCAGCTGGTCCCACTGTATAGAATTTAAATACAGTGGTACCTTGGATTGCGAGTAACTTGGTCTACGAGTGTTTTGCAAGACGAGCAAAAATTTTTAATAAATTTTAACTTGATAAACGAGCGAGGTCTTGCAATACGAGTACAGTCAATCCTCGTATAACACGTGTTCACACTACACGAATTCGATCATACACGATTTATAAATACGCGATCGATAGCTTATATAACACGAACCGAATTCGCTTATGCACGATTCACCTTTGTGTTTACAAGAAATGGCAGTCGAACGCAGAATCACCCCAACCGAACGCAACACGATAGGAATGAAGAGAAGATTCTGAAAATGTATTTTTTTTATATATCAGTGAAGGGGAAACACACTTCACCATAATAACGTAAAAACCAACACAATTTCAGCTATCAGTATAATCGCAAATGCAATTAGATCGAGTTTACTACCAGTTTATAACATTCCACTAGCAGGAACATAACTGGAAATTGTTTTTATTGTTTTATGGTAGTAACCCCTAGAAATGTGCTTTAGTAAAATGTGAGGTGTTAATAGTGTATCTCTGCCTTTATGGTGTTGTTTATTCAATTGCTACACGCGCATAGCTTTGTTTATGTGTATCAAGCGTGCCTCCTCATTTTGTAATAGTGCGAGCGATGAATCTGTTTAATGACAATGCAATGTCATATTTCCGTGAAATCCCCAAGAGGAGGCAAGTGTCATTGGAGAGGTTCCTTGTTAAAGTCGCACAAAAAGAAAGAGTCAACAGATAGCAGTGATTCCGTTAGTGACAGTGAAAGTCGTCCTACCATAAATTCGTTTGCTTTATGTATATTAAATTTAAATATTAAAAATATGAAAAGGTATGTATGTATTTTGTATTAATCATTTTTACAGTATATGAATATTTTTGAGTTTTGGAACAAATCATCTGGGTTTCCATGATTTCTTATGGGAAAATTCGCTTTGATATACGAGTGCTTCGGATTACGAGCACGTTTCCGGAACGAATTATGCTCGCACACCAAGGTACCACTGTACTGTCTCAGACCATCGTAGTTGCCTTTACGAAAGCAATAACCCTTCCCTTTACCCCTAATGGTAGTTACCTCTTTGAGTGAATCCCACTTCAGCACACTGTGATCACTGCCACCTGGTGGTTCCTCTATCTGCAGATTCTTAATGCATGAAGAATCACTACTGATAACCAAATCAAGAGTATTACTCCCTCTAGTTGCCTCCCGAACATGCTGATGTAGAAAACAATCATCCAATAAATCCACAAAAGCCTTGCTAGTGTGTGAGTGACCAACCCAAAAATTCCAGTCAATATCTGGGAAATTAAAATCCCCCATTATAAGACTCTCTGATTTACTGGCCCACTCTATTTCCCTGTACAGTTTCTTATTATACTCATCAGAGTCATTAGGCTTATAGCACACTCCTACTCTCAATTTTGATATCTCACTGCTTATGTCACACCAAACTGACTCGACACTGCACTGTCCAGTGATGTCGACTGGCTTCACTTCCTTGGATTTTATGTGTTTCTTAACTAATAGCATAACCCCTCCTCCCTTCCTATCCTGGCTATCCTTTCTCTACACATTGTACTCCCCAAAATCCAGTTCTGCATTCCTTATATCTGTGTGACACCACGTCTCTGATATCCCAGCAATATCCACCTTTGATGCTTTGAGCAATACCTCAAATTCATCAAATTTATTTACCAAACTCCTAGTATTGGTGTACACACAAGTATACATGCACCTGTTCTTTTTCTTAGCTACCCTAACACAATCAGTGTGTTTACTTGTACTACAATGACTCCCAGCAGTCTCTGAAATATCCTGAATCTTGTTTTTCAGGCTTCTGCTCATTCCAATAGAAGCAGTGCAAGAATCCCTTTCACCTCTGCCAGTGGCTACTGTTAATCTATTAGTCCTTGTATTCCCCCAAGCTAGCAGTTTTCCGACCCACCTAACATTGCCTGAATAGCATCAGCAAATATTCTTGCACCCTTTCTATTTAAGTGTATCCCATCCCTGTAGAAGCAGTCCCTTCTGTTAACATGTTGTTTGTCTTTGCCTGATATACCTAACCTAATATGTGCAATTGTCTTCCCTTAACCATATCTGATATCAATGAATTGATACCAGACAAGCTGCATTTTTACAAATTAACTACCTGCTCATATTCTTTTAGCTCTTCTCAAAAAGATGCAGCTGGTGACAGGGCTGGCATCAATATCATCCAGGCTTTTGAGGATTGGTCTAGCAGCTTCATGGTAGTGTTAATATCTCTCTTGGCAGTTGCATTACTTTCAGAAAAACTTGATAATTTAAAAATAACTGATGCCACATATATATTTTCATCCAAATCCAACCACTCCCTCAGGATATTGCAATTTCCATATCTTAGAATATATTTATGACAGGAAGTGGAGTGAATTTGAAAGAAACAAATCATTAATTAATCTCACTGCTATCTATTTTGGATAGAACTGGGAGTTTGAGAGGGGGCATAATTTTCCATGGTAGGGCATATTTGTAATCTGTGTAGTTAGCAGCTGTTTAAAAGAAAAAAAAAAAAAGAGCAAACCAGAAAGTCTGGTTTTATGCAGAGGAAGTGATGACCCAATTAGGTTTAGAAATCAGGTACAGATACCTGGAGATTAAGGAAATGGTGGCTAATATTTTAGAAGTTGTACATGTTTTTAAACTGGAAAGTAAAAAGCAGAGAATATCATGAGCAAAACTATGGAGAGGATTTACAATCAGTGAGTGATAAGGCAGAATTCTAGGGAACTCCAGCAGCCAAGAAGTTAAAACACAGAGAGCAACCTTCCATCGCAAGCATTAGGTCAGAGAGGAAGCTGGCCACCAAACTGCAAATTTTGAAGGCAGACCATAAAGTGAGAGCTCTTCTATCGACGAAACCACACCAAGGTGGTGGAGAACATGAAACACCCAGAAACACTGTACAGTCCGACATGAATTTCTCCGAACAACGGGGACACTGCTAAAACAGCTCAATGTTCTGTCGATGATCTACATCAATCTGCCAGCAGGAAAAGGAGATGATTATCCCATTATACAAGGCAGTGGTTAGCCCAAATCTTGAGTATTTATAGTTCTGGAAGCCTCATTTGAAAAACGATATAGAGCTGCTGAAATGGGTGTAGAGAAGAGCAACAAAGTTAGTCAGGGGATCACATTCCTAGATTCCTGGAATCTAGGAATGTGATTGAAGTCCTTACTCTTTCTCACTGATGACTGGGAAAAAAAAAAAGAATAGTTGCAGAACAGGTTTGTTAAAATTTGCTTTCAGTCATAGAGTAATTGAATGTTGGAACAAACCTCAATCTGGTATTGTGGAAGCAGGTAGTTTGAATATATTTAAAGGATTACACAAATTGCACTGACCAACATGATAATTACATTCACTAATATATCAGCTGTTCATAATCAGATTTTACATGTAAATTTCAAAAATAATTCCTAAAAATTTCACCACTTCACAATTTCTTTGTATACGGGTTTCTGTGTTTATGCATTAACACATGCACTGTCCAGTCAAAACATTACGACCACCACATATTTTGGCAATCAGCCATTCCCCCCCACCTTGTGGCATGAGTCACAGTGAGAACTGGTAAATGTGATAATGCAAGTTCATGGCATGCAGTCCATACTGAGTACTTCACTGACATGGGCAAGAGACATGATCTACAGACTTCAAAAAAGGGATGACTTTCAGGTACCGGTATGGAAACTATGAGTCTTGTGGGTTGTTTGCATAGTACTGTAGTTAAGGTGTTCTAAGAATGGATTGATAGTGGACACTGCAGTCACTGGCAAATGGGAAGCATCCATGTTTCATTGATGGTCATAGTGCACTTAGGCTGTCCTGTCTTGTGTGCATTGATAACACAGAAAACAATGGAATGGCAGTGCATCCCCCTGTTTAAAGGCCATGGCTGACTATGGCCTTTAAACAGGGGATGACCAGCAGTGTTTTTAAAACCACAATCCAATGAGTCCTCTGGAGTAGGTCAAGGCACCCATGCTTATGGCTACCCATTGCCAACGGGGCTTAAAGTTTGAATCTGAAGGGCATCACTGATGACTGGAAAAAAGTCATCAGTGATTTAAAGATGTCGTTCAGATGAATCTGCAGGAAATATGATTCATCACCTTTTCCTATGAATCACATTTTCTACAATGACTACCTTAGACCACGCTATGAATGCTAAAACTGCTTATTCATTGGGACTCCACTTCATGGTGACTGTCTTCCTGGATGGCACAGGTGTGTTCCAGCAGGATAATGCAACCTGCTCTATTGTCAGCATATTGTTTATTTCTTCTCCATTTTGCTTAGCATTTTATTGTTAAAATGTTAAAGCAAAAGCAAAGGAAGCATATGAACCTGACAATTTCTACTATTTTTGTGAATGCAGGAGAAAGATTGTTCCATCATTTACAACAAAAGCTGAATTTTTGTTGTAAAACAAGTTTTTTTTAATACCAAAAAAAAACTTGTTCCATCATTTACAACAAAAGCTGAATTTTTGTTGTAAAACAAGTTTTTTTTAATATCAAAAAAAAACTTGTAGAAATGATCAAGTGTTTCTGAAAGTAATGTAATTGCCAGGAGAAATATAAACATTAACATGAAGCTGCTAAAGCAGAAACAAAAAAAAGAAGTGTCTCAATCACTCTGTACACGTGGGAGATTACACGGTTAAGACGGGAAAGAAAAATGAGTGGCAAACATTCTAAGGAAATAGAATGTGCGTAGCACATTGTTCGATTAAAGCATTTTAAAATGAATATAACTCATTTTGAAGATAGCATATATTACTGTATGATATTTGAAACTGGTTATTCATTAATTTACTAAAATCACAGTGCATATTTCAATGGGAGATGTTATAGAGACAATTTTGGCATAGTTAGAAATCAGCACATTGGCTTCCTTTAGAATCTGCACCTTTGCTCCAGAGGTGTGAAAAAAAATTTTTTTTTTTTTCTTGGCCAGTAAATTATTAAAACAGAAGGACAACTGTATAAACTTGTTTCTGTGCATCATTTACCCACTATTAATATTATGTGCAGATAAATAAAATATCAGCAAGGCCACCACCTTTACAATTACCAGAAAAATTTTATCACCAACTCTGGAAATAATCAACTGTAGTAGTAGTAGTAGTAGTAGTAATAGTAGTGGCATGTGATGCAAAAAACATTTCACACATTCATTCCCTCTAAAAGTTTGTCTCCAGTTCTTCCTTGAATTTATTTAAGCTATCATCTTCCACAACAACAGATGGAAGTTTGTTCCAACAATCAACTACCTGCTGACTAAAGGCAAATTTCTACATATCTATTCTACAACTCTTTCCTCAATTTGAATTTATGCCCCCTCAGGTTCGTAATGTGAGCAAGAGGAAGAATCCCATCAGAAATGAGCCTGCTCAACCCATTCAAAGCCTTATACATCTCAATCAGATCAACTCATAGGTGCCTAGTCTCCAGAAGCTGCAATTTGCAGAACATAAGCCTAGTACAATGAAATCATTTTTAATATACTAGCAAGCAACAAAATGAATTTTCAAAATGCAAAGACATAATTGGCACTTCAGCTACCAATCTAGATATCTGAATTGCTAATGAGATACGAGTCCCATCATACACTATTTAATATATGAAATACATAACTATTTCTGTGCTATAAAAAATCAAAAACATAAATATTTAAAAATAATAATAATAATAATCTTCAATGAATATGCAATAGCTAATAAATGACAAAGGAAAAGGTACATCGTGTCCATCATGGCAGGAAACCATTTAATGGGCATTATATTTCATGATAACCCAGTCGTATGGATGTTAACCCATCCATATGCCAGTCCCCAGCCCAGATAAATGGGGAGGGCTGAAGAAAGATGTGGTGACCTACTCCAGTATTTTTCACCAGAAAACTTTATGAACGAGCTCCAGAATTTATCAGAGATGATACCTGAATGTGGACCCTCCAGGCCAGAAAATATCAAACATGTTACTGGAGAAGAGGGACAACCTGTTCCTAGTAATGTGGGTACGGATAATGCAATTCGGTTAAAGCCTTCGGGAGGCCTGTTTGCTGAGGTAGCCCATGATGAGAGGAACAGTCTGCACCGTACAAAAACACATAAGATTGGCAGATGGAATGTTCAGAATTTGAATCATGGAAAGCTGGACATCATTAAGAGCGAAATGGTTAGGACCAAGATTGATATTATGATGGACATCCTTGATGTCAGTGAAATAAATTGGATGGGAAATGGCTACTTTCAGCCAGATGATTTTACAGTTTACTTTTACACTTTTATTACATTAAGTGACAGAGTAATGGCCATCCACATTAATGGAAAATTGCTTAAAGTCACATTTCTTCAAGTCTATGCACCAACAACAGATGCAACTGAAGATGAAATTGAACAGTTTTATGCTGAAGCTCAGGATGCACTGAGTCAAACACCAAAAAAAAGACTGTGTATGTTCTTGGAGACTTCAATGCAAAAATAAGGGACAGAGAAGATGAGATCATTGGCATCTTTGGTCTGGGGATAGGAACAAGGCAGGAAACTGCCTGCTGCAGTTCTGTCAAGAAAATCAGTAAAGGATTAAAAACATGTGGTTTACCCAACCTAAGCAACATTTGTATACATGGACATCCCCAAATGGATTGCACTGCAATCAAATTGACTACCATCATGTGCAATCAAAGATGGAAAAACCGTTTTTTCAGTGAAAACATTACCCAGTTCAGACTGTGGCTCAGACCACCAAATGCTAGTAGCCAAAGTCAGGCTCAAATTCTGTAACATCAAAACGAATGCTGCACCATGGAAATATGACATATAAAATTTCGCCATTGTATGCAGTTGAGATAAAAAACAGATTTGACTTCTTTAAGTACATGGAAAGGCAACCAGATGAACTATGGGAGGAAGTAAAAAACATCATCACTGAAACAGCACAGCAATATATCCCATTCAAAAAGCATGCAAAATTGAGTAAGTGGCTGAAAAAAGAAAAAAAGCCAAAGCTATTGGAGATAGAGATGAGATAAGAAGGCTTAATGCAGAATTCCAAAGGACAAAAAGACAAGGGAAAATATTGGAACAAACGTTGTAAAAAAATTAGCATTAGTAGAGGCACATGTTGCAAGAAAGCAAGCTTATACAGCATCAGCCAAAAAAAAAAAAAAAAAAAAACCTTCCCATTTCACTGATTTATTCATTCCAAATGTTTGTCTAGTTCTGCTTTGAATTCATTTAAGCTATCAAATTCCACAACAACAAATGGAAGTTTGTTCCAGCAATCAACTACCCGCTGGCTAAAGGCAAACTTCCGCACATCTATTCTACAGCTGTCTTTCCTCAGTTTGAATCTATACCCCCCCTCAGGTTTGTAATCTGAGCAAGAGGCAGAATCCCATCAGCAATGAGCCTGCTCAATCCATTCAAGGCCTTATACACCTCAATCTGATCGCCTCGCAGGTGCCTTGTATCCAGAAGCTGCAATTTGTAGAACTTAAGCCTTTCTTCATAAGAGCACCCATGAGGGCACACAAGAGATCTCTTTGCAGAAATAAAGATGATCTGGACACCCTTCACTGCTTGTAAGGATTCAGTAAAAGATAAAGATGGAAATGAACTGAATGATCAACAAGGAATTAGGAAAAGATGGCAGGAATACACAGAAATACTGTATGCAAATAAAAACAAACATCAACAGATTGAAGTGAAAGGGCAGGATGAACTAGAACCATATATTTTAGAGGAAGAGGTAGCATGGGCACTGCAACAACTACCAAGGTGAAAAGGCCCTAGAATTGATGGAATACCAACAGAATTGCTAACTTTTTGCCAATTACAGTCATCACAGGTTTGTACCATTGGGTCTGGAAAACCAAATGTGGCGAAAAATCTGGAAGAAATCAGTGTTTATTCCAATCCTGGAGGGAAACACCGAAATTGCTCAAACTACCACACAATAGTCTTGATATCACATACAAGCAAGATTCAATTGAAAATCATTCAAAGACGATTGTATAGTATCGTAAAAACAGAGCTGCCTGATGTTAAAGCCAGTTTTCCCAAAGCAAGAGGCACTTGTGATCACATTACAAACATCCATTGGACTATGGAAAAAGCCCACGAATTTCAGAAAGATATATACATGTGCTTCATTGATTATACCAAAGAGTTTGATTGTGTTGAACATGAAAAATTGTGGAATTCTTTAATAGAATTGGGAATACTAGCACACTTAATTGGGCTAATAAGATTATTGTACACCAACCAAGAAGCAACAACATTTGGAAATAGAGGCTGGTTTGAAATCAGCAAAGGTGTGTGACAGGGCTGTATCTTATCCCCATTTCTATTTAATTTGCATGCAGAATCAGTTATGAGAAAATTGTACCTGGATGAGTCAGAAACTGGAGTGAAAATTGGCAGCAGAAACATCAATAATTTAAGATATGCAGATGATACAAATCTGCTTGCAGAAAATGAGCAAGATCTAATACAAATGATTTTAACGGTTAGAGCGAAAAAGCGGGACTGCAGCTAAACATCAAGAAAGCAAAAATTATGACAACAGCTGGGATTGGAGAAGTTAAAATTAACAATGAAGAGGTCGAATCTGTCTGGGACTTCATCTTCCTTGGACCTAAGATCAACGGAGGCGGAGAATCTGGCCCTGAAATTAAAGGAAGAATTTCACGTGGACGCAATGTAATGATGAGAATGGAAAAGATCTGGAAAGACAAAGACATCAGCCTTACAACAAAAATCAGAATGATTAATGCTATAGTGTTTCCCATAACTTATAGGTATGAAAGCTGGACAATGAAAAAAGCAGACAGAAGAAAAATTGCAGTTTTTGAATCCTGGTGCTGGAGAAAACGTCTACGCAAATGGATAGTGAAAGTTACAAACAGAGAGGTTTTTCACATCAAGCCAGATCACAAAGCTACAATTGACCTATTTTGGTCATGTAATGTGATCCAACTGATTGGAAAAATCGATAATGCTAGGAAAGGTCAATGGAACAAGGAGAAGAGGTCGGCAATGGACATGTTGGCTTTTCACCATCAAGAATGACACTGGCATGAGCATGAAGGACTTGAAAGAAGCTGTTGAAAACTGGACAGCATGGAGGCAGCTCGCCCATAGAATTTCCAAACGTTGGATGCGAATGAATGGATGAAAACAACAAACAACATATTTCATCATGGAGAACAAAGCAGTAATAAAAATTACTGAATAGGTTAATAATTATTAAAATCAAAAAAATGGACTAATATTATATGGAAAATCCTCTATAGAATTAATTAGAATAAATCATATTTTTAATAACAGTATTTATAAATATCAGACTACTAAACATTACTTAAAGCCAAAAAAATACAACAAACTCACCTGTATGAAGAACACCGGCCTCTATATTTTCATCTTCTCCAAAGTCTATGTAAGCTTCAACATTGGCCAAGCACTAAAAATTAAGTTATTGTAAATTAAAAAACATAAAAAACCTCTATCAAATTAAAGAAACATTTTAATTCTGCTTTTAGTAGAGAAACAAGAGTAAGTAAGAAGACTGATCTCATGGGAAAGCTACTAATTTTACTTCACCATCATAAATAATAGACTGGTTTTAAGATTTGAAAATATTCCAGCTTCCATATTTTAATCAACTCACACTTATTTAACATGTATAAGTGAAATTTATTATGAATATAAGGGTTTCCTTGAAGTGCTGGTGGTTAATACTGTCATGGAAGAACTAAAGAGAGGGATTTTAAGTAGTCTGCCATCTCTAAACCAAACATGGAAATGTTACTTTCATAACGTAGTCTCTATTATGTGTGGTACATTCAAAAACTTACCAGTTTTTTTGGAACGTTAGCACGTATGATAATATGCCTACTGTCTTTGCAATGTCTGTCTGTCCATCCATCCATCCATCCATCTGAATGTAATAAATCGACTCCCAGTAGATCTGTTTTCACAAAATTTTAAATTATACTCAAGCATTTTAGAGATTTATCGAGCCATCCAAAATTTCATTAAAATTGGACCAATAAAAATCCGAAAATTATTAGTTTTGTCCCTTGGTTCACACGTAATAAATTGATTCCCAGTGGATGGACGGATTTTCATTCCACTCTTTCAGAATGATTTGTCAACCCTTCCCAAAGTTCATTAAAATCGGATCAATAGAAATCTGGCTATTATTTATTTTTTCATATACATCTCACATAAGCTAACCACATATTGTATATTGCAGCTGAAGCTCTGGATATTTTGTTTGCTACAATGTGGTTGTAGAGGAATGAATGGGCAATGTTGCAGATGTATAGAAGCAAACAGTTTGTGTATAAAAATCTAAAAATCAGTGCTCTTTTTTTTTTTTTTTTTTTTGCTCTATTTTATATATATATGTGAAATAAGTCATGAATTATTACTATTTGCTAATATGCCTGAAATGTAATACACTTCATACATTAACTTTTTTCTTTACCTCAGAATGATTTTTTTTGAAAACAAATGCACAAATATCAAAATTTGAGCTTTTTGAAAAACTAGAGATTGGGTAACTGGGAACATAGGAAGGAAACAGGAGGAAAACGAGATGTTTTGGAAAAATAGATGTTTTTCTGATCAGAAGTCCACATTGCACAAGACATTAAATTTCACTAACAACATACATATTTTATATTAAGATACAGCAATAGGTTGGTTTTTTTTTTTTTTTTTTTTTAGGAGCATTAGCAACTAAGGCTATATTGCTCCGGGGATATGCGGTGGTCATTCCCTGACCTTTCCACATACTCTGTATTTGGTGGGCATGGGCGCTCGAACCCCAGTCTAATCAAGAAGCGTGTGCTACGCACTGCTGCTCCTGCCCACCTGGCTATGGAGGCGCCTCACAGCAATAGGCTTGTTTACCAATACAGTATTCTTTCAAACATTTGCTTACCTAAGGTTTTATTATCTGTGTATTTTTGTTTGTGTCATTGAAGCAAATATATCTTTCTTGTCTGTTAGACACCAAATGATTATGGTTTCTTCAAAAAAGATACTGTTGCAGACTGCCCTTCTTTAGAAATGCTGAGTCAAAGTTTTGCTCACAATGGCCCAGCTGTATAGACTTGCCTGTTAAGAGCACTTCCAAGGCTTCACAAGAAGGAGATCTGAAGTATGTTCATGTTGAATAACCTCTCACACTCAGCACTGCTAGAAGGAATTATTAAAATGGCAAGCATGAACTGGGACTGTTATATTTCAAGCATCCTTATGACCTCGTCAGTGTATAAAGGTCAACACATATGCATAAGAACTGATGAGTGCATAAGCATCCTTATGCACTCATCAGTTCTTCCATGTAATCAACTCTTTCTGTTTTCTGAACATTTTGCAGATTTTCACACTAAAACTAACAGCACTGATGCTGCAAAAACATCTACTGCTTCATCTATTTCTTTATCTTTAATTACACCAAAATGTACTGGAAACTTGTCCATAAAAAATTTCAAATTTGAAAATGATTCACTGCCATGTGATGAGAACATTTTTTATTTATAAGAACATTTTTAAGAACATTTATAAGAACATTTTTCAATGGAAACTTTCACACCATATAGTCACGTGCTGCAACAAAGCACTTTCTTGTTGAACAAAAACACAGAATAATCTCTTCTTGTTTTAGACTCTCCATGACCTTAGCAGTAGAAATGATTACGATGAGAATCTAAAATCAATCTAAATTTTGTTGAACCAGAAGAGAGAAACATGAACAGACTTTTCATCCAGGCAACTGGAGATAACATGCCTAGAATTATCACACTGCTTGTCCCATTTAGGATTGCCTTCAACCAGAAATTTGTGAGGCTGAAATGTTTATCTAATAAATAATCTTCTGAAATTTCAATATCACTAATTTCATGCTTCTCGGCTTCACTCACATAGTTTCTCCTCACTATGAAAGGTCTTTCTTCTATAAACAATGCCTGCAAGGTAACTATTCAATTCATTCAGGTTAAGAATTACCCATTACACAAGGGTCTGATCTCATTTGTTTTTTGCCTCTTTATATTCACATATGTGAAATACTCCTTGTTCCCATTACTTGCTCTCTTAGCCAGCAATTTCTTATAATCTGGCTTTACCAGCGTGACCTTTTCCATGATACATTAGAAATCAACTTATAGCTGTTGTAAGCTTCAGTACTTTTCATTACTCTGTATCTTTCCCATTCCATGTTTTTCTGCTCTATTAAACTGGATAGCAAATTCACCCATCTCAGCATCCTCATCATTAATGGTATGCATGCATTCATGGTGTCTGTGACCACAGCTAAACTGCTAGAGCCTCTCTCTCTCTCTCTCTCTCTCTCTCTCTCTCTCTCTCTCTCTCTCTCTCTCTCTCTCTCTCTCTCTCTCTCTCCCCCCCTCCCCACCCCTATCATCCAACTTAGAACCCCACATTCACTCCCTGCTAATGATACATGTACTCTCGGCCCTATTATGTCATCTGGTTCGTGGATGGTGATCAGGTCTAAAATATTGTTGCTTAGTAGATTCCCCCAACATGCTGATACTGATAACAATCATCTGTATCTAATTTTAATCTATTCTTTATTTAAAAAATTTTGATCAATATGGTGAGTTTCCCTTTCACATGCTCCAATCAATTTAAGGTAAATTGAAACAGTTCATAATGAGACAAACACTTGCTCACCCATTCCATCTGCATGCAGATGCTCTTGTCATACTCTTTATAATCTTTTAGTTGGCAGCATACCCAACTCTCATTTTACTTTTATATTCAACTACTTCACACCACACAGATTCTAAACTGACATGCATAAGTTCCGAATCTGCAAAAGCTTTCATCTCATTCAGGCTGTTTTTAATAAGAAGCATGACCCCCACAACCCTTTCTCTTCTCCCTATCCTCTCTAATATATTGCACATACTATATTGAAACTCATCACCCCCCCCCTACTTCCAGGTGATCCCACATTTCCATTAGCCCTATTATGTCAGCTTTACTTGTCCTAACTAGGAGTTTAACACATTCACTGCACAAGTGTTCAATGCTACCACAAGTGCTGTGCTGTAACAAATATGAGCATTATTCCAAAGCACTCAACAAGCTGTATCACATTATTAAGTGATCAATATACGAGTGGTGTAAAAGTAAAGGCACATGAAAAGAGCCTGATTCATGTGCCTTTACTGCTCGATTCTGTCAACACTGATGAATTCTGGGCTATTAGCATCAATATTTCATTTTTGTTTATGGGTTGGTATACATTTTTATTTTAATAAAAATTTTTTTTTTTTTTTTTTTTTGGCTTGTGTTAAGGTTATTTTATATACATAGAATAAACTTTCAAAAAAATTTTGAGTTTTGTTCTCATTTACAGCTCATCCCAGAAGTTAGTGTTTGCTCTTAGTTATGAATTCCAAACTTTCATGTTTCAACTAATATTTTTGAATATTCAGAATGATGAAAATTTTGGAATATTGTTATTTCTCAATGTTTTGAAAGTTATGTCACATTGAATGGGGGGCCCTCAAATATAGTTGGCAGCAGATGTGTTAAACCTATTTCCCTAGCTTTAGCTTCCTGTTCATTGAAATATCATTGCCCTTAAAATATCTTGTCAATATTGGCTGCTGCAGCAACAAACAAGAAATCTTGAGATGTGGGCAAGCATTACTTTTTCCAGGGATGTTGTTCTGAAATGGTATCTGAAATTCTACCTCTTTTTTTCCACACCAATCCAAATGCACAAATGAATTAGCAAACATCCATTCATTCTTTAACTCCAAACTTACCAAATGACCTTCGCTCCACCTTCTTTAATTCCTTTTATTTCTCTTCTTCCTCATGTATTTCAAAAAATACATTTTTCATTTATTATTTATTTCACTATCCACCCAATATGCTTATTTCATAATATTAAGAACATTTTCCTACCTTTTTCAATCTTTCCTTCCAATCATTATATAATTCTCTTAATGCACCCTCCATAACCCATAATGCTTGTTTTTGTTGTGCTTCTGTTTCTGCTTGTAATAGATCAGCAAGGCCTTCCACTTCGGTGATATCTAATTTTCCATTTAAATATGCTCTATTAAAAATAAAAACAAAATAAAATAAGCTAAGCATATGTAAGTTAAGAAACATGAATAATAAAAACGTGAGAAAATATGCTAAAACTATGCTTGACCTGGCAGCACTGGCACCGACTGACAAGGAACCCCTCAACAATTAGACAGGTATAAAGAGCATTGTTATTCTTTCTCTACCTATCTAATTACTTTTAGATAGGTACAGAAAATCTATATGCCAGTATCTATCTAATTACTTTTAGATAGGTACTGGCGCCAACTGGGCTAGCCGGGGGGGGGGGGTAAAGTCACTGCCTGGCAACCCAAAGGTTGCAGGTTCGAATCCCGCCTCGGGCTTGGATCAGAGTAGAAAATGCAAAAACCTTGGGAGTTGCAATATGGCCACAGAAGCTGATTCACCAACAACTAACAAAAAAAAAAAAAAAAAAAAAAAAAATTACACTGGCCAACAATTTTTAAACTTTTTTTTATTACGTTGAAGGCAAACATGACCTTGTAATTTTATCACATCTGCTTTTTTTTAGTAAATTAATATTTTTGTTTTACTTGTTGATTAATAAATCATTTAGAAAACTTTAATTAAAAAAAAATGATTTTTTGAGCTAAAAATGTTTGGATCCTGATTTTGACTTGTATGTTCTAGAATATGATGTTGTTAACAAAGGTAATAATCACATTGTAACAGTTTATTTATCAGTAGCTATTTCTTAATGGAAATAACTTGCAAAGGAAACAACTTTTTTAAAGGTAGGATTAAAGTTTTATGGCAATTGCATGAAAATGTTTGGATTAAATGACCAGAAAAGTAAGCTTTAGGTAATTGGCACTTGGCACTTGCTTGTTTGTTATTTGGTTTTCAGGAGCATTAGCAACTAAGGCCATATTGCTCCAGGGATATGTGGTGGTCATTCCCTGACCTTTCCACATCCTCCGTATTTGGTGGTGATGGGCTCGAACCCCGGTCTAATCAAGAAGCGTGTGCTACGCACTGCTTGGCACTTGCATCGTGCCAACACCCTTACAAGCTCAGCACGTCTATTCAACAATTTCTTACAAAGCACTTCATCAATACTGATGACTCTGATGATATTGGATATACTTCAAGGGTTCTTGTTTGTTACAAGTCGTATTAGCAAGATGTTCTGAGGACAAAAACATTTTAAATGAGCGGGTAACCAATGCCAGGGAAGCAAGCTTAAATAAACTTAAAGGGGTGTGTCAGGGTAGTTAACTATACTAGAACATTAAATCTTAATTGTTCATACAGTAATGTCAAAAGTGTTGTCAAAAAAGTGAATTCGAACTGCTGGTTAGGACAAATAATGCCAACATAATAGGGTTTAAGGAAACATGGTGCCACCTGGAGATAGGGAGTGATGAGTTTCAGTGTGGGATGTACAATGTATTTAGGAAGGATTGGGCAGATAGAAGGAGTGATGGGGGGGGGTCACGTTTCTTATCAAAAACAGCCTGAGCACAATGAAAACTTTCCTGGATTCAGACATTTCATATAATGAGAGTGGGAGTAATCTACAGGGCCAAGTGACTGTGAAGATTATGATGAGAGCCTGTACATGCAAATGGAATGGACAAGTAAGCCTGAATGTCTTATTATGGGTGATTTTAATTTGCCTCTAATTGATTGGAGCAAATGGGAAGGAAACTCACCATGGGGAGACAAACTTTTTATATCACCAAGATGATTCTTATTTGTATCAACATGACAGGGAAAATACTAGGGGAAAAATAATGCTAGACCTGGTCATCACCCATGAACAAAATGGCATAATAGGGATGACAGTACAGGAACCAGTAGCAGGAAGTGATTACAGAGTTCTACAGTGGAAAACGAAGAGAGAGGTAGCAGTAGTTAAAGGCAAAGGAATGGGTTATGATTTCAGGAAAGGAAATTACGACGGCTTAAGGTGCTACATGGCCCCTATTAACTGGGTAGATGTCTCACAGAGAAAGAATACAGTTGAATTATGGTATACCTTTAAAACCACAGAAGCTTTGAATGCATATATACCATTAAAAAAATACTCCAAGCAAGGATTCCAAATTGAATGAATAATGAAGTTGCCAGATTATTTGAGCAGAAAAAGATGGCATGGAAAAATTACAAAGCAATAAAAAGTACTGAAGTTTATAAGTATAACAGCTACAAATTGATCTGTAATAGTGCACAGAAAAGGATAGGCTGGCAAAGGCAGATTATGAAAAATCACTGGCAAAGAGTGGGGATAAGGAATTCTTTACATATATAAATGCAAAGAACAGAAGGCAAAATCAGATTGGACCCTTATGTAATGAATGTGGGATAGTATTAGATATCCCAGCTGATGCTGCAGATGAACTCAACAGTTACTTTGACTCAATATCTACAGAAGAAAAACTCTTTATGTCAATGAGAAATTATGGGAGTGAAGTTGAAAAATATGTAATTAATGATATTGAAATTTCACATGATTATTTAATGAAGGAACTTTTGTGCCTACAGGCTATTAAGGCTGCTGGGGTTGATGGCATATACCCTATAATTTTAAGGGAGGTGGCAAGTGAGGGTATTGAACCATTGAAGCTAATTATGAGAGCATCACTGGACTTAGGAGAGATTATGTTGGATTGGAAAAGTGTCAATGTATCTCCAATACATAAGGGCATTTCCCACTACATTCTTATGTATCTCCAATACATAAGAATGTAGTGGGAAATTACTGACCAGTCAGTCCAACTTCCATAATAGAGAAAATCATGGAGACAACGATCAAGGGTGCAATTCAGGATCATTTGGATAGAAATAGAATTTTGAAGGATACATAGCATGGTTTTGTATAGGGAAAATCCTGTTTAACAAATCTGGTTAGCTATTTTGACAGGATCACTCATGAGCAGAATTTACGGAATAATTTTGACATTGTTTATTTAGATTTCAGCAAAACATTTTATTCAGTCCCACATGAGCGGTTAATTTATAAGCTGGAACAGGTTGGAATCGCAGAGAAAATCCTTAGATAGACAAATCTCAGTTATCGGTTAATTCAATCATTGCTCATCTCAGTTGCTCAAATTATTCACTGTATGATTCCTTTCGCCTCAAAGGTGGTACTTGTGCATATGTCTGTTCCGATATTCCCTGTCAGAGACTTGGTAATTTGGAATCTCCTCCTTTTGATCTTCTCTGGCTTAAAATCTCTCTACCTCATTCTGTCAAATTCATCTGTTGTCTCTACTGTTCTCCCAACTTCACTAATCACTTGGAACTCTTTGACTTCCTCTCTCTGCAACTTGACTTTCTCAAGTTCAACTTTCCTAACAGTGAGGTAATTTTCCTTGGTGATTTTAACGTTCACAACTCCAGCTGGCTTCCACTTTCTAGACCCAGCTGGTTGAGATGCTGAGGCTTTTATTCATTCGCACAGATTGTTCATTTACCTACCAGAATACCGGACAATCCTAACCATACAGCCAACACACTTGATCTTTTTCTCACAAGCAACCCTTCTAAGTACACAGTCAAAGTGAGTGATCCTTTAGGCACCCCAGATCACAACTTTGTGATTGTCTCTTCTCCAATGGAGCCTTTATCTCATGGATATTCCCAACCGCATGTTGTTTGGCATTACAAGAATGCAAAATGGGATGACCTGCAATATTTCTTTTCTTCTTTTCCTTGGTCGGATTCCTGTTTTAAAACTTCTGATGTCAACGTTTGCTTAGATCATGTCAGTGAAATTATTCTTGTAGGAATGGAATCCTTTATTCCACACTCCACTTTAAAACCTCATCCTTTATCTAAACCTTGGTTTTCCAATAAATGTGCTAAGGCTGTTCAAGACAATAATTTTGCATATCGTAATTGTCTCGTTTCCAACTCTTCACTTGCATTTTCTGCCTACACCAAAGCTCACAACAATTGAAAAGCAATTATTAATCAGTCCCAATTAGATTTTGAACAGGCTAAGAGTAGAAAACTTGCTTCTTGTCCTAATGGTAGCCGAGCATTCTGGTCTCTTTCCAAAGCTACTGGCCGCAACTTTTGCCCATCTCTGTTCCCACATCTGTGAAAACTAGACAGTTCTATTGTCACTTCAGCCAAGCATAAAGCTGACTTGCTAGCATCCCATTTTTCTTCCAACTCATGTATTAATGATCTTGGTAAAACATCTCCCACTATTCATAGCATGCTCCATTCAATCTCTCCTGTGGCCTTCTGTCAAAAGGATGTCAGAAGGATTTTGATGGATCTTGATGCTAAGAAAGCTCCAAGTCCTGATGGTATTTCTCCACATGTTCTCAAAACCTGTGCTCCTGAACTTACTTCTGTTTTTTGCGCCTTTTCTCACTTTCTTATTCCAAACACCTTTCTTAAGGTGTTTTTCCTTCTGCTTGGAAATTTGCTCATATCCAGCCAGTTCCTAAAAAGGGTGACAAATCCCTCCCACCCAATTATTGTCCCATTGTAATTACTTCTACTCTTTCTAAAGTAATGGAGAAACCAATTAACCACCAACTCTTAAACTATATAGAAACCTACTGTCTGATCAACGATCGCCAGTATGGATTCCATCACTGTTGATCCACTGGTAATATTCTGGCTTATGTTACCCATTTATGGACAAATTCAATGGAAAAGTTCAGTGAAAAACAAGCAGTTGCTCTTGACATCTCAAAGGCTTTCGATCATGTTTGGCATAATGGTCTTCTAAACAAGCTTCCATCTTATGGTTTGCCAACTGTTTTTTGTAATTGGTTATCCAGTTTTCTCTCTGATCGCTTACTGAGGGTGATGGTAGATGGCTCTGTCTTCTAACTTCTCCATTAATGCTGGTGTCCTCCAAGGTTCAGTTCTTTCCCCCACTCTTTTCCTCTTGTATATTAATGACCTTCTTCAATTGACTGGAAATTCTATCCACAGTTTTGCTGATGATAGCACATTGCATTCCACTTTCCAGTTTGAGAAACCTCGCCCTGCCCAATCAGCTTCAACTTATTGAATATCCACTACCAATTCCTTAAATGCCGATCTCCAGCGGGGGCAAAGACAACTTGGTTGATTTCAATCCTTCTAAAACTCAGTTCTGTCTAATATCTCACAAAAAGGAATATTCTGCTCCTATGCTTATCTTTGGTGGACTTAATCAATCAGTAGGAAAGAACAAGCATACACAGAGAAAGATATAAAAAAAAAAGTTTGCTTTCCTTGCAAATCTATAATCTAGTAAAGTGGATCAGATAATTGTGTACTAGTATAACTTTAAACAAGGAAATAATTTTTAAGTTCAAGAGAGAGAACTAATTTGTAGGCTAAGAAAGAGGTTTAATAATAGGCTTAGACAAAGAAAGAAAACATAATGGAAGGTTACTATCCACCCTAATCTATACTGTAGTAAAGTAGATTCTTTGCTATGGATTAGATAATTGTGTACTAGTATAACTTCAAACAAGGAAAGAAGTTTTCACTTTAAAAAAAGAGCCATTCTGCAGGCTAAGTGACTTGATCAATTGGAATCTGGGACCATGACGAGGCCAAGATAAAATCTATCAGGGATTATTTTTGATCATGGATCGGTCCACAATTGCTAAATTTAAATGAATATTCCTTGAAAGGTAGTGAAGGATAAACCAAGACCGATTTTTTTATATGAAACATTTTTTTCCATGGAGGCTTTAACCCTCATGCCAAAATTCAAGAGCTAAAAATAAATTATCATGTTCGCAGCAGCAGTTAAGTTTTTGGGAAAAAAAAAATTTGATAACCATTACAGGTAACCCTTGAATAACACAGTAGTTAGGTTCCTATAAAATCTCGTGTAGTGTGAAGACATTTTATACAGGACTAAGAATCAGTACAAAAAGGGGAGTTACATTCCAAAACCTAACAAAAATACACCATTTTTTTAAATAATTATCAGAAACTTATTTTTTATTAAAAATAGTAATAACTAAATAAACTGTGATACATAATGTCAGATAATGTACATTCATTTAATTTTCTTCCTCTTCATCGTTGCTACGCACAATCAAACAGAGAACTGTTGCAGAATAACTTCATCAACTGAACTTTCTTCTGCAGGATCTAGATTTCGGGTATCTTCTGCTCTCTTTAAAAAAAACAAAAATCTGGGTTTGTTTGCTTTTGCTTGATAGATCTTTGTAAATTTTTTGATATGGAGCTAAACATGTTTGAAGCTCCCTTTTGAATTTTGTGCTCCTTTCTATCGAAGGATCTGCATTCAAAAAATAAGATTCTAATTGCTTGGCTAAGTTTATGCCTTCCCATATGCTTTTTAGTGTAACATTTGGAACTTCAGAATTTTCATTTGCACTACCATCCTCTGAATTGATTTGGTTTTCCTCCGATGCCACTTCCACCAAATCAGCTACGCCAGCCTCTTTTTCTATCAATAATTCTTGAATATTCTCAGCAGTCAAATCGTCAAAACCTTCTCCTCCTACCGACTTAGCAAGTTCTACTATCACTCTGACTCCGCTTTCTACTGATTCGACCATATTTCCTGAATGAACTGACTCTGGCCATACATTTTTCCAACACACATTTAATGGTGATGATTTTACTTCTTTGAGTGATAAAGCTGTGATATTGATACAGTCCACAATTGAAAAATGTTTCAGTGCCTCCATCACTTCAATAGATTAGGAATCAATTTTTTCCAAAATCCATTGTAACGATTTTCTGTTATAATGCCTTGGTCTCATGACTGAATTAAAGGCAGATGAAGTAAATTAAACGTTGAAGTAACATTCCCACCACTTAATACACATCACGTGTATTAAGTGGTAGGAATGTTACTTCAACGTTTGGATGACTTAAATGGATGGCCTGGTGTATTATCCAATAGTAATAAAACTTTGAAATCTAGATTTTTCTGCTTTAAATAGTTTTCCACATCTGGCACAAAACAATTTAGAAACCATTCTTTAAATAAATCAGCGACAGTTACCCAAGCATTATTTGCTTTCCAATATAATTAATATACACAGGTAAGAAGCATAGCTAAGCTTGTTCACAAAACAAAGTTGCATGAATAAAAATGGTGTACTTCTACTTCCCAGATCAATTCTGACTACAGCTCTGTATAATAGTCACTGAACTTACAGTTGATTGCTGTGGCCTATGTTTCAGAATGTCCTCTGTAGACACAAAGGAGCACAACAGAATTTAAAGGTCCCCTCCACCCACCTTTGGGAATGAATTTCATCCTTATACTTTCAATGATGGTTAAATTATTGCCAGATGAGCAGTAATTTAAATAGTGCAAAAGAATTTAAAAAAATAATAATAATAATAAGGTGTTGATTAAGTTCTTTTTTATAAACCAAAGCACTTGCTGTAGAATCTCTTCCTATATTTAACACAATGTCAATAATGCTCCTTACAGCAGACTCCTTGGCTATACTAATAATATCAGATTTATATATAAATTTTGTGTGCACGCACGATCTACTTTTACTTACTGCTGGACATATTAAATACAGTTAAAAAGAAACTATTAATCATTATTTTAAAGCAATTTTATTTGGAAAGTATTAGAACTGAAATTTTACTTAAATAGGAATTTGTGATTTTCAGGTTTACCAACTATACTGGATGTAAAGCAACAAACCTACAATATTAATTTCAATTACAAATTAGGAATCAGAAGAAATCATTTACTATGAGTTCAAAAGTAATAATATCAATATATAGGGTGTCTCAAAAATATTGGTACAAACGTTTAAGGGAGGTAGGTAACATCTAAAGGAATGTGAATCGCATAGGAACCCATAACCGGAAACATCACTAAGTCGGTAGATGGCGATGTTCATCAGTTCGCGAGAGGGAAAATTTCTGGTTTACTCATTCAAGCAGTAGTCGCCGCACGAAGAGCATGCATTGATATACGAACTGTGAGCTGGCAGACATGCACCTAGTGTATGGATTAGCAGAGAGCAATGGACGAGCTACTCAACAAATTTATGGAGAACGCTTCCCAGACAGACATGTATCAGACCACCGTTTCTTTGTGCATATGCATCAAAATTTGTGTGATTATGGGTCATTTAGAGGTAACAGGAGTAGTGCGGGCAGACCACGTTCGATGCAAACTCCCGCCATGAAAGAAAGTGTGTTGAATGCCGTCCAGAATAATCCTACTACCAGCCATGCAGTTGCCTCTGCCTTAGGAGTGTCTCGTTGCAGTGTACAGCATGTCTGGCATGACAATTCCTTACACCCCTTTCATCGCCAAAGGGTTCAGTTACTGGCCCCCCAAGATCGTCCTGCACGTGTGGCTTTTGCGCAGTGGTTTCTCCAAGAAAGTGTTCAAGACGAATTTTCCAGCCTGTGTTCTGTTCACGGATGAGGCTTATTTCACTCGGGAAGGCTTATTCAATCAGCACAATGCTCATGTGTGGGCAGGTATGGTCGGTGACTGCTTAGTCGGCCCATACCTGTTACCATCCCGCATGAACTCCGCTAAATATCGGATCTTTCTTACTTAGGGTTACTTGACGATGTTCCAGCAAATGTGAGATGCAACATTTGCTTCCAACATGACGGGGTGCCTGCCCATTATGGAAGGTGTGTTCGTGACCATTTGAACAGGCGTTTTGGGCGTCGATGGATTGGCCATGGTGGACCCATTGCCCAGCTCCCACGCTCACCTGATTTATCGTGCCTTGATTTCTTTCTGTGGGAGGGGGCCTCAAATCTATTGTGTATGAATCGCCTGTGGAGATGGAAATGGATCTCAGGGCGAGACTCGTCTGCGCTGCTGCTGCTACTGTCAAAGAAACTCTAGGTGTGTTCGACCGTGTCTGCCAATTCATGCTGCGTTGGCGTCATGCATGCATCGCGTTTCATGGTGGAACCTTCGAGCATCTGTTATAACATCATGAAATGCATCCATCTTATACTCCATTGTTAATATTATGTCAAATAAATGTTTTCCACTAATTACTGTCTTGTGTCATTTCTGCTTCTTGTGCCTCTGTTACTACTTTCCTGTGACGTTTCCGGTTATGGGTTCCTATGCGATTCACATTCCTTGAGATGTTACCTACCTCCCCTAAACGTTTGTGCCAATATTTTTGAGACACCCTGTACAAAAAAATTTCAGTACATCTTATGTAAAGACTTTTATTATTACCATTCCAAATAGTTTTACTAGTAGGCTTTACAAAAGTAGCTCCTACATGGTAATTACCCTACACACAGCAGTATCGAATATTGCAACTGATAGCATATCAGCAGTATCGAATATTGCAACTGATAGCATATCAGCAGTATCAAATATTGCAATCAACAGAATATCAGCAGCAAAATATTGCAATTGATAATTCGGTAATAATATAATCCTGTACAATAAATAACAAAAATAAAAATTACTTTGTATTTAGAAATAATGCTTATGGGGTACTGGAAACATCTAAAAATAATCTTGCAAGTCATAAACAATTATACCTTCTGGTAAATTCACCTGGCTGTGCAATGCGAAAAGTAGGCAGCTTTCCCAAAGCATTCAATACTGAAGAAACTACTGCTGGTCCTCCATGAACATGAAATTCACACACATCTTCTCCAGTAAAACTGCTCGGACCTGTTAAGGAAAATTTATTTATCTTTCTTTTAAATAACTTTAAATCAGATTCTTATCTATACAGAATATTGCATCTTAAAGGTATATGGGTCTATCTCACTTATAAATCCTCAGCCTATCTCACGTATTGTGAAACTTTAGGAGATTTGTTATCTTTTTCATCATATTGTGCTGAAATGTTTAAATTTGATGTTAAAATTGAACTAACACCCCAGGGCTCACATCTGGTGAGTATGGGCTTGGCAAACCCAGGGTCCTGAGCTGGATATCATCATCATCATCATTCTCTTTCTTGGTGATTCCTTTCTACTTCTTCTCTCTCTCTCTCTCTCTCAGCGTAACTCGGGGGTGTGTTTTTTTTTTTTTTTTGGCTGGTGCAGCATAAGCCTCAGGCTTCCTTGCACCATACAGCTAATGCTAATAATAATAATAATAATAATAAAAATAATATTTCAATTTTACAATTATAATTTCTAATTTAAAATTTTTCTTAATTGTCAATTAGAAAGCTGTTCCTTATCAATGTTTTATTAGAAAAACAATCAGTGCACTTGTAAAATGAGTAAAAAAAAACTACATATTAATTTGTAAAAAAAAAAACTACATATTCCATCAAAACATGCCAATAACCTACACAGTAAATTTTTCTGAACATATCTAGCTGAACATATCTAGCTTAATATCTAGCTTTCAATTTCAGAAAAAATGAGAAGAATCTTCACTCAGAGCTGTTCTAAAGTGATATCAAATTAGCCAGCTGCTCATGCAAGTACTGTATGACCAATCACACAGCTGTAACTTGCAAGTGCAGGTAGCTACAAGTTACAAAGCAATAGTACTAAATATAGTGAATTTACATTTTTTTTGTAAATGTGTTAAATGTTCAGTATGATAGTACTGAATTAGCGACTGATAAGTACTAAACATGAGAAATGCCATTCTTTTTATCAGGATTCTTTAAACGAAATTATTGATGCAAGTGCCCAACTGCTTTCTTAATATTTCTGGATTGTAAGCCGATGTGTTTTTGTAAAATGTGCCAGATTTCACACAGTTACTATGTGTGTATGTATTACATCTTGCTATATATCTAACACTAGGCCAGTAAATCATAGTGTGTTATAATGGGGGATTTTAACTTCCCAGATATTGACTAGAACTAGGGGGTTGGCCACACGCACACAAGCAAGACTTTTGTGGATTTATTGGATGACTGTTTTCTGCAGCAGCATGTTCGAGAGGCAACCAGAGAGGGTAAATACTCTTGATCTGGTTATCAGCAGTGATTATTTGTGAATAAAGAATTTGCAGATAAAGGAACCACTAGCTGGCAGTGATCACAGTGTGCTCATGTGGGAGTAACTTTTAGCATTAGCAAGGGTGCATGATGCAAGAAAGCAAGCTTATCAGCCAAAAAAACACACATACCCTTCTCAATTCGCCCATCCACTCACTCCAAATGTTTTTTTAGTTCTGCCTTGAATCTGTTTAAGCTATCAACTTCTACAATGACAGATGGAAGTTTGTTCCAGCAATCAACCACCTGTAGGCTAAAGGCAAACTTCCACACATCTATGTCTTTCAAACAAAGTTCTTTCAAAGGAAAGACAACCATCTTTCCTCAATTTTAATTTATGCCTTCTCAGGAGATTGTTCTGAGCAAGAGGAAGAATCCCATCAGCATTGAGCATGCTCAAACCATTCAAGGCTTTATACACCTTTATCAAATCACCACGCAGGTGTCTAGTCACCAGACATTGCAATTTGCAAAACTTAAGCCTTTCTTAGTAAGAGCAACCCATTTTTACATTCACTAATCTTGTTGCCCTTCTCTGTACTCGTTCCAATAGCTCTACATCCTTCTTAAAATGAGGCCTCCAGACCTGTATACAATACTCAAGGTGTGGCCTGACCGCCTTATACAAGGGGATAATCCTTATCCCTGCTAGAAAAAGTTTATCATTGACAAGACACCATGAGATACTCTTGCAGACCATCTGCACTGTTCAGAAAACTTCATATCTGCCTGCACAATTAACCCCAGGTCCTTTTCACTCCCTACCACTATCAGTATAGTACCACACAGTTGATACGTTACTCTGGGGATACTGCTTCCCATATGCAGTACTTTACATTTGTCAATGTTAAACTTCAGTTGCCACCTCTCAGCCCATCTGCTCAACTTTTCTATATCCTATTGCAGCAACATACTGTCATTAGTGTCATTAACAACCTTGCCGACCTTTGTATCGTCTGCAAACTTGGACATTGAGCCTGATACATCATCATCAATAAATACAGAAAACAACAATGGCTCCAACACTAATAACATTAGTCCACGAATAGCAGTGTCCATTGATTACCACTCTGTCTTCTCCCACTCAACCATCCCTTTATTCACAGAAGCAATTTGCCTCCAATGCCACACTTTTCCAATTTGTGCAGCAGTCTTCCATGTGCAACAGTATCAAAAGCCTTTCTAAGATCCAAATATATGATATCAAAATTATTCTTTGCATCCACTTCCTTTGTGACTACATCATATTATCCAATCAAATTGTTCAGACAAGACTTCCCTTTAACAAACCTATGCTATGTCCGACCCATAACTGAAGTATTGTGTAGATGATCCTGCAATGCTTCCCTGGAAAAGAAGTTTAACTTCATTTCCCTGGAAAAGAAGTTAAACTAACAGGTCTGTAATCACCTGTGTATCCCTTCATCCTCTTTTGTGGATTGGGATCACATTTGCACATCTCCAGTCCATGGGTACCTCCCCTGAGTTCCAGGGAGCTCTCATTATTATGGCTAATGGTTTGCTTACTTCCTTTGCTGCCTCTAATATAACTGGATAGATTCCATCTACTCCAGGTGCCTTTCTTATATTTATCGTCAACAATTTTTCTTCCACTTTACTCTCAGTTATTACAAGATTATCTGGCTTACTGCCAGAGTTTAATTCACCTCTGGCATTCCCCTCCCTGATTAACTCCTCATGTGTCAATGTAGATGAAAAATATTCATTTAGTTTGTTAGCTACCTGAGCAGGGTCATCAACAGTTGAACCATCGATATCAAGTGGACCAATCTGATTCATCCCCTTCCTTCTAGAGTTTACATAGGTAAAGAACTCTTTGCTGTTTTTCTTTACATCCTTTGCCAAAGATTTCTCATAATCTGCCTTGGCCTGCCTGCCTGCCCTCCTTTTTTGACTTGGTTACAGACCAGTTTATATCTATCATAGGCTTCTGTGTCACCTGTTAATTTATATGTATCCCATGCATTTTTTTCTCTGCCACATGTCTAATCAGTTCATCTGACATCCATTTAGGCCTAAATCTTGAACAATATTTCTTAGTTGGTATGAATAGCCTAGTAGCTTCAAGGATTAATTCTTTGAATGCTTCCCATTTTGAATTTGCTGTTGGTAACATCATCAGTTGGTCCCACTGTATAGAATTTAAATACTGTCTCAGACCACCATAGTCACCTTTACGAAAGCAAAAACCATTCCCTTTACCCCTGATGGCAGTTACTTCTTTGAGTAAATCCCACTTCAGCACACTGTGATCACTGCCACCTAATGGTTCCTTTATCTGCAGATTCTTAATGCATGAAGAATCACTACTGATAATCAGATCAAGAGTATTACTCCCTCTTGTTGCCTCCCGAACATGCTGCTGAAGAAAACAATCATCCAATAAATCCACAAACGCCTTGCTAGTGTGTGAGTGACCAACCCACAAATTCCAGTCAATCTCTGGGAAATTAAAATCCCCCATTATAAGACACTCTGATTTACTGGCCCACTCTATTTCTCTGCACAATTGCTCATTATACTCATCAGAATCATTATGCCTATAACACACACCTACTCTCATTTTTCCTTTCCCAGTGCTTATGTCACACCAAACAGACTCAACATTGCATTGTCCATCAACATCAATTGGATGCACTTCCTTAGATTTTTATGTTTCTTAACTAACAGCATAACCCCTCCTCCCTTCCTGTCCTGTCTATCCTTTCTGTACACATTGCACTCCCCAAATTCCAATTCTGCACTGCTTATGTCTGTGTGACACCACGTCTCTGATATCCCAACAATATCTGCCTTTGATGTCTTGACTAGCACTTCAAGCTCATCAAATTTATAACTATACTCCTGAGGATAAATGGGCCTGCTGTACTGGAATCCATAGGATAATAAATAATTAGGCACATAACCAGTAAAAATAAAATATCTTTAATCACAAATAGATACCTGTAGCTTTCGAGACTAAACGTGCGTCTGTGTCAACAGAAAATTGAAACTTTAGAGATAAAGTTATTCTAACGGACACATTTGTGCATGCAGCGAGGTGTGCAAGGGCACAAGGTAGGTCATTCAATCATTAAACTGGTGTTCACTGTTGGTGCATGGACATGCATAGTTTCTCCAGCGCTTGTCTAGACATAAAATGGTTGCCTTTAAGATGGAGTGTAGTCTCATGCCTTTGCAGCAGTTCATGGCTCTCGAATTACACAATATACTGAATGACTAACCAGAGGCAGTGGCAAAAGTGTCACGAGTGGTCGATTACTTCATAGTTCCACTTAGGATTGAGGTCGTGGTGAGTGAACCAGAAGTGTTTCGTGATTGCAGACTGGTCGGTCACAGCAAGACGAATCGCTCTGTCGTGTTCTGCAAGGCAATCTTGAAGACATCTCGAAGTCTCTCCTATGTAGCAGCTGTCACAGTCTTTGCAGGCTCTGCGGTATATTACACTGCTGCATAAGAGAGGGACGACCGGGGTCTTTACATTGGAAACTAGAGAACGTAAGTTTCTACCAGGCAACTGCACGCATTTTATGCGGTATTCTCGGAGGATTTTTGAGATCTGGTCCGACATGCCTGGATAGTAGGCAATGTAGGCGGTAGGTACATTGTCCTGAGTTGATGGCAGACTCGAGTGGAGCCTGCCATCTGCCATGACTGTGAGCTCCTGTGCTTGTAATAAGCACTTGTCTAATATGTGTGTTGGGTAGCCACAATTTATCAAGTCTGTCCTCACTGTAGAAATCTCATTGCGCCTAGCTTCATCTGTACTGGAATGGCTCCAAGCCCTGGAGAATAGAGTGTGGGCAGTGCTGTTGAGATGACTAGGAGCATGGCCAGATCTGTAGTTTGTGAACTGTCCGCACCACATTGGCTTACGATATACTGAGGTTTCTAGATGTGGGCCCATGCATTTTACTAGGACATCCAGGAATGGGAGAGATCAGTCTACATCTAACTCTAGAGTGAACTGGATGAACACAGACAGGGAATTGAGATATTCTAGCAATGTTGTTTCAGAGCCACGTGGGATGACGGTGAAGAGTCACCAACGTATCTGCACCATGTTGTGATAGGTACTGGTGGGTACAGGAATATTTGTTATTTCAATTCTTCCATGGCGATGTTGGCCACAACGGAACTAACAGGGGTGCCCATGGCAGTGCCATGTACTTGCTGGTATACGGAATCCTCAAAGATAAAGACACTGCTTGACAAGCACAAGTTGAGGGCAGTACAGATGTCGTCAGTGGACAGTGATGTTCTGTTTGGAAGGTTTGAGTCATTCTCAAGGAGCCTCTTGGTGCAGTTTATGGCCTGTTGGACAGGGATTGATGTAAATAGTAACACTATATCAAATATAACAGCATTGTCAGAAATTGAGAACTCTTAATAAGGCAAATGAACTCGCCGCTGTTAGTGACGGGGTGGGTGGTGTTTCCTATAAAAGGTGTGAGGAATCGTGCAATATATTTGGATAGTTCATATGTAGGTGCATTGCAGCAGAACCTTAAGGGCCGGAGAGGAACACCTGGCTTATGGATTTTTGGTAACCCATAAAACTGCGGTAGTTGGCAGCTTGTGGCATGAAGAAGCCGCTGAGTCAGAGCAGAAATTTTCTTTGCTTTAAACCATGCATAGAGAAGTTTATTAACACATGACTCCAGGCACCTCCCTGGCCAGGTGGGCAGGGGCGGCAGTGCATAGCACATGCTTCTTGATTAGACGGGGGTTTGAGCCCGTGACCACCAAATACGGAGGATGAGGAAAGGTCAGGGAATGACCACCGCATATCCCAAGACCAATATGGCCTTAGTTGCTAATGCTCTTAAAAACCAAATAACAACAACAACATGACTCCAGTCGTTCTAAGACTTTGATGGACGGATCCATCACGGGTTCATATACGCTGGGGTCTTGCAGGAGGACAAGGGCTTTCTCTCGGTAGGCTGACCAGTCTAATAACAACCTGTGTGTCCATTAAAATAACTTTATCTCTAAAGTTTTAATTTTCTGTTGACAAAGAGGCACGTTTAGTCTCGAAAGCTATGGGTATCTTCTATTTGTGATTAAAGATATTTTATTTTACTGGTTATATGCCTAATTATTTATTAACTATACTCCTAGCATTGATGTACATGCAAGTATACATGCACCTGTTTCTACTCTTAGTTACCCTAACACAGCCCATGTATTTACTTGTTCCACTATAACTCCCAGCAGTCCTGGAAATCCCCATTGCCTTGCTTTCCAGGCTGCTGCTCAATTGCATTTCAATAGAAGCAATGCAAGAATCACTTTCACCTCTGCCAGCGGCTACTGTTGATCTATTAGTCTGTGTATTCCCCCAAGCTAGCAGTTTTCCGACCCACCTAACACTACCTCGATAGCATCAGCAAATATTCTTGCACCCTTTCTATTTAAGTGCATCCCATCCCTGTAGAAGCAGTCTCTCCTGTTAACAAGCACATACCAGGCTGAAAAAAATTCTACACCTTGAGCCTTGCACAATCTCTCCAGGGTCGAATTGACCGACAAGGCTCTCATATACTCCCTCCTATCATGTCTGGGCAGAATTGTAGACACTTTCAATTTCAACCCTAACTCATGGCTTTTTTTCAACATTGACCTGTACTTGTTAAGTAATTCTGCCGGTCTCCTGCTCTTAACTTACTTAAAGATATAATTACCATCAGGGGTAAAGGGAAGGGTTTTTGCTTCCATAAAGGTGACTACAGTGGTCTCAGACAGTTTTTAAATTCTGTACAGTGAGACCAACTAATGATGTTAGCAATAGCAAATTCTAAATGGGAAGCATTCAAGAAAGCTACTAGGCTTTTCATACCGATTAAGCAATATTGTTCAAAGTTTAGGCCTAAATGGATGTCAGATGAACTACTCGTGGCAGAGAAGAAGAAAAATGCAAGGGATGCATATAAATTATCAGGTGACACAGAAGTCTATGGCAGATATAAGCTAGTCTGTAATCAAATCACAAAGGAGGTTAGGCATGCGATGGCAGATTACAAGAAATCTTTGGCAAAGGATGCTAAGAAAAACAGCAAGGACGTCTTTACTTATATAAACTCTAGAAGGAAGGGGTTGAATCAGATTGGTCCACTTGATATCGATGGTTCGACTGTTGATGTCCTGCTCAGATAGCTGATAATCTGAATAAGTATGTTGCATCTACATTCACACATGAGGAGTTATTAAGGGAGGTAAATGCCAGAAGTTATCACACTGTAACAGAGTGCTTAATGGTTTGTAATAACTGAGAGCAAAGTGGGAGAGAAATTAATTGTTGACGTTAAACATAAGAAAGGCACCTGGGGTAGATTGGATCTATCCAGTTATATTAAAGGAGGTGTCAAAGGAAGTAAGCAAACCCTTAGCCATAATTATGAGAACATCCTTGGATGCAGCAGAAATGTGTCCCCAGTTCACAAAGGGTGTCACAAGTAATTACAGACCTGTTAGTCTAACTTCTGTTCCAGGGAAAAATTGGAGTCACTGGTTAAAGACGCATTGCAGGATCATCTAGACAAGACTACAGTAATAATTCAGACACAGCATGGATTTGTTAAGGGAAAGCCATGTCTGACAAATTTGATTGGATACTATGATGTGGTTACAAAGGAACTGGATGCAAAAAAAAAATTTTGATATCATATACAGGCACTCCCTGACTTACAGAAATTCGACTTTACATAAGTTTTTGCTGGCTGGTGCGAAATTAAAAAAAATCATGGAAATGTATTTTGCATCCCATAAGAATAAATGGAGGTATTGTGAAAGTATTGTAATGTGAACTCAATAACACTTTTTTTTTTTTTTTTTTTTAGTTATTTGTTCCAAGACCTAGGAATTTAATTTTTACTATATAACTAAGCTACAAGGGGTTTCCAAAAAGTAAGGTAACACGTTTTTTCTCTCAATGATGTTTAATAATACAAAGTTGAAATTACACACCAAGAAATAAGTGAACATGCACTACTTCTCCACAAAGTCTCCAGTTTTATTGATGCACTTGTCCCAACAATGGATCAGTTTATCAATACCAGTAGTACTGAAAAAGTCCGTACCCACACGCAGTAACCAACATCACATCGCCTGATGAACTTCCTCATCCGTGGTGAAATGCTTTCCTGAAAGGTGGTTTTTCAGAGGGCCAAACAAATGGAGGTCTGAAGGTGCTAAGTCTGGGCTGTAAGGGGGAGGGGGGGATGTGACACAGTTTCCCAATGATTACGGCGCAATCACTTACAAGTGGTGTGGGTAGTGTGCGCAGTTGCACTGTCGTGCAACAAAATCATGCCACTTGTCAGGAGTCCTGGTTGTTTGCGTCGAATGTGGCTTTCATTTTTTCCAATGTTGCACAGTAAAGCTGTGCACTGATTGTTCCTCCCTTCGGTAAGAAATCCATCAACAGAACGCCTTGATGATCTCAGACAGAACACTGTGGCCAAAACTTTTCGGACACTGGGAACTGTTTTGAATTTTTTGTGCACAGGAGATTGTGGATGTTTCCAGGTCACGGAGTCTTGTTTGCTCTCCAGGGTAAAGTGATGAACCCACGTTTCATCTCTCCTTCATCGCTGTATCGCAACAGGTTCTCCAGACTCATTCCTATGCATTTTGCTTTGTCCTCCTCTGACAATTGTCGGGGCACCCAGTGGCAGCATACCTTTCAAAAGCCAAGGACATCATGAACAGCTGACTTACTCATGTTCACTATTTGTGCAATTTCATGCAGTTTCACTTGCCTCTTTTCAAGAACAATGCCCTTAATGCACGAAATGTTGTCTTCTGTCTCGCTCGATGAAGGCCTGCCCGCCTGATGTCGATCTTCAATGTCAACAAGGCCCGCTTTAACCCCTTCATGGATTATCCCGAGATATCTCGTTTTTAGTTTTCAAAGTTATTTGGAACTACACAAAATATCTTGGGATACAATAATACCTCCAAATTTACGACTGAAATGTATTTTGTTTGGCATTTATCTGGCTAATGCAAAATTAGTCAGATAAATGCCAAACATAAATCCTGAGATTTCTAAGGATTTTCTTACGACTGGCAGCAGATGATTGGCTTTCGTTTTACTTATATTGCAGCAATGTCAGAAACAGTAGCACACATTCCTGTGCCGCCAGTAAGCAAAATATAATTTGCCATCCTAAATGCAGAATACTGAATCCATGAAAATAATTTGCAAAAACAATATCGAAAAATATTTCGGCAACCTCTTGAACTGCCGCCCATAAGCGATGCTTACCTTGCCTGTCCACTTGCGGTGGCCATGTGTCAGAATGTAGTTAGTTCACGCTTATTGCTTGTGGCGGGAGGTTACTGCTTGTGCGTTCCACTTGATTTTTTAAATTTATTTATATAATGAGTAATGAAGAGTTTTTCTGTGCCTTTCTTTTAGCTCAAGCATAAATTTATTAAAAAAATCTGTATAATTTGCACACTTTTTGGCATACACAAGATAACTCAAGATAGCCCAAATGGGTTAATTACTCCTATGTATTTTCTATGAAAAAATTAATAAAACACACAAAAACTGTACAATGAGTATTCGCATGATACATACTTTTAATCTATAAAATAAAAAAAGTCGATCCATTATGGCACATTTTCCGGAAAAAAATGTTCTGCAAATGGGTTAAATTCATTGCACCAAAAACACACCTGCTTCTTTGTCATCGCCTTTTTTCACTGCAACCAGTTCACGGTGAATGTCACTTGGTGAAGACCCTTTTGCTTGTAAAAAGCAAATAACTTCACAAACACCTGTTTGGGACAACACTTGCACAGTAGCCACCATTTTGCAACTGGAATCTGCTGTGAGGTGACAGTACTGCAACACTGCACTGGCAGCTTTTTGAAGTTATTAACAGGTCTATCTATCCACTGCATTTCATCTCATTCCCTTTCACCATTATTAGGGAAAAAAATGTGTTACCTTACTTTTCGGAAACCACTCATACTTAAATCTCTAAAAGGTCATTTTTATAATGGAAATTGCACTACACATTCATCGTTATCATATGTTCCGTTATAAGAATCAATTTTGAACGCCTTTATGATATTAACCCCAGGGATCACATCTGGTGAGTATGGGCTTGGCACACTCAGGATACTGAGCTGGATATCATCATCATTCTCTTTCTTGGTGATTCCCTTCTACCTCCCTCTCTCTATCTCTCCAGAGTAATTCAGAATTTTTTTTTTGGCTGATGCAGCCTAAGCCTCAGGCTTCCTTGCACCATATGGCTAATAATAATAATACTAATAATTTTCTAAAACACATTTCTGAAGGTCACTACCATAAAACACGATAATCCCGATAACTGGAATTGTGTGGTTTTTATGTTATTATGGTGAAATGTGTTTCTCCTTCACTGAAATCTTCAATCATATAAAAAAACAAATAAATTTCCAACATCTTCTGTTCATTCCTATTTACTTATTACAATGGTGAAGAAAAAGCGACCAACAGAAAGTGCAAGTGGTAGCAGTGCTAGTAAATGGAACTGTAAGATTAAAAATCTTACAAAATAAAAATAATAATAAGTTTGTTTTTATTAATTAAGAAATAGGAGTTCTTGTTGCTAGTGAATAAGAAAGTAATATCGTCTGATTTCAATAATAACAATTTTTCAGCATGGAATATAAATTTAATGGGTAGTAAGTAAAAAAACCGAGCCATTAGCCATCAACTTCCGTTATAAGTGGGGAATAAACAGTAGAAAACTACTGTAAAGCGGCATGGGTCCAAACAACAACAACAGACAAATTAAGGTTTATGCGGGGTCGAACTTAGTAGGGACACTCTGGTCGTAAACAGGAAGTGGTTTCTTGACCAGCACATAAGGTTCCAAATATAGGCGCTGTGGTCAGGAGATGTGATTTTCGTGGTTTTAGAACGCTACGGGGACAAAGGCGTTATATGAGAGGGGAAAGTTGTTTTTTGGATAATCGGCAAACATCTAAGGGCACACCGTATGGGAGAAAATCTGGTAAAATTGTAAAAGTGGGTGTATGGTAACACGTGCTACTGGGCAGGCTGAGTATAGGCCTAACAAATCAAATGAGAAGAATTCGTAAATGAATATAGGATTGGAAGGAGTCATTGAGAATAGGCGTGGCAAAATCTGGAGTAAGATGAAGGAAAAAGGCAGTGAAAGGATGGAAAAGGGACACAAAGTTGAGATTTTAGCGGTGTGAGTTAAAATGGTTTAGTCGGTCAGAGTTGAGCAAGTGCTGACCAGTTTAAGATGGTACAGTCAATCAGTGTCAGTAATTTGAGTAGTTGTAGTTTAAATTAGTGTTGGAGAGAAGAAAGGGGATCAAGTTAAGATGTAGCAGTTAGTCAATCCGTCAGCCAGTAGCAGACACAGTTTTGTTTCAGTAAAGAGAGTTCAGAGTTTTTTACAGAGTTCAGTAAAGAGCAGGAGGCAACTAAAATAGTTGAGAAAGCAGAATACGGCGAAGTTAGCTCATTGTAGGATAAACAAGATGTCTGATGCCCAGGAGATAATGGAGCTGAAGCTGATAGAAACCGGAGCTGGACCGAAGGGAGAACAAACGTGCTGACCAGATGAAATGAATCATTTTTTAGGAGCAAAGGTACGCGATACCCAAGAAACAAACCCGAAAACTCCTGTCGAACTCTCCAAGGTTTGCAAGATGCATTCCAGATGGAGTTGACCTGCTATTCACTGCGAGAAAGATGAAGGACGTGCCGCAGAGCCTCAAGATAACTATGTAAGTGGCTAGTTACATAAGTATTCTCATACACACAAAGAACTGTAGGAACCCTGAAATTTAAGTAGCAGGACTTTTAAAAGATACTGTGTATAAGAATTACTCAGTTGTAAGGATAAGTTATTTTAGGATATGTGCTGAAAGAAATTAGCCAGGGCAAGTTAATAGATATATAAATAATTTTGGAAGGGAATACATATATATAAAATATTTGAAGTAATTGATGCCTTGTTTATAATTGCTTGATAGGCTACAATTAAATATGTTTTGGATGGTAATTAGAAGTGAGTCATACCTGTTAATAATCATTGTGATAAGTAAATGAATAAGTATTGAATTATATAAGAAATAATAGAAAGAGGATTGATATTTTGTTATTAATGGTTTTAATTGATGCATGATCAATATATGTAGGAAATAATAGAAAGGGATCGATTTTTTGTTATTGATGGTTTTAAATGATGCAGGATTGAATGTATACAGAAGGGAATTGAATGGGATTGGTATTGTTATTAATGGTTTTAACTGATGCATGATTAAGATATATATATATATATATATATATATAAGATGATGAGACTAGATCATGTTGTCATATGTTTGGGTTTAATCATTTTGGTTTTGATGTATTCATGTAAATATGTACAATAAACTGAATTTTATATATAACCTTTGTGTGTTTTTTTGTTGTTCTGAGTACAAGCCTATCTGAAGGGAATTAAATACATCTAAGAGCTTTTCCCCTTGAACCTAGAATTTTCTGTGACGTTAATAGTCAGATGCGAAAGTGGGGAGTTATTCTAAAGGGGAACTAATCGCAAGGGGATAGATAAAAATATATAAGAAAAAGGATAAAATACATATATATATTAGTATACATAAATAAATAAAATAATAAAATAAAAATCCCTACCCCCACAGAACAAAATTAATTTAGAAATGAAAAATTTATTTAGAAATCAAGATGAAAATGATTAAGAAGTAAGAAGCAGGACAAAGTTTGTCATCAACTGCATGAGAATTAGGTCTCACTGCTTCAACAGTGAATGCTATTTTAAAAGACAGTGCGCATTTAAAAACATGTTAAAGGATCAACTCATTTAAGATCAATGGTGATCACAAAACAGCATTCAGGTGCTATATCAAAGATGGAAAAGCTATTAATAACATGGATGGAAAATCAGATTCAGAAGCAAGTGCCACTGAATCCAATGGTCATTCAAGCAAAAGCAAGAAATATTTATGAAGATATTAAGGATAAGTAAGGAAAACCCAAAGTCAAGTTCACGGCAAGCAATGGGTTCAAGTATCACACTGGTTTCAAAAGCATTAAAGTATGCAGTGAAATCACCAGTACCGATTCTGCAGCTGCAGAGAAATTTTGTGATGTGTTGGGAAAAAACCCCCCTTCTAAAACTCCACAGCCTTCAACTACTGCAGTGGCATGCTTATCAGCTGGAAAGTTAATTCTGTCAATGATGTTCAAAAGGTAAAACTTGCTGACATTATCCTGTCCCCTCTCTCTTTTTGTAATTTTGTACACTTTTGAAAATTTTCCTGCACATGAGAAAAAAAAATTGAATAAATAATTCTATTTACAAGTTCATTGAACATTTCATTTTCTTCAATCAAATTTGTGAGTGCTGCATAAGGATTTAGTGAAATTCCAACTTGCATAGAGTTCCGCGAAACGCAACCCTTACGTAAGTCGGGGATTGGCTGTCTTTTGATTTCAGGATAGCTTTTGACACTGTTGCGCATGGAAGACTACTGTACAAACTGGAGCAGTATGGTATTAAGGGTAAGTTGCTACAATGGATAAAAGGATGGTTGAGTGGGAGAAGACAAAGAGTGATAATCAATGGACGCTGCTCTTCATGGACTAATGTTATTAATGGAGTCCCCCAGAATTCAGTGTTGGGCCTACTGTTGTTTTGTATATTTATACATGATATTGATGATGGCATATCAAGCTTAATGTCCAAGTTTGCAGACGATACGAAGGTTGGCAGGGTTGTTAAGGACACTAATGACAGTACGCTGTGCAACAGGATCTAGAAAAGTTGAGCAGATGGGCTGAGAAGTGGCAACTGAAGTTAAACATTGACAAATGCAAAGTATTTTGCAGATGAGGGAAACAAAGGGGTCCTTTAACCAAGAAAGGCTTAAGTTCTGCAATTGCAGCGGCCTGAGACTAGGCACTTGTGAGGTGATCTGACTGAGATGTATAAGGTCTTGGATGGTTTGAGAAGGCTGAATTCTGATGGGATTCTTCCGCTTGCTCAGATTACGAACCTGAGGGTACATAAATTCAAATTGAGGAAAGACAGTTGTAATAGATGTGCAGAAATTTGCCTTTAGCCAGCGGGTGGTTAACTGCTGAAATAATCTTCCATCTGACGTTGTGGAAGTTGATAGCTTAAATAAATTCAAGCAGGAACTGGACAAACTTTTAGAGGGAATGGTTGCATGAATTTTTTTTTTTTTTTTTTTGAGTGTTGCTACATAAGCTCATATGCTTGCTTTCTTGCATCATATGCCTCCATTACTACTACTACTACTACTGTGTGTGTGTGTGTGTGTGTGTGTGTGGGTGTGAGAGAGAGAGAGAGAGAGAGAGAGTTTTCTAAACATCACCCCCACATAAAAACTCCAGCATCTAATTTAATCATTTATTAAATAAGCTGTCTACTAAGCTACTTTATTCCCTATAAATATTAGATTTACATAAAATATTAGATAATTAATTGATTATTAATTATTGAACATTTTAAGTATCACAAAAATATGGTGTGTGTGAGAGAGAGAGAGAGAGGGGGGCTTTCTAAACATCACCCCCACATGAAAACTCCATCATATAATTTAATCATTTATTAAATAAGCTGTCTACTAAGCTACTTTATTCCCTATAAATATTAGATTTACATAAAATATTAGATAATTAATAGATTAATTAATTGGTAATCCTGCACATTAGTGTCTTGAGTCACGGTCAGCCATCCAGTCACCGCAGCTCGGAACTGTCGTGAATCGTATTCTGACGGACAGTTCCGACTTGACTGAGCATGCGCAATACTTTATCTGCCGGCTGCCGCTGTATCTGCGCTGGGAATTGTCACGGAGCATGCGCGACACTCCGTATCTGCTGACGGAGAAGTTCTGACTTCACTGAGCATGCGCGACACTCACTATACACTGGCAATATACTATATGTTAACTTTATATTTCGTTTTCAGAAAGAATAAAAAACAATTTTCTGACTACATAAAAGAATTTGATTAGAAATATAAGAGTAAAGAGTGATAAAAACATAACTGGACAAATCTATATACTTTTTTTTCGTTTTTGGAAAGAATAAAAAAACAAATTTCTGACTACATACGAAATTGATTTTAAAAATGAAAGTGGACAAGGGATTCTTGTATTGATTGCGGCCTCCAGGGTTACCCCTATATACCGCTGTAGCATCTGTAGGTTATTTATAGCCGGCAAGTGTGTGTGTGTAAGTGTATATATATGTGTTGTGATGGTTGTTTGCCGGCCCTGGAGTCTTAGCAGCCGGAAGGCAGGGAGCAAGCTACCTGCGTCCCGACTCCCGTCCCTAGCCACGTGGAGGCGCTCCAGGAACTATCTAAATTACACTAAGTGGGATTCCAACAAGTTGAATCCCGGTTATAATAAATAAGGAATAGGGAGGATAAAGCAGGAGAAAAGAAAGTAGAAGAAGAAAAGTGAGCAAAACACACTCTCAGGAAAAAGAAGAAATAGGAAAGAGGAAAACACTAGTTGGAAAATCTAACAAGCGAGACAGCTTGAAGAGGTAAAATTTTGAAGCCTGAAGGCTTGTAATTTTGAAAGAAAGATTCTCCTAGCCAGGAAGGAAGGCCAATCTGCACCGACAAGGGAAAAAAGAAAAGTCTCAAGGAAAGAACATAGGTAATGTACAAGTGGCTATCAGATAGCCACTTAAAAGAATAAATTAAGATAAATAATAAATACTTATGTCACCGATATGAAACATAGCAGTAAACATATTAACAAATTACACTGCATAAGCAGAGAGTAAAATATACAATATTTACAAAATAAGTAATTAAAATCTTAGCTGAAAAACTAGTCAACCAAGAAATTAACAGAAATAGACAACCAGAAGAAATGCAGAAACATATATACAAAACACAAAGAGACAAACAGAACTCGCCCGAGGCAAAGATATGCCAAAGGCAAAACCAATAAATACTGTACAAATAAATTAGTTAATCGAATCCAAAGCAATTCTAAATTTAAATCTAAGTATAACAAATCAAAATCAAAATAATAAGTTAAGTATTAAACAATAATTAATGAATATGCAGAGAAAATGTCTCTGCACAAGTAATCTAATCTATAAACATATGTACATAACCAGCAAGTGCAAAGCTGCTACCACAAGCTACGAAAAACAAAACTTGTTTCAAATAACAAGACAATAATGCATAGGTAAGCATTAAAAAAAAAAATGAAAGTATTATTATTATTAGCCATATGGTGCAAGGAAGCCTGAGGCTTATGCTGCACCAGTCAAAAAAAACAAAAATTCCCGAGTTACCCTGTGAGTGAGGAAAGAGAGAGAGAGTTAGAAATAGAAGGGAATCACTAAGAAAGAGAAGAATGATATCCAGCTGAGGACCCTCAGTGTGCCAAGCCCATACTCACCAGATGTAAGCCACATTGCATGTTACAGGACCACAGTTGTGGATATAAATGCAGCAGAACAACCTTTCTAGTTTCAGTTAAGCGTACAAACCGTAGCAAGAATGGGGAAAAGGAGTGTTCTAATGGACTTTGAACGTGGCATGGTAGTAGGTGCAAGACATGCTCAACAAAGCATCTCTGAAATGGCAGTTCTGCTGAACTTTTCAAGCACCACAGTTTCATGGGTGTATCGAGAATGGTGCAACGAACAAAAAACATCCTCTCAGCGGCACTCCTGTGGAAGAAAATCGCTTGTTGATGAGAGAGGTCAGAGGAGTATGGCTAGAAATGTGCAAGCAAACAGATGGGCCACAATGTCGCACATCACGTCAGAATACAACCTTGGTGCGCAGAACAAAATATCGCAACGGACCACTAGTCGCACTTTGTTGCGAATGGGCTACAACAGCCGACGGCCATATCGTGTACCTTTGTTGTCAATGAAGAATAAGAGAGCACGCCTCCTGTGGGCACAGTGACACCACCAGCACTGGACTATCGAGGATTGGAAAACAGTTGCTTGGTGTGATGAGTCAAAGTTCCTGGTGCATCATGTTGATGGAAGGCTCAGAATTTGGCGAAAACAACATGAATCCATGGACCTGTCTGTCTGACGACTACTGTGCAAGGTGGTAGGGGCAGTGTTATGGTGTGGGGAATGTTTTCTTGGCACAGGTTGGGTCCATTGATACCTATATATTCGTGTCTAAATGCCGCATCGTACCTAAACCTCGTTGCTGACCAAGCGCATCTGTTCATGTTGACCGTTAATCTCGGTCAGATGGTTACGTCCAGCAGGATGATGCACTGGTGCACAAAGCCCGAATCACTATGGAATGGTTCCAGAAACATGACAATGACTTTTCTTTGCTGCAGTGGCCCACTCAGTTCCCTGGATCTCAATCCTATTGAACATCTTTGGGATGAGCTGGAAAGGGTTTTCGAGGAGCAACTGTTTCGTTTATCCAGCTATTCCACCTCATCTGCCTCGATTGGATTTAGTGACAGAGGGGCTCATTTCTCCTCATATACACCATTCATGCAAATTAGAAGACTAAGAATGGTTTCGGCCAATAGGAGTTTTGGGCAAAATTATAAATGTTAATGCGATTATCGATTATTTCCCCCTGAGAATAGATGACGATTATTGCGTTAACGTTCATATCAAACGTAAGAAAAAATTCACAAATCGAGTAATTTAAAGGGCTTGGTTCGTAAATGAGATCTAAGGGTTATGTGAAAGTATCTACTTGTATCGTCTGTATGATATCGAGGTTGACGACGCATTCTTTGATGAAGTCATGGAACACCATCATGCTCTTACACGTGGTGAAATGAGTGAAATTGTACCTATTGAAGAAAGTCCAAACTCATAAACATACTTTTACTTGTTTATGAGTTTGGAGTTTTGAAGCTCCATTTATGCCATCACGATCCACGATGATTGTAATTCCCATGCCAAAAGCAGACACTCGACGAGTCAAATATAATGCTGAATACAAGAAATCGTGGAAGAATCTAGAGGACAACGAATATACTAGCATCGATCACTTCTTTAAAGAAAATCGCATTCATTCAGAATTATAAAATATCGATTTACTTCGAGCTAGCATCACTCGGGCAAAAGTCTTTCTGAAACGAGAACCTCATCAAAAATTTCATAACCTCTTCAATCCTTTTGTGTTTATCGTTTTATAGTCTAACATGGCCATTCAATTCACCACGGAAGAACATTCTTATGCTGCTTATTTCGTCGAATACGTAAATAAGACAATCGCGGGAGTAGCAATTTACAACGTAAAATTATTGAAATTATAAATGAGTATCCTGAGTTTGGAAACGAGTATCCATCATTGAAATTACAAGAAATTAAGCATTGATATGCTCAACTCTGTCGAAATTAGTAGTCAAGAAACTGCTTGGTATTTTCTTCGTTAACCGATCAAGTAGACAGTTATGAAACAATAAAGGAAATAAGTAATTATTGTTAATTTTTAATTATTATTTTCAGAGCCCCTAGTAGAACTCCACGTTGTCCGTCACCATCGCTGGGAGATGAATCAGGCTGTCTACGGTACTCTGGCTGCTCTCCATCAGGGATCGTCTGAGCTTCCTGACGGAGGACAAAAAAAAAAGGGGGGGGGGACATTAGTGAGGGAGATAGCTGAAAGATGGGGTAAAAAGGAAGGAGGAGGAAAAAGGCGTCAACTGCGAACACTGTATTTTCTTTGCTTTAAACGTTTGAATTAACTAAATGCTGTTTTTCCCTAGGCTAGTGGAGAAAAGAAAAGCAAAGAATAAAGATACCTTCTTTGCCTTCATCGATTTAGAAAAAACTCCAATCCAAGAAAGGAATTATGCAAAGCCCTTCGAAATATGTCAGTTGATCCAGAGCTTGTGGAACTGATTAGGGCAGCGTTTCCCAAACTTTTTTAGTCAAGGAACACTTTTCATTTCACAGTATATTAACGGAACACTTAAGAAACACAAGTTTAATGGAAGCGAAAGAACTGTTTGCTAATATTTTTTTACATACGACGCACTGGTCATCAGGAGCATTTTTTTTTACATTTGGGTACTTTTCTCGGCAAACATATTTCCAAAAATTTTTCTGATGTTGTGCCGGGGTATAAACAAGAACATTTTTATTTGAATTTCGGCTTTAATAAATATCTTTATTGCAGGCAGTGATTGCTTACATGATAACCTAATGCAATAATACCCACAACAGCAACAATGCTAGGGGTTTAACATTAAATAACTAATACAAGAAAAATTACATAAAACATATATTAGAACATAAAACGTATAATTACATATTTTACATATAAAATTAATACTAAAATGTGAAATGAAGACACATGAAAAGGGATGAAAAGACGATGGCAGTCACTCGGTTGAAGACGAAAGCTGGTCCCTGATGATGCGTCTTCTGTACGATTTGTCCTCTATGAATTTTTGTAGTCCACATCTAGCTCCTAAACGTTGTGGAGCATCTCCATGGGCAGGAATCGATTCCCTATTCTGAGCCTCCACGCCACAGACTGCAGAGAGGGGAGAGCTCTTAAGGGTTTCAGGGGAATCCTCCAATTGCAGATCTGCCAAAAATTTGGCGTATTGACTTCACCCACTATCATTTTAATTGACACAAGCAAGCGGAGGGCAAATATCCGTTTGGAGACTTTTCTATAATTTAGAAGTTGGGTGATATCTGAAGTATGTATGAGTGGTGGCAGTTTATGCTTGAAGAGGACCCACCGAAGAAGCCAGTACTCATCAGATGCAATGGTTTTTAGCGTGGGTTTTCGTTGCCGACGCCCAGATTTCTGACCCGTAGGTAATGGCTGGCTGCAGAAACCGGTATATGTATTGGAGCCTGTACTCAGGCTCTGTGACATGAAGGAGGTATTGTTTGGCAAGCCATCTTGCTCTGCAGACCTTGTTGTGAATGTCTGCAACATGGTGTTTGAAACTGAGTTTAGGGTCGAATATAACGCCGAGATCTTCGTGCTTGATGACTGGGGTGATGGGGGTTCCATGGATTTCCAGGTTTAGTTGCATTGGGTTTGATTTGAGGGAAAATACCATTTGTGCAGATTTTTTTGGATTTATCTTAAGAGAAAACTGTGCCAAGTATGTATTCAGATTCTTAAGGCTGTTGATAATGGTCTCAGAAACAGAATCAGGTCGGGCGGTCCCATTGATCCGATAGAGGAGCTTCAAGTCGTCTGCATAATTGATAAATTCTGTTTGTTGGCACAGGAACGGGTGGATGGCAGCTGTAAAGAGGAGCCTTGAGAGAACTCCACCCTGGGGTACACCTACACAAACTTTCCTTGTGAAAGATTTTTTATTCACAGTCAAGTGAAGGACCCTGGTCGTAAGTAGCAACTTCAAGAATTCCAGTATATTGCCTTTTATCTGGTATCCATCCTCACAAAGTTACAGGAGGGGCTGGATGTCTATGCTGTCGAATGCAGACTGGATATCCAGATAAACAATTGCGATCTCAGCCCTATCTTGTAGAGCCCCCAGAATGGTTTTGGTGGTTTGCAGTAGGTTGGTAATGGTGGACCTGCGTTTCAAGGCATAGTGAATGTATGGTGATTCACATAGCAGAACCTGGTTGGTTAGGATGGGAAGACCTTCTCCATGACTTTGAGGAGACATGAGGCTTTCATTATTGGCCTGAATTGTGAAATTGATGTTGCTCCTTGTGTTTTGGGGATTGGTCGGACAATATATTGATTCCAGGCTGTTGACAAACTTTGCATTGTGAGGATTCCACTGAAGATACCTAGGAATGCATCAATGATGAAAACACTAATGCTCTTAAGAATGAATTGTGGGACACCATCATATCCAGTGCAAGATGTTGATGGGTATCATTGATGGCCTGGATAAGCTCTCTTTTTGTGATGATGATGGAAGTGAGGACATCTCGCTGACAACTGTTGTGAATGCTCTTAAGGTCTGACGCTGACTTTGGCTTAAATCTTGTGATGTAGTCTAGCCATTCAATTGGATTAAGTTGTTGAGGAAATTCATCATGCCTTGTCTTAAACGGTGCCTTCCTGATCTTGATTGTTTTGTCGATGTAGGCTTTAATGGCTTCAGATTTGCTTCTATTGAACTGGGCACGGGCTCTTGAGTATGCAATTCTGTCTAGTGGGTCTGATTTTGCTTTCCATTTTGCATGTAGTCTTTGTTTATTCTGAAATTTAAGGCTGAAATCTTGGGTCCACCATGCTTTGCTTCAACAGGAGATTGAAACTATTTTTGACGCTGCAGTTCGAGCAATAGACTGCAGGCAGCAGGTAAGAGAGTGCAGCCCGAGCTGTCGATGACATTGGTTTAGGGCTTCCCAAGGAAAAATGGATGCTCCAAAGCAGCATTGCTCTGGATTGAGAGGAGAGAAGGGCTAATCACTGTCTTCTTAACTGGTGCCTGATGTTGCCAGGATGTCCTGGAAGTGATTGGAAGAATGAAGGCCACTGGTAAATGATCTGACATGAAGGCTGTTTCCGGTTGGCTGTCAACGGTGAGATGTCTGTTGCAAATATTAGGTCTAACAGGTTAGCACCTCTGATAGGGGAAAAATTTTGGAGGGTCATACCTACTGAAACCAGATTAGAAGATAACAATTTGCAAAGACTGTGTTGGCCTGAGCTAATATTAAAGTCTCCACACACTAGTAATGTTGCTTTAGGGTGGCACTGATTAATGATCCAGTTAGAGATCTCTTGTAAAGTGTTCTTTACTGTGGGAGGAGGATGTAGACTGTGCACACGTCAAGTCTGTGGCCTTGAATGCTGAGTGAGGCTCTTGTAGCTTCAAACAGTTCTGTTTTTAGAGGTGGCTGAGCTAGTCAGTGGGAATGTTTTTGTGTTGAAGAGAATGCCTACACCACCAATAGTCGTCCATTTCCTGGAGGCAAAAATGCCCGAGAAGCAAGTGGGTTGTGTTGAAAATAAAGATGCTCTTTCTGGACGACCAGTGCGTCATATGGCAAAAAAATTTTAGCCAACAGTTTATTATTATTATTAGCCACATGGAAGCCTGAGGTTTATGCTACACCAGCCTAAAAAAAATTGCCCCTTTTTCCCTGAGAGAGAGAGAAAAGGAAATCACCAGGAAAGCAAAAAAGAAAAGAATGATAATATCCAGCTCAGGACCCTGGGTCTACCAAACATTCACCAGATGTGAGCCCCTGGGGTTTTCTTTGGTTTCCACTAAAAAAAAATTGTTTGTTGTAAATGTTCCGTAAATAGACAAAAAGAAATGAAAGTGAGTTGAAAAAGGAAAAAAAAAAGCGAGATGAAAAGTTTTCCGTAACTAAAAAAGTATGGGAAACGCTGCCCTAATCAGATCCACAAGCTCTGGGTCAACTGACATATTTTGAAAAGCTTTGCATAATTCCTTTCTTGGAACGGAGTCTTTTCTAAATTAATGAAGGCAAAGAAGGTATCTTTATTCTTTGCTTTTCTTTTCTCCACTAGCCTAGGGAAAAACAGCATTTCGTTAATTCAAACATTTAAAGTGACGAAAATAGTGTTCGCAGTTGACACCTTTTTCCTCTTCCTCCTTCCTTTTTACCCCCATCTTTCAGCTATCTCCCTCATTAATGCTCTCTCTTTTTTTTTTTTTGTTCAGCTCAGGCGATCCCTGACGGAGAGCAACCAGAGTACCAGAGGTGGCGGACAACGTGCAGTTCCACTAGGAGCTCTGCAGCCAAGAAGCCAGATCAGAACCCGACACAAAACTACAGATACAACACACAAACACTTTTCTGGCTTTTACAGAAGTTCTGTATTCATCACAAGAATACTGATGACGCAGATGTTGGAGACCACAAGTGGCGCTGGCCCAAAAACTATGCCAGTGGTTTTCAACCTTTTTTTTTAATAAGACTAAGTTAATAAGTTTAATAAGACTAAGACTAAGTTTAATAAGACTAAGACTGGCACCCCTAACTCATTTTATTTTGCAGCACCCCTACTCAATTTGCAGCTTGTTCGATCCGATTCTCTCTCTCTCTCTCTCTCTCTCTCTCTCTCTCTCTCTGTATATATATATATGATAGTTATTTTATTTTATTTATTTTTATGTAAACTACAAACAGGAGAGGTATTAGAATCTATAGTACTCAGTATCGTGCTTGGGTTGGAGGTTGAGAAGATGAAAGAAGATATTTGTTGACATTGGAATTGAACTTCTGTAGACTGTAATTTTCAGGAAATACGTATGAAGGAAGGTTGTTCCAGAAAACGGCAGTTGAATGAATAAATGAGGAAGATGAAAAGTTGGTTCTGTCAAAATTACACAGTTATTACGTATATATAATTATAAAAATTATATTTCATAATAAAAATTATATATATATAAACAGTATATAATAATTTTATTCTTTATATAGAGGGTACTAAATAAACATCAATTATAGATCACCACAAAATTAAAAAAATATTGTACACCTTTTATAATGAAATAAACATATAAATTTAAAAAATAATAAGTTTAAGTAACTTAAACCCAAATTACATGGCACCCCTAGAATGTTGTTACGGCACCCCCGATTGAACACCACTGCACTATGCCAACGTACACACAAACTGACTATGCTGAATTGCCTCAGCATATCCCTTTGAACTTAAATTTAATGGGCCTGTATGGCCATTAAATTTCAATACAAAGTACAAATTTAAATATAAAGTTATTATAAGTGTTTTTTTTTTTTTTTCCTTCAGAAGGACCTTATGACAGAAAGGTAAGTGTCGCCCACAGAAGGACAACTACCTTACAATTGAAAGGAAAATAGTAGTAGTGGCATGTGATGCAAGAAAGTAAATGTATGAGCTTATGCAGCATCAGCGAAAAAAAAAAAAAAAAAAAATCACACCATTCCCTCCAAATGCCTGTCCAGTTCCTCCTTAAATTTATTCAACTTATCAACTTTCACAACGACAGATGGAAGTTTGTTCCAGCAATTAACCACCCGCTGGCTAAAGGCAAATTTCCACACATCTATTCCACATCTGTCTTTTCTTAATTTGAATTTATGCCCCCTTAGGTTCGTAATCTGAACAAGTGGAAGGATCCCATCAGAATTCAGCGTGCTCAACCCATTCAAGGCCTTATATACCTCAATCAGATCACCGCGCAGGTGCCTAGTCTCCAGCCACTGCAATTTGCAGAACTTAAGCCTCTCTTGGTAAGAGGATCCCTTCATTCCCCTCACCAATCTTGTTGCCCTTCTCTATACCCACTCAAGTAAATCTACATCCTTCCTAAAATGAGGCCTCCAGACCTGTACGCAGTACTCAAGGCGTGGCCTGACCATTGCCTTATACAGAGGAACAATCACCTCTTTTTCCCTGCTAGCAAAATTCCTATATATCATTGACAAAACCCCATCACCTGCCCTGGCAGCCTGTCTGCATTGCTCAGAAAACTTCATATCTGCCTGCACAATTACTCCCAGGTCTTTTTCATTTTCTACCACCTTAAGTGTAGAACCACACAGTTGGTACGTTTCTCTGGGGTTACTTCTACTCATATGCAGTACTTTGCATTTGTCAAGGTTAAACTTCAGTTGCCACTTCTTAGCCCATCTGCCCAAATTATCTAGATCCTGCTGCAGTAGCACACTGCCATTACTGCCATTAACAACCCTGCCAACCTTTGTATCATCTGCAAACTTCGACATTAAGCCTGATATACCTTCATCAATATCATTGATAAATATACAAAACAACAGTGGACCTAACACCGAACCCTGTGGGACTCCACTAATAACATTAGTCCACGAAGAGCAGCACCCATTGATTACCACTCTCTGTCTTCTCCCACTTAACCATCCTTTTATCCATTGTAGCAACTTAGCCTTAATACCATTCTGCTCCAATTTGTACAATAGTCTTCCATGCGCAACAGTGTCAAAAGCTTTCCTGAAATCCAAATATATGATATCAAAATTATTTTTTGCATCCAGTTCCTTTGTAACCACATCATAATATCCTATCAAATTTGTCAGACAAGACTTTCCCTTAACAAACCCATGCTGTGTCTGAATTATTGCTGCAGTCTTGTCTAGATGATCCTGCAATGCATCTTTAACCAGCGACTCCATTATTTTACCCGGAACAGAAGTTAAACTAACTGGTCTGTAATTACTCGTGTCACCCTTCGATCCCCCTTAGTGAATTGGGGATACATTGGCACATCTCCAGTCCGTGGGAACCTCCCCTGAGTCCAAGGATGCTCTCATAATTATGGCTAAGGGTTTGCTTAGCTGCTTTGCCGCCTCCTTTAATATAACTGGAGAGATCCCATCCACCCCAGGTGCTTTTCTTACGTTTAACTTCAACAATTTCTCTTCCACTTTGCTCTCAGTTATTACAAGATCATTAAGCACCCTGCTACAATTTGATAACCTTCTGCCGTTTTCAAACTTTAATAACTCCTCGTGTGTGAATGTAGAAGCAAAATACTCATTCAGTTTGTTTGCTATCTGAGCAGGATCATCAACAGTCGAACCATCAATGTCAAGTGGACCAATCAGATTCATCCCCTTCCTTTTAGAGTTTATATAAGTAAAGAAATCCTTGCTGTTTTTCTTAGCATCTTTTGCCAAGGATTTCTCGTAATCTGCCTTCGCCTGCCGAACCTCCTTTGTGACCTGATTACAGATTAACTTATATCTGCCATAGGCTTCTGAGTCGCTTGATAATTTATATGCATCCCATGCATTTTTATTCTCTATTACGAGTCTCATTAGTTCATTTGACAACCATTTAGGCCTAAACCTTGAACAATATTTCTTAATAGTTATGAAACTTTTAGTAGCTTCCACAATTAATTCCTTGAATGCTTCCCACTTAGAATTTACTGTTGGTAACATTGTCAGTTGATCCCACTGTACAGAATTTAAAAACTGTCGGAGACCACTGTACTCGCCTTTATGGAAGCAAAAACCCTTTCCTTTACCCCTGATGGTAATTAAATCTTTAAGTAAATCCTACGTCAGTACACTGTGATCACTGCCACCTAGTGGTTCTTTTATCTGCAAATTCCTAATAGATGAATGATCACTGCTGATAACCAGATCAAGAGTATTACTTTCTCTGGTTGCCTCTCGAACATGCTGCTGCAGAAAACAATCATCCAATAAATCCACAAAAGTCTGACTAGTGTGTGAGTGACCAACCCACAAGTTCCAGTCAATATCTGGGAAGTTAAAATCCCCCATTATAAGACATTCCGATTTACTAGCCCACTATTTCTCTGTACAATTGTTCATTGTACTCATTCGAGTCATTAGGCCTATAACACACTCCTACTCTAATTTTTGCTTTCGCAGTGCTTATGTCACACCAAACTGACTCAACAGTGCACTGTTCATCTATATCAACTGGATGCACTTCTTTTGATTTTATGTTTTTCTTTATTAACAGCATAACACCTGCTCCCTTCTGTACACATTGTACTCCACAAATTCCAGTTCGGCATTCCTTATATCTGTGTGACACCACGTCTCTGATATCCCAACAATATCCGCCTTTGATGTCTTGACCAACATTTCAAATTCCTCAAATTTATTTACTATACTTCTAGCATTGGTATACATGCACCTATTCCTATTCCCATTCCCAGCCACTCTACCACATCCCATATACCCACCTGTTTCACGATGACTGACATCCGTCCCTGAAACCCCCAACACCCCTCACTCCAGGTCGCTACTTATTCTAATAGAAGTTGTGCAAGAATCACCTTCAACTCTGCCTACGGCTACTGTTAGACTATTAGTCCTTGTATCCCCCCAAGCTATCAGTTTTCCGACCCACCTAACACTGCCTCGATAGCATCAGCAAATATTCTTGCAACCTTTCTATTTAAGTCTATCCCATCCCTGTAGAAGCAATCTCTCCTGTTAACAAGTACAGTCCAGGCTGAAAAAAATTCTACCCCTTGAGCCTTGCACAATCTTTCCAGGGCCGAATTGATCGACAAGGCTCTCATCATATACTCCCTCCTATCGTGTCTGGGCAGAATTGCAGACACTTTCAAATTCAACCCTAATTCACGGCTTTTTTTCATCAGTGACCTGTACTTGTTAAGTAATTCTGCCGGTTTCCTACTCTTAATATCATTAGTGCCAACATGGACAACTATATCACCTTTTGTGCCCTTAAAAGATGATATCTGCTCTACAACGTCATCAACCTTTGCCCCTGGCAGACATACCCTGGTCCTGTTCCATCTATCCTTTCTACAAAGGATGTTTGTCCTTTGTAGAAATGTGTCCTATTAATTGATAACACTGCAATGTGCACAAATTATTACAAATAATCACAAAATATACTCATATTATTATTTTCAGGCAAAACAAAACATATTACCTGAAAATAAAATTAAAAATAATTACTTATTTCCTTTATTGTTTTATAACCGCCTACTTTCATTTTTAAAATCAATTTTTTATGTAGTCAGAAAATTGATTTTTTATTCGTTCTGAAAACGAAAAAAAAAGTATATAGGTTTGTCCATTGTTTTTATCACTCTACTTTTATTTTTCCAATGAAATTCTTTTATGTAGTCAGCAAATTGTTTTTTATTCTTTCTGAAAACAAACAAAAAAATTACTGCGCGTACGTAGTACATTGCTAGTGTACAGTGAGTGCCGCGCATGCTCCATGACAATTCACAGAACATATACACTTAGACCAGCAGATATAGTTAGTGTCGCGCATGCTTAGTGAAGTCGGAACTTCTCCGTCAGAATACGATTAACGACATTTCCGAGCTGCAGTGACTGGCGGACTGACCATGACTCACGACACTAAAGTGCAGGATTACCAATTAATTAATATTACTAATTAATAGATAGATTACATAAATATTAGATTTACATATTTTTATTATATCATGACTTGCCACTTGGTAAAATTTTATAAGATGATGTATAGCTCTGTATTGTAAATATAAGAACAAAACTCTCAATTCTATACATACCTGAAAACCACAATACAAGTGCTCTATCGAGTTGCTGTTGGGACTCTGGATCAACCAATTTTCTCAATACTGCTTTCCTTGGTTCTACAGGGGTTTTCAGTTTTGCTAATTTGCTCAGAACTTGACCTGCCTGAGGCCCAGATATTCGAATTACGGCAACCCCACTTCTACCTGGGGCTGAAGATAAGGCAAAGATAGTGCTTCCTACCACTGACTTTTTTCTATGGAGCATATGCTGCCAAACGCGCACTTCCGTCAGGAATTTTGAGGTACATTTTTTAACTAACTTTAGACTTCTGAACATTTCAAATTTTATTCGGATACAAAATATTAAATTTATTACTACGTTGAATTATGTTTATTTACTCTGTTCTTATTCGATTACTACTCGAGCTGAAAAGAGTGATCAAGATGATTCGCGGCTATTTTATAATGCTCTCGTTTTTTGTTTTTTTTTTTCCTGCAACCTCATCACAGCGTTCAAAACTTAGATTTGCAATACCTGTTCATAAACGGATGGTTTAATCTGATGAACAGAATTCGTTCCAGCTGACAAAAACATGAAGATGGTAAAAATGCTTCTTTCAGCTCTTCTTAATTAAAGATTTTATCAGGACTATGCTCAATAAAAAATAACTATTGCCAGGAGACTTTCGCATTTTGTTTGGAAATTATAAATTCTACACAATCTTATTTTATCAATCATGGCACAAAGCAGTAACATGTCTTATTTCCCTGTGTACACTTCAATTTCAGACCACGTTTGAACTAGTACACCACCTATCGTCGAAGGTTGTAACAAGAGTCGGAAAAAAAATTTCACATATTGCATGCATAACTGCTTAAAACTGTTTCCAAACTACTGATTTGGTCAGGGAAGGACGTTACGTGATTTCTATACATTTAAATTATAATATATCTAAATTACCACTCTTATAGCACGTGGAGTTTTAATATATTTTATTTAAGTGTTACCTAAACTAATATACAATGAGTAACGTTTCGGGTATTATTATTATTATTAGGTATATTTAGGCGCGGGGGTGCATAAGTGCACGTGCCTTGAGTGGCCGGGGGTTCAAGCCCGTGACTGCTAAATACGGTGCTGTTTATTGTATTCTGTCTATCTTGTGAACTCCTCTGACCGCTTGGTCGTCTCGGAGTATAAACAGAAAATTTATTTATTTATTAATATGGTGCAAGGAAGCCTGAGATTTATGCTGCACCAGCCAAAAAAAAAAAAAAAAAAATTCCCACGAGTTACCCTGCAGAGAGAGAGAGAGAGAGAGAGAGAGAGAGAGAGAGAGGAGAGAAGGGAATCACCAAGAAAGAGAAGAATGGTGATGTCCAGCTCAGAACCCTGGGTATGCCAAGCCCATACTCATCAGATGTCAGCCCTGGGACTTGCCGATACCATTCACCAGACCTTGCTGCTGACCGATACCTCCTATCGAACGTTCATTTAGGGCTGAGCTTTCATTCTTGCTCGATACTCTAGAAAAATTCTCTGCAATTTACTTCAGCATCGTTGAACGCTCACGTTTCATTTTCGAAATTATTTGTTTTATTGTATATTTCTAATGCAGTTCGACGAAATTCCAACGAATGGCGTTTAAATTTCGCAAATGGGTTAACTAGAACTCGAGATAACGTACCGGTGACGAAAATATGTATCACACGCTCTAATAACACTACCGCCGCGTCCAGAGCTCGACACATACTAGTGGTGGCGTGAGAAGTTCCTCAGGTGGAGGTGCGGACGACGTAATCACTTCCGTAGTGCATGTTTTCGAGACCAATCATATATACTCGGATGAAATTTTTGTAAGTAACCACAAGGACGTTTCATATCGAAAGTGACACGAAGACAGTGCACTTTATAAAATACACTGGTGTGCAAAACTTAAGGACCAACTAAGTGGCGGACTGGATCTAAAAATATTGGTTGACAGGAGACAATGGGGCCCACTCTTTAATGATTTTATTAAATTTTTTTATTAAGATAGTAATACGACGTAAATTTTAGTTGCATACAATAATAATAATATTCGAACTTCTATTATATTTTCAAGCTAATAAAAGGTCATTAATATTTTTAACATATTGTCTAATGTTATTGCAAGGGGGCCCACTTTCCATCCGGCAGCCGACACCCTGGCCAGTCCGCCACTGGACCAATTCTAAAGGTTACAACCACAAAAACAAACGAAACAGTCTGTGGCGATTTGCATAACTGTGGCCGTTCAGTAGAAAGCTGGTGCACATGCAAAAATTTGAATCGTGATGAGAGGACTCACATAAACAGATAAAAGCAGCAGTTAAGTGCAAATTACCGAATGGTGAGCACGATTATTACAGACGTTCGATTGGTTTCATACAATGCTACAGACAATGAAATGGCCAGTAGACAACATCTGGATGACTTTACCCGGGGTCGAATAATTGGGAAGCTCAAAGAAGGTCCAAGCGTGAGGAGTGTGGTTGCAGATTTGGGTATCGCCCATAGCATTGTCTCACGTGCGTGGTCGGCCTTCAGAACGACAGGTACAGCTGTTCGAAGGACCAGTGGTGGTCGTCGACGAAAAACAACGCCCAATGATGACCGCTATGTACTCCTACAGCTGGATTCCTTGCAAACCAGCTGCGCAGCACGCAAGATATCGCGGTTTACTGTGGCCAGGCGACTCTACAAAGGTTGACTGTTTGCCCGACAGCCAGTACGCTGTGTCCCTTTAACACCTGCCCATCGGAGACACCGTTTACAGTGGTGCATCAAACACATGGACTGGACAGCAGCGCAATGGGATAAGGTACTCTTTGTTGATGAGAGTAGATTTAGTCTCAGCAGCGATTCTGGATGTCAGTTAATCTGGCGAGAGGTTGACACACGGTATCACCCCGCAAACATCACTGAAAGGGATCGATATGGCGGTCGAGGTGTTCTCGTCTGGGGAGGCGTAATCGTGGATGGACGGACACAACTCCAGATACTGAAAGGCGGTACTGTAACCGGTGCACGCTACTGTACTGAAGTAATCCTTCCCCATGTGCGTCTGTTCCGAGGTGCCATTTGCCTCGAGTTCGTGTTTATGGATGATAACGCCATACTCCATCGCACTGCAGCTGTTGATATGCTTTTGGAAAGTGAGGACATTGTTCGTATGGATCCTACCCTTTTGAACACATATGCGACACTCTGAGGAGATGCCTACCGCGTCCACACTCACCAGAAAATGTTCACCAGCTCAAGATGGCTCTGACAGAGGAATGGACGATGTTACCGCAAGAACTTATTAACAACGTTGTTCTAAGAATGGACAGGCGGTGCAAAGCCTGCATCGACATTAGGGGTGACCATATCTTCTACTGAGGACTACCTCTTCCCTTTCCATCTTTGGCAGTGATGCATCTGTATCATGGCAGCCAGTGATATGTTGCCATTTTTGAATAAAGTCCCTCTGTACCGTGTTGTTTCCATCATTTCTGTACCTCACGAGCTTCCTTTGGTATGCTTTTCCCATATCCAGGCCATTCTTATGAGAAGCTACAGTGAAAACCTGACTAGTCCTTAAGTTTTGCACACCAGTGAAAAACTGTCCTTATTTCCTATAGTGACGTTGATATGGGCATATGACTATACTGACGAACATAGGTTTCGAGTTCATCCCAATGACAAATCCGTGGAGTTCTTCACAAAGTAGAGGTATAAAGTCCTCTTCGTACACCTCGACACTATTTCATACATTTTTCATGATGGATAGACGATTGTATTGTTGTCTTGAAATTTTCCACCATATGCAGCACTGCTGAATAAATCTGGTCTGCAACTGTTCATAAATGTTTAGACATCAACAATGCCCCCACACCAGTGTGATAAGGGGATCAAGGATATGCCATGAGAATATGCTTCACACCATTGTACTTATCCAGTACAGAACTGTCGGTACGCAACAGCATATTCCAATTCCTTTTGTAGTTTCCTCCACATGGGCACTAATCAATGGAACTGAAATACAGGAGTCATTGCCCAGCTTTAAGCATTAGCATTAGTAGTGGCATATGATGCAGGAAAGCAAGCTTATACATCAACAACAACAAAAAATGTTTAATTTCATCTATCCATTCCCTTAGGTTTTCTAGTTCTTCTTTGACTTTAAGTTAAGCATTTTCTAAAAAAAAAAAAAAAAAAAAAATGGAAGTTTCACTCACTCACTGGATAAAGACAAACTTCCGCCAGATCTCTTCGACAACAGTCCTTAATCAAGTTGAAATTATGCCTCTCGTGCGTGTCTGAGCAAGAGGAAGACTCAGCTTGCTCAGTCTATTCAAAGCCTTAAACAGCTCAGTGAGATCAAAACGCAGGTACCTAATCTCCAGACTCTACAATTTACAGAACTTAAGCCTTTCTTGGTAAGATCATTCCCTTTCTTCTCCACACCAATCTCGTTGCCCTTCTCAGTAGTCACTCCAGCAGCTCTACATTCTTCCTAAAATGCCTACAGATCTGTAAGCAGTACTCAATATGTGGCCTGACCATTGCTTAACACAATAGGATAATCACATTCGTATCTCTGCTACCAAAATACTTGTACATCAATGACAAAACCCCCATGGAGTCGCTGGTTAAAGATGCATTGCAGGATCATCTAGACAAGATTGCAGCAATAATTCAGACACAGCATGGGTTTGTTAAGGGAGTGTCTTGTCTGACAAATTTGATAGGATATTATGATGTGGTTACAAAGGAACTGGATGCGAAAAATAATTTTGATATCATATATTTGGATTTCAGGAAAGCTTTTGACACTGTTGCGCATGGAAGACTGTTGTACAAATTGGAGCAGAATGGTATTAAGGGTAAGTTGCTACAATGGATAAAAGGTTGGTTAAGTGCTAGAAGACAGAGGGTGGTAATCAATGGGTGCTGCTCTTCTTGGAATAATGTTATTAGTGGAGTCCCACATGGTTCGGTGTTAGGTCCACTGTTGTTTTGTATATTTATCAATGATATTGATGAAGGTATATCAGGCTTAATGTCGAAGTTTGCAGATGATACAAAGGTTAGCAGGGTTGTTAATGACAGTAATGGCAGTGTGCTACTGCAACAGGATCTAGATAATTTGGGCATATGGGCTAAGAAGTGGCAACTGAAGTTTAACCTTGACAAATGCAAAGTACTACATATGGGTAGAAGTAACCCCAGAGAAACGTACCAACTGTGTGGTACTACACTTAAGGTAGTAGAAAATGAAAAAGACCTGGGAGTAATTGTGCAGCCAGATATCAAGTTTTCTGAGCAATGCAGACAGGCTGACAGGGCAGGTGATGGGGTTTTGTCAATGATATATAGGAATTTTGCTAGCAGGGAAAAGGAGGTGATTATCCCTCTGTATAAGGCAATGGTCAGGCCACGCCTTGAGTACTGCGTACAGGTCTGGAGGCCTCATTTTAGGAGGGATGTAGATTTACTTGAGATTGGACAAGGAGAAGGAGAATCCAGAGAAGGGCAACAAGGTTGGTGAGGGGAATGAAGGGATCCTCTTACCAAGAGAGGTTTAAGTTTTGAAAATTGCAATGGCTGGAGACTAGGCACCAGCCACTAGGCTGTAGACTGTGCAGTGATCTGATTGAGGTATATAAGGCCTTGAATGGGTTGAGCACGCTGAATTCTGATGGGATCCTTCCACTTGTTCAGATTACGAACCTAAGGGGGCATAAATTCAAATTAAGAAAAGACAGATGTAGAATAGATGTGTGGAAATTTGCCTTTAGCCAGCGGGTGGTTAATTGCTGGAACAAACTTCCATCTGTCGTTGTGGAAGTTGATAGGTTGAATAAATTTAAGGAGGAACTGGACAGGCATTTGGAGGGAATGGTGTGCTTTTTTTTTTTTTTTTTTTTTTTTTTTTGGCTGATGCTTTATAAGCTCATGCATTTGCTTTCTTGCATCACATGCCACTACTACTACTACACCGAGTGGACACAAATCACGTGTTACCTACCTAGTAATGGGTAGGCCCACCATTCGCCCGGATAAGGGTAGTCACACGGCAAGGCATTGAGTCTAGTTCACAAAAGCGTTACACATGTATTTCCATCCATTGCTGCACCACTGTCCATAATTCTGTTGCAGCTCCACCCAGATGATTCCTCCTGGGCGGAGGATCCAAAGCTCGAATGAACCTTTTTACAGCATCCCAAAGATACTACATAGGGTTCATGTCCGTGAACAGGGAGGCCATTCCATAGTGGTAAAATCTACAGAATGCTCTTTGAACCATGTTCTCGTCACCACAGCTCTCTAGGGAAGCACATTGTCCTGCTGGATGAGTTCATTGCCCTGTGGGTGCACGATGGAAATGAAGGGATGCAGATGCATCCCTTAATCTCTGCAAGGATGGATGCATAACCTGGACCATTCACAGTTGCATATAGATGTATCAGAGCTCCCAACATGTGCCAGTTGAACACGCCCCAGACCATTGACTGTCCACCTGCCTGAACAGTTTCTTGTTAACATGACAGGTGAATAGCTTTGTGTGGTCTCCCCCCCCCCAGATACACAACATCCCATCTGCTCGAAAGAAATGGAAACGGGACTCATTGGACAAGGAGACAAATCTCCAATCATCCAATGCCCTTTTGCTCATTTGAGGTGTAGTCCCGTATCGTGTTAGCAATGGGACTCTGGTAGGTCGGCATCTCTCATTACTATTGGGGCTAATGATCACCTGATGGTCTTGGTGGCGATGATTTTGGCACCTCCCTTGTTGGCAGAAACAATGCAAAAGATGTCAACTGTCATGTTCATCCACCACCTTTCTCCACCCACAGCTTTCTCCACAATGAGATGTTCTACCAGAAATGGTGTATGCCCAATTCACTCTTGATACAGTCAAATGTGGATAATTCAATTTCTGTACTACTTCTGCAATAGTGACCCATGCGTCGGGGGCACCCACTATCATCCATCTTTCAAAGTCAGTTAACTCAGATATTTATCCATACTGAGATTGAATTATGGTCTACATGAATGCAGTGTACCTATACACCTGAGCAGTAGGTTCGCCACTAGCGAGAGGGGTGACAGTATCTCGTTGCCCAGGAACCAGGTATCCTATGAATTTTGTTCTTTCAGTGTACATTACTCTGGGGTTACTGCTACCCATATGCAGTACTTTGCATTTGTCAATGTTAAACTTCAGTTGTCATTTCTCATCTAACTTTCCTAGATCCTGTTGCAGTAGCATACCATCATCATTGACATTTGTATCATCTGCAACTTTTAAGCCTGATACGCCTTCATCAGTATCATTGATAAATATAGAAAGCAACACTGGACCCAATTTATACACAGAGCAATATTACTTGATGTTATTAGAGGATTCCCCCCAAACACTGGGGAATTCTCTAATAACATTAGTCTATGAAGAGCAATGGCCATTGATTACTGCTCTATCTTCTACCACTCAACCATCCATTTACCTATAGCAGGAAATTGAACTTAATGCCATACTGCTCCAATTTGTATGGCAATATTTTATGTGCAACAGTATCAAACTTTCTGAAATTCAAGTACGAGTATATAATATCATAATTTTTAATTTTCATCCAGTTCTTTTGTGAACACATTGTAGTATCCAATCAAATTGCTCAGACAAGAATTTGACATAACAAACCTATGCTGTGTCTGAATTATAACTGCAGTCTTGCCTAGATGATTCTGCATTGCTTCTTTAACCAGTGACTCCATTATTTTCCCTGGAACAGAAGTTAAACTAACAGGTCTATAATTACTCATGTCACCCTTTGTGAATTGGGATATTCGTACATCTCCAGTCCACGTGGCCTCCCCGGAATCCAAGGATGCTCTCGCATAATTATGGCTAAGCGGTTGCTTATACTTCCTTCGCTACCTCCCTTAATACAACTGGATAGATTGCATCTTCTCCAGGTGCCTTCCTTGTTTATCTTCAACAATTTCTCGTCCACTTTCATCTGTTACTACAAAACCATTTAGCTCCCTGTTAGAATTTGATAACCTTCTTGCCTTCACTTTCCTAAGTATTCCTTATTTGTGAATGTACAGGCAAAATACTCATTGTTTGCCAGCAACATGAGTGGGATCAACAGCTCAACAAAATATGAAGTGGACCAATTTGATTCTTGCCCTTCTTTGAATCGTTTACATAAATAAAGAAGTCTGTTTGTCTTTATATCCTTTACCAAAGATTTCTTGTAATTTTCCGTCGCTTGCCTGACCTCCTTTGTTGCTTGATTACAGACCAGTTTATATTTACCATGGGCTTCTGTGTTGCCTGATAATTTATATGCATCCCATGCATTTTTCTTCTCAGCCACAAGTCTCATCAGTTCATCTGACATATATTAAGACCTAAACCTTGAATAGTATTCCTTAGTTGGTTTGAAAATCTTAGGAGCTTCTATGATTAATGCTTCTCAATTAGAATTGGCTGATGGTAACATCATTAGTTGGTCCCACTGTACATAATTTAAAAACTATCTCAGACCATCATAGTCACCCTTACGAAAGCAAAAACCCTTCTCTTCACTGTTGATGCTGGTTACATCTTTAAGCAAATTCCACATCAACTCACTGATCACTGCCACTTACGTTTTTTTTTCATCTGCAGATTTTTATTGCATGAATAATCACTGCTGGTAATCAGATAAAGAGTATTACTCCCTCTAATTGCCCCTCGAACATGCTGCTGTAGAAAACACTCATCCAATAAATCCTCAAAAGTCGTGCTAGTGTGGGAGTGCTAACCCATGAGTTCCAGTCAATATCTGGATCTCCCATTATAAGACATTCTGGTTTACTGGCTCACTGTATAGTTAAAGAGGCCTGTGCACTCTGGACCATTATGGTGAGTTATTACGTAGCACAGAGCGAAATGGAAGACAGAATAAATAAATGACAAGTTTAATATTAAATTGTAAAACAATTTAATGTGTTTTCAATTTAATATTAAACTCGTCATTTATTTATTGTCTTCTGTTTTGCTCTGTGCTACGTAATAACTCATCATGGCTCACTATTTCTCTGTACAGTAGATCATTGTGCTCATCACAGTCATTAGGCCCATAACACACTCCTAATCATTTCTGCTTTATCAGTGCTTATGTCACACCAAAACGACTCATTACAATGGCTATGCAAATCAACTGGATGTACTGCCTTCAACTTTGTGCTTCTTAACTAAAATTGGCTATGGGGCCCAACCAGGGGCTCACATCTGGTGAGTATGGGCTTGGCACACCCAGGGTCCTGAGTTGGATATCATCATTCTTCTCTTAGCATTAGCATTAGTAGAGGCATTTGATGCAAGAAAGCAAGCTTATGCAGCATCAGCCAAAAAATAAAAAAAAAAAAGAAACCACTTCCACTTCACCCCTCTATTCGTTCAAAATACCTGTCCAGCTGAGCCTTAAACTTATTTAGGCTATCAACTTCCACGACAAGGGATGAAAGTCTGTTCCACCAACCAACCACCCGCTGGCTAAAGGCAAATTTCCGCACGTCTATCCTACATCTATCTTTCCTCAATTTGAATTTATGCCCTCTCAGGTGATTATTCTGAGCAAGAGGAAGAATCCCATCAGCATTGAGCATGCTCAAACCATTCAAAGCTTTATACACCTCTATCAGATCACCTTGCTGGTGCCTAGTCTCCAGACACTGTAATTTGCAAAACTTAAGCCTTTCTTCGTAAGAGCACCCCTTTGTTCCATTCGCTAATCTTGTTGCCCTTCTCTGTACTTGTTCCAGCAGCTCTACATCCGTCTTGAAATGAGGCCTCCAGACCTGTACACAGTACTCTAGGTGTGGCCTGACCATTGCCTTATACAAGGGAATAATCACCTCCTTATCCCTGCTAGAAAGATTCCTATATATCATTGGCAATACACCATGAGCTACTCTTGCAGCCCATCTGCACTGCTCAGAGAACTTCATATCTGCCTGCACAACCACCCCCCAGGTCCCTTTCATTCTCAACCACTCAGTGTAGTACCACAGAGTTGATACGTTGCTCTGGGGTTGCTGTTTCCCATGTGTAGTACTTTACATTTGTCAATGTTAAACTTCATTTGCCACCTCTCAGCCCATCTGCTCAACCTTTCCAGATCCTGTTGCAGCAGCATAGTGTCAGTAGTGTCCTTGACAATCATGCCTACCTTTGTATCGTCTGAAAACTTCGACATTAAGCTTGATATACCATCATCAATATCATTTATGAATACAGAAAACAATAATGGACCCAACACTGAGCCCTGAGGGACCCCACTAATAACATTAGTCCACGACGAGCAGTGTCCATTGATTACCACTCTCTGTCTTCTCCCCCTCAGCCACCCCGTTATCCACAGCAGCAATTTGCCTCCAATGACACACTGCTCCAATTTGTGCAGCAGTCTTCCATGTGCAACAGTATCAAAAGCCTTTCTAAGATCCAAGTATATAATACCAAGTTATTTCCTGCATCCAGTTCCTTTGTGACTGCATCATAGTATCCAATCAAATTGGTCAGGCAAGACTTCCCGTTAACAAAACCACGCTGTGTCCGAGCTATAACTGAAGTCTTGTCTAAATGATCCTGCAGTGCTTCTTTAACTAGTGCCTCCATTAATTTTCCTGGAACAGAAGTTAAACTCACAGGTCTATAATTACTTGTGTCAGCCTTTGATCCTCCTTTGTGAATTGGGGTCACATTTGCACATCTCCAGTCTGTGGGTACCTTCCCTGAGTCCAAGGAAGCTCTCATAATTATGGCTAAGGGTTTGCTTACTTCCTCTGCTGCCTCCTTTAATATAACTGGATAGATCTCATCCACCCCAGGTGCCTTTCTTGTGTTTATCTTCAACAATTTCTCCTCCACTTTACTCTCAGTTATTACAAGATTCTCTAGCTTACTGCCAGAGTTGAATACACCTCTGGCTTTCCCCTCGCTAAATAACTCCTCATGTGTGAATGTCGAGGCAAAATATTCATTTAGTTTGTTAGCTACCTGAGCAGGATCATCAACAGTTGACCCATCGATATCAAGTGGTCCCATCTGATTCATCCCCTTCCTTCTAGAGTTTACATAAGTAAAGAACTCTTTGCTGTTTTTCTTTGCATCCCTTGCCAAAGATTTCTCGTAATCTGCCTTCGCCTGCCTAACCTCCTTTGTAACTTGGTTACAGATCAACTTGTATCTATCATAGGCTTCTGTGTCATGTGTTAATTTGTATGTATCCCATGCATGTTTCTTCTCTGCAATATGCCTCATCAGTTCATCTGACATCCATTTAGGCCTAAACCTTGAACAATATTTCTTAGTTGGTATGTAAAGCCTAGTAGCATACAAGATAAGTTCTTTGAATGCTTCCCATTTTGCATTTGCTGTTGGTAACATCATCAGTTGCTCCCACTGTATAGAATTTAAATACTGTCTCAGTCCATCGTAGTCGCCTTTACGAAAGCAATAACCCTTCCCTTTACCCCTAATGGTAGTTACCTCTTTGAGTAAATCCCACTTCAGCACACTGTGATCACTGCCACCTAGTGGTTCATTTATCTGCAGATTCTTAATGCATGAAGAATCACTGCTGATAATCAAATCAAGAGTATTCCTCCCTCTAGTTGCCTCCCAAACATGTTGATGTAGAAAATAATCATCCAATAAATCCACAAAAGCCTTGCTAGTGTGTGAGTGACCAGCCCCCAAATTCCAGTAAATATCTGGGAAATTAAAATCTCCCATTGTAAGACTCTCTGATTTACTGGCCCACTCTATTTCCCTGTTCAGTTTCTTATTATACTCATCAGAGTCATTAGGCCTATAGCACACTCCTACTCTCAATTTTGATCTCCCAATGCTTATGTCACACCAAACTGACTCGACACTGCACTGTCCAGCGATGTCCACTGGCTTCACTTCCTTGGATTTTATGTATTTCTTAACTAATAGCATAACCCCTCCTCCCTTCCTATCCAGTCTATCCTTTCTGTAGACGTTGTACTGGCCAAATTCCAATTCTGCATTCCTTATATCTGTGTGACACCACGTATCTGATATCCCAACAATATCTGCCTTTGATGTTTTGAGCAATACCTCAAATTCATCAAATTTATTTACTAAACTCCTAGCATTAGTGTACATGCAAGTATACATGCACCTATTTCTATTCTTAGCTACCCTAACACAACCGATGTGTTTACTTTTACCGCAATGACTCCCAGCAGTCTCTGAAATATCCTGCATCTTGTTTTTCAGGCTTCTGCTCATTCCAATAGAAGCAATTTTTTTCTTTGCAATCTTTCTTTGCAATTCCCTTCTACTTCTCTCTCTCTCTCTCTCAGGGTAACTCGGAAATTTATTTTAGCTCGTGTAGCATAAGCCTCAGGCTTCCTTGCACTATATGCCTAGTAATAATAAGAATAAGAAAGAATAATTCGTTTTATATAATGAAATTCTACTATCATGTGACAATGAAGCACTTCGACTGGGACAAACAAGTTGTTGTATTAGGGTTTTTACGAGTATCAGCAAGGACATATTGCTCTGTGTATACTCTCCATAAATTGGGTGTGTTCTGTGATGCCGATTTTGTTTGCTGGTCGAAAAACCATGATACCTTCAACCAAGACCGACAAACTCAGCCAAGTTGTGTAAAAAGCCCATAAAAATTCCTCATCATTGACAGGACTCAAACTCAGGTCTTTTCCACCCAGTGTGCAGAGGATTACGATTCCACCAACCGTGCTACCCACAAGGGCTATTTTCATGTACCGAGGCTTGTAAAACTACCAATGTGGAATGTACTAACCATCTTCACCACCCCTAAGAAAAAAAGTTCTAGGAAGCACCACTTTCTGACAGTGCAATAACAGGAATTGGTATTGGTACAAGCCACATGGTACAATGAAGCACCATGCTTTTGTCGCACCGGACAAAAATAAATTAAATAAATATAATTAAGGAATTGAATTTTAAATTATTTTAGAACCAAGATAGTTCTAAAATAAAAATAATAAAATAAGTCCCTATTTGATTATACAGCGTTTAAGGCGTAAGCCTCAAGCTATGGAAAAGTCTAGACTATGTATAAGTACAGTGCGAAAGCATCAATAAACCTACCCACCCACAGAAGAAGGGCCAAATAACCCTGAAACGGTGCCGTCTGGGTGGTGGTATCCATCTGAGAATAAGTAACATTAATCTTCACCTCAGGTGAAGTGTTACTTATTCGAAGTAGTGCAATATCATGGCAACTCGTTGTGAAGGTATTCACAATATGAGATATAACTTAAAATGATGCTGCTTTGCTAATATTCTGTTCATTCAGATTTAACTATGTATGATTGATGCTTTCACACTATGCTTATACATAGTCCCTATTTGATTCGATTCCCTCCTCACATAGGTGTCTATCCAGCTGATCTTTGAATTTCCTCATACTGTCAGCCTTAACCACCAAGGGAGGTAACTTATTCCAATAATAAATAACTCACTGGCCAAAAGAAATCTTTCTGCAATCCAGTCTAACCTCTTCCCCCATAATTTTGATTTATAAACCCTAATTTTGGATCATTTATAACAGTGAAATATACCCTCATTCATTTTACTTTCACCTCTCAGTCTTATACATTTAAATAACATCTCTTCACTCAAAGGTTCTTAGTTTCCAAGCTCTGTAGCCCATACATTGAAAGTTTTTCATGTGGCTGCTTTTTTTGCCAACCTCTTCAGCATGCTGCTCGTTTTTTCACGCTCTCAAGAAGTGCGATGTTTTTGTTTTTTTAGGTGCAGTTTCCATACTTGAACGCAGTATGCCAATTGTTGTCTTACAATTACCTCATAAGGTACCGTATAAGGTAATTTATGTTCTACAAGAAAATATATGATAAATCATTGATAGGACACCGTGTGCCTTCCTCGTCACCTCACTACACTGCTTGGAGAGCGTCATGTAAAACATCGTAACTGGCAAATCCCTTTCCACCAAGTGGTATATCAAGTTGAATAAGGTATATCAGGCTTAATGTCCAAGCCTGATATACCTTATTCAATATCAGGTGACGAGGAAGGCACACGTCACCTCAGTGTAGTGAGGTGACATGTGCCTTCCTCATTACCTCACTACACTGCTTGGAGAGCATCATGTAAAACAACTGGCAAATCCCTTTCCACCAAGTGTATGTTATTTGGGATTTCTGCTCACAAGTGCAAGACCTTGCATTTTGCTGAAATAAAATATAGAGCCACTTTTATGATCATCCTGAAGTCTATATGTCATACTGAAGAAACTCACTCTAATTATGCAGTCAGATATGAAGGTCTCTGATCATTGTAGAAGGGTTGCAATGATCAGAAACCATTACAGAAGGGCTGCAAGGACAGCCCATTAGGTTTCATCAATGATATCAGCAGAGATAAGATGATTATCCCATTGCATAAGGCAGTGGTTTTCAACCTTTTTTTTAATAACGGCACCCCTAAGTAATTTATTTTATTTTGCGGCACCCCTACTCAATTTTCTGCATGTTAGATCCGATTCTCTCTCTCTCTCTCTCTCTCTCTGTATATATATATATATATATATATATATATATATATGTTATATGATAGTTATTACAATAATATAATTATAAAAATTACATTTCATAATACAAATTATATATATACAGTATATAATAATTTTATTCTTTATATAGAGGTACTAAGTAAACATCAATTATAAATCACAACAAAATTAAAAAGATACTGTACTCCGTTTTATAATGAAATAAACATAAAAAAAAATAATCAGTTTAAGTAACTTAAACCCAAATTACGTGGCACCCCTGGAATGTTGTTGCGGCACCCTGGTTGAAAACCACTGGCATAAGGCAATGGCCTTATGGAAACAGATCATGAGTACTGCATACAGGTCTGGAGGACTCATTTTAGGAAGGATGGGGGATCTATTGTGGGTGCAGAGAAGAGCAACAAGATTAAAAAGGGGAACAAAAAGGTGCTTACCAGGAAAGTTTTGGTTTGCAAATTGCATCTGGAAACTAGGCACTCCCATATGAGACTGAATCAAAGTAAACAATGTCAAAATTATTTCCTGCATCCAGGTCATCATGAGTGACTGTGAAAATAGCTATGTTGTTGGTTAAACATTTTCCTTTTAAAAAGCCATGCTTTTTCATTCAGAATTCGAGTCATAAAAAAATGATCTTGTATTGCACTATTGATTATAGTCTTCATGATTTTTCCTATCACTGTAATTAGGCTGACTGATCAGTAGTTACTCAATTGACCCTTATAACCATCTTTATGTATTGATGATACATTAGCACTTCTTCAAGCCAAAGGAATCTCCCAAGAGACACTAATAATAAACCTTATGATTAATTAATTATGAGTGTCCAATGACACTCATAATTAACCTCAATGGTGCAAAGCATTCTCTTACTGCCTCGCTAAGAATTACTGGTGATATTCCATCAATTACAGCCTAACTCTTCTATAAACTTGAAACTTTTTCTAGTAAATAATTGTATGAAATTTCAATATCACTAATTTCATGCTTTCTAGCTTCACTTGCACCTCTTCTCACCAAAAAGGTGAGGAGAAAGTGTATTACTTTTTTTTTTCACATTTTCTTCTGAAAATATTGATGCACAATACATGTTCAATATATCTGCAACATTACCTGGTTATCTATACCTTTCATATACCCAATAACAGTGATAGAGTTCTTTACTCACTATATGGGGTTTATCATAATCTACCTTTGCCAAGCCTAACATTTTCTGTAGTAGAAGGGGCATTTGTAAGTTTGCAGCCTGAGTATGAAAGGGTAGTGGTATACAGTGCTAAAAATTTCTGATAGTAACCCACCAAGTTTTGTGTAGATTCAATAAAGTTTTTTAAATTGCAGGTCTCGAAGTCAACAAAGTTGTGTGAGTGAGAAAAGATGACCAAAAATCAGTCATTGTGCAGTCATTCAATATTTAGGAAGAAAGAGACAAACAACAAAGGCAACTCATGATGATATGATTACAACACTGGGGAATGATGCTCTTTCATATTCCATGGATAAGAAGTGGGCAGCACAATTTAAATGAGGAAGGGACAGCCTGGAAGATGGCCCGCGCTGTGGAAGATCTGCTATGTCCATCACTCCAGAAGTTAAATATGCATGACCTGATGGATGATTAACCAATGATAGTTCAGTATATTGCCAGCATCTTGGGCATCGCACCTGAATGTGGGTACCATTCAGGTACCAACATTCAGGTGTGATGCAGGTAATAACAGGAGTTCTCACTATTAAAAAAAATGTCAGCACAATGGGTCCAAAAAAAGTTACCAACGGCAGATCAAAAATGCATAAGACTTGTAAAATTAAGTGAGCATTTTCATAATTTTCAAGCAGATCCAGCAAATTTACTTGCAAGGTGTGTGACCATGGATGAGATGTCGATCCAACTTTCAGCCAAATACAAAGGAGCAGTCCAAACAGAGAAACATAACTCCTCTCCGTGTCACAGAAGATACGAAGGTTGGCAGGATAGGTCACAGTAATCAGGATATGCTACTACAACAAGATCCAGACAATTTGGCAGATGGACTGAAAAATTGCAACTGAAGTTTAATATTGACAAATGCAAGGTACTTCATATGGAGAGTAGTAATCCCAGATTAAATAGCAGTTCCCCCTGAATCCTTAAGGTATCTTTAATGATACTGGCAAAAATTCTTGTACCATCTTTGTTCAAATGAATCCCATCCCTACAAAATAGATTCCTTCAATGTACATCACCAGGGGCTCACATCTGGTGAGTATGGGCTTGGCACACCCAGGGTCCTGAGCTTATCATCATTATTTTATTTAGCATTAGCATTAGTAGAGGCATTTGATGCAAGAAAGCAAGCTTATGCAGCATCAGCCAAAAAAAAAAAAAATAAATAAATAAAATAAAATAGATAAATAAATAAAAAAATAACCGCTTCCACTTCACCCCTCTGTTAGTTCAAAATACCTGTCCAGCTGAGCCTTAAACTTATTTAGGCTATCAACTTCCACGACAAAGGATGGCAGTCTGTTCCACCAACCAACCACCCGCTGGCTAAAGGCAAATTTCCTCACATCTATCCTACATCCGTCTTTCCTCAATTTGAATTTATGCCCTCTCAGGTGATTATTCTGAGCAAGAGGAAGAAACCCATCAGCATTGAGCATGCTCAAACCATTCAAGGCTTTATACACCTCTATCAGATCACCTCGCTGGTGCCTAGTCCCCAGACACTGTAATTTGCAAAACTTAAGATTTTCTTCGTAAGAGCACCCCTTTGTTCCATTCACTAATCTTGTTGCCCTTCTCTGTACTCGTTCCAGCAGCTCTACATCCTTCTTGAAATGAGGCCTCCACACCTGTATACAGTACTCTAGGTGTGGCCTGACCATTGCCTTATACAAGGGAATAATCACTTCCTTATCCCTGCTGGAAAAATTCCTGTATATCATTGACAATACTCCATGAGCTACTCTTGCAGCCTGTCTGCACTGCTAAGAAAACTTCATATCTGCCTGCACAACCACCCCCAGGTCCCTTTCATTCTCTACCACTGTCAGTGTAGTACCACAGAGTTGATACGTTGCTCTGGGGTTGCTGTTTCCCATATGTAATACTTTACATTTGTCAATGTTAAACTTCATTTGCCACCCCTCAGCCCATCTGCTCAACCTTTCCAGATCCTGTTGCAATAGCATAGTGTCAGTAGTGTCCTTGATCGATTTATTGCTGATTCTCTTCTACTTCGAACTCTTGTTTTTTCTCTCTCTCTCTCAGGGTAACTCAGAAATTTTTTTTTGGCTGGTGCAGCAAAAGCCTCAGGCTTGTGCCATATGGCTAATAGTAATAATAATAATTACGTGCCATGCTGTTAAAAATTTCCCCCAGATGCCTCAAAGATTCCCTCAAGCGTTGAGTTAATCCACAAGCCTTTCATTGTAGTCCCATATATGGTGTCTAAACGGAATTGCAAATACATGTTCTAACGTAACTTGCAGTACTTTTTTTTAGCATGGCTGAACAAATTTATCCGAACATATTTATCAAACAAATTTTCCCTTCGTGTGTGCTTAATAAGTTCCCACATTAATAATAATGCTCTCCTTAAAATTTGATAATCTGTTGGTGGCATCATTAATTTTTGATCCTGGCAGACACCCCCTGATTCTACACTCACTGACCAAAAAATTATCATTTAAAATTGACATCAATAAATTAACATACAGCATGGAAATATAAGTTGTCACATAGTATAATTGTACCAGTCAGCACAGATTTCTATATTTTTCAAATTTCGTGGTGTTTCTGGGTGTGCTTTTCATGCTAATTCTTAAAATCCAATCCACCTTTACTATCATGTGCAAATTTTTTACAAACAGTAAGAACTGTTTTCTTAGATTTCCATGCATATGCAACATGCATACTAATTCCTTTGTGACTGACAGTTACAGATGTACAGAGGTTTCTAGACATTTCAAGATCTGCAAGTCAGATAACTATAGCAACCTGTCAAGCATTTCTTCAACATTCAGTTATTTTCTGGTGCAATCCTGCTATCTGCTTTGAACGTGATTTTCCCAATCTGTGATTTTGACATTTGCAACTTGTGGTTGTGATGTTGTTGTTACTAGGTTTTTAGGAGCATCAGTGACTGAGGCCATGTTGTTCTGTGTATATTGTTTTTAAATTGCATGTGTTCTGAGGTTGATTTTCTGTTTGCTGGACGAAAAACCTAAGTTTCTAGGAGAAAAAAACCATGCTACCCTTGAGTCAGCTTGACGAACAGCCACATTGTGAAAAAGACCTATAAAAATTCCCCCCATCATTGACAGGATTCGAATTCAGGTCTTTTCCACTTGGTGTCGGGGAGGACAGCGATCCTACCAACTGTGCTACCCATGAGGGCATGGTTGTGTGAACAATCGAAATGTTATTAATTAATACATAACTTGATACGGAAGTTATATAAATGGAACACGTAGATAATACTTGATACTGAAAAATATATATCACGTTATAACTGTGTTGGGATGCAAGTTTAGGGTTAAAATTTTGTACTGAAATTGAAATTTTATTGAAATTAAATCGAAATCATGACTCAGACCAGAACAGCAAAGCAAAAGGCTCAAGCTAATGGGAGTGCTGTGGCTCAGAGGAGAACTGAGGGGGGGTAGTTGCCCTCTGAATCACAGCCTTTTACAATGCACTGCTTCCGTGATGTTTGTGGAGCAATCGGGTATGGGACATGATATTGCCATGGGGGATGTCTTTGTGTGTGCGCGCGACGCAAGGAGTGTAACGAAATCAGGCGACAACTCAGCATTGTTATGGGCCTATATGAGAGCTTGAAGGACAGGGTGGATACCCTCAAATGATCTAAATTGAGGGGCCCCATCAAGCTATCAGCTGCTTACATCAATGCCAGCGCTTGCACTTGGTCATTATGCAACACAGCGGCAACCCCCAAGGCAGAATGCGCTGGTCCCACAGGAACTAGTAGTTGATGGTGACTCTATTGTCAGGGAAATGGGGAACATGCTTTGTAAAAAGGATAGGTGGAACAGAACCAGGGTATGTCTGCCAGGGGCAAAGGTTGATGATGTTGTAGAACGGATATCATCTTTTAAGGGCACAAAAGGTGATATAGTTGTGCATTAATGATATTAAGAGTAGGACACCGGCAGAATTACTTAACAAGTACAGGTCACTGTTGAAAAAAAAAGCCGTGAATTAGTGTTGAATTTGAAAGTGTCTGCAATTCTGCCCAGACATGATAGGAGGGAGTATATGATGAGAGCCTTGTCGATCAATACGGCCCTGGAAAGATTGTGCAAGGCTCAAGAGGTAGAATTTTTTTCAGCCTGGTCTGTACTTGTTAACAGGAGAGACTGCTTCTACAGGGATGGGATACACTTAAATAGAAAGGGTGCAAGAATATTTGCTGATGCTATCGAGGCAGTGTTACGTGTGTCGGAAAACTGCTAGCTTGGGGGGGATACAAGGACTAATAGATTAACAGTAACCACTGGCAGAGGTGAAAGTGATTCTTGCACTGCTTCTATTGGAATGAGCAGAAGCCTGGAAAACAGGATGCAGGATATTTCAGAGACTGCTGGGAGTCACTGCGGTACAAGTAAACACATGGGCTGTGTTAGGGTAGCTAAGAATAGGAACAGGCGCATGTATACTTGCATGTACACCAATGCTAGAAGTTTGGTAAATAAATTTGATGAATTTGAGGTATTGCTCAAAGCATCAAAGGCGGATATTGTTGGAATATCAGAGACGTGGTGTCACGGAGATATAAGGAATGCAGAACTGGAATTTTGGGAGTACAATGTGTACAGAAAGGATAGACAGGATAGGAAGGGAGGAGGAGTTATGCTATTAGTTAAGAAACACATAAAATCCAAGGAAGTGAAGCTAGTCGACATCGCTGGACAGTGCAGTCGAGACAGTTTGGTGTGACATAAGCATTGGGAGATCAAAATTGACAGTAGGAGTGTGCTATAGGCCTAATGACTCTGATGAGTATAATAGGGAACTGTACAGGGAAATAGAATGGGCCAGTAAATCAGAGAGTCTTATAATGGGGGATTTTAATTTCCCAGATATTGACTGGAATTTGTGGGTTGGTCACTAACACACTAGCAAGGCTTTTCTGGATTTACTGGATGATTGTTTTCTACATCAGCATGTTCGGGAGGCAACTAGAGGGAGTAATACTCTTGATTTGATTATCAGTAGTGATTCTTCATGCATTAAGAATCTGCAGATAAAGGAACCACCTAGTGGTTCCTTTATCTGCATATGGGATTCTTCCTCTTGCTTAGAAAAATCACCTGAGAGGGCATAAATTCAAATTGAGGAAGGATAGATGTGCCGAAATTTGCCTTCAGCCAGCGAGTAGTTGGTTGGTGGAACAGACTTCCATCCCTTGTTGTGGAAGTTGATAGCCTAAATAAATTTAAGGCTCAGCTGGACAGGTATTTCAAACGAACGGAGGGGTGAGGTGGAAGGGTTTTTTTTTTTTTTTTTTTGGCTGATGCTGCATAAGCTTGCTTTCTTGCACCATATGCCTCTACTAATGCTAATGTTTTGTTACATTTGCTGTAATTATTTGTGGCAAAACAAAGGCGGAATATAATGTCATTTATAAAAAATATATACACTGAATATTTTGGAATCCAATTAGGCCAAGATAAATGACCAAGATAAAAGTTTGGGCTCATCATATAATGTGCTGTATAAATTTGTGGAGGGCTTGCAATTGTGGAAATGTGGTGAAAAGAAAGCCACATCTGCTACTCCCCAGGAGAGGGGAAACCTTTGGATGATATTAATGACTGCCACTTTTATTCTTTAAACATAGTATGTTATACCACAAAGAACAGGCAGAGCATTGTGTACCCCAACATTCCTCTATGGACCTGAACAACTGCTATCACCTGTACCAGTTGTTCCTGAACATATGCCATCAGATTCTGAATCTTAAATTTGTAACCTAGAGAATGATACAAACTATTGTGGTGAAGCAATTCATAACTCTGGATCACAGTTGTTTACAAAAAGTGAACTTGATGATCTCATGAGAGATTTAAATCTACTCAAAGGATCTGAAGAACTTTTAGGATCAAGACTAAAATCCAGGCATGTGCTGGATCCAGGAATACTTTCATGGTAGAGATATTGTGAAAAAGAATTGGTGCCCCATTTTTCCAAAGAAAGCCCAATGATATATTGCAACATTACTATAGTTAGGAACTTTTTTGAAATTTTCTACCAACAGAGTGGAGGCTATTTATTGACTCATCAAAGAAAAGCCTCAAAGGAGTTCTTCATAATGGAAACAAGTATACATCCATTCCTGTATCCCATTCAGCACACTTAGAAGAAAACTGAAAATGCTAAGCTTCTTTTGGAAAAAATGGCAACAAATTGGTTATACAAAAATGCCTTGAATTCTGTGCAAGTGAAACAGTCAAGCAAGAAGAGACCATTGGGAAAGGAAAACGTGGCCACCAAGACAGTCTCTGACACCAGGTTTAAGAAAATTAAAGAGGAGCAACTAGTAGATTGAAACAAAGTAGTTATTTCCTCTGAATAATAATAATATTATTATTAGCCATATAGTGCAAGGAAGCCTGAGGCTTATGCTGCACCAGCCAAAAAAAATTCTGTGTTACCCTGTGTGTGTGTGTGTGTGTGTGTGTGTGTGTGTGTGTGTGTGTGTGTGTGTGTGTGTGTGTGTGTGTGTGTGTGTGTGTGTGTGTGTGAGAGAGAGAGAGAGAGAGAGAGAGAGAGAGGCAGAAGTAGAAGGGAATCACCAAGAAAGAGAGGAATGATGATATCCAGCTCAGGACCCTGGGTGTGCCAACCCCATACTCACCAGATGTGGAGCCCCTGGGGATTATATAAAGCTAGGTTTAATAAAAAAAGTTTGCCCAAGCTACGAATAAAAGACAGAAATGATTCCAAGTATATTTGCTCTCCCTTGCATACAGAAAATGAAAGCAGGAATTTTTTTGGACCACAAAATTTGCAAGCTGCTGCTAGACACTGCATTTGGAGAATCCATGAAGGTCCTGATGTATTGCACTAATTTGTTGCATATATGCTACAACTTTGCTGTGATCAGTTGCTCCACTGTAATAATCTTGCTGGTCTTCATGAGCCTGTGGAACTATCTCTCACCCTACACATCCACCATCAGTTCTGAAACAGGTTTTGTGCATGCTGGTTATTCACCCCTCCAACACCACCACCGTATTTTACCACTCATGGCACATTCATACAATGGAAGATCAGGTCAGGAATAAACCCCTTTAGAGATGCTGTCTCAAAAATAGATATACCTATTTTGCACTAACAATCTTTCCTTGAAAATCCATGTATTGGGACTTCCTCTGTCATATGTATCACTGGGGCCTTATATGCCCAGCAGTTTCCTGCAATAAATCCTGCACTCGGGGTGAAATCAGCAATGATTTCACCCCAAATGACCAGGAAAAAAAAAAAAAAAGTCCAAGATGAACCAAGTGCAGAGCAACCATGATACTCAAAATCAGAACTCCAGGCACACTGACCAAAGAACTAGTTGCATCCACAAATTTTAAGGTACAAATTTGAAATGAACAATGACCTGTGAGTCAAAATATATTATAATCAGGATCCCTGCACTTAATCAAAATTATCTAATCAAGATTGAGAAGTCTGGGCCTGTGTTTCCAGATCACAGCCATCAGTGGGGATGTGAGGATTAAACTTGGCTGAAATGCTTAGCATTCCCAAATCTTGTTAAATTTGATGATATCCCATAAAAATATAAATTTCACTAGCTGCTCTGCAGATAGTTAAATATTAGTCACTCCTGATCAGATCACAAACACAAGTAACAGAATAATTGTTTTGAAATTGAAGGGTAGCACAGTAAGAATTACCTTCAACAACAACAAGTAATCCTGTTTAAATTTTGCACACCACTGAAACATCTTAAATGGTACATCACATTTTCTCAGAAAGCTGTTTTTAACATTTTGTGAGTGTCTGTTGCACTTTTCTCTAATTTTAAACAAAATTTAATGTATATTCACTGCTCAGAAAAATTTTAAAAACCAATAAAATGCAGTTGGGTAAGTGAACATGTTGCAACTCACTATAATGCCACAATTTCAAGATAGGAAGTCAGTCTCCAAAATTTCTAATCAGCACCTTGTATTGCTAATATTCTTTTCTATAACCACATTCTCCAAAATTCATTGTTCATTTTCCCGGACTAGAAAGTTGAAAAAGACACAGGGCTTTGAACAAAATGGGGCATACCAGAATGTTTGTTTGTTATTGTTTGTTATTTGGGTTTTAGGAGCATTAGCAACTAAGGCCATATTGCTCCAGGAATATGGCGGTGGTCATTCCTTGACCTTTCCGCATCCTCGTATTTGGTGGTGATGGGCTCGAACCCCGGTCTAATCAAGAAGCGTGTGCTATGCACTGCTGCTCCTTCCCACCTGGCTACGGAGGCGCCATATATATACCAGAATGCCATTTCAGTTCATCATATGCACCACTAATATCATGTATACTTCATTATTAAAAATAAGATATTTTATTAACTAGTATTCCATTTTGAAAAATTTTCTGCCTTGAACCCTGAAAAGATATTTCTTCAGGGCTAGCTCAGAGGAATGTAACAAAGTTACTATGTATGATCTAACAGCCATGAATCTGGAACCGCAAAGTGGAATTTTTCACTGAGAATCCAGAAGAGTTTGCTATGCTACAGAATCACATGGTACAACATGAGATTAATCAAGAGCCTCCATCACATGGAATATAAGAGAAGATTGCTGACTCAACAACCTCTGACTGCATATAACAGACATCTGTGTCTCATCTGGTTTTGCTCTGTGACCAGCTGCAGTGTTCACAGTTGGCCCCAATTCAAGAGGATGTTAGAAATTCTTGCAGTCATCAATATCAATTGAATCCAGACCTGATGAGACCAATAGGCTTGAAATAGGCTATCAAAGATTAAAATGGCAAAAAGATGCAAGGAAGCAAAGTTTATATAGCATTTATCATCAAAAAATAAATAATAAAAATAAAATAAGTAACATACAATTTCTCCTTCATTATATTTTATCTACATAAAAATAGTTGTCTAATCCCTCTTTAAATTTAATAAGATTGCTTTATAAGCTTGCCTTCTTGCATCATGTGCCCTTGCTAATGCTAATTTACACATGCTCTCTGACTCTACAGGGGCGCCTCCGTAGCCAGGTGGGAAGGAGCAGCAGTGCGTAGCACACACTTCTTGATTAGACCAGGGTTCGAGCCCGTCACCACCAAATACGGAGGATGCAGAAAGGTCAGGGAATGACCACCGCATAGTATTAGTAGAGGCATATGATGCAAGAAAGCAAGCTTATTCAGCATCAGCCAAAAAAAAAAAAAAAAAAACCCTCTCCCATTTCACCCCTCCATTCGTTCGAAATACCTGTCCAGTTGAGCTTTAAATTTGTTTAGGCTATCAACTTCAACAACAAGTGATGGAAGTCGGTTCCACCAACCAACCACCCGCTGGCCAAAGGCAAATTTCCGCACATCTATCCGACATCCGTCCTTCCTCAATTTGAATTTATGCCCTCTGAGGTGATTATTCTGAGAAAGATGAAGAATCCCATTGGCATTGAGCATGCTCAAACCATTCAAAGCCTTATACACCTCTATCAGATCACCTCGCCGGTGCCTAGTCTCCAGACTCTGTAATTTGCAAAATTTAAGCCTTTCTTCGTAAGAGCAACCCTTTGTTCCATTTACTAATCTTGTTGCCCTTCTCTGTACCCGTTCCAGCAGCTCTACATCCTTCTTGAAATGAGGCCTCCAGACCTGTATACAGTACTCAAGATGTGGCCTTACCATTGCCTTATACAAGGGAATAATCACCTCCTTATCCCTGCTAGAAAAATTCCTCTTTATCATTGACAAGACACCATGAGCTACTCTTGCAGCTCGTCTGCACTGCTCGGAGAACTTCATATCTGCCTGCACAATTACCCCCAGGTCCTTTTCATTCTCCACCACTGTCAGTGTAGTACCGCAGAGTTGATACGTTGCTCTGGGGTTACTGTTTCCCATATGCAGCACTTTACATTTGTCGATGTTAAACCTCATTTGCCACCTCTCAGCCCATCTGTTCAACCTTTCCAGATCCTGTTGCAGCAGCATAGCGTCAGTATTGTCCTTAACGACCCTGCCAACCTTTGTATCATCTGCAAACTTGGACATTAAACCTGATATCCCATCATCAATATCATTCATAAACACCGAAAACAACAATGGACCCAACACTGAACCTTGAGGAACTCCACTAATAACATTAGTCCACGTTGAGCAGTGTCCATTGATTACCACTCTCTGTCTTCTGCCACTCAACCATCCCCTTATCCATAGCAGCAATTTGCCTCCAATGCCACACTGCTCCAATTTGTGCAGCAGTCTTCCATGTGCAACAGTATCAAAAGCCTTTCTAAGATCCAAATATATAATATCAAAGTTATTCCCTGCATCCAGTTCTTTTGTGACTACATCATAGTATCCAATCAAATTGGTCAGGCAAGACCTGCCCTTAACAAAACCATGCTGCGTCTGAGCTATAACTGAATTATTGTCTAGATGATTCTGCAGTGCTTCTTTAACCAGTGCCTCCATTAAGTTTCCTGGAACAGAAGTTAAGCTCACAGGTCTATAATTACTTGTGTCAGCCTTTGATCCTACTTTGTGAATTGGGGTCACATTTGCACATTTCCAGTCTATGGGTACCTCCCCTGAGTCCAAAGAAGCTCTCATAATTATGGCTAGGGGTTTGCATACTTCCTTTGCTGCCTCCTTTAATATAACTGGATAGATCCCATCCACCCCAGGTGCCTTTTTTATGTTTATCCTCAACAATCTCTCCTCCACTTTCCTCTCAGTTATTACAAAATCATCCAGCTCACTGCCAATGTTTACTTTACCTACATCATTCTCCTTCCTGAATAACTCCTCATGCGTGAATGTAGATGCAAAATACTCGTTTAGATTGTTAGCCACCTGAGCAGGATCCTCAACTGTTGAACCATCAATATCCAGTGGACCAATCTGATTCATCCCTTTCCTTCTCGAGTTCAAGTATGTAAAGAACTCCTTTCTGTTTTTCTTTGCATCCTTTGCCAAGGATTTTTCGTAGTCTGTAACTTGGTTACAGACTAACTTATATCTATCATAGGCTTCCATGTCACCCATTAATTTGTATGTATCCCATGCATTTTTCTTCTCTGCCACATGTCTCATTAGTCCATCTGACAACCATTTAGGCCTAAACCTTGAACAATATTTCTTAGTTGGTATGTAAAGCCTGGTAGCCACCAAGATTAGTTCCTTGAATGCTTCCCATTTTGAGTTTCATGGAGCAATATGGCCTTAGTTGCTAATGCTCTTAAAAACCAAATAATAACAACTACAACTGACTCTACAAGGCTACAATCAATGATTGTTCCAATAATTTATTACTTTTTGATTAAAAGCACATTTTCTTACATCCAGTCTGCAATTATTTTTCCTTAATAAGAACATATTTTCACTTTGCTTGCATCATCCTAGAAAGAGAAAATAAACCACCACCTCTAGGATCTTAAAGATGGTGATTTAAGTAACAAGGGATGCAAAGAAAAACAGCAAAGAGTTCTTTACTTATATAAACTCTAGAAGGAAGGGGATGAATCAGATTGGTCCATTTGATATTGATGGGTCAACTGTTGATGACCCTGCTCAGGTAGCTAACAAACTAAATGAATATTTTGCATCGACATTCACACATGAGGAGTTATTCAGCGAGGGGAATGCCAGAGGTGTATTCAACTCTAGCAGTAAGCTACAGAATCTTGAAATAACTGGGAGTAAAGTGGAGGAGAAACTGTTGAAGATAAACACAAGAAAGGCACCTGGGGTGGATGGGATCTATCCAGTTATATTAAAGGAGGCAGCAAAGGAAGTAAGCCAACCCTTAGCCATAATTATGAGAGCTTCCTTGGACTCAGGGGAGGTACCCATAGACTGGAAATGTGCAAATGTGACCCCAATTCACAAAGGAGGATCAAAGGCTGACACAAGTAATTATAGACCTGTGAGCTTAACTTCTGTTCCAGGAAACTTAATGGAGGCACTGGTTAAAGAAGCACTGCAGGATCATTTAGACAAGACTTCAGTTATAGCTCGGACACAGCATGGTTTTGTTAAGGGGAAGTCTTGCCTGACCAATTTGATTGGATATTATGATGCAGTCACAAAAGAACTGGATGCAGGGAATAGCTTTGATATTATATACTTGGATCTTAGAAAGGCTTTTGATACTGTTGCACATGGAAGACTCCTACACAAATTGGAGCAGTGTGACATTGGAGGCAAATTGCTGCTATGGATAAAGGGGTGGTTGAGGGGGAGAAGACAGAGAGTGGTAATCAATGGACACTGCTCATCGTGGACTAATGTTATTAGTGGAGTCCCTCAGGGCTCAGTGTTGGGTCCATTATTGTTTTCTGTATTTATAAATGATATTGATGATGGTATATCAAGCTTAATGTCCAAGTTTGCAGACGATACAAAGGTTGGCAGGGTTGTCAAGGACACTACTGACACTATGCTGCTGCAACAGGATCTGGAAAGGTTGAGCAGATGGGCTGAGAGGCGGCAAATGAAGTTTTACATTGACAAATGTAAAGTACTACACATGGGAAACAGCAACCCCAGAGCAACGTATCAACTCTGTGGTACTACACTGACAGTGGTAGAGAATGAAAGGGACTTGGGGGTGGTTGGGCAGGCAGATATGAAGTTCTCTGAGCAGTGCAGACGGGCTGCAAGAGTAGCTCATGGAGTATTGTCAATGATATACAGGAATTTTTCCAGCAGGGATAAGGAGGTGATTATTCTCTTGTATAAGGCAATGGTCAGGCCACACCTAGAGTACTGTATACAGGTCTGGAGGCCTCATTTCAAGAAGGATGTAGAGCTGCTGGAACGAGTACAGAGAAGGGCAACAAGATTAGTGAATGGAACAAAGGGGTGCTCTTATGAAGAAAGGCTTAAGTTTTGCAAATTACAGTGTCTGGAGACTAGGCACCAGCGAGGTGATCTGATAGAGGTGTATAAAGCCTTGAATGGTTTGAGCATACTGAATGCTGATGAGATTCTTCCTCTAGCTCAGAATAATCACCTGAGAGGGCATAAATTCAAATTGAGGAAAGACAGATGTAGGATAGATGTGAGGAAATTTGCCCTTAGCCAGCGGGTGGTTGGTTGGTGGAACAGACTTCCATCCCTTGTAGTGGAGGTTGATAGCCTAAATAAGTTTAAGGCTCAGCTGGACAGGTATTTTGAACGAACAGAGGGGTGAAGTGGAAGTGGTTTTTTTTTTTTTTTTGGCTGATGCTGCATAAGCTTGCTTTCTTGCATCAAATGTCTCTACTAATGCTAATGCTAACAATTTTAAAGTAATAATTTTAAGCAATAATTTGACTTTTAAGTTAAAACAGTATTGTTAACAAAAATCAGGCACAAAAACTAGAGCAACCCCTCCCCCCATTAAACTGGTCCATCTGATGCAGTGTCCATTTATAACCACTCTTTTTCTTCAACAAGTTAACCATCTGCTGATTAACTTGTCTGCTGGAATGGGCACAGAGAAGGGCAATGAAATTGGTGAAGAGAATGAAAGGGTGATCTCACCAAGAAAGGCTTCAGTTTTGCAAATTGCAACATCTGGAGACTAAGAACCTGCAATGTAATCTGATTGAGGTGTTTAAGGCTTTAAATGGATTGAGCAAGCTCAATGCTGATGGCATTCTTCCTCTCACTCAGACTACTTACATGAGTGGGCATAAATTCAAACTGAGGAAGGATAGTTGCAGGATAAATGTTCAGAAGTTACCCTTCAGCCAGCAGGTGGCTAATTGTTGGAACAAATTTCCATCTGTTTTTGTGGAAATGGGTATTTTAAATAAATTCAAGGAAGAACTAGACAAAGTATTGGAAAGGATAGACAGGTGATGTGGGAGTTTTTTTTTTTCTTGGCTGGTTTATAAGCTTGCTTTCTTGCATCATATGCCACTAATACTACTACTAATAATAACAACAATAATGATAATGACTATTACCATTAATCGTATTTTAGTCATGTGAAGTGGAACATGTTAAATTCAAACATGTATATACTACTGTACTTCTGCATCAACCACTCAGCTACATCAGGTCCTAACAGTAACCTAAATTCCTTAGTTCACAGAAGTTAAGCATCGATTACTGGCAACATCATCACTGCATATTAGTTTTCAGTATTTGTAGAATTCACCTCCAAAATCATCTTGAAATGGACTATAGAATACAGGTTTCATTTCAATTTGCCTGAGTAATCTAATTCATCACATTTAATTTATTTTTAATCAACTAATATCTGTTACCTATGACAACAAAAATGTGCACCAATGTTAGTGTTGAAATTTATAGTATTTGTACCATGAAGTTATTGAAGATAATAAAATAAGGTATATTATTTTACTTCCTTATATACAAATACAGTATATAACAATTTTTTTCACACACTGCAACCACCTATAAAGCACTGAAGAAGATAAACTCAATTCAGCAGACTGCTATGAGCATCTTGAAAAAATATGTGCAGTAACAATGAATCATTCGATGAATGTACATTCTTCAGCCAAAGAAATGCTCTGTAGCAATGAAGAAGACCCTCTCACAACTAGAACTACACTAAGAGAATTAGGTAAAATGTGATGCCCATTCCTACTTTTATGCTAATGGAAATGAGCATTATAATGAAAGTTCATTTTTGTCACACCTTGATCCCTTCACTCAGGAAATTAGAGGCCACTTCATAGGCCATAAAAAATTAACAGCTAAGGTGCAGAAGAAACCTTTCACCAATAAATTCAATGATGTCGCTTCTGGAGAAAAAACAAATATTAATATGCACATGGGAATGGTTCCAAACTCAGTAATTTCAAGGAAAAGTTTTAAATGTGGTATAATGAGTAGGACTCATTAAGTGACAACAATAAACCAAACCAATTGATATTCTCCAACAGAATTCACTCCAGTTTTGACCTCAAAGCTTTTAAAGGCTGTTTTCTATCTAGAAATGGTTAAAAAAAACAAGAGAACTCAACGTGGAACTCATATCATGATTCACTAAAACAACAAGAAATAAAAACTTTGTTTTGTGAACTATACTGAACTCTAGGAGAGAGATTATAGCTGACAGCTAATAATAATCACTTGCCTGATATCTCATAGATTTTTCCCATATGGACAAGTCTATTTTCAATTATATGCACTGATTTAAAATTAATTTGTCCATATGTGGTACATACACTATATGTTTTAATATCTTGGTTTTGTTTTGTATGCAAGTATTCACAAAATTACCATAGCATTATGTGATTTTTCCATAAAATGTCATTTTTTTTATACAATCATAATTTGGCTACTGCAGATGAGATGGTTCTACTTTCTCCATTGTGAAGAATTCTTTGAAAATATTAAAAATTATTAGTATATTATATTAATACTACTATTAGTATTGGCAAATGATGCAAGGAAGTAAACTTATAGTGCATCAGCCAATAATAAATAAATAAATAAAAACCAAAAAATCAATCAATAAATAAAAATAATGAAATGCAAAAATTAAAAAAATAAACAAAAAAAATGAAAGACATCTAGCAATGGAATGTTTGCTTTTTGTCATTTCATTTTGGTCAAATATAATACAAAATATAATACAAATATAATATAATATAATACAGAGGTAAAGGGAAGGGTTTTTGCTTTCGTAAAGGCGACTATGATGGTCTGAGACAGTATTTAAATTCTATACAGTGGGACCAACTGATGATGTTACCAACAGCAAATTCAAAATGGGAAGCATTCAAGGAACTAATCTTGGAAGCTACCAGGCTTTACATACCAACCAAGAAATATTGTTCAAGGTTCAGGCCTAAATGGTTGTCAGATGAACTAATGAGACATATGGCAGAGAAGAAAAATGCATGGGATACATACAAATTAATGGGTGACGTGGAAGCCTATGATAGATATAAGTTGGTCTGTAACCAAGTCACAAAGGAGATTAGGCAGGCAAAGGCAGATTATGAGAAATCCTTGGCAAAGGATGCAAAGAAAAACAGAAAAGAGTTCTTTACCTATTTAAACTCAAGAAGGAAAGGGATGAATCAGATTGGTCCACTGGATGTTGATGGTTCAACAGTTGAGGATCCAGCTCAGGTGGCTAACAATCTAAACGAGTATTTTGCATCTACATTCACACATGAGGAGTTATTCAGGAAGGGGAATGTCGTAGGTGAAGTAAACATTGGCAGTGAGCTAGATGATTTTCTAATAACTGAGAGGAAAGTGGAGGAGAAATTGTTGAGGATAAACATAAAAAAGGCACCCGGGGTGGATGGGATCTATCCAGTTATATTAAAGGAGGCAGCAAAGGAAGTAAGCAAACCCCTAGCCATAATTATGAGAGCTTCATTGGACTCAGGGGAGGTACCCATGGACTGGAGATGTGCAAATGTAACCCCAATTCACAAAGGAGGATCAAAGGCTGACACAAGTAATTATAGACCTGTTAGTTTAACTTCGGTTCCAGGAAAATTAATGGAGGCACTGGTTAAAGAAGCACTGCAGGATCATCTGGACAAGAATTCAGTTATAGCTCAGACACAGCATGGGCTTGTTAAGGGCAGGTCTTGTCTGACCAATTTGATTGGATACTATGATGTAGTCACAAAAGAACTGGATGCAGGGAATAACTTTGATATTATATATTTGGATCTTAGAAAGGCTTTTGATACTGTTGCGCATGGAAGACTGCTGCACAAATTGGAGAAGTGTGGCATTCGAGGCAAATTGCTGCTATGGATAAAGGGATGGTTGAGTGGCAGAAGACAGAGAGTGGTAATCAATGGACACTGCTCAACGTGGACTAATGTTATTAGTGGAGTTCCTCAGGGTTCAGTGTTGGGTCCATTGTTGTTTTCTGTATTTATAAATGATATTGATGATGGTGTATCAGGCTTAATGTCCAAGTTTGCAGACGATACAAAGGTTGGCAGGGTTGTTAAGGACACTACTGATACTATGCTGCTGCAACAGGATCTGGAAAGGTTGAGCAGATGGGCTGAGAGGTGGCAAATGAAGTTTAACATTGACAAATGTAAAGTACTACATATGGGAAACAGTAACCCCAGATCAACGTATCAACTCTGTGGTACTACGCTGACAGTGGTAGAGAATGAAAAGGACCTGGGGGTAATTGTGCAGGCAGATATGAAGTTCTCTGAGCAGTGCAGACGAGCTGCAAGAGTAGCTCATGGTGTCTTGTCAATGATATACAGGAATTTTTCTAGCAGGGACAGGGATGTGATTATTCCCTTGTATAAGGCATTGGTCAGGCCACACCTTGAGTACTGTATACAGGTCTGGAGGCCTCATTTCAAGAAGAATGTAGAGCTGCTGGAACGAGTACAGAGAAGGGCAACAAGATTAGTGAATGGAACAAAGGGTTGCTCTTACGAAGAAAGGCTTAAGTTTTGCAAATTACAGAGCCTGGAGACTAGACATCGCCGAGGTGATCTGATAGAGGTGTACAAGGCTTTGAATGGCTTGAGCATGCTCAATGCCGATGGGATTCTTCCTCTTGCTCAGAATAATCACCTGAGAGGGCATAAATTCAAATTGAGGAAGGACGGATGTCGGATAGATGTGCGGAAATTCGCCTTTAGCCAGCGGGCAGTTGGTTTGTGGAATAGACTTCCATCGCTTGTTGTTGAAGTTGATAGCCTAAACAAATTTAAGGCTCAGCTGGACAGGTATTTCGAACGAATTGAGGGGTGAAATGGGAGTAGTGGTTGTTTTTTTTTTTTTTTTTTTTGGCTGATGCTGAATAAGCTTGCTTTCTTGCATCATATGCATCTACTAATGCTAATGCTAATGCTAACAACAATAATGTATTTTAGCTTTTCTTATGAGTTGGTATTGTAATTACTTTTATGTTATGTAATGAAACACCAGAAATTTCTCTTAGCAAATCATGTTCTGGATGAACAAATATTCCCAATTTACTGTATAATACTAGTTCCAAAGCTAATCATGATGATGATGATTTTAGTGTGACTAGACAATAGTAAATGTTGACTTTTCATTTAGACTGTGAACAGAAGTTTCAAATTCGTTTAAAATTCAAATTTCAATTTGTTTCAAACAAATTGGACCTGACTTTTGACTGGCAGTCATCTTGGTTCCTAAGAGAGCAGCTTGAAATACTTTCGGAGAGGAAGTAAAAGAACACCCTATGAGGATGTGCTTCTTTCCCCTTCAAGAGTAATTTAAACTCCAGAGCAAAGTTTCTGTTATCACTCCCACTTCCTTCAACTCATGCACAGTAATACTACTACTAATAATAACCAGTACCACTATTAATACTAACACTAGGTGGTAGATGACTCTCATCAACTGGTGCAATTCCACTACTTTGCTTGAAGGGATGAAACCCATGTTTAATCTCCAGAGCAAATTTTCCGTAATCCCCTCCCACTCCCTCCCCATATCCACATATGGTACTAAGTACTAAAGGTTTTGATATCTTTCATGTTTGTGGTTTTCAAAAAAATAAATAAATAAATCAGTAAACAAATGAGTTACAAACAACTGAGGCTTCAATCAAATGGTTACTGTCTGGTTTCAAAATAATGGATAAAATAACCAATCCCTGTTGAAATCTTAAGCACCCTGATGGGGGAGTTCCATGTATGTATGTGTGTGAAAAATTTGGATTCAATTGTACTATAAATAAAAATGTAATTAGGGAGGAGGACACAGACACACATGACAATCTCCTAAACCAACCAATGTTTGGAGAGTAGACTTTGGAACATTTTCTTGGGAAAAAAAAAAATTCCTGACTAAGTTAAATTCATAGGATTTTTCATTAAAATTAATTGCATCATATTTTCTTTGATAAACTTTATTACACTTTAGCATCAATAATATATAAGATAGCATCTGTTAGGGTTTTTATTTCCAAATTTTCTGTGAAAGATATTTTTGACATTCATTGACCCTCCCTATCTAGTCACAGTGTTTAATGTGTAATTTCACATATCACACCAAGGATCTCCTGATGGCCCCATAGTCCACTCTTTTACTATAATAATTACTTTCAGCAACTTAACAGGGCAGCTATAAATTTAGAATATCTGAGACTGTAGTGAGAAGAAAACTTTGTGTGCTTTATAGAACCATATGGTATAAAATAACAACAAGAGACCAGAAAAACACACACGCTCTCTCTCTCTCTCTCTCTCTCTCTCTCTCTCTCTCTCTCAACTGATTATAATAAATGTTTACTCAGTGAAAGTTTTAATGATGATTTTTACAAGAGGCAAATAGAATATTTTTTAAAGTTTATTATTATAATATTCATTCAATTATAATACAAATCACATAAAATTAGTCCATAAAATATACTCTAAAAGCAATCAGTATTATTCTTTCATTACTATTAATAGGAAAATATATTTTTCCATTATCTATACATAGAAATCATATGGCACACTTAGTGTTTACTAACTGTTAAGCCAATTTCCCCATATTATAACTTGATTCTTAAAACAGTCTGTGAATAAAATAATGCTTCATTTAATGCAGCAGTCCATCAGCGCAATGTGTTATTTATGCAAATGGTTAGGGGTAAAAGATAGTTTCAATCTGTGAGCATGATAGTCCAAGTTAATAAAATAATCTCCTCTAGATATATTTCAAATATACTCATTCACTCAATAAATTAAAATATACAATTGGTCATGAATATGGAACATGTACTTGGCCAAAAAAAAAAAAAAAAAAAAGTATTTACAGAAACAGGTCCAGGTTCTTTATGTGATTTATTAGATGAAGAAGTTAGTCTTTTCTGAAATAATATCAAAAGAATCTTTTTACAAAAATGAAAAAAAAAAAAAAAAATTGATGGGCAGATTTGGCAAAACGGCCATTGCAACATGAAGATAAAGCTGGAAACTCTTGGGGTGTCAAAAGTAATACTGTTCAAAAGAAAGCTAAAGATATTGATATTTAATAAAAGACAAACTCTTTTTATCCACAAAGGATCAGACCTAGAAAGAACTGTAAGTATTATGGATGTTATAAATATTTAAAATAATTAACTGAAAGTCTATAATTATCAACTTAAATTACAATATGACACACAAAGATTTTTCAATCACACTATAGTTTAAGTTCTCAAACCAATATGAAATCACATATTTTGTATACTTAATGTTAAATATTAAAGTGGATTTAAAAAAAAAAAAAAAACCTTTGCTATTTAAACAAGTAAATATGTGAAAACAAGATACAGGGTCTCTAAAGGTCAAAATGTTTCATCATTTGTGTGCAACTATGCTGAAATGCAAACTTCTAAGACAGTGTCTATCTTATAGATATGTGTTAACATACTGAAGAACAATTCATTCAAGGCTGCTAAGACTTTGTGACTCAGGACTTCACCTGAGGTGGGGAGATGTTGTTGTTTTTTTGTTTTGGTTTTTAGGAGCATTAGCAACTAAGGCCATATTGCTCCGGGATATGCGATGGTCATTCACTGACCTTTCCGCATTCGGTGGTGACGGGCTCGAACCCTGGTCTAATCAAGAAGCGTGTGCTACGCACTGCTGCTCCTTCCCACCTGGCTACGGAGGCGCCTGAGGTGGAGAGATCTGGAAGGGCAAAGTATGGGAAAACTGATAGAAAGTCAACAGCATTTTTAGCTGACGTGTACCACGCATTCACATCTAGGAAGATTACATTGCATATTTGCATGCAAATGGCAGCTATTTCAAATATCTAACATAAGATAACCATTGGTTGGTTTCATATGTTCTCCTACATATGTACAATAAATTCAGTACTTTTAAGTTTTTCTACAATTAAGTTTTGTACATTAAATTCAGTACTTCTATAATTTCAAAGCATGTATATTTTTTAAGAATCAACCTATATATTCTTAATAAAATTTAATATACACTAAAATTATAAAGTCTAATTTATAATAAAAAAACATTAGTGGGGAAGAAACTGAAAGCCCTAATATTTAATAAAAGCTAAACCTTTTTACCCACTAAAGATCAGACTTAGAGTAGTTTATAAGAATTTAACCATTTCTTTGGAAGCCCACGATTACCAGCTTAAACTATGCTTTTAATAAATTTAAATTGATAAACAAAAAAATATTGTGTATAACCAGTTCATTTACATATATTTGTATTTATTTCATCAGCTTGTTTCAACATTGCACAAATAGCTGCACGCAGACTTTCTGCTAACTGATGAGCACTATAAGGCTGGTCCAGTGGAGGAAGATGGATGAAGGCTGCAAGTCCACTGAGATTTAGTGAAGTGTAATAAATGAATTCACAAAGATATCTATGTAAAGAGATTAATTATAATTAGTGAAGATGAATTTTGAATTTCTCTTCTAAGAAATATTACCCAATTGAATTATTTTACCTGCCATAAAATGTCATGTTTATTTACAGTTACAAAAAAAATTTACAAAAAAATTGCATCACCTAATTTTTTAGGTTGTTAGTTCTTATACTGACAGCTAATCTTTTAGGAATAGCTGAAAGAACATAAATAAGTAATAATAATACACATATGAAACTATTAATTGTCAGAAAATTTTTTTTTTTTTTATATTTTATTAGTAAAATAATAAGAGGAGTTTACCTCAATATAGTACGTAGAACACTTCCGTATGATACCCTCCAGAAATTAAAACGAAAAAACGAAAAAATCGACAACTTACCGGTACATTAGAGTAAATTTTAAATAATTAAATAATCAATTTAACACAATTCAAATAAATTTAAAACAATTAAAAATCAAATTAATGCAATTAAAAGAATCTAACGAAAATATTCAAAACGATTTTCCTTCCTAGGAAAGAGAGGAATGAAAATCGTTTTGAATATTTTCATTAGATTCTTTTAATTGCGTTAATTTGATTTTTAATTGTTTTAAATTTATTTGAATTGTGTCAAATTGATTATTTAATTATTTAAAATTTACTCTAATGTACCGGTAAGTTGTCGATTTTTTCGTTTTTTCCGTTTTAATTTCTGGAGGGTATCATACGGAAGTGTTCTACGTATTATATTGAGGTAAACTCCTCTTATTATTTTACTAATATTATTATCAACGTAGAACATATTGAGTATTACAACTCTGATTCATACTATCTGATTTATATTTTATAGGAAAATATACAAAGAAACAAGTACTTTTCTCCAAAATAATGGCATGTTACTCATGGATCATATAATAACAAAAGTTCTATGAAAGCAGTGATTTTTTTCATTACGTTGTTCATACTAGGGCAACAGACAGCTACAAAATCAAAAAACACAACAAAATGCATACTAATATTTCATTAGCCCACCCCTTGCTTTGATGGCTGCACACTGTCATTGCACTGACTGGATAAGGTTCTGAATATATTCCTGGGAAATCTCATGGTACCAAACATGGATTAATAAGTTCTACAGCTCTTTAAGTATTTTTTGTTTCTTTTGCATTACTGAAACACACATTTTGTTCCAACAATTTTCAATTGGATTGACGTCTGGACTGTTATTGTGCAAACTGATTTATCCTTCAACCATTTTTGCAACTGTGGACAGTAAAAGATAGCAAAATAAATTACATTTATTGAAGCAAGAGTACAATGTTTCATAAATTTAAAACTTTTGCTAATTATACAAAGTAGTACTTATGGTTTGGCTCTATGACATGGAGCAAAGTCATCCTGAAAAATGCAGTTCACAACATCCCCACAGTGAACTCTAATTGTGAGAAATAATTTTGTCTCAAGAATGTCCTTGTGCACCTTAGCATTCACTGTACCCTTCAAAATTCAAGTTGACCAACTCCTCTATGTAGAGTACAGAGTATTTTTGGGTCTAATGGCACCAGGGATTTACCCCATCTCCGTGTATGTTCTTTGTATCGAGGACAGTACGCTGTCAAGGCCAGAGGTTTAAAAGTGTGTGGATCATGTATTGTGTAATATGTTGGGCCCCTTGTTCCTCTCAGTTGTTAGTTGCCAGGCCACAGATGAGACCTGTCGTTTACGTACTCTGCCACGTGGAGGCCGGCCGGGTGTTCCCTTAAAGTTTGCTCTGGCAGATCCTACCACCTATTTTCCTGAGATTTTCAGTGGCTAGCACCTAAAAAAAAAAATAATAAAATAAAAAAATAATTAAAATAAAAATTCTTCTTTTCTTTTGGGCACAGATGGTACATTATATGCTGCTTAGAGGGGCTATAAGGGATAAGCGCTGGAGGTGATAAGATTTCCTAATAGGTCGGGCATGAATTTTGATATTTTAATTTTTGTACGTGTGGGGCATGCGCTGTTGTAAGGAGAAAGAGATGGGAGGGGAGGTGGAACACTGGGGGGTTGGAAATTGGGAAGATGACCCCTGTTGAAATAGGGATATGTGAAATACAGTAAATGTGTGAAATATAGTAAACAAAAAAATATGTGAAATACAGTAAACCCCCGCTATTCGCGGTCGCTGATTTAATATAAAATGAAACCTAAAAAAATGTGAAATTTAAAGCGCCGTGACCATTTTCCCCCATAAAAAAACTTGGGCGTGGCTAATAAAAAAAACTTGGGTGTGGCTATCTTTCCCGGTCAAAACAGCACTCAGTAGGTGGGGGGGGAGAGGGTTGACAAAATCGCGAGCGTGGATGTTTCTCACTAATCCTTGTTCATATGTTTTATGCGCTTGTCATGGAAGGTTTCGTCATTTTCTTTTAATTTATATGCTTCTAAATTGAATAAATTTATCAATTTATAAATTGATATGCTTACAAAAGTGATAAATCTACCGTTTTGCAACACACTCGAAAAACAGACTTTTTCGAGTGTGTTAACAGAAGAAAGTGACTTTATCGTGGACAAGTTCTTTCTAACCCGTACAAAAATATGGCTACGAATAACAAGGAAAATGTGAAAAGATCAAAGAAGGTGATGACATTAGTGAATACAATTGAGTTATTAGATAAAATTTCTAATGGTGAAAGTGTCTCCTCAGTGGCAAAACATTATAAAAATCAATGAGTCGATGGTACGATCAATCAAGAAATCGGAAGAAAAAATCTGCCATAGTGTCCGTGAAAACGCGCTAATTGCTTCAAAAATTTGCTCTGTAACTCATGATGTTAAATTAGAAAAAATGGAAAAAGCTTTAAATCTGTGGACAAAAGACTGAACTCAAAATAAAATTCCGTTAAGTTCACTCATCATTCGTGAAAATGCAAAACACCTTTATCAACACTTTAGCGAAACTGGTGATAGCACTGGCAGGATAAGTTTTCTAGCTAGCAAAGGCATTTGAAAGATTTGTTTGAAATTTCTAATAAATATTACATTTAATATTAAATTGTTTCTTATTTTCATTTCGATGCCATATGCTTGCATTTCACTATGTACTGTCTATGTACATAGTCATATTATGAAGGTACATATAATACATACATAGACAAAATTTTAGACTAGTTTTTCTTATATATTTCATACTTTGGAACGGAACCCCTTTATTACTATGGGAGCCATAACTCAGTATTCGCGGCATTTCTCAGGAATGTAATCCCCACGAATATCGGGGGTTTACTGTACAGCCATTAAAATACACCATTTGAAATACAGCATTTGAGGTGCAAATTGTTTCACCAAGGAGACAATACAGTCAAGATGAAATTCTCCTCCTCTTCTTTGTCTAACAGTCTGCTGGCTGTCCAAACCATGCAAGTTGTATTTTGATTCATCAGATAAAATAACACATTTCCATAATCATCAGACCAACTAGCATGCGCTTTTGCCCAGTTTGGATGCTGCACTTTCATTTTTTCATCAAAAGTTGCTTTTTTCTTGGGTAGACATGCCACTAATCCCGATGATAAATGGCATCTACATACTGTAGCAGTACTTGCCTTTACTCTTGTATCCTCCTCCCAGCAGCAGAATCAAAAAAAAAAAAAAAAAAAATGACAGTAGGGTTGCTATTTATGATGGGGGGGGGCACCATTTTGTGCCTTGTTTGTGCACAAACACAGAACAAAACAAATAGGACACTCAAAAGTAATGTGACTGGCAGACACAGGCACACTGCTAAACTCTGAATTACACATTATGCGTGACAAACTGCACGATACCTCGAACTAGAATGGTGATCACATCAGTATCAGTGTTGCCAACTGATACAAAAGTTGGCGGGGTTGTTAGCATTAGCATTAGCATTAGCAGAGGCATATGATGCAAGAAAGCAAGCTTATTCAGCATCAGCCAAAAAAAAAAAAAAAAAAACCCACTCCCATTTCACCCCTCCGTTCGTTCGAAATACCTGTCCAGTTGAGCTTTAAATTTGTTTAGGCTATCAACTTCAACAACAAGTGATGGAAGTCAGTTCCACCAACCAACCACCCGCTGGCCAAAGGCAAATTTCCGCACATCTATCCGACATCCGTCCTTCCTCAATTTGAATTTATGCCCTCTGAGGTGATTATTCTGAGAAAGATGAAGAATCCCATTGGCATTGAGCATGCTCAAACCATTCAAAGCCTTATACACCTCTATCAGATCACCTCGCCGGTGCCTAGTCTCCAGACTCTGTAATTTGCAAAACGTAAGCCTTTCTTCGTAAGAGCAACCCTTTGTTCCATTTACTAATCTTGTTGCCCTTCTCTGTACCCGTTCCAGCAGCTCTACATCCTTCTTGAAATGAGGCCTCCAGACCTGTATACAGTACTCAAGATGTGGCCTTACCATTGCCTTATACAAGGGAATAATCACCTCCTTATCCCTGCTAGAAAAATTCCTCTTTATCATTGACAAGACACCATGAGCTACTCTTGCAGCTCGTCTGCACTGCTCAGAGAACTTCATATCTGCCTGCACAATTACCCCCAGGTCCTTTTCATTCTCCACCACTGTCAGTGTAGTACCGCAGAGTTGATACGTTGCTCTGGGGTTACTGTTTCCCATATGCAGCACTTTACATTTGTCGATGTTAAACCTCATTTGCCACCTCTCAGCCCATCTGTTCAACCTTTCCAGATCCTGTTGCAGCAGCATAGCGTCAGTATTGTCCTTAACGACCCTGCCAACCTTTGTATCATCTGCAAACTTGGACATTAAACTTGATATCCCATCATCAATATCATTCATAAACACCAAAAACAACAACGGACCCAACACTGAACCTTGAGGAACTCCACTAATAACATTAGTCCACGTTGAGCAGTGTCCATTGATTACCACTCTCTGTCTTCTGCCACTCAACCATCCCCTTATCCATAGCAGCAATTTGCCTCCAATGCCACACTGCTCCAATTTGTGCAGCAGTCTTCCATGTGCAACAGTATCAAAAGCCTTTCTAAGATCCAAATATATAATATCAAAGTTATTCCCTGCATCCAGTTCTTTTGTGACTACATCATAGTATCCAATCAAATTGGTCAGGCAAGACCTGCCCTTAACAAAACCATGCTGCGTCTGAGCTATAACTGAATTCTTGTCTAGATGATCCTGCAGTGCTTCTTTAACCAGTGCCTCCATTAATTTACCTGGAACAGAAGTTAAACTAACAGGTCTATAATTACTTGTGTCAGCCTTTGAACCTCCTTTGTGAATTGGGGTCACATTTGCACATCTCCAGTCCATAGGTACCTCCCCTGAGTCCAAGGAAGCTCTCATAATTATGGCTAAGGGTTTGCTTACTTCCTTTGCTGCCTCCTTTAATATAACTGGATAGATCCCATCCACCCCAGGTGCCTTTTTTATGTTTGTCCTCAACAATCTCTCCTCCACTTTCCTCTCAGTTATTACAAAATCATCCAGCTCACTGCCAATGTTTACTTTACCTACATCATTCTCCTTCCTGAATAACTCCTCATGCGTGAATATAGATGCAAAATACTCGTTTAGATTGTTAGCCACCTGAGCATGATCCTCAACTGTTGAACCATCAATATCCAGTGGACCAATCTGATTCATCCCTTTCCTTTTCGAGTTCAAGTATGTAAAGAACTCTTTTCTGTTTTTCTTTGCATCCTTTGCCAAGGATTTTTCGTAGTCTGCCTTTGCCTGCCTAATCTCCTTTGTGACTTGGTTACAGACCAACTTATATCTATCATAGGCTTCCATGTCACCCATTAATTTGTATGTATCCCATGCATTTTTCTTCTCTGTCACATGTCTCATTAGTTCATCTGACAACCATTTAGGCCTAAACCTTGAACAATATTTCTTAGTTGGTATGTAAAGCCTGGTAGCCTCCAAGATTAGTTCCTTGAATGCTTCCCATTTTGAGTTTGCTGTTGGTAACATCATCAGTTGGTCCCACTGTATAGAATTTAAATACTGTCTCAGACCATCATAGTCGCCTTTACGAAAACAAAAACCCTTCCCTTTACCTCTGATGGTAGTTACCTCCTTGAGTAAATCCCACTTCAACACACTGTGATCACTGCCACCTAGTGGTTCATTTATCTGCAGGTTCTTAATGCATGAAGAATCACTACTGATAATCAGATCAAGAGTATTGCTCCCTCTTGTTGCCTCACGAACATGCTGATGTAGAAAACAATCATCCAATAAATCCACAAAAGCCTTGCTAGTGTGCGAGTGACCAACCCACAAATTCCAGTCAATATCTGGGAAATTAAAGTCCCCCATTATAAGACTCTCTGATTTACTGGCCCACTCTATTTCCCTGTACAATATCTTATTATACTCATCAGAGTCATTAGGCCTATAGCACACTCCTACTCTCAATTTTGATTTCCCTATGCTTATGTCACACCAAACTGACTCGACGCTGCCCTGTCCATCGATGTCGACTGGCTTCACTTCCTTGGACTTTATGTGTTTCTTAATTAATAGCATAACCCCTCCTCCCCTCCTGTCCTGTCTATCCTTTCTATACACATTGTATTCCCCAAATTCCAGTTCCGCATTACTTATATCTGTGTGACACCACGTCTCTGATATCCCAACAATATCTGCCTTTGATGTTTTGAGCAATACCTCAAATTCATCAAATTTATTTACCAAACTCCTAGTATTGGTGTACACACAGGTATACATGCACCTGTTTCTATTCTTAGCTACCCTAACACAACCCATGTGTTTACTTGTACCGCAATGACTACCAGCAGTCTCTGAAATATCCTGCATCTTGTTTTTCAGACTTCTGCTCATTTCAATAGAAGCAGTGCAAGAATCACTTCCACCTCTGCCACTGGCTACTGTTAATCTATTAGTCCTTGTATCCCCCCCAAGGACACTTGGGGGGATACAAGGACACTTGTTAAGGACTTGTTAAGGACACTACTAATGCTATGCTGCTGCAACAGGATCTGGAAAGGTTGAGCAGATGGGCTGAGAGGTAGCAAATGAAGTTTAACATTGACAAATGTAAAGTACTACATATGGGAAACAGTAACCGTAGAGCAACGTATCAACTCTGTGGTACTACACTGACAATGGTAGCGAATGAAAAGGACCTGGGGGTAATTGTGCAGGCAGATATGAAGTTCTCTGAGCAGTGCAGACGGGCTGCAAGAGTAGCTCATGGTGTCTTATCAATGAAATACAGGAATTTTTCTAGCAGGGATAAGGAGGTGATTATTCCCTTGTATAAGGCAATGGTCAGGCCACACCTAGAGTACTGTATACAGGTCTGGAGGCCTCATTTCAAGAAGGATGTAGAGCTGCTGGAACGAGTACAGAGAAGGGCAACAAGATTAATGAATGGAACAAAGGGTTCCTCTTATGAAGAAAGGCTTAAGTTTTGCAAATTACCTTTTGTGCTCTTATACACCTCTATCAGATCACCGGCCGAGGTGTTCTGATAGAGGTATATAAAGTGTTGAATGGTTTGAGCATGCTCAATGCCGATGGAACCCTTCCTCTTGCTCAGAATAATCACCCGAGAGGGCATAAATTCAAATTCAGGAAAGACAGATGTGTGGAAATTTGCCTTTAGCCAGCGAGCAATTGGTTGGTGGAACAGACATCCATCCCTTGTTGTGGAAGTTGATAGCCTAAATAAATTTAAGGCTCAGCTGGACAGGTATTTTGAACGAAAGGAGGGGTGAAATGGGAGTTGGTTTTTTTTTTTTTTTTTTGGCTGATGCTGCATAAGCTTGCTTTCTTGCATCATACGCCTCAACTAATGCTAATGCTAACTGTAGTCAGTTGAAAATAGCTGAGCCACAATGTAAAAATAGATAAAATCGTATGTTAACAATGAAAAAAAAAAAATTTTTTTTTGTAGCTAAACAGAATTTGAATGATTGGTATATATTCTCCAAAAAATGACAGGGAAGGTCGGAATGTGTCCCAGTACCCCTACCCTGAATCCACCTATGCCTCCTCCTGCGCTGTTTTGAGATCTGTCAATGAGAATCTATTTTGAAAATGCAGATGGACTAGAAATTTGTCCTGCACTGTAGAAGATGCTCATGGACATACATTTTCTTTCTTTCTTTTTAGACTGCCAGTTTTTGATAATTTTCGTGATAGATGTTTCACTGTTGACTGATTAGAGTGAATCCTTTTAGCTATTTCATGCACAGAATGTCCCTCTGCATTCAATATAGCAGCAACATATTTCCTATGTGGTGTTAATTGTGAAAACTTAGTGATTACAATAGCACAGAATACTGAGCTCATGGCATATGCATTGTATTTATACTACCACTAGGATGATGCAATCGTATATAAGGCGCATTATAGCCATAGTAGCTTATGTGCCTTTAAACTCCCATAACAACAACAATCATATATAGCACTTGACATCATCTAAGGTAGCTTGCTAGAGATGGATGATGCAATAGGATAATGCTATTACAAAATATATATGATGTATTGCCAAATTTCACAGAAATTCAGTGAATTTTGCAAGTGATGCAAATTTTTTTTTGAGCAGCAGTGTATGTATCAACAAAAGCAACTTACTTGGATAAAAATATATTATTTACATTGAATATACAGCCGGGTTATAAAATATAATGAAGTATGAGCATTAAAATTATATGTGAAAAAATTCTGCTTAAAAACTAAACTTTAAGTTCTTAAATAAATGAACACAGTATTGAACTGAAACAATTGATTTTAACTAAAATTATTTACATGGCCAGATATTTCATAACACCTTTTGCGCTCTTCAGTGGCTACACAAAAAATACAAGATTTAACATGTCACTATATGCACACATCTATTTTGTAATACAAATGATTATGTGGATCATCAAATAGTCCTACTTTTAAAAATGCATAGCATGCAAATTTATATATATATATTTCTTACTTGTTTTCTATTATGGAAACAAAAAACATCATATTTATAATGGCAGTAGTTATTATTATTTTTTAATTTCATCACTTAAGTGATGGCATGAAATATTTCCCACACCACAACCTTTTCTGTATTGGGGCAACAAATTTCTCATTCACACTTTTCTTCTGCTCAATAATATTTATAGTACCATAAAAATAAAACCCATTCATAATGGTAGTAATTATTAAAATATCACAACCTTAAAGGTGAAATGGCTGTCACTTCTCCTGATGTATGGTTGGCTTTCCAACTTTATGAATGTAGGTGCTCCACACTTCTTTGAAAAATGTTATTTTGTCATCAAAGATAACTTCATGTAGTGTTTTTTTTTTTAAGGTGATTTCAAACATTTGAAGAGTTTAAGCCAAATAAAATTAACTGAAACCAAACTTGAATATCTCTAAATTAATTATAAGGAGGAACAGAACATTATTCTAAAGGAGGGTTCTTGTTCTTTTTATGATGCATCAACACCTTAGGCTACATTACACTGGCATATTATGTTTATGTCAGTACAACTGTGTGTTCACAGGTTGATTTTTATGTTCTGCAGGATAATAAGCTCATGGGAAAAACCAAAAGGAAAGACGCAGAGGAAATAAATTAAAAAGAATATACAGTCTGATATGTTGGCTAGTTGGTGTACATGTTCAGACTGATTTAAAAAAATAAGGTGGAATTACAGTGCCAATTCAAAAGAACAGTGCCATGAAAATATCAGAAGAAAAGAAATGCATTATAAAGTATACACCTGACTGATTTTCTTTCTTTTTTCATAGAAACCTCTTTTTCTCCCTCAAAAAAAGGTATTAGAACTTAGAGTACTTAGTACCAGTGGTGAGCTGTGAATATTTTAACAATGGGCTCACAGTTTTTCCGACTTTCTACCCGGTAAATTTGACAGTCACGGAAGTGACGTCATCCGCAGATTCCACCAGAGGCACTTCCCACGCTCACACTACTAGTAGTGTGATTAGAGTTCATGACACATTTTTCGTTACCAGTATGTTATCTCAAGTCAGGAGCGGATTCGGAGGGTGGACAGATGGGGCTTATTACCCTCTTAACCATGCTTTTAGTGAATGTATAAAATGTTCCTAGATCTAGCTGAAAAAAAAAAAAAAAAAAGCTTAAAAACCTGTTCATCATGCCTCCCCTTACGATGATAACCAGATACAATAGTGTCTGGAGTTCTAACTTTTCAGAATTCTTGAATAGTATGACATCACAATCATACTTCCTGCAGTTACTACTGCAGTAAGTATGATTGCAACAATACAAGTATTTATCATATGACTGCAACAATACAAGTAATTGTCATATGACTGCGACAATACAAATATTTGTCAACAATTTATTTTTTTTGTCTCGCATTTTCATTACATTCCATTGTTAGGTTCCCCTAACAGCTGCATATGTTGCTTCAACTACAAAGATCAGTACTTCAATCAATGCTGTTTTCCAGAGATATTTAGATACATTGCAATTGCAAGTATACATCTCTTACTTTAGTTATCATAAATCCATTGTATCTTGTCTTCCAGAAATTACGTAAATTTGTGAATGATCAATAAAATATTTAGAATAAAAAAGCTCTTTTATTTCGTAATCAATATATACAAATCAAAATACATAAAAGAAACGAGAAGGATGTTTCACATAAACCATCTACCGTGCGTCTTGGCACACACGCAACTTTTTTATTTGTCTTTTTTTTAACAATTAGAGAAATATAATGGATACATTTTTATCATGATAAAATTTTAATACTGTGAATAAAAAATAATATGAAATATTTCCCACATCACAAATAACATAAAAACTATCACAAAACATTCCACAATATAAAAACAAATATTACATAAAAAACAAACTTTCTAGAAAAAGTACACAAAAATCACAGATTAGATTAGTGGTTTTCAACCGGGGTGTTGCGGCACCCTAAGGTGCCGCAGGGTGCCACAACAACATTCCAGGGGTGCCATGTAATTTCGTTTTTTTTTTTAAATTTACATGTTTATTTCATTATAAAAAGGTGTACAGTATCTTTTTAATTTTGTGGTGATCTACAATTGATGTTTGCTGACTACCTCTATATAAAGAATAAAATTATATACTGTATGTTATTTTTTTTTGTTATTTTGGTTTTTCAGGAGCATTAGCAACTAAGGCCACATTGCTCCGGGATATGCGGTGGTCATTCCCTGACCTTTCCACTTCCTCCGTATTTGGTGGTGATGGGCTCGAACCCCGGTCTAATCAAGAAGCGTGTGCTACGCACTGCTGCTCCTTCCCACCTGGCTACGGAGGCACCCTATATACTGTATATATATATAATTTGTATTATATTGTATATATTGTATTATACTGTATATCTAACAGGCAGAAAATTGAGTAGGGGTGCCGCAAAACAAAATAAATTACTTAGGGGTGCCATTATTAAAAAAAGGTTGAAAACCACTGGATTAGATGAAAAAAAATTATTACACAGATATTCAAGAAAAATTTATTCTAAAAACCGCCACATGCAATTTACTTCTTTATTAATATTTGTTGTTGATCTTCTGCTTTGCTCAATAGTTGAGCAATGATTACAGAGGAATGATTTGACGTAACGATCCGGATAAACTGAAGCAATGGTTTTCCATTTAGATGTATGGTCATCATAATCTGCAAATTGTTAAATTGTCAACATTAGTCATTCACTCAATATTATTCATTACGCTGAAAGCTTGCTCAGCTTTAGCAGTGCTAATTGCAATGGTTTCAAAGATATTTCTGGCTTCCTTAATTGAAAAGGGAATTTCACTCGATTTTAAAGACAAACTGTCCTCGACAAAAATCTCTAAAATCATTAATTTTTATTTCATATTTTACCAGAGAACAAATTTCTTATTCGGTTTTCACTGCCTGGCCACCAAGATGAAAGTTCTTTCATATTCCAAGATTTCCGGTAGCATATGTTTAAAATTTCTTTCAATGGTATCATTATTTTCTTTATTTAATTTAAAATTGCTCTCTGTTGCATTAATAACTTATCCTTTAAAGATAAAACTATGCATTTAATAACTTGTCACGAGGTAATTTTTTAAATGTGTTCTTACTTTCAAATTTGATTCCTTTAAATTCTTTTCACTTCAACATGCTCTCAATTTCAGCTTCAGAATTTTTCAAATTAGCAATAGCATTGATAGTTCGAATAATTAATTTATCTGCTTTTGCTATAGTGATTCTGTAAAGCTTCTAAAAGGTAAGAGCTCCTGCAGGATGTCGATCATTAGTGCTAAATTGTTACGAAATTCTAGATTAAAAGTTGATTTAATAATCCAGAATATTTAACTTCTGATTCAAAATGTTTGCACAAAGCGGGATAATTCCTCCAACCCGCAATTGCCATCCGCAAGCTACACCGTGGCCCGAACACACGACTGATCTTTATAGTTTCCACATCAAGTTCTTTAGCAATCATCCTTAATTCGCACTGGTTTTTTGGAGATCAGTGAGATGCATACAGTCTTTTTTTTTTTAATTATTACCTGTATGCCATTAAAGTTTAGAACATTTTTTACACAGTGAAAGTCTCGACGAAGTTTCAAAATCTGCCAACATTTCATCTTCGTAAAGTTTATATAATATCTTAATCGCCTCAATTCCTCCCCCCTACATTGCTACTTTCACTAGTTCTTTGAATACTGTGAAAATGTCAGAATCACTTGGACATTCAGCTACTGTGACCATGTAAACATAGATGGAGAAATTTACTGGAAGGCATGGATTATTCACTTCTCCGAAAAACATATGTCTGTTTGTTGGAGTAAAGGGGAACCACAACATAGGTTGACCAGGGGCTATTATCCCTGTTGGGAATCTTCTTAATCCACTGACTGCCTATGGAAAGCATATTGACTAGTGTGACTTCTCGGTATGCGACTAAATAGGTTTTACAGACACCACTAACGTTGTGAAACGGTAATCCCTTTCACCATTAATTCACACTTTCTAATTACCTAAATTGCCTAAAGGCCAAAGGTGAGAACAATGCATACAAAGTTGTCTCTCCTAATCCATTCGTTACATGGAAATTTTCTTCGTTCAACGGAAACCATTTTAAATGTAATTACCAAGAGGAATTCAAAAAAATTTGCTATAAAGAAGTTGGTTAAACAGAGGTCCGACTGTAATTAAATCAAAAATGAAGCAATTTTAAAATACATAACTGATTGATTGCACCATTAAAATGCTGGGGATGGTTCCCTGCTCGCCCCGCTGTAGTTTCGGCTCTGGATACTCAATAATTGCATTCAGGATTTCATTTGTAAAATAAATGATCATTTCAACAATGGGCTCTCGCGAGCCCACTATAGCTCACCACTGCTTAGTACCATACAAAGGGTTGAAGGCTGAGAAGGTAGAAAATACTTGTTTACATTATTCTAGAATTTCTGTAGATATAATTTATGAGAAATACATGTGAAGGAAGGTTGTTCCAGAAAACAGAAGTAGAAGGAATAATTGAGAAAGAGGAAAAGTTAGTTCTGTAACTTTTTGGAGTTGGACAATGAATAGTTGTTGACTAATTGCAGCACATGTTCATAATGGTTTGGAAGAGAGTGTTGGTGCTACAGATACCAATTAAGAACAGTACCTGTGGAAGTGCCTACAGAAAACAACTGTAGCAGAATATGAGTGAGAGAGAGAGAGAGAGAGAGAGAGAGAGAGAGAGAGAGATACTCTGTAAGAGGAAGGTCATTAATTAATCTGACTGTCCTCCTTTGAATGGAATCTAGAAGCTTGAGAGAGGTAATTGGAAACTACCTCGAGGTGAGATTGAAAATTTTAATATTTGAAAAGTAAGATGTTTAAGAGAAAAATAACACCAAGTGAAAAATGAAAACCCCGTCTTTTTGATACAGAGGATGTGTGTGTGTGTGTGTGTGTGTGTGTGTGTGTGTGTGTGTGTGTGTGTGTGTGTGTGTGTGTGTGTGTGTGTGTGTGTGTGTGAGAAAGAGAGAGAGAGTTTGTTTGTTATTTTTGTTTTTAGGAGCATTGGCAACTAAGGCCATATTGCTCCAGGGATATGCGGTGGTCATTCCCTGACCTTTCCGCATCCTCCGTATTTGGTGGTCACAGGCTCGAATCCCGGTCTAATCAAGAAGCATGTGCTACGCACTGCTGCTCCTGCCCACCTGGCTATGGAGGTGCAGTGAGAGAGAGAGAGACTAGAAGTCAAGGTAATCCCTAATAGTGATATTATGTGATCTTGTCTAAAAATCTGGATTTAATTGAAGATGAGCATAAAAGCAGTAGGCTCATTTTTGCAAGAAATAAGACAACTGAATTTTAGAATAAGTGAAATTAACTAAGTTTTCTTTGTCCCAATGGAGAATTACCTGCAGATTGGCATTTTAAGGAATTGGTGGTGGATAAATGAGAAGTTAAGGCAGTTTATGCAGGGCAATATTTCTCAAACAGGAAGGTGGAATACAGAGTGCTATTATCAGCAAAACTATGCCTAGGATTTCCAGTCAGTGCAAGAAGTTCATTAAATATACAAAGGGAAAGAAGTGGAAGAAAGAACTGAACTTTGGGGAAGACCAGCATTAATGGAGAAGTTAGAAGACAGGCAATCCACTACCATCATCTGCTGTGAGTGGTGAGAGAGAGAACTGCCAATTGCACAATCCATAAGATGGGAACTTGTTTAGAAGACCTTTAATGCCAAACACAAACAAAAGCCTTAGAAATATCAACAGCAACTGCTTGAGTTTCAAACTTTTCCATTGAATTAGTCCTCATATGAGTTAATGTTGTTGGTGGTGGTGATTAGCATTAGCATTAGTAGAGGCATATGATGCAAGAAAGCAAGCTTATGCAGCATCAGCCAAAAAAAAAAAAAAAAAAAAACTTCCACTTCATTCCCCTCCGTTCATTTGAAATACCTGTCCAGCTGAGCCTTAAATTTATTTAGGCTATCAACTTCCACAACAAGGGATGGAAGTCTATTCCACCAACCAACTACCCGCTGGCTAAAGGCAAATTTCCGCACATCTATCCTACATCTGTCTTTCCTCAATTTGAATTTATGCCCTCTCAGGTGATTATTCTGAGCAAGAGGAAGAATCCCATCAGCACTGAGCCTGCTCAAACCATTCAAGGCTTTATACACCTCTATCAGATCACCTCGCTGGTGCCTAGTCTCCAGACACTGTAATTTGCAAAACTTAAGCCTTTCTTTGTAAGAGCAACCCTTTGTTCCATTCACTAATCTTGTTGCCCGTCTCTGTACTCGTGATGGTGGTGGTATGGCTTAGCAGCTCTTGTGCTGTTAAGCACAAGAGCTGCTAAGGCCAAGATGTGCCCAATAAGTAATGTAAGCCAATATATCACCAGTGGATCAAAACTGATGGAATGTATATTGGAAATCACTGATTAAATAAAAGGTTTCAATATAGTTTAAGAGCTAGCAGTTGATGGCTTTCTCCAATACTTTGGAAGAGAGATATTTGTTGCCATTTTAAGAACTGGTTAGATATCGGAAAATTTACAAGAAAAAGGAAAAACACAGTGCATTAAGAAAGTATAAAAATGCAACACAGAACAGGAACACAGGTTTTGGGAACAAGTGGAGATATACCAGGAGAAATTATTAGAACTTTGTACTTTGTTGGCATTGAGATTGTTCAGAATTCTTACTCAATAAAAAAGTTAGAAGAAAAGCAGGATGCTAGTAAGTTGGCTTTATCTTTAGTTGAGCATGCAAAATAAAACCACAGGGTTGTAATAGAGATGGAAATATAGATGAATAGAAGTTGCAGCTAACAGCTTTGTCAATAGACCAGATAGTGTGATAATTAATTAATAATTATGATTGATTGGTTTAATGATGATTAATTAATCACTGTAGGCAGTTTAAGAGAGCATATGTTTTAAGTTGGCTCTGGTAGATTAACTGAAGAGGATTAAGATCAAGTGGCTGGTAAACAAAGTTTTGTTTAAAAATGTTCAATTTCTGCAATTTTTAAATCTCATTTTAGTAAATGTGTGAAATATTTTGTAAATTTAATTCTTAACTTTCTAATGTATTTTGGAAAGTCTAATTCTCTTCAATTTAATATCACCAGTGGATAAAGTTTTGGTAATGGTTTAATTTCAGTAATGCTTTGTTAATTTAAATGCTGTAATACATTATAAATTTAAATTTTGTCTTTCTTAAGTTCAAATTTTATCTAAATAATGGTTGTTAAAAGATCCACTTTCAATAAATCGTCCAAGGACACATTTACTCTGAGTCATTGTGTCCAAGGACACAATGCCTCAGAGTAAAATGCCGGCAGAATTTCCTGTGTGAGTCATTAATATATATAGCCTGCATAGCCTGTAGCAGGTATTCTAATGTCAGTCTAGTAAACAAACAAGCTCAACTGATCATTCTTTTCTTTGCATCTGATGTAAGGAATGTACTGATCTCATATTAAAATGCATTACTAGAAGACTCTGAGTCACTGAAAAAATGGGTGCCTGCCCTAGAAACAAATACGACTGTGAGCTGGTCAGATACACAAATATCTTGTGTTCTGCCAAGTAATGCACCCCTGATTCAGGTCCCAGAACAGTCAAGTGCATACTGCTCTGATTGAAGGATATTTAGTTTTATTGGGAGACTCTATTGTCAGGGAAAGGGATAACATTTTTGTAATAAAGATAGGTAGAGCAGAACCAGTGTGTATTTGCTGGGAGTAACAACTGATGTTACCAACAAATTGTCAGATTTTAAGGGGACCATGCTGAAAAAATGCCATAAGTTAGATCAGAATGTGTATGTATCTGAAATTCTGCACAGACATGATAGAAGGGATTATATGCTAAAAGCATTATGGATTAACTCAAGAATTGAGGAACTCAGCAAGACTTTGGGTGGAAAGTTTTTATCAGCATGGCTTGACTCGTAGGTAGAAGGAATCAACTTTGTACAGATAGTATTCATTTGAACAAAGGTGATACAAGTATTTTACTTTTTACTTTTATTATTAGCCATATGGTGCAAGGAAGCCTGAGGCTTATGCTGCAAAAGCCAAAAAAAAAAAAAAAAAAAAAAAAATTTCCTAGTTACCCTGAGAGATAGACAGAGAGAGAGAGAGAGAGAGAGAGAGAGAGAGAGAAAGAGAGAGAGAGAGTGAGAGTGAGAGAGAGAGAGAGAGAGAGAGAAAGAGAAGTAGAAGGGAATCACCAAGAAAGAGAAGAATGATGATATCCAGCTCAGGACCCTGGGTGTGCCAAGCCCATACTCACCAGATGTGAGCCCCCAGGGTTATTTTTACCAGTATCGTTGAAGATACATTAGGGGTTGAGGAAAACTGCTATTTAGGAGGGGGAAGGTAATATAAACGTGTTTATCTGATGATATGTGTCAAAGTAATGCTTGCATACATCCCAAGAAATCTTGTATGTTGCTGCAACAGCCAATGTTAGCAAAATGTTCTGAGGATGGCAACATTTCAAATGAGGAAGATGATAAAGCTAGGGAAACAAGCTTAAATAACTTCAAGGGGTGAGCCAAGGTAATAAGCTATAGAAGAATACTCAGTCTTATCTGCGCTTATAGTAATGTCAGAAGTGTTGTCAATAAAATAGGTGAACTTAAACTCTTGGTTAAGACAACTAATGCTCACATAATAGAGCTAACAGAAACATGGTGCCACACAAATATTGGGAATGAGAAGTTCCACTATGGTATGTATAATGTATTTAGAAAAGACAGAGAAGAGAGATTTGGTGGGGTCATGCTTCTTATCAAAGGCAGCATGAGCACAAAAAGGGCTTTTGCTGAGTCTGAAGTTACACCTGCCAGCATAGACTCTGTGTAGTGTGAGTTAGTTGTTGTTGTTGTTATTTGGTTTTTTAGGAGCATTAGCAACTAAGGCCATATTGCTCCGGTGCGGTGGTCATTCCCTGACCTTTCCGCATGTTCCGTATTTGGTGGTGACGGGCTCGAACCCCGGTCTAATCAAGAAGGGTGTGCTATGCACTGCTGCTCCTTCCCACCTGGCTACGGAGGCGCCTACATGTGTGAGTTAGTGGAAGCAATGGTATAATGAGAGTAAAGTAAAGTAATCTAAAGACCAGAAGACTGTAAAGAGTGTAACAAGAGTCTTTACATGCAGATGGAATGGGCAAACAAGTGTGAATTTCTTATTATTGGTAACTGCCCCTAACTGAATGAAATAAGTGGGATGGAAACTCACCATGGGGGAAAAATTTTTTAAATAATCAAGATTATTATTATTTGTACCAACATGTTAGAGAAAACAATAAGGGTAAGAATATTCTAGACTTCATTGTTACTCAAGAATCAGATGACATCATAGGGCTCACAGTACAGGAACCACTGGCAGGTAGTGATTATGCAGTCATTAGTTAGAAAATGAAAGATGTTGCAGTAATTAAGATTGAAGATGCAGGTTTTAATTTCAGAAAAGAGGACTATGGCAGTTTATGGCAGGGGTTCTCAAACTTTGTGATACCACGATGACCCGCCCCTATAAAATTCTAAATGAATTCTTGCAACCCCCATCCCTACCTACATTAGTATGTTTCAGTACATAATTCTTAAGGGGTGCTCTTACAAAGAAAGGCTTAAGTTTTGCAAATTACAGTGTCTGGAGACTAGGCACCAGCGAGGTGATCTGATATCAAGAGGAGTATAAACCCTTGAATGGTTTGAGCATGCTCAATGCTGATGGGATTCTTCCTTTTGCTCAGAATAATCACCTGAGAGGGCATAAATTCAAATTGAAGAAAGAAATTTCGTGTGGAAATTTGCCTTTAGCCAGCGGGTGGTTAGTTGGTAGAACAGACTTCCATCCCTTGTCATGGAAGTTGATAGCCTAAATAAGTTTAAGGCTCAGCTGGACAGGTATTTCGAATGAACAGAGGGGTGAAGTGGAAGTGGTTATTTTTTATTTATTATTTTTTTTTTTGGCTGATGCTGCATAAGCTTGCTTTCTTGCATCAAATGCCTCTACTAATGCTAATGCTAATGCTAAATGGCAAAATATGAAAAAGCTGGAAGATTTAACAGCTGAAACTCTTGTTCGTTCCTTAACTCTCAAAGGGCTTGACGAAGCTTTTAAACATGCACAAAAACCAATTTAGACTTTCAAGTCACACTGTTATTTGTTATTTGTTATTTGGTTTTTAGGAGCATTAGCAACTAAGGCCATATTGCTCCGGGATATGCGGTGGTCATTCCCTGACCTTTCCGCATTCTCCGTATTTGGTGGTGACGGGCTCGAACCCCGGTCTAATCAAGAAGCGTGTGCTATGCACTGCTGCTCCTTCCCACCTGGCTACGGAGGCGCCCTCAAGTCACACGACTGAAATTTCTAGTGTACTAAAAAAGTTGCTACAGATTTAAAAAATGCTTATGCAGGGTAGTGTGAAATTTATAATGAAAAAAAGACTGTCTTGGAAACAAATGACTCTTAAAGCATTTCTGTAGAAGAAGATGACTTCTTGTGCTTGAGCAGATATCATGTTTTAAGGGCACAAAACGTGATATTGTTGTACACATTGGCACTAATGATATTAAGAGCAGGAGACTGGCGGAATTACTAAACAAGTACAGGTCACTGTTGAAAAAAAGCCATGAATTAGGGCTGAATTTGAAAGTGTCTGCAATTCTGCCTAGACATGATAGGAGGGAGTATACGATGAGAGCCCTGTGGATCAATTCGGCCCTGGAAAGATTGTGCAAGGCTCAAGGGGTAGAATTTTTTTCAGCCAGGTCTGTACATGTTAAGAGGAGAGACTGCTTCAACAGGGATGGGATACACTTAAATAGAAAGGGTGCAAGAATATTTGCTGATGCTATCGAAGCAGTGTTAGGTGAGTCGGAAAACTGCTAGCTTGGGGGAATACACGGACTAATAGATCAGCAGTAGCCACTGGCAAAGGAGAAAGTGATTCTTGCACTGCTTCTATTGGAATGAGCAGCAGCCTGGAAAATAAGATGCAGGATATTTCAGAGACTGCTGGGAGTCATTGCGGTACAAGTAAACACATGGATTGTGTTAGGGTAGCTAAGAACAGGAACAGGTGTATTTACACTTGTGTGTACACCAATGCTAGGAGTTTGGTAAATAAATTTGATGAATTTGAGGTGTTGCTCAAAACATCAGACAGATATTGTTGGGATATCAGAGACATGGTGTCACACAGGTATAAGGAATGCAGAACTGGAATTTGAGGAGTACAATGTGTACAGGAAAAATGGACAGGATAGGAAGGGAGGAGGGGTTATGCTATTATTTAAGAAACACAAAATCTAAGGAAGTCCAGCCAGTTGATATCGCTGGACAGTGCAGTGTCGAGTCAGTTTGGTGTGGCATAAGCATTGGGAGATCAAAATTGAGAGTAGGAGTGTGTTATAGGCCTAATGACTCTGATGAGTATAATAAGAAATTGTACAGGGAAATAAAGTGGGCCAGCAAATTAGAGAGTCTTATAAGAGTAGGAGACCAGCGGAATTACTTAACAAGTACAGGTCACTGTTGAAAAAAAGCCGTGAAGTAGGGTTGAATTTGAAAGTGTCTGCAATTCTGCCCAGACACGATAGGAGGGAGTATATGATGAGAGCCTTGTCGATCAATTCGGCCCTGGAAAGATTGTGCAAGGCTGAAGGGGTAGAATTTTTTTCAGCCTGGACTGTACTTGTTAACAGGAGAGATTGCTTCTACAGGGATGGGATACACTTAAATAGAAAGGGTGCAAGAATATTTGCTGATGCTATCGAGGCAGTGTTAGGTGGGTCGGAAAACTGCTAGCTTGGGGGGAGACAAAGACTAATGGATTAACAGTAGCCACGGGCAGAGGTGAAAGAGATTCTTGCACTGCTTCTATTGGAATGAGCAGAAGCCTGAAAAACAAGATGCAGGATATTTCAGAGACTGCTGGAAGTCATTGCGGTACAAGTAAACACATGGGTTGTGTTAGGGTAGCTAAGAATAGAAACAGGTGCATGTATACTTGCGTGTACACTAATGCTAGGAGTTTAGTAAATAAATTTGATGAATTTGAGGTATTACTCAAAACATCAAAGGCAGATATTGTTGGGATATCAGAGACGTGGTGTCACACAGATATAAGGAATGCAGAACTGGAATTTGGGGAGTACAACGTCTACAGAAAGGATAGACAGGATAGGAAGGGAGGAGGGGTTATGCTGTTAGTTAAAAAACACATAAAATCCAAGGAAGTGAAGCCAGTTGACATCGCTGGACAGTGCAGTGTTGAGTCAGTTTGGTGTGACATAAGCATAGGTAAATCAAAATTGAGAGTAGGAGTGTGCTATAGGCCTAATGACTCTGATGAGTATAATAAGATACTGTACAGGGAAATAGAGTGGGCCAGTAAATCAGAGAGTCTTATAATGGGGGATTTTAATTTCCCAGATATTGACTGGAATTTGTGGGTTGGTCACTCACACACTAGCAAGGCTTTTGTGGATTTATTGGATGATTGTTTTCTACACCAGCATGTTCGGGAGGCAACTAGAGGGAGTAATACTCTTGATCTGATTATCAGTAGTGATTCTTCATGCATTAGGAATCTGCAGATAAATGAACCACTGGGTGGCAGTGATCACAGTGTGCTGAAGTGGGATTTACTCAAGAAGGTAACTACCATCAGAGGTAAAGGGAAGGGTTTTTGCTTTCGTAAAGGAGACTATGCTGGTCTGAGACAGTATTTAAATTCTATACAGTGGGACCAACTGATGATGTTACCAACAGCAAATTCAAAATGGGAAGCATTCAAGGAACTAATCTTGGAAGCTACCAGGCTTTACATACCAACCAAGAAATATTGTTCAAGGTTCAGGCCTAAATGGTTGTCAGATGAACTAATGAGACATATGGCAGAGAAGAAAAATGCATGGGATACATACAAATTAATGGGTGACGTGGAAGCCTATGATAGATATAAGTTGGTCTGTAACCAAGTCACAAAGGAGATTAGGCAGGCAAAGGCAGATTATGAGACATCCTTGGCAAAGGATGCAAAGAAAAACAGAAAAGAGTTCTTTACCTATTTAAACTCAAGAAGGAAAGGGATGAATCAGATTGGTCCACTGGATGTTGATGGTTCAACAGTTGAGGATCCAGCTCAGGTGGCTAACAATCTAAACGAGTATTTTGCATCTACATTCACACATGAGGAGTTATTCAGGAAGGGGAATGTCGTGGGTGAAGTAAACATTGGCAGTGAGCTAGATGATTTTCTAATAACTGAGAGGAAAGTGGAGGAGAAATGTTGAGGATAAACATAAAAAAGGCACCCGGGGTGGATGGGATCTATCCAGTTATATTAAAGGAGGCAGCAAAGGAAGTAAGCAAACCCCTAGCCATAATTATGAGAGCTTCTTTGGACTCAGGGGAGGTACCCATGGACTGGAGATGTGCAAATGTAACCCCAATTCACAAAGGAGGATCAAAGGCTGACACAAGTAATTATAGACCTGTTAGTTTAACTTCGGTTCCAGGAAAATTAATGGAGGCACTGGTTAAAGAAGCACTGCAGGATCATCTGGACAAGAATTCAGTTATAGCTCAGACACAGCATGGGTTTGTTAAATGCAGGTCTTGTCTGACCAATTTGATTGGATACTATGATGTAGTCACAAAAAAACTGGATGCAGGGAATAACTTTGATATTATATATTTGGATCTTAGAAAGGCTTTTGATACTGTTGCGCATGGAAGACTGCTGCACAAATTGGAGAAGTGTGGCATTCGAGGCAAATTGCTGCTATGGATAAAGGGATGGTTGAGTGGCAGAAGACAGAGAGTGGTAATCAATGGACACTGCTCAACGTGGACTAATGTTATTAGTGGAGTTCCTCAGGGTTCAGTGTTGGGTCCATTGTTGTTTTCTGTATTTATAAATGATATTGATGATGGTGTATCAGGCTTAATGTCCAAGTTTGCAGACGATACAAAGGTTGGCAGGGTTGTTAAGGACACTACTGATACTATGCTGCTGCAACAGGATCTGGAAAGGTTGAGCAGATGGGCTGAGAGCTGGCAAATGAAGTTTAACATTGACAAATGTAAAGTACTACATATGGGAAACAGTAACCCCAGATCAACGTATCAACTCTGTGGTACTACGCTGACAGTGGTAGAGAATGAAAAGGACCTGGGGGTAATTGTGCAGGCAGATATGAAGTTCTCTGAGCAGTGCAGACGAGCTGCAAGAGTAGCTCATGGTGCCTTGTCAATGATATACAGGAATTTTTCTAGCAGGGACAGGGATGTGATTATTCCCTTGTATAAGGCATTGGTCAGGCCACACCTTGAGTACTGTATACAGGTCTGGAGGCCTCATTTCAAGAAGGATGTAGAGCTGCTGGAACGGGTACAGAGAAGGGCAACAAGATTAGTGAATGGAACAAAGGGTTGCTCTTACGAAGAAAGGCTTAAGTTTTGCAAATTACAGAGCCTGGAGACTAGGCATCGCCGAGGTGATCTGATAGAGGTGTACAAGGCTTTGAATGGCTTGAGCATGCTCAATGCCGATGGAATTCTTCCTCTTGCTCAGAATAATCACCTGAGAGGGCATAAATTCAAATTGAGGAAGGACGGATGTCGGATAGATGTGCGGAAATTCGCCTTTAGCCAGCGGGCAGTTGGTTTGTGGAATAGACTTCCATCGCTTGTTGTTGAAGTTGATAGCCTAAACAAATTTAAGGCTCAGCTGGACAGGTATTTCGAACGAATTGAGGGGTGAAATGGGAGTAGTGGTTGTTTTTTTTTTTTTTTTTTTTTGGCTGATGCTGAATAAGCTTGCTTTCTTGCATCATATGCCTCTACTAATGCTAATGCTAATGCTAATGGGGGATTTTAATTTCCCAGATATTGACTGGAATTTGTGGGTTGGTCACTCACACACTATCCAGGCTTTTGTTCGAGCCCGTCACCACCAAATACGAAGGATGCGGAAAGGTCAGGAATGACCACCGCATATTCCCGGAGCAATATGGCCTTAGTTGTTAATGCTCCTAAAAACCAAATAACAAACAACAAACAATAAGAAGGCTTTTGTGGATTTATTGGATGATTGTTTTCTACATCAACATGTTCGAGAGGCAACTAGAGGGAGTAATACTCTTGATCTGATTATCAGTATTGATTTTTCATGCATTAAGAATCTGCAGATAAAGTAACCAGCAGGTGGCAGTGATCACAGTGTGCTGAAATCGGATTTATTCAAAGAGGTAACTACCATCAGGGGTAAAGGGAAGGTTTTTTGCTTTCGTAAAGGCGACTACAATGGTCTGAGACAGTATTTAAATTCTATACGATGGGACCAACTGATGATTTTACCAACAGCAAATTCAAAACGGGAGGCATTCAAAGAATTTATCTTGGAATTTACTAGGCTTTACATACCGACTAAGAAATATTGTTCAAGGTTAGGCTTAAATGGATGTCAGATGAACTAATGAGACATGTGGCAGAGAAGAAAAATGCATGGGACACATAAATTAATGGGTGACATGGAAGCCTATGATAGATATAAGCAGTTCTGTAACCAAGTCACAAAGGAGATTAGGCAGGCAAAGGCAGATTATGAGAAATATTTGGCAAAGGATGCAAAGAAAAAGCAGCAGAGCTCTTTACCTATGTAAACTCTAAAACAATTGAACATTTGTCAATGTTAAAGAATCTCTTTATGTTTTTTTTTTTTTTTTTTTTTGTTGTTTGGTTTTTAGGAGCATTAGCAACTAAGGCCATATTGCTCCGGGATATGCGGTGGTCAAGGAATGACCACCGCATATCCCGGAGCAATATGGCCTTAGTTGCTAATGCTCCTAAAAACCAAACAACAAAAAAAAAAAAAAAAAAAAAACATAAAGAGATTCTTTAACATTGACAAATTTTTTTTTTTTTTTTTTTTTTTTTGATTTGGTAGTTGTTGGCGCATCGGCTTCTGTGGCCATATTGCACCTCCCAAGGTTTTTGCAGTACTTTGATCCAAGCCCGAGGCGGGAATCGAACCCGCGACCTTTGGGTTGCCGGGCAGGTACTTTACCCACTCGGCTAGCCCGGTCGGCCACATTGACAAATGTAAAGTACTACATATGGGAAACAGTAACCCCAGAGCAACGTATCAACTCTGCGGTACTACACTGACAGTGGTGGAGAATGAAAAGGACCTGGGGGTAATTGTGCAGGCAGATATGAAGTTCTCTGAACAGCGCAGACGAGCTGCAAGAGTAGCTCATGGTGTCTAGTCAATGATATACAGGAATTTTTCTAGCAGGGATAAGGAGGTGATTATTCCCTTGTATAAGGCAATGGTTAGGCCATATCTTGAGTACTGTATACAGGTCTGGAGGCCTCATTTCAAGAAGGATGTAGAACTGCTGGAACGGGTACAGAGAAGGGCAACAAGATTAGTGAATGGAACAATGGGTTGCTCTTACGAAGAAAGGCTTAAGTTTTGCAAATTACAGAGTCTGGAGACTAGGCACCGGCGAGGTGATCTGATAGAGGTGTATAAAGCTTTGAATGGTTTGAGCATGCTCAATGCCAATGGGATTCTTCATCTTGCTCAGAATAATCACCTCAGAGGGCATAAATTCAAATTGAGGAAGGACGGATGTCGGATAGATGTGCGGAAATTTGCCTCTGGCCAGCGGGTGGTTGGTTGGTGGAACCGACTTCCATCACTTGTTGTAGAAGTTGATAGCCTAAACAAATTTAAAGCTCAACTGGACAGGTATTTCGAACGAACAGATGGGTGAAATGGGAGTGGGTTTTTTTTTTTTTTTTTTTTTTGGCTGATGCTGAATAAGCTTGCTTTCTTGCATCATATGCCTCTACTAATGCTAATGCTAATGCTAACAAAAGGGATGAATCAAATTGGTCCACTTGATATTGATGGTTCAACTGTTATAATATAATGTTGATGATCCTGCTCAGGTGGCTAACAAACTAAATCAGTATTTTGCATCTACATTCACGCATAAGGCGTTATTCAGGGAGGGAAATGCCAGAAGTTAATTAAACTCTGGCAGAGAGCAAGATGATTTTGTAATAACTGAGAGGAAAGTGGAGGAGAAATTGTTGAAGATAAACATAAAAAAGGCACCTAGGGTGGATGAGATCTATCCAGTTATATTAAAGGAGGCAGCAAAGGAAGTAAGTAAACACTTAGCCATAACTATTAGCATTAGCATTAGTAGAGGCATATGATGCAAGAGAGCAAGCTCATGCAGCATCTGACAAAAAAAAAAAAAAAAACGGCTCCCATTTCACCCATCCATTAATTCCAGGTACCTGTCCAGCTTAGCCTTAAATTGATTTAGGCTATCAATTTCCACAACAAGGGATGGAAGTCTGTTCCACCACCCAATTACCCGCTGGCTAAAGGCAAACTTTTGCACATTTATCCTACATCTGTCTTTCCCCAATTTGAATTTATGCCCTCTCAGATGATTATTCTGAGCAAGATAAAAAATACCATCAGCATTGAGCATGCTCAAACCATTCAAGGCATTATACACCTCAATCAGATCACCTCACAGGTGCCTAGTCTCCAGACATTGCAATTTGCAAACTTTAAGCCTTTCTTCGGGAGAGCAACTGTTTGTTCCATTCACTAATCTTGTTGCCCTTCTCTGTAATCGTTCGAACAGCTCTACATCCTTCTTAAAATGAGGCCTCCATACCTGTATAGAGTACTCAAGGTGTGGCCTGATCATTTCCTTATACAAGGGGATACTCACCTCCTGATCCCTGCTAGAAAAATTCCTGTATATCATTGACAAGACACTATGAGCTACTCTTGCAGACCGTCTGCACTGATCAGAAAACTTCATATGTTGTATTTGGTTTTTAGGAGCATTAGCAACTAAGGCCATATTGCTTCGGGGATATGCAGTGGTCATTCTCTGATCTTTCCGCATCCTCCTTATTTAGTGGTCATGGGCTCGAACCCCGGTCTAATCAAGAAGCATGTGCTACGCACTGCTGCTCCTGCCCACCTGACTACGGAGGCACCATAAAACTTCGTATCTGCCTGCAGAAGTACCCCCAGGTCCTTTTTGTTCTCTACCACTATCGGTGTAGTACCACAGAGTTGAAACGTCACTCTGGGGTTCCTGCTTCCCATATGTAGTACTTTACATTTGTCAATGTTAAACTTCAGTTGCCATCTCTCAGCCCATCTGCTCAACTTTTCTAGATCCAGTTGCAGCAGCGTACTGTCATTAGTGTCCATAACAACCCTGCCAACCTTCGTATCATCTGCAAACTTGGACATTAAGCTTGATATACCATCATCAATATCATTTATAAATACAGAAAACAACAATGGATCCAACACTGAACCCTGAGGGACTCCACTAATTACATTAGTCCACGATGAGCAGTGTCCATTGATTACCACTCTCTGTCTTCTCCCACTCACCATGCCTTTATCCTTAGCAGCAATTTTCCTCCAATGCCACACTGCTCCAATTTATGCAGCAATCTTCCATGTGCAACAGTATCAAAAGCCTTTCTAAGATTCAAATATATGATATCAAAGTTATTCCCTGCATCCAGTTTCTTAGTGACCACCTCATAGTATCCAATCAAATTGGTCAGGCAAGACTTTCCCTTAACAAAACCATGCTGTGTCCGAGCTATAACTGAAATCCTGTCTAGATAATCCTGCAGTGCTTCCTTATGAGAGTTTCCTTGGACTCAGGGGAGATACCCATGGCCTGGAGATGTTGAAATGTGACCCCAATTCACAAAGGAGGATCAAAGGGCAAAACAAGTAATTATAGACCTGTTAGTTTAACTTCTGTTCCAAGAAAATTAATGGAGGCACTGGTTAAAGAAGCACTGCAGGATCATCTAGACAAGACTTCAGTTATAGCTTGGACACAGCATGGTTTTATTAAGGGAAAATCTTGCCTGACTAATTTGATTGGATACTATGATGTAGTCACAAAGGAACTGAATGCAGGGAATAACTTCGATATTATATATTTGGATCTTAGAAAGGCTTTTGATACTGTTGCACATGGAAGACTGCTGCACAAATTGGAGCAGTGTGGCATTGGAGGCAAACTGCTGCTATGGATAAATGGATGGTTGAGTGGGAAAAGACAGAGAGTGGTAATCAATGGACACTGCTCATCGTGGACTAATGTTATTAGTGGAGTCCCTCAGGGTTCAGTGTTGGGGTCCACTGTTGTTTTCTGTATTTATAAATGATATTGATGATGGTACATCAGGCTTAATGTCCAAGTTTTCAGACAATACAAAGGTTGTATTGTTAAGGACACTAATGACAGTATGCTGCTGCAACAATATCTAGAAAAGTTGAGCAGATGGGCTGAGAGGTGGCAACTGAAGTTTAACATTGACCAATGTAAAGTATTACATATTGGAAGCAGTAATCTCAGAGTAACGTATCAACTGTGTGGTACTACATTGACAGTGGTAGAGAATGAAAAGGACCTGGGGGTAATTGTGCAGGCAGATATGAAGTTTTTTGAGCAGTGCAGATGGTCTGCAAGAGTAGCTCAATGTGTCTTGTCAATGATATACAGAAATTTTTCTAGTAGGAATAAGGAAGTGATTATCCCCTTGTACAAGGCAATGGTCAGGCCACACCTTGAGTACTGTATACAGGTCTGGAGGCCTCATTTTAAGAAGGATGTACAGCTGTTGGAACAAGTACAGAGAAGGGCTACAAGATTAGTGAACAGAACGAAGGGTTGCTCTTATGAAGAAAGGCTTAAATTTTGCAAATTGCAGTGTCTGGAGACTAGGCACCTGCGAGGTGATCTGACTGAGGTGTATAAGGCCTTGAATAGGTTGAACAAGCTGAATGCTGATGGGATTCTTGCTCAGAATAATCGCCTGAGAGGGCATAAATTCAAATTGAGGAAAGACAGTTGTAGGATAGATGTGCAGAAGTTTGCATTTAGCCAGGTGGTAGTTGGTTGGTGGAACAGACTTCCATCTTTTGTTGTGGAGGTTGATAGCCCAAATAAATTTAAGGCTGAGCTGGACAGGTATTTGGAACGAATGGAGGGGTGAAATGGGAGTGGGTTTTTTTTTTTTTTTTTTTTCTTTTGGCTGATGCTGCATAAGCTTGCTTTCTTGCATCATATGCCTCTACTAATGTTAATGGTCAAATTTTATTGTTGTGAACATAACCCCTATTTTGAACATTACATCTTTGGGAAATAAATTTTTGCTTTAACAGTTTTTGCTTTATGAGCACACGCTTGGAATGAATTAACTTGTAAAGTTGGAAACTAACTGTATTTATATATATATATTTTTTTTTGGGTAGTGCAGAAAAAGCCTGTTGCTCCCTTGCACTATATAGCTAATACTAATTCTAATCCAGGAGCTCACCTTTAGATGGATTAAGTCATGGAATTTTATAAACCATTTGGGTCAATATCTAAATATCTAAAATGTAGCTTGGGCTAGTTTACGATTGTGTGTGTGTGTGTGTGTGTGTGTGTGTGTGTGTGTGTGTGTGTGTGTGTGTGTGTGTGTGTGTGTCAAAGCATGCGAAACTATGAGGCAGCATTAAGAGCTTCACGGTGCTATTCCTTCAAGAACCCAAGTTTCTATTGGAGCAACTTTCACCCAAGACCAAACTCTAGCTACAGTGTTAAAAAGGCACCTAAAAATTTATTCCCCTCATCATGATACCTAATGTGTGGTTTTTGAGACAATCTGGCATTTGAGCTTACTTTCCAGAAAACAAATCATCAAATACCAACCAGACATGCCTGGTATTTGATCAATCAATTTGTCTGTGTAAATTTTACAATACATTGTTAATATTTAGGTAAAACTACATAACCTTCATTATTCTCGCATGTCGAAAATCATAAAATTTCAGCTGGTTCAATGAAATTTCAATTTCTGGGTATAGATGAGCATAAATTTCTGCATTGAACCTGTACAAAGTAACTTTTTTTTAATATACCTCTCAATTGTTTAGATGAGAAAGATATTTTTTCTAGAAAATTGTTAAAAACTGTACAATTAAATTTAAATTATAACTTATAGAATAATAATTCTGAGAGCATTATAACTAATGCTCTCTGCATTATTATTTTGAATAAAGTTTCAATTTAGTTTTCTTATATTTAAATCAGCATTTCTTACTAAAATCTATCCCCCCCCCACCTCTAATGAGAATTTTTTTTTTTTGGTGCCTAAATTCCTTCATGTGTATGTCCATCATTTTTATGGAACCATCCAGCAAGCCTCTTCCCATCCAGAAGGAATTCAAACACAGTTTTACCATAAGGTGTAAATACTATGCTGCCTAAAAGGTTTCAATTTCTACAGAATTATTTGCTGTTTAAAAGAAAAGTAATGCTAAGAGCAAAAGCTTAGTTTATTCAATGCTGAGAAAGCAACATTTATTGTATGGTATATGTCAAGAAACAAGCCAGAAGTTGGAGATAATCCATGATGAACGACTGAAGTTAACCAAGTTCACCCCTTCACCCACTGGAGAAGTACCTGATATTCAACATTTAAGGAACTGATAAAAGGCAATTAAAAAGTAATGGCTATTTGTGCAAAGGTCATTCTGTAAAACTGGAAATTAGAATGTAGTAAGCATTAGCTGAACATATTCTATAACATTTCCCTATGGTTACAGATTTATGATACTAAGAAAGAAAGAAATAAAAATATTAATATATATAAATATACTAAACAAAACATCAACATATAAATCATATTAGTTAACTAAATGATGGTACCTTCCAGCATCTCGAGAAACAACTGCAGGAACATCAACTCCAGATGAGTTCACCTCATGTGAAACCTGAGACATGTTTAACTTGCTACATAGGACCTTAGGACCACAGTGGACACAACAGTTTTCTGAAGGTAGCTTTCCTCGAATATCAGATGCTGTATATCCATTGTTATTAGCTATCTGTTCTAGTTGTAGTGTGTTTGAAAGTGCAGACATTCCACAGTGGACAATTAACTGTAACAAAATATAATAATAAATTATTATTACAAATCTGTAAAAACAAAAATTGATCACTGCAATTTATATACCATTCCATGGAGTAAAATATGTAAACATGGTTTCCTTTTTGCACAGGGTGACTGTAAAGTTTGTTTAACCTAGTTTTTGGTTTTAACCTAGTAATCTGGAGACCAAATAAATAGGTTTAACATGTACGTATCTTTTTGACAGAGGGCTTATAGCTTATACAAATAAGCACAATCCATCCTCGGTTATGCACATGATATTTGAAACCACTTCAGTGATGTTTTATATTAACTCCTGCAGTGAGCTGAAATTTTTCACAAAAACTTACTCTTTCAGACATTCCTATAGGAAGAAAATTTTTATTATTATTTTTATTATCATCTGTTTATTAACCTTAGGTTCACCCCCTGAACAGTCAGTGGGCTAGGAGGGTGTACAAATATATATTTTAAAAATACGTGCACAATTTTATACGAATTTTTGATATTTAAAATAATGACATTGTTTAGAAATTATATTCACATAATAGCAGTAACTTTAAAATAAAATTGATATTAAATTAATATTGTAATTACAAATACAGGTTGTCCTACATATCATTTTTTCTGTCATTACAATTTGCTTTGCTTTTACAATATATTTTTGCATTAAATTATTTACATTTCTCATATAAATAAAGCTCACATTTTATAGTAGTTCAGGTGATTCGGTCCAGATTTCATCCATAATTTGGCTTCTGTATCTTCTATTTTCTCCAAACTTATTTGGATCTATGGAGGTGTTGAAGCATTGAATCATGTTATACGGGAACATTCCTTTTAGGGAGTCTAGGATAGTGAGCTCCATCCTAAGTGGACGTTGCCCACTCTGGTGGTTTCTATTGCTTGCTTTGGGAAGTGAGATAATATCCTCTATCAATGGGGCATCAATCTGACGGGTTAGCAGCTTAGAGGATGTGGACAGATTTTTTTTTTAAGAACAGTGAGCTTCCAGGGGGTCATGCCTAGATTGATTAGAAGAATAGATTTGGAGATGATAAACGGGCTTCCTCCCAGACGGGTCAGCCACCGCAGAATCCAGTATTCCATTGCCAAGAATCTGTTATGCAGAGAGGCAGGTGCTGAGGACCAGATTTCAGATGCATATAAAGGTATAGGAGTGAGACACCGATCAATGTATTGACAAAGCAAATTGATGTTGTGGCAGCCTACAAGCTCCTAGAGGATAGCCCAGAATGCAGCATAGGTCTTTTTCTTTGTCTTGAGGATGTGATCTTCGAAATTTAAATCTTCATCCCACGTTAACCCTAGGTCAGTATGCAATGATACTTTTGGAATCGTCTTGCCATTAACTACAACTCGGATGTCATTTCTGAAATTCCTCTTCATAATTGTCATGTGGGCTGACTTTGCATTGTTTAGTTGGAGTCGAGCTAGCTGTAAATAATCTATTAATTGTTGAATTTGATTGGAGGTTTGATTATTAATTTCTTGAATCTGTTTGGGGTCTTTTGAAATAATAAAAAATTTTAAATCATCGGCGAAGGAGCAGAAATTTGGATATGCAGCATTGTTCACGTAGAATTGCAAAGAGGGTGGTCGACCACCTCACCCTTGTTGCATAGATAGTTTTTTGGTGAGATCCGTTTTCTATAATTAGCTCTCTCCGGTGTAGTAAAGAATCCAGAATGCTGACTATTTGGTTTGATGCCTTGAAATATTCTTTTAGGATGTATAAAAGGGTTGGGATTGACACAGTATCATAAGCACATTTAATAAAAAAAAAATAATAATGTCCAGTTCAGCTCTCTCGTTCAGGGCCTTTTGTGCTATGAAGAGAGTATCGAGGAGATTTGAGGTCGTGGACCTGTGGTGTAGGACTGTGTGGAGGTAAGGTGGTCAGTGAGAAAAACAGTGCTGGATAATTACTGGTTGTATTAGTTTTTCAAAATTTTTAATAAAGTACATCCTATGGCAATTGGACGGAAGTCTTTAGCAGTCTTGGGGTTTCCAATTTTAGGGACTGGTTTGACATAATAATTTGATAAGGTCATGTCTGGAAATTGTGGTGGCCAAAGTCTGTTCAAGTTTTCAACCTGTTATGTGGAGACTCTTGAAGTGTGTAATCTGCATCCAGAGCCGCGCCAACCCAGTGGTGCAAGTGGTGTACTGCACCAGGGCAGCAATGACTAAGGGGTGGCAGAGTCCGAGAGGTTGGTAAAGACCAATTGTAAACTAAAAGAGACGGCAAAGACTAAGGAGACTAAAAGTTCAATGTATCGAACAATGTGTTTTGTGGTATTTTATATTAACAAATAATGAATTTTAAATTAAAAACTTTTTTTTTTTTCAATATTTCCCAGATGTCTGATAGAAGGAAACAACTCTCTGGTTATGAATACAGAAAAAGGAAAAAAATGAAAAGCAACCAAACAAAATAAACACCGTGTGTACCGTGTACGCACAAAAGATATTTTATTTTATGTGAAAACATCCTTGGCTTGGACGAGGTTAAAGGGGTTTAGTATGAAAAGAAACCAAACATGTTTAACATTTTAAAGCAATTATTTTTTTTTCGACAATTTCATGAATTTGAGGTTGCAGTACGTGTTCAGTAAGTAATTTACTTACAATGGCTTTGTGGTAGCTAAAGTATGATACATACACTTGAGATTGTAAAAAGTGTAAATGTCTTTGAAACACCAAATCAATTATAGTTCCATGATTACAGATCTAGAAGTATTTAACATTAGTCCAAGTTTATTTTCTAAGATATCAGTCAAAAGGTTTGGATTGAATATCTGCAAAATTAATGTTGAAATCTCCACTATCATTGGTATTCGGTCGCATTTCTTGTGAGAAAACTGTTGTAGCAATGCAGCTCCTTCAATCATGTCAGGAAGTAAAACGAAATGGATGAATTCAATGATGTGTTCGATCTTTTGGTTAGGTGAAATGTAAATGACTACCGACAATATTGTTTGACCATCAGGAAGAAGGCATTCAGCTGCACAAATGTCTCCAACAGGTCTAACACTCAGATTTTCCAACAGTTTGTTGATAAATCACTTCTATATGAGAAGTAACAACATGAGTACAATTTTCTCTCTTATAATAAACTGTTAAACCACCAACTTGTTGATCTTTTAGTTTGAATTGAATGACACAAATGAACTTAGGTCTGCTTACTTCTTTGTTATTTAACCACGTTTCAGAAAGTAGAAGTAAATCGGATTGTTGTGTGACTGCATCAGTGAGATCGTCACTGTGAGCACGTAAACTTTGACAATTTACCGTTAGAATGGAAAGATCTTGTTGTTTACTGATTAAGTAAACAACAAGATCGTATAAAGTATCTTGCACAGTAAACAGAGGATTACTCGACAACTTGATCATTTCAGCTTGAAATGCAAAAGTGGATGTAACATGTAGCTTTTCTCAGTCCATGATAAAATTTCTTTTCTCCATTTGCAGAAATAATGTAAAGATCATTGATATCAGTAACTCGAGATAATGCAACATAAACTAGTTGTTCGTGACATTTCTAATATTCATAAACTATGGAATAGAAAGTACCTCCCTGAGATTAATGGATGGTAATAGCACAAGCTGTTATTAGTTGAAAATGATTTCATTTAGCCGAGATCATTCTGTTGTTATTCAACAAAACACTCATACTACTTCTTTCGATCAGGACGGCTTCTAAATCGATTTCTATAGCCACAGCAAACGGATAGCCTTCATTCTAGCAAGTTTACCCACAGCAGATGATCCTGGAAATCCTTCAAAGATGATCTTTCAAAGCCTGTATGGCTTTGAAGAAGCTTGTCAATGAGAAGTCAATGTAGAAGGTTGATGTTGATCAAAATCTTGAGAAGCAGAATTTATTAAACTCTGCATTTTTTTTTTTTTTTTTTTGTTCTCTATGTTTTTGAACTTGTTCTTTTATCAATGTGGGAAGCTTCTTCGGTGGCTCTGAAGCTTTTATTCTTGCATACTTCTCTTGATTTCCCTCAGCTGGAGTTTTAGCCATCTTTGAAATGCTTTTATAGATATTTTTTCAATTCAATAGTTAGCGAAATACATTTGTAGACTAGTATGATGTCATAACCACAAACTTCTCCAAGAAGTTACTGTTTGTTGAAGTGATTGTTTTATTGTTGTGTTCTTGAATCAAAGTCATTTAAATTTTAAGCAAAGAAATGGTTTTGTGTGAAAGAATATTCTTTAATAAAATCTGTAGATTTTATTAAAGTCTGAATTTTTTTCATTCTCCATGTTTTTGAACTCATTCCTTTTTGACACGAGAGGCTTCTTTAGTTCTTCAAAGCTTTTATGGTTGCATAATATTACTACCCGCTGCTTGCTCTACAGCGGTGTTTCCCAACGTGGGTCCCACGCCCCACATGGGGGAAATTTGATTGTTCAGGGGGGCAATTCAAAAATTGCTCGTCTAGAGTTTGAAACAACCGCCTACTATGACTTAACTTGTACAAAAGAACAATTGTTGGTAAAGTCTCTGTTTATTGCTCATACTGCAACTGTCAATCATACTCTTGAGGCTAGTTATAAAATTTCTTTACTCATTGCTAAATCTGGGAAAAATCATACTATAGGAGAGAATTTAATCAAACCATCAATATCAGCATTTCTTAAAACAGTTCTGGAAAAAGATGACAAAGACGTGAAAGCTAAGCCACTCAATAACAATACTGTTAGCGGAAGAACAGATGAAATGAGTGAAGATATTGAAATACAACTTGTTGGAAAGCTGAAAACAAGAAAATTCTCAGTGCAAATGGATGACTCAACTTTGAGAGACAGTGAAGCCGTACTGATAACTTATGTAAGATATATTGATAAAGGTAATTTTGCTGAAGAAATGTTATTCTGTAAATCGTTAGAGAGCACCATTACCTCCAAAGATATATATAATAAGCTAAAAAATTACTTAGATGACAATAATATATCAATGAAAAATATAACATCTTGCGCTGCAGATGGTGCTCCTAATAATTTAAATTCTATACAGTGGGACCAACTGATGATGTTACCAACAGCAAATTCAAAATGGGAAGCATTCAAAGAACTTATCTTGGAAGCTACTAGGCTTTACATACCAATTAAGAAATATTGTTCAAGGTTTAGGCCTAAGTGGACGTCAGATGAACTAATGAGACATATGGCAGAGAAGAAAAATGCATGGGATACTTACAAATTAACACATGACACAGAAGCCTATGATAGATACAAGTTGATATGCAACCAAGTTACAAAGGAGGTTAGGCAGGCGAAGGCAGATTACGAGAAATCCTGGCAAGGGATGCAAAGAAAAACAGCAAAGAGTTCTTTACTTATGTAAACTCTAGAAGGAAGGGGATGAATCAGATTGGTCCACTTGATATTGATGGGTCAACTGTTGATGATCCTGCTCAGGCAGCTAACAAACTAAATGAATATTTTGCATCGACATTCACACATGAGGAGTTATTCAGCGAGGGGAATGCCAGAGGTGTATTCAACTCTAGCAGTAAGCTACAGAATCTTGAAATAACTGGGAGTAAAGTGGAGGAGAAACTGTTGAAGATAAACACAAGAAAGGCACCCGGGGTGGATGGGATCTATCCAGTTATATTAAAGGAGGCAGCAAAGAAGTAAGCAAACCCTTAGCCATAATTATGAGAGCTTCCTTGGACTCAGGGGAGGTACCCATAGACTGGAAATGTGCAAATGTGACCCCAATTCACAAAGGAGGATCAAAGGCTGACACAAGTAATTATAGACCTGTGAGCTTAACTTCTGTTCCAGGAAAATTAATGGAGGCACTGGTTAAAGAAGCACTGCAGGATCATTTAGACAAGACTTCAGTTATAGCTCGGACACGGCATGGTTTTGTTAAGGGGAAGTCTTGCCTGACCAATTTGATTGGATACTATGATGCAGTCACAAAATAACTGGATGCAGGGAATAGCTTTGATATTATATACTTGGATCTTAGAAAGGCTTTTGATACTGTTGCACATGGAAGACTGCTACACAAATTGGAGCAGTGTGACATTGGAGGCAAATTGCTGCTATGGATAAAGGGGTGGTTGAGGGGGAGAAGACAGAGAGTGGTAATCAATGGACACTGCTCATCGTGGACTAATGTTATTAGTGGAGTTCCTCAGGGTTCAGTGTTGGGTCCGTTGTTGTTTTCGGTGTTTATGAATGATATTGATGATGGGATATCAAGTTTAATGTCCAAGTTTGCAGACGATACAAAGGTTGGCAGGGTTGTTAAGGACACTACTGACACTATGCTGCTGCAACAGGATCTGGAAAGGTTGAACAGATGGGCTGAGAGGTGGCAAATGAAGTTTAACATTGACAAATGTAAAGTACTACATATGGGAAACAGCAACCCCAGAGCAACGTATCAACTCTGTGGTACTACACCGACAGTGGTAGAGAATGAAAGGGACCTGGGGGTGGTCGTGCAGGCAGATATGAAGTTCTCCGAGCAGTGCAGACGGGCTGCAAGAGTAGCTCTTGGTGTATTGTCAATGATATATAGGAATTTTTCTAGCAGTGATAAGGAGGTGATTATTCCCTTGTATAAGGCAATGGTCAGGCCACACCTAGAGTACTGTATACAGGTCTGGAGGCCTCATTTCAAGAAGGATGTAGAGCTGCTGGAATGAGTACAGAGAAGGGCAACAAGATTAGTGAATGGAACAAAGGGGTGCTCTTACGAAGAAAGGCTTAAGTTTTGCAAATTACAGTGTCTGGAGACTAGGCACCAGCGAGGTGATCTGATAGAGGTGTATAAAGCCTTGAATGGTTTGAGCATGCTCAACGCTGATGGGATTCTTCCTCTAGCTCCGAATAATCACCTGAGAGGGCATAAATTCAAATTGAGGAAAGACAGATGTAGGATAGACGTGCGGAAATTTGCCTTTAGCCAGTGGGTGGTTGGTTGGTGGAACAGACTTCCAACCCTTGTCGTGGAGGTTGATAGCCTAAATAAGTTTAAGGCTCAGCTGGACAGGTATTTTGAACGGAAGTGGAAGTGGTTTTTTTTTTTTTTTTTGGCTGATGCTGCATAATCTTGCTTTCTTGCATCAAATGCCTCTACTAATGCTAATATGATGGGCAAGAAAAATGGCTGCTTAAAATTGATGAAAGATGAGAATCCAGAAATGCTTCTTGTGCATTGTGTTATTCATAGGGAAAACTTGTGTCTCTTCAAGCTTTTTTGTGAAGAACAAAATGAAGACTATGTGAGACTTTTACTTCACACTGAAGTAAGGTGGCTCTCGAAAGGGAACTGCTTGAAAAGATTTATGGAACTATTAGTGACTTTTTAAGTGATAAACCTAAAATGAAGCATCTGTTAACGGTCGATGGTAAAGCATTTGTGAGTTATTTAGCCGATATCTTTGAAAAACTAAATATATTAAATAAACTACTTCAAGGAACAAATAAAACTCTCGTCGGTGCAAAAGCGAAGACATTTGGTTTCATTACATTTATTAAATTATGTCAAAAATATATTTTTTAAAAAAATTTGAACAGTTTCGTTGTCTGCAAAAATGTGAAGTGACTGATACCGCTGTATTTGTTATTGTTGATCATCTGAAAATTCTGTCCGATGATTTAAAAGAAAGGTTTTTTGATTTAAAACAAATTGATTTTCCAACCTGGATGATGCAACCAATGTTAGTGGATTTGTCTGATGTATCAATGCAGTACCAAGAGGAATTCTCAGAAATGCAAAATGATGAGTCAGTTAAAACTTTATTCAATATAAAAGAAGCGATGGCATGGCTTTGTGATGAAACAGAAATTAAATACCCAAATTCAACCAACTTTGCAAGAGAGCTATTGTTACCGTTTCCATCTTCATATTTAGCTGAATGTGGATTTAGTGCCATAAATGATTTGTTACTAAAGAAAAGAAATCGACTGGATATCACAATGTCTATTATATGTTTTGAAAATTTACTTACTATTTTTTTATTAATAATTTCCTAATGATTTCTTCCTAAAATCTAAGTCTCGTGTCCTGAACAAGTTGTAATTAGGCTTCATTTAGGGAATAATTCAATTTTTGAATATAAAAAATATGTATATCGGTGTTTCCCAACGTTACATAGGGGGCATCAGAATTTTAGAAAGACTTAGGTGGGGCATGGTAAAGAAAAGGTTGGGAAACACCGCTCTACAGAATCAATATTACTGACTGAGTTAGCGGTCTTTAGGAAGTGACATCATTTCTGTATCTTAGTATGAACTTACTATTTACCCTACCAAATCAATGTTAGTAACTGAGTTAGCATCGTTAGCACCATATAGGAAGTGATGTCACTTGCGTCATTTAAAATCTAAATGGTCAGCTTTCTTCATTACCAATCAATTCCATCATTTCTGTTACAAAAAAATTTTGTTACCAATCAATTGCATCGACATTCACACATGAGGAGTTATTCAGAGAGAGGGGAATACCAGAGGCGTATTCAACTCTGACAGTAAGCTAGAGAATCTTGTAATAACTGAGAGTAAAGTGGAGGAGAAATTGTTGAAGATAAACACAAGAAAGGCACTGACGTGGATGGGATCTATCCAGTTATATTAAGGGAGGCAGCAAAGGAAGTAAGCAAACCCTTAGCCATAATTATGAGAGCTTCCTTGGACTCAGGGGAGGTACCCACAGACTAGAGATGTGCAAATGTGACCCCAATTCACAAAGGAGGATCAAAGGCTGACACAAGTAATTATAGACCTGTGAGTTTAACTTCTGTTCCAGGAAAATTAATGGAGGCACTGGTTAAAGAAGCACTGCAGGATCATCTAGACAAGACTTCAGTTACAGCTCGGACACAGCATGGTTTTGTTAAGGGGAAGTCTTGCCTGACCAATCTGATTGTATACTATGATGCAGTCACTAAAGAACTGGATGCAGGGAATAGCTTTGATATTATATACTTGGATCTTAGAAAGGCTTTTGATACTGTTGCACATGGAAGACTCCTACACAAATTGGAGCAGTGTGACATTGGAGGCAAATTGCTGCTATGGATAAAGGGGTGGTTGAGGGGGAGAAGACAGAGAGTGGTAATCAATGGACACTGCTCATCGTGGACTAATGTTATTAGTGGAGTCCCTCAGGGCTCAGTGTTGGGTCCATTATTGTTTTCTGTATTTATAAATGATATTGATGATGGTATATCAAGCTTAATGTCCAAGTTTGCAGATGATACAAAAGTTGGCAGGGTTGTCAAGGACACTACTGACACTATGCTGCTGCAACAGGATCTGGAAAGGTTGAGCAGATGGGCTGAGAGGTGGCAAATGAAGTTTTACATTGACAAATGTAAAGTACTACACATGGGAAACAGCAACCCCAGAGCAACGTATCAACTCTGTGGTACTACACTGACAGTGGTAAAGAATGAAAGGGACTTGTGGGTGGTTGTGCAGGCAGATATGAAGTTCTCTGAGCAGTGCAGACGGGCTGCAAGAGTTGACAATACTCATTGACAATACTCATGGAGTATTGTCAATGATATACAGGAATTTTTCCAGCAGGGATAAGGAGGTGATTATTCTCTTGTATAAGGCAATGGTCAGGCCACACCTAGAGTACTGTATACAGGTCTGGAGGCCTCATTTCAAGAAGGATGTAGAGCTGCTGGAACGAGTACAGGGAAGGGCAACGAGATTAGTGATGGAACAAAGGGGTCCTCTTATGAAGAAAGGCTTAAGTTTTACAAATTACGGTGTCTGGAGGCTAGGCACCAGCGAGGTGATCTGATAGAGGTGTATAAAGCCTTGAATGGTTTAAGCATGCTCAATGCTGATGGAATTCTTCCTCTTGCTCAGAATAATCACCTGAGAGGGCATAAATTCAAATTGAGGAAAGACAAATGTAGGATAGACGTGCGGAAATTTTCCTTTAGCCAGTGGGTAGTTGGTTGGTGGAACAGACTTCCATCCCTTGTCGTGGAAGTTGATAGCCTAAATAAATTTAAAGCTCAGCTGGACAGGTATTTCGAACGAATGGAGGGGTGAAGTGGAAGTGTTTTTTTTTTTTTTTTTTTTGGTGATGCTGCATAAGCTTGCTTTCTTGCATCATATGCCTCTACTAATACTAATACTAATTGCAATGATACAAAGGTTGGCAAGGTTGTTAATGACAGTAATGATAGTACGCTACTGCAACAGGATCTGGAAAAGTTGAGCAGATGAGTTGAGGGGTAGCAACTGAAGTTTAACACAGACAAATGTAAAGTATTGCATATGGGTAGGAGCAGTGCTTTTTTTGTAAAAAAAAAAGTAGGTGCCGGTACTGATTCTTTGCTATCAGAAAAAATTTTAAATTAAAAGAATATAAAAAGTACTGTAAAATTTTTTTTTCCTGATATTGTTACTTTAGTAATAATGTTTTTAGAATAAGAACAACAAATTAAGTATATTAACACAGTTTATTAAGCATAAATTCATGTATGTAAAAAAATAAGTAAAATGTGAGTAAAATAAAAAATAATAACATAAGTAAAAATAATTTCATAATAAAGTGTTTTTAGAATATTCCAAATTTTCATTAAATTCTCATCGGACACCTTATGCTGACTTCTTTTCTTCCTCTTTGTGTGTCAGTTGAATGACGTTTCCAAAGAAGCCATGAATCGACATATTTTGCTGGATCGAAACGGGTTAGAGATGATCCTAGAGTTTTAAGAAACAGTAGTGAAGAAACTTTTTTTGTCATCAACAAAGCGCTGGTTGGGTTGGCGATCAGATTCACTTATGAAAATCCTCGTTCACATTCACTCGATGAAATTGGTATCGTACTCAGGGCATTCCTCAAATGCTTCAATTCTTCCGAAACCTTCTTATCAATTAGGTATCCCTGAAATCCCCAAATTGCATTTAACTGTGACCTAATTGACAATTTTCTAACTTAATTTTCACCAAATGCCGACAATCCATGTTTAGAAGAATTAATACGTTCATTGTCCTTGTTTTCCTTCTCTCGTCATCAGTATTGTCACTAGCTCTTAAATTTGAATTTTTTCTTTTCTTTTTTTTGAAACTGTCCAAAATGACGGTGTCATTCGGATATTCAGGTACTGTGACCATGTAAACAGAGATAGGGAAAATTTATTGAAAAATGTGGATAACGCACTTCCGCGAAACAACAGATGATTATTTGTCGGGGTAAAAGAAAATCACTTTTATAATTCTCAAATGGGGCATTTACAGTTGATTCACTAGGTGTCCAACCTAAGGCCCGCGAGGAAAGTGAATTAAACAGCATTCTAAATTTTTTTAATTATCAAAACAATTTTCTCATTAAATATTTTGTTCAGTAAATGTAATTGTCTATTGTACTTAATAAAAGTTTTGAATATTTTCAATTTTACTTTTACATACAACAAGATATGGAAAATGTAACACACTAAATAAATCTAACTTTGAATTTTTTTGAATATGAACATGTACAGAGACAGAAACCCCATGACCTGCCTTGGCAGCCTGTCTGCATTGCTCAGAAAACTTCATATCTGACTGCACAATTACTCCCAGGTCTTTTTCATTTTCTACCACCTTAAGTGTAGTACCACACAGTTGGTACGTTTCTCTGGGGTTACTTCTAACCACGTGTTAATTTGTATGTATCCCATGCATTTTTCTTCTCTGCCATATGCCTCATTAGTTCATCTGACATCCATTTAGGCCTAAACCTTGAACAATATTTCTCAGTTGGTATGTAAAGCCTAGTAGCTTCCAAGATAAGTTCTTTGAATGCTTCCCATTTTGAATTTGCTGTTGGTAACATCATCAGTTGATTCCACTGTATAGAATTTAAATAGTCTCAGTCCATCGTAGTCGCCTTTACGAAAGCAATATCCCTTCCCTTTACCCCTAACGGTAGTTACCTCTTTGAGTAAATCCCACTTCAGAACACTGTGATCACTGCCACCTAGTGGTTCATTTATCTACAGATTCTTAATGCATGAAGAATCACTACTGATAATTAAATCAAGAGTATTACTCCCTCTAGTTGCCTCCCGAACATGCTCATGTAGAAAACAATCATCCAATAAATCCACAAAAGCCTTGCTAGTGTGTGAGTGACCAGCCTCCAAATTCCAGTCAATATATGGGAAATTAAAATCCCCCATTATAAGACTCTCTGATTTATTGGCCCACTCTATTTCTCTGTACAGTTTCTTATTATACTCATCAGAGTCATTAGACCTATAGCACACTCCTACTCTCAATTTTGATCTCCCAATGCTTATGTCACACCAAACTGACTCGACACTGCACTGTCCAGCGATGTCGACTGGCTTCACTTCCTTGGATTTTATGTGTTTCTTAACTAATAGCATAACTCCTCCTCCCTTCCTATCCTGTCTATCCTTTCTGTAGACATTGTACTCCCCAAATTCCAGTTCTGCATTCCTTATATCTGTGTGACACCACGTCTCTGAAATCCCAACAATATCTGTCTTTGATATTTTGAGCAATACCTCAAATTCATCAAATTTATTTACTAAACTCCTGGCATTGGTGTACACGCAAGTATACATGCACCTGCTCTTCCTCTTAGCCACCCTAACACAACCCATGTGTTTACTTGTACCCCCATGATTCCCAGCAGTCTCTGAAATATCCTGCATCTTATTTTCCAGACTGCTGCTCATTCCAATAGAAGCAGTGCAAGAATCACTTTCTCCTCTGCCAGTGGCTACTGTTAATCTATTAGTCCTTGTATCCTTCCAATCTAGCAGTTTTCCGACCCACCTAACACTGCCTCGATAGCATCAGCAAACATTCTTGCACCCTTTCTATTTAAGTGTATCCCATCCCTGTAGAAGCAGTCTCTCCTGTTAACAAGTACAGACCAGGCTGAAAAAAATTCTACCACTCAAGCCCCGCACAATCTTTCCAGGGCCGAATTGATCGACAGGGCTCTCATCATATACTCCCTCCTATCGTGTCTGGGCAGAATTGCAGACACTTTCAAATTCAACCCTAATTCACGGCTTTTTTTCATCAGTGACCTGTACTTGTTAAGTAATTCTACTGGTCTCCTACTCTTAATATCATTAGTGCCAACGTGTACAACTATATCACCTTTTTTGCCCTTAAAAGATGATATCCGCTCTACAACGTCATCAACCTTTGCCCCTGGCAGACATACCCTGGTCCTGTTCCACCTATCCTTTTTACAAAGCATGTTTCCCGTTTCCCTGACAATAGCATTAGCATTAGTAGAGGCATATGATGCAAGAAAGCAAGCTTATTCAGCATCAGCCAAAAAAAAACAAAAAAAAAAAAAAAAACCAACCACTACTCCCATTTCACCCCTCCGTTCGTTCGAAATACCTGTCCAGCTGAGCCTTAAATTTGTTTAGGCTATCAACTTCAACAACAAGCGATGGGAGTCTATTCCACAAACCAACTGCCCGCTGGCTAAAGGAAAATTTCCGCACATCTATCCGACATCCGTCCTTCCTCAATTTGAATTTATGCCCTCTCAGGTGATTATTCTGAGCCAGAGGAAGAATCCCATCGGCATTGAGCATGCTCAAGCCATTCAAAGCCTTATACACCTCTATCAGATCACCTCGCCGATGCCTAGTCTCCAGGCTCTGTAATTTGCAAAACTTAAGCCTTTCTTCGTAAGAGCAACCCTTTGTTCCATTCACTAATCTTGTTGCCCTTCTCTGTACTCGTTCCAGCAGCTCTACATCCTTCTTGAAATGAGGCCTCCAGACCTGTATACAGTACTCAAGGTGTGGCCTGACCAATGCCTTATACAAGGGAATAATCACATCCCTGTCCCTGCTAGAAAAATTCCTGCATATCATTGACAAGACACCATGAGCTACTCTTGCAGCTCGTCTGCACTGCTCAGAGAACTTCATATCTGCCTGCACAATTACCCCCAGGTCCTTTTCATTCTCTACCACTGTCAGCGTAGTCCCACAGAGTTGATACGGTGATCTGGGGTTACTGTTTCCCATATGTAGTACTTTACATTTGTCAATGTTAAACTTCATTTGCCACCTCTCAGCCCATCTGCTCAACCTTTCCAGATCCTGTTGCAGCAGCATAGTATCAGTAGTGTCCTTAACAACCCTGCCAACCTTGGTATCGTCTGCAAACTTGGACATTAAGCCTGATACACCATCATCAATATCATTTATAAATACAGAAAACAATAATGGACCCAACACTGAACCCTGAGGAACTCCACTAATAACATTAGTCCACGTTGAGCAGTGTCCATTGATTACCACTCTCTGTCTTCTGCCACTCAACCATCCCTTTATCCATAGCAGCAGTTTGCCTCCAATGCCGCACTTCTCCAATTTGTGCAGCAGTCTTCCATGCGCAACAGTATCAAAAGCCTTTCTAAGATCCAAATATATAATATCAAAGTTATTCCCTGCATCCAGTTCTTTTGTGACTACATCATAGTATCCAATCAAATTGGTCAGACAAGACCTGCCCTTAACAAAACCATGCTGTGTCTGAGCTATAACTGAATTCTTGTCCAGATGATCCTGCAGTGCTTCTTTAACCAGTGTCTCCATTAATTTTCCTGGAACCGAAGTTAAACTAACAGGTCTATAATTACTTGTGTCAGCCTTTGATCCTCCTTTGTGAATTGGGGTTACATTTGCACATCTCCAGTCCGTGGGTACCTCCCCTGAGTCCAAAGAAGCTCTCATAATTATGGCTAGGGGTTTGCTTACTTCCTTTGCTGCCTCCTTTAATATAACTGGATAGATCCCATCCACCCCGGGTGCCTTTTTTATGTTTATCCTCAACAATTTCTCCTCCACTTTCCTCTCAGTTATTAGAAAATCATCTAGCTCACTGCCAATGTTTACTTCACCTTCGACATTCCCCTTCCTGAATAACTCCTCATGTGTGAATGTAGATGCAAAATACTCGTTTAGATTGTTAGCCACCTGAGCTGGATCCTCAACTATTAAACCATCAACATCCAGTGGACCAATCTGATTCATCCCTTTCCTTCTTGAGTTTAAATAGGTAAAGAACTCTTTTCTGTTTTTCTTTGCATCCTTTGCCAAGGATTTCTCATAAATTCTCAAGGATTTCTCATAGAGTCACCAACAACTACTAGTTCCTTTGGGACCAGCGCATTCTGCCTTGGGGGTTGCCGCTGTGTTGCGCGATGACGAAGTGCAATCTCTGGCATTGGTGTGGGCAGCTGAGAGCTTGATGGGCCCCCTCACTTGTAATCCTTCGAGGGCATCCACCGTGTCCTTCAAGCTCTCATATAGGCCCATAACAACGCTGAGTTGTCGCCTGATTTCCTTACACTCCTTGCATCGCGCACATACAAAGACATCCCCCATGGCAGTATCATGTCCCATATCTGACTGCTCCATAAACATCAAGCAAATAGTGCATCTTAAAAGGCTGTGATTCAGAGGGCAACTGCCCCCCTCAGTTCTCCCCTGAGCCACAGCATTCCCATTAGCTTCAGCCTTTTGCTTTGCTGCTCTGGTTTGAGTCATGATTTCGATTTACTTTCAATAAAATTTCAATTTCAGTACAAAATTAAATCCTAAACTTGTATCCGAACACAGTTAAAACACTATATTTATGTTTCAGTAACGAGTGTTATCTACGAAATCTACGAGTGTTATCTACGAAATATTTATGTTTCAGTAACGAGTGTTATCTACGAAATATTTATGTTTCAGTAACGAGTGTTATCTACGAAATCCCTATATATAACTTCCGTATCAAGTTATGTATTAATTATTTATTTTTACTAATTATTTATGTTACGTAACGTAAGTGGTTATATGTATAGTTAAAAGTACAATTTAATTGCCAATGAAGTTCGACAAGATTAATAGATTTTACTGATTAATTTTCGCATAACAATGGCGGCTATTTATGAACGGTAAACACATGGATTTGATACCCTTTCCGATACTAAGTAATAGCTACAAAATCTCTATCTAAGTTACTTTAAACTTAAGTACCGTAAATAGGAATATAAAGCTACTCTAGAAAATAAGTTAATATGTCAATTTAAACTAATAAAGCAGAAAATAAATCAGAAAAAACTTCTCTGTTCCAAGAGCGGTAGAAATTTTCTGTCTACCGGATGAAAAATCCAAGTTACTAGGAGAGAAAAACCATGTTAACCTCGGCTGAGACTGACTAACTCAGCCACATTGTGGAAAAGGTCCATAAAAATTCCTCTCATCAACGGGATCTTTTCCACCCGTTGTGAGGAGGATAGTTATTCCACCAACTGTGCTACCCACGAGGGCTCTATAATCTGGAAAGTACAGTAGATCACCACTACAGTGCTAAGTTCCCAGAGACTGCAATTTATAGAATCACAGTTTTTTCTTAGTATAAATATCATTTTGTGCCAACAGCTAACCTTGTTGTTCTTCTCTGCACTCTTTCTAGCAGATCTGTGTCCTTCCTAAAACGAAGTTTCCAAATCTGTATGCAGTATTCCTAACCAAGGCTTCATACAATAGGATGATCATCTCTTTGTTCCTGCCTGGAAAAGTTCCTGTATAACACTGATAGAAGCTCATGAGTTATTCTACTAGCCTGTTTGCATTGCTCAGAGAATTTCTTTTTCATACTCCACTGCTCTGAGTTCGGTAGCACCCTAACGTGCAAGTTATTCTGGGACAGAAATTAAGTACCTTCCATTTATCACTTTAAGCCTCAACTGTCATTTTACAGCCCATTTTCTTAGTTTGTCTAGATCCTTCCGGAGTTGCATGTCCTAATTACTGTCATTAACCACTGTGTACTAACCTTCATATAATCAACAAATGTAGCCATTAAGCTTGAAATGCCTACATCAATATCATTAAAGATATTAAAAACAGTGACCCAACACTGACCCCTGTGGAACTCCACTCATTACATTAATCCAAAGGGCAAAGAGCAGAGGCCATTTATAACCACTCTTTATCTCCTACTACTTAAGCATTCCTTTATCTATAGTAACAACTTCTCCTTCACATTGCTCCAATCTATAAAACAATCATACATGTGATATAGTATCAAAGGCTGTATTGAAATGTAAGTGTATGATGTCAAAATTATTCTTTGCATTCAGTTCCTTATGGACAACTTCATTATTACTAATCAGACTGGTATGGAACGATCTCCCTTTAACAAACAAAAGATGTAATTGCCTTATCGCTCTACTTCCATCAAGATAATCTTGCATTATTTCTTTTACTACTGACTCTATTACTTTTCCTGGCAGAGAGGTCAAATTTACCTATTTCACCCTTTGAACATCCTTGTGAACAGGATATATACTTGCACATCTCCAATCTGCAGATACACCACATGAATCTAAGGATGCTCTCATTATGATAGCTAATGGTTTAACTATCTCTTTTTAAGCTTCTTTTATTATAATTCGATAAATTTTATCTGCCCCAGGTGCTCTTTGTTCACTTTTAGCTGCAGCAATTTCTCTTCCATTTTATTTTCTGTTATTATAAAATGATTTAACTCCAAATCAGGATATTAGATAGACTTCTGCTAACCTCATTTCTAATATTCATGTGTGAATGTAGATGCAAAACATTCATATTCAGTTTATCACCAACCTGTACAAGATAATAGCTATACCATTCACATTCAGTGGACCAATGTGATTCAGACCTTTCCTTCTAACGTTAAAATATGCAAATAATTCCTTGCTGCTTTTCTTTATACTCTTAACAAAAAACTTCTTGTAATCCGCCTTAGCCTGTCTACCCCCACAACTAAATTGATTATACACTAGTTTGTAATTATTGTACAACTCTGTATACTGTAATAATTTATATTTATCCCATACATTTTTCTTCTCTTCCACTAAGCTCATCAAGTTCACTTAACATCCATTTTGATTAAATTTTGACTATCTTTTAGTTGGTATAAAACACTTAATGGCATCTCTGAACCCATTCAATATTTCTTTGAATAAATCCCAAATTAATATGTTACGATCACTGCCACCTAAGAGTTCTTTTGTGTGGGGTTTTTTTTTTTGGCTGATTCTGTATTAGCTTGCTTTCTTGCATCATTTGCTCCTAGTAATCCAATAATAACAATAATAATAAAAGGATGCTTCAGGAGTAAGCAACAAAAAGTAATTATAAATGGTCATTGCTCTTCTTAGACTAATATTCTGAGCGGGGTTCCACAGTGTTGGGCCCCTAGTGTTTTTAATATTTATTAATTATACTAATTTAAGTATTTCAAAATGAATGTCAATAGTTCTGACATTAATCTTGATTAACAAAAAAATTATTCAAGAATATTTCTGTGCATATGCAGTATATATATATATTTTTTAGGTTCTATTAATTTGATAAAATATTTCAAAACTCATATTGAAAACTATCACTAAAATTCATTTTTTTAGATATACTAAATAGTTTAAATTCAAACTAATAGAAGTTTTAAAATTATATTTCATTGCAAGAAGTGAAATAATTTTAAAATTGCATTAATTTCTATACATATATAGTGCAGGTACGTGTTATTTTATTATAATGCTGATTTAGCTGACTTAATATGTACAATGAAATCTCTATTATCACTGATAATGAGAGGGAGGACTACATAAATTGGACAATCAAAAAACGCAGTTAAGAGAATTTTATTTGAATTAAAATATTGGTAGAGCACAAAAAATTTAGAACTATTTGCAAAGTGTATTTATTGAATCATAAATTCAGAAGACATAAAAAATTAAGTCAAAATGTATAAAGATTTTATACAAAACAATGAAATACACCATAGTGCAACTGAAACACTATTGTATGCAGATTTATTGCAGTAACTTTATCAGGTTTCTGTGCTGTAACAAATAAGGGAACAAAAAAAATGCCTATTATACAGAAAAATAGCCAGCCATCAAACACTGCATTTTCTTCCTATTATTTTATTTTATTTATTTTGTCTTTTTAAATGAAGTTAAGTATTTTATTCACGTGGACTATTTCAATGCAGTCAGTACTCTCGTGTTCAAGAAATGTCAACATTAAATCTGTCATTTACCTAAGAAAATGAAAATTTTTCCTTTGAAATCAATAATTCATTCTCTTTATTTATTTCAGGAGTTTCTTGGTTTCTGTAACTTCCCATGATAGCATAATCATCTCTGGTTTTATAGCCCAGCTCTGTTTAGTTGATATGATGCCATTCTTCCGTATCACTTCATCCAATTCCTGAAATCATATTTTTTCACAAATAAGACAGTTTACGGCACTGTTTTCATTAATAATTTATTCTGAATTTGATGCATACTGAAAATCTTCTTGCCTGTTCGTTGGATTGCTACTGGCAGAATTTTGGCCTATGCATCTGTAGCACAAAAAATTGTATCTTTTTTAGTCCAAATCTTTAAAAATTGCATCACTTTCCTTTCCCCTCTATAATGAAGCAAAGAAAACGTTAGCAGTATTGGTGCTTTAAATTTTCAATCACTAACTGGTCCACAGGTTGGATTAAAACAAGCACTTGTTCATTACCCAATTGGAATGCTGGCTCATATGGATAAGATGGCACATTGTCAATCAATTGCAACCCTTGATTTCAAATGTCCATTTATAAGTGGAATGAAATAATTAAAAAAACGTTTTCAGAGATTTCATGATTTATCCAAGCTTTAGGTTCATTATAATAGATACATGGTAAGAACTTTCTCTTCCCCTGAAAGATATTATTATTATTAGCTATATGGTACAAGGAAGCCTGAGGCTTATGCTGCACCAGCCAAAAAAAAAAAAAAAAAATCCGAGTTATCCAGAGAAAGAGAGAGAGAGTCAAAAGTAGAAGGGAATCACCAAGAAAGAGAAGAATGATGATATCCAGATCAGGACCCTGGGTGTGCCAAGCCCATACTCGCCAGATGTGAGTCCATCTTGCCTGCTTACTAATTAGAGCAATTTTTAACTTATAGGTGTACCAGTGCCATTAAAGTATGTCATTATAATTATGTGCTTCTTGCTACTTTTACATTCAGGTGCTGTTCTTTCAGTGTGGATGGTGAGCATTTCTGATGGAAGACCTTCAAAACATACCAGTTTCATCAGCATTGTATATTTTCTCATGCAATAGATTATGTCTTTTAACCAAATGAGAAAATTCCTGTTCAAACAACATGACTGCTAATTGATAATCACTCAGCTTTTCAACTTGCATCTCGATTTTTCGGATCCATGACTTTTGATGTGAAAACATCTTTGGCAGCACCTACTACATTTTCGGATTGAAGCAAAACCAATTGGTAACAAAAACATCAGACGGAAATGATGCAAATGACGTCACTTCCTAAATGAAGCTCATGCAGTCACTAATGTTGATTTGGTAGAGTTAGTAGGTTTAAAGTAAAGGTGTAAAGACGCTACTTACTTAGAATTTGTCATGAATGTCACAAAAATTATGCAAATTACGTCACTTTCTAAATGACAATAATACAGTTGCTCTACCGAATCAACATTAGTGACTGCATTAGTGTCATTTAGGAAATGACGTAATTTGCATAATTTCTGTTTCACATTTTTGTCAAAGATGTTTTCACATAAACATCTTTTGTGTGTACAGGATACGCACACAATTTTTTCTTTTTTTTTTTTAATTTTCCAGCCATCCTTGGGATGAATGAAAATATTCAGTGGTTTTTAACTTCTCATTAGACCATTTGACTTTTCCAAAAACAAAAGTCCAGAAAACAGAGGGCACATTTCTTCAGCACATTTCTGCTGGACCCAAACATAACCTGAATCCAAGTGCTTGAGTAATTGAGCGTTAATTGAATAAATTTATAAGCTAATTGAATTGAATTGAATTGAGCGTTGCATGTTTTTATGTATATCATCAGGATAACAGTCGTGATGACATAAATTTAATTTTTAAAAATATCCTTAACTGTCTGCATGCCTACATTATATTCAAAACACTCTCCATTTTGCACTTGATCAATGATTATAAGTTTATGTTATTTATCATGTCAAAGCATTGTTTTCTTTTTGGCAGAATTTATTATTTACATATATACAGTTTTTGTAAAATCATTTTATAACAGTAACAACCACAAAATCTCACTATGAAATATTATTATTATTAGCGGTAGTAGTAGTAGTGCCATATGATACAAGAAAGCAAGATTATGAAACAACAGCCAAAAAAAAAAAAAAAAAACAGAAAAGCCACTTACAGTTTTACTGTAATAAAAGTTTAAACATGTCTTCAAGGTCAAGGATCCCCAGCACTGCTGGATGACCCAGTAATGTCACACAATATTGAAGAAGCATGGAAAACAGAAATTTCACTGTAATGCAATTCACAGTACTAACTCCTGTATGTTGTATATAATCATCCATTAATTTACATTTAATTTGGTTTAATTTTCTTATATAAACTCAACTAGTTTAATTTAGATATGACAGCAACTAATTTGAAAAATATAAACCTTTGGTTTGTATTTCTCCCATAGTTTAGGAACCATTTTTGACACACTCTCGTACTCAACAGGAATCTCTTGAATAACGAGTTTCACATCTTTTATGCCCATCTTGGCTAATTCCTGTACAGCAACCCAACTGGAATTTACCTTATATGTGCGAAATGGTCCAAATCCTAAAAATAATAATGCACGTATAATTAGTCATTCAAACGAAATTACTTCAGCCAAAACACAGCACTTGTTTCTATGAATAGTAAATAAGAATATAACATTGCATATCACAATCATTATTATTCATACAATTAAAAAGAATGCTACATGACTTTCAGTCTTGTGTAATTAATGGGAAACAAAAAAAATACAGTAATGTAATGCTTTTTTTTCTTTCATTCTGATGAAAGATTTTTAGTATTAGTATGATTGTGTGTAACAGCAGGCGGCTTGCAATAATTCGCACCTTTAATTGCTTTGACCAAATCACCGCACAATATAATAAAATCTATTCCACTTAGCAATGATACAGTTCAGAGACGGATAGACGAAATGGCCAAAGACACGGAAAATACCCTATGCAACATTTTACGAACAACAGAATTTGCCTTACAAATAGACGAATCAACTCTGCCAGGTAACAAATCTTTACTACTAACATACATACGTTTTATAAAAGATGAAAAGTTAAATGAAGAATCATTATTTAGAAGATATCTAGAAGCGTATACCAAAGACAAGTCTATATTTCAGGTTACTGAAAAGTTTTTTAAAGACAGGGAAATTCCACTTACAAATGTACTTGCTTGTGCAACGGATGGAGAACAGTCAATGATTGGCCGTTACAAGGGTTTTATGGCTTATTTAAAAAATGCTGTGCCAAATATTATTACTGTTCGTTGTGTCATTCACCGTCAGAATTTAGTTGTGAAAAAACTTGGTGATCAACTGCACAATTCTCTACGAACTGTTATTACTGCTACAAACAAAATTAAAGCACATTCTTTGAATGATCGCATATTTCAAAAGATTTGTGATCAAAACAGTGAAGATTTTGAATGATTGCTACTTCACTCCGAGGTTCGGTGGCAGTCAAAAGGCAACTGTCTCAACAGATTTTATGAACTCTTTGATACTGTTGTCGAGTTTTTTGAAGATAGGAACAACGACCTTAGTAATGACCTCAAGAAAATGAAAACTGATATTGCTTATCTTGCAGATTTATTTACTAGATTTAACTCAATGAATTTACATTTACAAGGACAAGATGTAACTCTTATTAAGGCAAAAACTCAAATTTCAGCATTTATTTCAAAATTAAAGCTTTTTATACTAGAAACATTGCACAGAGATATGCAGGAAAGGTTCGAAGATCTCCTTTGAAAACTCCAGATTGGATTATAAATCCTTTTTTAAATAATGACGATGGTGAATGTTTTGTAGAAGAAGAATTGATTGAGTTACAAAATGAAGTTGAACTGAAGCCAAAATTTCAAAATTCATATCAGGAATTTTGGTTACAAAAGAAAATCCCTGACAATTATCCTGCACTGTGGGGAATTGTAAAAAAAATTACTTATTTCTTTTCCAACATCTTTTCCATCATATCTAGTCGAAACCGGTTTCAGTGCTGTACCTCAATTGCTGACAAAATAAAGAAATTGTCTGGATGTTGTTAAACATTAAACGTGGAAATTTACGACTTCTACTTACAGATATTAAACCTAATATTGATAAGCTAATAAATCTTCACCAAGCTCATCCATCGCATTAAATATTAAAATATAATTAACTATTTCCAATAATATCATGACTTATGTAATTAACTTTAATTTTTAATGACTTAATTTAAGTGACTACAACCGACTTTATTTATGTAGTTGTAATTTTTTACGAAGAAGGAATAAAGTGCAGTAAATAGTTTTCTATACAATTCACACACATACATGCAGGGCTGCATTTACGTTTTTGGAGGCAAACAGACAAATATTCATTTCAGTTATTTAGCTTCACTTTATATTGGTTGGCTAAAAAAAAGCCCTGGTGAGGGCTTTTTTTTAGGCGGGTGGTGATCCAAAAAAGTTTGAGAAGCACTGCTCTAGAAGGAAGGGATGAATCAGATTGGTCCATTTGATATGGTTCAACTGTTGATGATCCTGCTCAGGCAGCTAACAAACTAAATGAATATTTTGCATCTACATTCACACATGAGGAGTTATTCAGGGAGGGGAATGCCAGAGGTGTATTAAACTCTGGCAGTAATCTAAATTATCTTGTAATAACTGAGAATAAACTGGAGGAGAAATTGCTGAAGATACACATAAGAAAGGCACACCTGGGGTGGATGGAATCTATCCAGTTATATTAAAGGAGGCAGCAAAGGAAGCAAATAAGAGAGCTTCCTTGGACTCAGGGGAGGTACCCATGGACTGGAGATGTGCAAATGTGATCTAATCCACAAAGGAGGATTAAAGGAAGACAGGTAATTACAGATCTGTTAGTTTAACTTTTGTTCCAGGGAAATTAATGGAGGCACTGGTTAAAGAAGCATTGCAGGATTATCTAGACAAGACTTCAGTTATAGCTCGGACATAGCATGGGGAAATCTGTTAAGGGGAAATCTTGTCTGACCAATTTGATTGGATACTATGATGTAGTCACAAAGGAACTGGATGCAAAGAATAATTTTGATATCATATATTGGTATCACATCTGGTATGGGCTTGACACACCCAGGGTCCTGAGCTGGATATCATCTTGATGATTCCCTTCGACTTCTCTTTCTCTCTCTCAGGGTAACTCAGAATTTTTTTTTTTTTTTTTGCTGGTGCAGCATAAGCCTTGGGCTTCCCTGCACCATGTGGCTAATAATGATAATAATAATAAAAAATAATAATAATTTCAATCTTAGAAAGGCTTTTGATACTGTTGCACATGGAAGCCTTCTGCACAAATTTGAGCAGTGTGCATTGGAGGCAAATTTGCTGCTATGGATAAAGGGATGGTTGAGTGGGAGAAGACAGAGAGTGGTAATCAATGGACACTGTTCTTCGTGGACTAATGTTATTAGGGGAGTTCCCCAGGGTTCGGTGTTGGGTCCATTGTTGTTTTCTGTATTCATTAATGATATTGATGATGGTATATCAGGCTTAATAGTAGTAGTAGTAGTGGCATGTGATGCAAGAAAGCAAGTGTATAAGCTTATGCATCATCAGCCAAAAAGAAAAATCACACCATTCCCTCCAAATGCCTGTCCACTTCCTCCTTAAATTTATTCAACCTATCAACTTCCACAACGACAGATGGAAGTTTGTTCCAGCAATTAACCACCCGCTGGCTAAAGGCAAATTTCCGCACATCTATTCTACATCTGTCTTTTCTTAATTTGAATTTATGCCCCCTTAGGTTCGTAGTCTGAACAAGTGGAAGGATCCTATCAGAATTCAGTGTGCTGAACCCATTCAAGGACTTATACACCTCAATGAGATCACCGTGCAGGTGCCTAGTCTCAAGTCACTGCAATTTGCAGAACTTAAGCCTTTCTTGGTAAGAGGATCCCTTCATTCCCCTCACCAATCTTGTTGCCCTTCTCTGTACACGCTCAAGCAAATCGACATCCTTCCTAAAATGAGGCCTCCAGACCTGTACGCAGTACTCAAGGCATGGCCTGACCATTGCCTTATACAGAGGGACAATCACCTCCTTTTCCCTGCTAGCAAAATTCCTATATATCATTGGCAAAACCCCATGACCTACCCTGGCAGCTTGTCTGTATTGCTCAGAAAACTTCATATATGACTGCTCAATTACTCCCAAGTATTTTTCGTTTTCTACCACCTTAAGTGTAGTACCACACAGTTGGTACTTTTCTTTCGGGTTACTTCTACCCATATGCAGTACTTTGAATTTGTCAAGGTTAAACTTCAGTTGCCACTTCTTAGCCCATCTACCCAAATTATCTAGATCCTGTTGCAGTACCATACTGCCATCGCTGTTATTAACAACCCTGCCAACCTTTGTATCATTTGCAAACTTCAACACTAAGCCTGATATACCTTCATCAATATCATTGATAAATATACAAAACAACAGTGGACCCAACACCGAACCCTGTGGGACTCGACTAATAACATTAGTCCACGAAGAGCAGTGTTCATTGATTACCACCCTCTGTCTTCTCCTACTTAACCATCCTTTTATCCATTGTAGCAACTTACCCTTAATACCATTCTGCTCCTATTTGTACAATAGTCTTCCATGCGCAACAGTGTCAAAAGCTTTCCTGAAATCCAAGTATATGATATCAAAATTATTTTTTGCATCCAGTTCCTTTGTAACCACATCATAATAACCAATCAAATTTGACAGACAAAACTTTCCCTTAACAAACCCACACTGTGTCTGAATTATTGCTGCAGTCTTGTCTAGATGATCCTGCAATGCATCTTTAACCAGCGACTCCATTATTTTATCCGGAAAAAAGTTAAACTAACTGGTCTGTAATTACTCGTGTCACTCTTCGATCCCCCTTTGTGAATTGGGGATACATTTGCACATCTCCAGTTCATGGGAACCTCCCCTGAGTCCAAGGGTGCTTCATAATTATGGCTAAGGGTTTGCTTAGTTGCTCTGCCACCTTGTTTAATATAAACGGATAGATCCCATCCACCCCAGGTGCTTTTCTTATGTTTAACTTCAACAATTTCTCCTCCACTTTGCTCTCAGTTATTACAAAATCATTAAGTACCCTGCTACAATTTGATAACCTTCTGCCATTTTTAAACCTTAATAATTCCTCATGTGTGAATGTAGATGCAAAATACTCATTCAGTTTGTTTGCTATCTGAGCAGGATCATCAACAGTTGAACCATCGATGTCAAGTGGACCAATCAGATTCATCCCCTTCCTTTTAGAGTTTATATAAGTAAAGAAATTCTTGCTGTTTTTCTTAGCATCTTTTGCCAAGGATTTCTCGTAATCTGCCTTCGCCTGCCTAACCTCCTTTGTGACCTGATTACAGACTAGCTTATATCTGCCATAGGCTTCTGAGTCGCTTGATAATTTATATGCATCCCATGCATTTTTCTTCTCTATTACGAGTCATAAGTTCATTTGATAACCATTTAGGCCTAAACCTTGAACAATAATGTCCAAGTTTGCAGATGATATAAAAATTGGCAGGGTTGTTAATGACACTAATGACAGTACGCTACTGCAACAGAATCTAGAAAAGTTGAGCAGATTTTCTGAGAGGTGGCAACTGAAGTTTAACATTGACAAATGTAAAGTACTGCATATGGGAAGCTGTTGTTGTTATTTTGGTTTTTAGGAGCATTAGCAACTAAGGCCATATTGCTCCGGAATATGCGTTGGTCATTCCCTGACCTTTCCGCATCCTCCATATTTGGTGGTGACGGGCTCGAACCCCGGTCTAATCAAGAAACGTGTGCTACGCACTGCTGCTCCTTCCCACCTGGCTATGGAGGCGCCGCATATGGGAAGCAGTAATCCCAAAGTAATGTATCAACTGTGTGGTACCACGCTCACAGTGGAAGAGAGTGAAAAGGACGTGGTGGTAATTGTGCAGGTGGATATGAAGTTTTCTGAGCAGTGCAGACGGTCTGCAAGAGTAGCTCATTGTGTCTTGTCAATGATATACAGGAATTTATCCAGCAGGGATAAGGAGGTGATTATCCCTTTGTATAAGGCAAATGTCAGGCCACACCTTGAGTACTGTATACAGGCCTGGAGGTCTCATTTTAAAAAAGGATATAGAGCTGTTGGAAAGAGTACAGAGAAGGGCAACAAGATTAGTGAATGGAACAAAGGGTTGCTCTCACAAAGAAAGACTTATGTTCTGAAAATTAAAGTTTCTGGAGACTAGGCACTGCAAGGTGTGCTGATTGAGGTATAAAAAGCCTTGAATGGTTTGAGCATGCTCAATGCTGATGAGATTCTTCCTCTTGCTCAGAATAATCGCCTGAGAGGGCATAAATTCAAATTGAGGAAAGAGTTGTAGGATAGATGTGTGTATGTTTTCCTTTAGCCAGCGGGTGGTTGATTGGTGGAACAAACTTCCATCTGTCATTGCAGAAAGTGATAGCTTAAACAGATTCAAGGCCGAACTAGGCAAACATTTGGAGCAAGTGGATTGGTGAAATGAGAATGGTGTGTGTGTGTGTATATGTGTGTTTTTGGCTGGTGCTATAATATAAGCTTGCTTTCTTGCATCATGTGTCCTTGCTAATGCTAATCTTTGCTGTTTTTCTTTGTGTCCTTTGTCAAAGATTTCTTGTAATCTCCTTTCACCTGCTAACCTCCTTTGTGACTTGATTACAAACTAGCTTATATCTGTCATAGGCTTCTGTGTCACCTGATAATTTATATGCATCACATGCATTTTTTTTCTCTGCCACGAGCCTCAGTGATTCATCTGACAATCATTTAGGCATAAACCTTGAACAGTATTTCTTAGTTGGTATGAAAAGCCTAGTAGCCTCCAAGATTAAGTCCCCGAAGGCTTCCCAATTGAATTAGCATTAGCATTAGTAGAGGCATTTGATGCAAGAAAGCAAGCTTATGCAGCATCAGCCAAAAAAAAAAAAAAAACCCACTTCCACTTCACCCCTCTGTTCGTTCAAAATACCTGTCCAGATGAGCCTTAAACTTATTTAGGCTATCAACCTCCACCACAAGGGATGGCAGTCTGTTCCACCAACCAACCACCCGCTGGCTAAAGGCAAATTTCCGCACGTCTATCCTACATCTGTCTTTCCTCAATTTGAATTTATTCCCTCTCAGGTGATTTTTCTGAGCTGGAGGAAGAATCCCATCAGCATTGAGCATGCTTAAACCATTCAAGGCTTTATACACCTCTATCAGATCACCTCGCTGGTGCCTAGTCTCCAGACACTGTAATTTGCAAAACTTAAGCCTTTCTTTGTAAGAGCACCCCTTTGTTCCATTCACTAATCTTGTTGCCCTTCTCTGTACTCGTTCCAGCAGCTCTACATCCTTCTTGAAATGAGGCCTCCAGACCTGTATACAGTACTCTAGGTGTGGCCTGACCATTGCCTTATACAATGGAATAATCACCTCCTTATCCCTGCTGGAAAAATTCCTGTATATCATTGACAATACTCCATGAGCTACTCTTGCAGCCCGTCTGCACTGCTCAGAGAACTTCATATCAGAGAAATTCACTGTTGGTAACATCATCAGTTGATCCCACTCTATAGAATTTAAAAACAGTCTGAGATCTCTGTAGTCACCTTTACAAAAACAAAAACCCTTCCCTTTACCCTTAATCATAGTTACATCTTTAAGTAAATCCCACATCAGTACACTGATAACAGTCACCTAGTGGTTCCTTTATCTGCAACGTGTCATCACTGCTGATAATCAGATCAAGGGTTTTTTCCTTCTAGTTGCCTCTCATACATGTTGCTGTAGAAAACAATCCTCCAATAAATCCACAAAAGCCTTGCTAGCGTGCGAGGGACCAACCCATAAGTTCCAATCAGTATATGGAAAGTTAAAATCCCCCATTACAAGACATTCTGATTTACTGGCCCATTCTATTTTTTTGCAGAACTTTTCATTGTACACATCAGTGTCATTAGGCCTATAACATACTCATTATAGATTTATATCACACCAAACAGACTCAACATTGCACTGTCCACTAGTTTCAACTGGACGCACTTCCTTAGATTTTATGTGTTTCTTAACTAACAGCATAATTCCTCCTCCCTTCCTGCCCTGTCTGTCCTTTCTGTACACATTGTACTCTCCAAATTTCAATTCTGCACTGCTTATATCTGTGTGACACCACGTCTTTGATATCACAACAACATCTGCTTCTGATGTCTTGATCAGCACTTCAAATTCATAAATTTTATTTACTATACTTCTAGCATTAGTATACATGCACTTGTTTTTACTCTTAGTTACCCTAACACAGCCCATGTATTTACTTGTTCCATGATGACTCCCAGCAGCTCTTGAAATCCCCAGAAACTTGATTTCTAGGCTGCTGCTGCTCATTATAATAAAAGCAGTGCAAGAATCACTTTCGCTTCTGCCTGCGTCTACCATTAATCTTTTAGTCTGCGAATCCCCCAAACTACCAGTTTTCCAACCCACCTAACACTGCCTCGATAACATCAGTAAATATTCTTGCACCCTTTCCATTTAAGTGTATCTCATCCCTGTAAAAGCAGTCTCTCCTGTTAGCAAGCACAGACCACGCTGAAAAAAATTATACCCCGTGAATTTTTTTCAGCTGATCGTGTGAGCCTTGCACAATCTCTCCAGGGCCGAATTGATTGACAAGGCTCTCATCATATACTCCCTCCTATCGTGTCTGGGCAGAATTGCAGACACTTTCATATTTAACCCTAACACGCAACTTTTGTTTCATCATTGACCTGTACTTGTTAAATAAATCTGCAGATCTCTTACTCTTAAGGTCATTAGTGCTAACGTGTATAACAATATCATCTTTTGTGCCCTTAAAAGATGATATCTACTCTACAATGTCATCAACTTTTGTCTCTGGCAGACATACCCTGGTCCTGTTCCATCTCCCTGACAATAGTCACCGACAATAACTAGTTCCTTTGGGACCTGCGCATTCTGCCTTGGAGATTGCCACAGGAGTGAGCTCTGGCATTGAGTTGGGCCTCATAATAATTTTTTCGAAGACATTTACCCTACAGCTCAAACTCTCATAGACGCCCATCAGAACGCTGAGTTGGCACCTAATTTCTTCATAGTCTCTGCACCTAGCACACACACACACACACACACGAAGACATCCTCCTTGGCTAGATCATGTCCTGTTCTAGACAGGTCTGCAAACATTTCACATTTCACGCATTGTTTTAAATGTGTGAGAAAATCATCCCTTTAGCTTCTCCCACGAGCCACAATACTGGCTATTCTGTGAACACTGCTTTGCTGCTGTAGTCTGGGTCATGATTCTGTTTAAGTATAATTTAATTAACAATGAAATTCAATAAGATTAATAAATTTTATTGATAATACTATACTAATCTAACAGATTTCTAATACACTGCTACGTATTTCGCTATTTAGTTTTATGTTAAACCTTATGATATTCTGTATCGTATCACAATGTGGCAAGTTATGGAAATAAAATCTACAGATACTAAGTATTAACTTTCAAAATCGCTATCTAAATTCAAAATAAACCACAGAGCTTGGCTAGAACTATAAAGCTACTTATGGAAAATAATTTAGTATAAAAAATGACTAAATATATATGAAAACAGCATTCACCAGAGCTGCAAAAATGTTGACCAACGTGGTAGTAACCACGTACCCAAAACCCATATTTCCCCTAGCTCTGGAATTCATTATAAGAGTGATAATTCTGCATTCACTCATTCTTCTAACCCCGTCAGAGCCTTATAAACCTCGTAGAATTTAAAAGATTAATAAAATAATCACCCCTCTAAGGTGCTTGGTTGCCAAGCTCTGTAGCCCACAAGAGGTAAAGCTTGTTTTATCTCTTTTGCTACCTGCTTTAATACAACTGGATAGATCCCATCCAACCCAGGTACTTATTCTTACATTTAGCTTCAACAATTGCTCTTTTACTTTCATCTCAGTTATCACAAAAGCATTCAGCTCCCTATTAGAATTTGACCCAAAACTTCGATTCAACGCCCACATGGATATGCTCCTCACACGTGCTTCAAGACTCCGGTGGATAGCAAAACAACATCTCCTTCATATCACAGATAAAAAGATAACCGTGAGGTACATAAGAACAGTTATCTTTCCACCTTTACTCTATGCTGCTGAAATTTGGGCGTCAGCGGCACCGTCAATAAAGAAACCACTCTTTGCCACAGAATTCTGGCTCCTAAAGTGGGCCAACAGGAAACACAATCTTCCAGCTCTGATTCGGACCACACAGCTTGCCAACTCTCTCGGAATTCCACGGCTTCCCACCTTAGTCGACGACCAACGCCTCCTAGCAACAGTCAAGATGTTAACAGGCATAATGGCAACACCTTCATTCTGGGATGCTGGAGGATCCCCCCTGCTGCCCTTAGGGGCCAATCCCGAGCTCCACTCGCTTTCAGCACGACTCCATCTCTCGGACAGGTTCCTTCCTCAGCAGATGCTCAAGCAAACCCAGGCACTGGACGCCGACCTGAACAAATTCGCTGCTGACCGGACTTACCGAAAAAAAATTATGACGAGTAGGACTAATCAGCAATGACTGATGTATACTTTGCATCTGTTCCTGTCTGATTGAGCTGGTTCTCTTATCTCGATGTTAAGCCAGCTCAAGCAGATTTAACTCTCGTAAGGAGTTCTCTCCTTTGTATTATAATATGTTTTCTGTTTAAAATTACCTTTTTGTAAATTTTTAATTGTTCAATTTTCCCGGAAGTTTGGGAAACTGTAAGCCCCTGGCTTTATGGCCGTGAAGGGTAATAAAGATTATCTCTCTCTCTCTCTCTCTCCCTCTCTCTCTCTCTCTCTCTCTCTCTCTCTCTCTCTCTCTCTCTCTCACTTCTAGCATCCTCATCCCTAAAAATTCCTTGTGTGCGTGTGTGAATGTAGACACAAAATTACCTTAGCATCATCATCAACCTTTCGTTAAGCCATTCATATCTAGTGAACTGATAAAATTCATTACATTCTGATGTTTACATAAGTAAAGAAGTCTTTGTATTCTATTTTATTTTCTTTGCATTGTTTACAAGAGATTTCTTGTAATCTACCTTAGCTTGTCTAATCTCCTTTTTTTTTACCTGATTGCACACTAGGTTATATCTATTGTAGGCATCTGTATCACCTGATAATTTAAAAACATTTTTCTTCACTACCACAAGTGTCATCAGTTCATCTAACCTCAAATTTAGGTCTAAGCTTCGAAGAGTATGTCTTAGTTGTTATAAAAATTCTAGTAGCTTCTGCAATACCAATCATCAATGCTTTGGTCCACAAGATGCACTGCCTTTGATTGTATGTGCTTTTAATTAAGAGCTTAACCCCTTCCACCCCTCCTTCTGTCCTTTCTATACACATTGTGCTATATTGAAATTCTGAATCCTTTATATTTGTATGGAATCATGTCTCTGATATCCTCACAATGTCTGCATTTGATGACTTAACATGCTGCATTTGATGACTTAAAAAAAACAAAAAAAAAAACCTTTATTTCACCCATTAACTCACTCCAAATGTTTGTCAAGTTCTGCCTTGAATCTATTTAAGCTATCAACTTCTACAACGACAGATGGAAGTTTGTTCCAGCAATCAACCACCCGCTGGCTAAAGGCAAACTTCCACACATCTATCCTACACCAGTCTTTCCTCAATTTGAATTTATGCCCTCTCGGGTGATTATTCTGAGCAAGAGGACGAATCCCATCAGCATTGAGCATGTTCAAACCATTCAAGGCTTTATACATCTCAATCAGACCACCTCGCAGGTGCCAAGTCTCCAGACACTGTAATTTGCAAAACTTAAACCTTTCTTCGTAAGAGCAACCCTTTGTTCCATTCACTAATCTTGTTGCCCTTCTCTGTACTCGTTCCAACAGTTCTACATCCTTCTTAAAATGAGGCCTACAGACCTGTATACAGTACTCAAGGTGTGGTCTGACCATTGCCTTATACAAGGGACTCCACTAATAACATTAGTCCACGAAGAGCAGTGTCCACTGATTACCACTCTCTGTCTTCTCCTGCTTAACCAACCCTTTATCCATAGCAGCAATTTGCCTCCAATGCCACACTGCTCCAATTAGTGCAGCAATCTTCCATGTGCAACAGTATCAAAGGCTTTTCTAAGATCCAAATATATGATATCAAAGTTATTCTTTGCATCCAGTTCCTTTGTGACTACATCATAGTATCCAATCAAATTAGTCAGACAAGACTTCCCCTTAACAAACCCATGCTGTGACCGAGCTATAACTGAAGTCTTGTCTAGATGATCCGCAATGCTTCTTTAACCAGTGCCTCCATTAATTTCCCTGGACCAGAAGTTAAACTAACAGGTCTGTAATTACCTATGTCTCCCTTTGATCCTCCTTTGTGGATTGGGGTCACATTTGCACATCTCCAGTCCATAGGTACCTCCCCCGAGTCCAGGGAAACTCTCATAATTATGGCTAAGGGTTTGCTTACTTCCTTTGCTGCCTCCTTTAATATAACTGGATAGATCCCATCCACCCCAGGTGCCTTTCTTGTCATTATCTTCAACAATTTCTCCTCCACTTTACTCTCAGTTATTACAAGATTATCTAGCTTACTGCCAGAGTTGAATACACCTCTGGCATTCCCCTCCCTGAATAACTCCTCATGTGTGAATGTCAATGCAAAATATTCATTTAGTTTGTTAGCTACCTGAGCAGGATCATCAACAGTTGAACCATCAATATCAAGTGGACCAATCTGATTCATCCCCTTTCTTTTAGAGTTTACATAAGTAAAGAACTCTTTACTGTTTTTTTTTTGCATCCTTTGCCAAAGATTTCTCGTAATCTGCCTTCACCTGCCTAACCTCCTTTGTAACTTGGTTACATACCAGCTTATATATATATATCATAGGCTTCTGTGTCACATGTTAATTTATATGTATCCCATGCATTTTTCTTCTCTGTTACATGTCTAATTAGTTCATCTGACATCCATTTAGGCCTAAATCTTGAACAATATTTCTTTATTGGTATGAAAAGCCTAGTAGCTTCCAAGATTAATTCTTTGAATGCGTCCCATTTTGAATTTGCTGTTGGTAACATCATCAGTTGGTTGCACCATATAGAATTTAAATACTGTCTCAAACCACCGTAGTCACCTTTACGAAAGCAAAAACCCTTTCCTTTACCCTTGATGGTAGTTACCTCTTTGAGTAAATCCCACTTCAGCACACTGAGATCACTGCCATCTAGTGGTTCCTTTATCTGCAGATTCTTGATGCATGAAGAATCATTACTGATAATCAGATCAAGAGTATTACTCCCTCTAGTTGCCTTCTGAACGTGCTGTTGTATTTTATTATTATTATTATTATTATTATTATGAGCCATATGGTACAAAGAAGCCTGAGGCTTATGCTGCATCAGCAAAAAAAAAAAAAAAACTGTAGAAAACAATCATCCAATAAATACACAAAAGCCTTGCTAGTGTGTGAGTGTCCAACCCACAAATTCCAGTCAATATCTGGGAAATTAATATCCTCCATTATAAGACACTCAAATTTACTGACCCACTGCATTTCTCTGCACAACTGCTCATTATACTCAACCAATTCATTAGGCCTATAACACACACCTACTCTCATTTTTCCTTTCCCAGTGCTTATGTCACACCAAACAGACTCAACATTGCATTGTCCACCAACATCAATTGGATGCACTTCCTTATATTTTATGTGTTTCTTAACTAACAGCATAACCCCTCCTTCCTTCCTGTCCTGTCTGTACACATTGTACTCCCCAAATTCCAGTACTGCACTGCTTATGTCTGTGTGACACCATGTCTCTGATATCCCAACAATATCTGCCTTTGATGTCTTGTCTAGCACTTCAAGCTCAAATTTATTTACTATGGTCACAGCATTAGTGTACATGCAAGTATACATACAACTGTTTTTATTTTTACTAACACTAACACAGCGCATGTCTCAAAATCCCTGAAACATTGCTTTCCAAGCAATGTTCCAATAGAATTTGCTGAATGTAGTAGTAGTAGCAGTAGTAGCAGTGGCATTTTATGCAAGAAAGCAAGTGTATGAGCTTATGCAGCATCAGCCAAAAAAAAAAAATCATACCATTCCCTCCAAATGCCCATCCAGTTCCTCCTTAAATTTTTTCAACCTATCAACTTCCACAATGACAGATGGAAGTTTGTTCCAGCAATTAACCACCCGCTGGCTAAAGGCAAATTTCCGCACATCTAATCTACATCTGTCTTTTCTTAATTTGAATTTATGCCCCCTTAGGTTCGTAATCTGAACAAGTGGAAGGATCCCATCAGAATTCAGCGTGCTCAACCCATTCAAGGCCTTATAGACCTCAATCAGGTCACCGCGCAGGTGCATAGTCTCCAGCCACTGCAATTTGCAGAACTTAAGAAGCCTCTCTTGGTAAGAGGATCCCTTCATTCCCCTCACCAATCTTGTTGCCCTTCTCTGTACACGCTCAAGTAAATCTACATCCTTCCTAAAATGAGGCCTCCAGACCTGTACGCAGTACTCAAGGCGTGGCCTGACCATTGCCTTATACAGAGGGATAATCACCTCCTTTTCCCTGCTAGCAAAATTCCTATATATCATTGACAAAACGCCATGACCTGCCCTGGCAGCCTGTCTGCATTGCTCAGAAAACTTCATATCTGTCTGCACAATTACTCCCAGGTCTTTTTCATTTTCTACCACCTTAAGTTTAGTACACACAGTTGGTACATTTCTCTGGGGTTACTTCTACCCATATGTAGAACTTTGCATTTGTCAAGGTTAAACTTCAGTTGCCACTTCTTAGCCCATCTGCTCAAATTATCTAGATCCTGTTGCAGTAGCACACTGCCATTACTGTCATTATGTTCCAATAGAAGGCAGTGCAAGAATCATTTTTACCTGTGCCTGTAGCTTACATTCTTGTTCTTGAAGGGATGAAATACTTTATTCCACACTGCACCTTAAAATTTCATCCTTTATTTAAACTTTGGTCTTCCAATAAATGTGCTAAGTCTGTTCAAGAGAAGAATGTCGCATATCGTAATTGGCCTATTTCCAATTCTCCAGTTTCATTTTCTGCCAACACCAAAGCTCACAACAATTGTAAAGCAGTTATTAATCAGTCTAAACTAGATTTTGAACAGGCTAAGAGTGGAAAACTTGCTTCTTGTCCAAACAGCAGTTAAGCATTCTGGTCTCTTGGTAGAGCTATTGTCCACAAATTTAGCCCATCTCTACTCCCACTTCTCATAAAACTTGATGGTTCTATAGCCTCTCAGCTAAAGATAAATCTCACCTGCTTGCATCCCACTTTTCTTCTAACTCTTATATTGATAATTTTGGTAAACCACCATCTCCCACCATTCCCAGTACACTCTACTCAATGCCTCATGTAGTCTTCCATCAAAAGGCCAGAAGGATTTTGAACATCTTTGTGCAAGAAAGCTCCAAGTCCCGATGGCATTTCTCCACTTGTTCTCAAAACCTGTGTTCATGAGCTTACTCCTATTCTGCATCATATTTTTACATTTTCTTATTCTACTGATGTTTTTAATTCTGCTTGGAAATTGCTCATATCCAGCCAGTTCTTAAAAGAGGGTGGCTCCCATCCAATTATAGTCCTACTGCACTTACTTCTACTCTTTCTAAAATAATGGAGAAATCTATTAACCACCAATGCCTAAACTATCTGGAAACCTTTCGTCCAATCATTGATTGCAAATATAGATTCCATCAGTGTCGATCCACTGGTCAGATTCAGGCATATGTTACCCATTATGAATATCAGTGGAAAAGCTTGGTGAAACTCAAGCAGTTGCTCTTAACATTTCAAAGGCTTTTCACTGTGTTTGGCATAAAGGTCTTCTAAATAAGCTTCCATCTTATGAGTTGCTGACTGCATTTTGTAACTGGGTATCTATTTTTCTCTCTGATTGCTCACTGCAGGTGATGGTAGATGGGTCTCTGTCTTCTAATTTCTCCACATATATTGGTTTTTCCCAAAGTTCACTTCTTTCTTCCACTTGTATATTAATAACCTTCTTCTATTCATAGTGAGGATAGCACACTGCATTCCATCTTCCAATTTGAGAAACCTTGCGCTGCACAAACTGCTTCAATTTCTTGAATATCACAACCAATTCTTAAATTCTGATCTCCAGGTAATTCTCCAATGAAGCAAAGATAACTAAGTTAATTTCAATACTTCTACAACTGAGTCCTATCTTATAGTTTGCAAAAAGGATTCTTCTGCCCCTATGCTTATCTTCAATGACAATCAAATTTCTAAATAAGATCACATATCTCTATTAGTGATTACCCTGACTTCTATCTCTTGGCAGGCATAAGCACATCGCAAATATTGCTTCCTCTGTATCTAAAAAACTGGATTTTCTCTTTCGCTCTCAGTATTACTTTTTTTTCCAAATGTCTGTTCACTCTGTACAAATTACAAATCCGCCCTACCATGGAATATTGTTCCCACATGTGTGGCTGTGCCTGCCCGAAAACCTCTCTCGAGCTTCTAGATTCCATTCAAAAGAATGCGGTTAGTTTAAGTAACAACTCACCTCTAACAAAGTCTCTTTACTCTCTGTCTCATAGGAATTCTGTTTCTGTTACGTGCATTTTTTATAGATACTTCCATGGACGCTATTCTTCTGAATTGGCTTCTATAATTCCCCCTCCACCTCTCCCTTCCAAATTACTTCAAACACATGCCACAACCAGTCAGCATCCTTTTACTGTCCAACTTCAAACTCACAGAACCAACTTTTCTTCTTCCTCATTTATTCCTTCAACCTCCATTTTAGAAAAACCTCCCTTCACACATTTCCTGAAAATTACAATCCTCCACAAACATTCAAGTCTAATGTCAACAAGTATCTTCTTCAGTCTCCTCTCGACCTTCAACTAATGCACAATACTAAGTACTATATGTCCTAACACCTTTCATGTCTGGGGTTTTCATTAAAAATAACCTACTGTTAATTAGTCTGTGTATTCACCCAGGCTAGCAGTTTTCTGACTTACCTAACACTGCCTCAATTACCAAATATTTTTGCACCCCCTTTTATTTGAGTGTATCCCATCTCTGTAGAAATAATCTTTAATGTTAATAAGCACAGATCACACTGAGAAAAATTCTATCCTAATGAGCCTTGCACAGTCTCTCCAGGGTCGAAATGATTGTCAACAAAACTCTCATCATGTACTCTCTCCTATCGTGTGTCTGATCAGAATTGCAGAAACTCGCAACTTTATCTCACATTGCTCTGTACTTGTTAATGAAAACTTGTGATCTCCTACTGTTGATATCAACACGTAAAACAATATCACCTTTTGTGCCCTTAAAAGATGATAGCTATTCTACCTTAGCTCCTGGCAGACACACCCCGTCCTGTTCCTTCTGTCTCTTTTACATAATACATTTCCTGTTTCCCTGACAACTGAGTCGCCAACTATAGCTACTTCCTGTGGATCAAGGATCTCTGATGTGGAGGATGTCATGTTGTTGCCTGATCATGGGGCACGGGTTCAAGCACTGGACTGAGTGGCTGAGTGCTTTTTGAAATTAAAATAACATTGTGGAAATGGTAGCTCCACAAATGATAGATCATTCTGGCACCCACTGAAATAAAGCACTTTAAGATGCTCCATAGGAAACAGAGGGTGATTATAAAATTTTCCCAATAATTTAGAAAGGATATAACTGAACATCCTTTGATTGGACCCAAGAGCTTATTTATTTCTGTTTAGTCAATGGTATCAAAATTCCTAAGATATGATAATTCTTTACATGATTTTTTAGTTTCTGTAGACATTATATACAAGAACCTATGTTCAACAACAAGCAAATGTAAAACTAAATTGCAGAAAAGGTTGGAGAAGGTCATTCCACCAGTGCAGTCCTGCTGGAAAAGGTAAAGAAAGAGACTATGAAAACTATCTACAACTTTCCCACTATATGTTCAGTACATGGAAAATGTTATACTTAGCAGTTTATCAACAAAGTTTCCTTCTACATGCTTGGTAAATGGGGAGCATGTCTGCATGGTTAGCAGTGTTAAAGTACCTGTGACGACAAAGTGCAAATGGAGATAAAAGGAAGAACTCATAGATGGTTAATAGCATAATGTTCTAGAAACAATGAAGGGCTATTTATTACAAGCAGTCCTGCAATGAGTATGAACATTACAACATCAGCAACGAAAATATTCTATTCATACAAAATGAAAATGTATTCTACTAACTAGCTATTTTGCAAATTTGTCTAAATTATCTTAACTTAATGTTTTATTTTTAAATTTAGAAACATTATGCATAGAAACAGTTGCTGATAGTCAGAGCCGGAACTAGGCAATCCTACGCCTTGGGCAAAAGTGTTATAAGTATGCCCTCATTATATGCAGGTAGTCAATCTTTCAGTAGCGTAGCTAGGGGAAATTCCCCCCCCTCTGCACCTCCCTTGCTACGCCCCTGCAATCTTTATGAATTTATAAAAATTACTATTGTAACGGTCTACGATTTGCACATATTTTTTAATAAAATAATGAAATAATACAATGAATATAACAAAACAAAAATATCAAAGAAAAAGAAACTTACAAATATTCGTTTATATCTACAGAGAATTTAATTCTTTATAAACTACAAAGAAAGTACATATAATTACAAAAAAATTAGAAAACCAGATAGTTTATGTTTATGTATCTAGTATAAAATCATAGAAACAAAATATTGTGAAACATAGTACTTTTAACCTTATAACATGAGCAGAAGTCTGAAAAACAAGATGCAGGATATTTCAGAGACTGCTGGTAGTCATTGCGTTACAAGTAAACACATGGGTTGTGTTAGGGTAGCTAAGAATAGAAACAGGTGCATGTATACCTGCGTGTACACCAATGCTAGGAGTTTGGTAAATAAATTTGATGAATTTGAGGTATTGCTCAAAACATCAAAGGCAGATATTGTTGGGATATCAGAGACGTGGTGTCACACAGATATAAGTAATGCGGAACTGGAATTTGGGGAATACAATGTATATAGAAAGGATAGACAGGACAGGAGGGGAGGAGGGGTTATGCTATTAATTAAGAAACACATAAAGTCAAAGGAAGTGAAGCCAGTTGACATCGATGGACAGGGCAGTGTCGAGTCAGTTTGGTGTGACATAAGCATAGGGAAATCAAAATTGAGAGTAGGAGTGTGCTATAGGCCTAATGACTCTGATGAGTATAATAATATATTGTACAGGGAAATAGAGTGGGCCAGTAAATCAGAGAGTCTTATAATGGGGGATTTTAATTTCCCAGATATTGACTGGAATTTGTGGGTTGGTCACTCGCACACTAGCAAGGCTTTTGTGGATTTATTGGATGATTGTTTTCTACATCAGCATGCTCGTGAGGCAACAAGAGGGAGCAATACTCTTGATCTGATTATCAGTAGTGATTCTTCATGCATTAAGAACCTGCAGATAAATGAACCACTAGGTGGCAGTGATCACAGTGTGTTGAAGTGGGATTTACTCAAGGAGGTAACTACCATCAGAGGTAAAGGGAAGGGTTTTTGTTTTCGTAAAGGCGACTATGATGGTCTGAGACAGTATTTAAATTCTATACAGTGGGACCAACTGATGATGTTACCAACAGCAAACTCAAAATGGGAAGCATTCAAGGAACTAATCTTGGTGGCTACCAGGCTTTACATACCAACTAAGAAATATTGTTCAAGGTTTAGGCCTAAATGGTTGTCAGATGGACTAATGAGACATGTGGCAGAGAAGAAAAATGCATGGGATACATACAAATTAATGGGTGACATGGAAGCCTATGATAGATATAAGTTGGTCTGTAACCAAGTCACAAAGGAGATTAGGCAGGCAAAGGCAGACTACGAAAAATCCTTGGCAAAGGATGCAAAGAAAAACAGAAAGGAGTTCTTTACATACTTGAACTCGAGAAGGAAAGGGATGAATCAGATTGGTCCACTGGATATTGATGGTTCAACAGTTGAGGATCCTGCTCAGGTGGCTAACAATCTAAACGAGTATTTTGTATCTACATTCACGCATGAGAGGAGAATGATGTAGGTAAAGTAAACATTGGCAGTGAGCTGGATGATTTTGTAATAACTGAGAGGAAAGTGGAGGAGAGATTGTTGAGGATAAACATAAAAAAGGCACCTGGGGTGGATGGGATCTATCCAGTTATATTAAAGGAGGCAGCAAAGGAAGTATGCAAACCCCTAGCCATAATTATGAGAGCTTCTTTGGACACAGGGGAGGTACCCATAGACTGGAGATGTGCAAATGTAACCCCAATTCACAAAGGAGGATCAAAGGCTGACACAAGTAATTATAGACCTGTTAGTTTAACTTCTGTTCCAGGTAAATTAATGGAGGCACTGGTTAAAGAAGCACTGCAGGATCATCTAGACGAGAATTCAGTTATAGCTCAGACGCAGCATGGTTTTGTTAAGGACAGGTCTTGCCTGACCAATTTGATTGGATACTATGATGTAGTCACAAAAGAACTGGATGCAGGGAATAACTTTGATATTATATATTTGGATCTTAGAAAGGCTTTTGATATGTTGCACATGGTAGACTGCTGCACAAATTGGAGCAGTGTGGCATTGGAGGCAAATTGCTGCTATGGATAAGGGGATGGTTGAGTGGCAGAAGACAGAGAGTGGTAATCAATGGACACTGCTCAACGTGGACTAATGTTATTAGTGGAGTTCCTCAAGGTTCAGTGTTGGGTCCATTGTTGTTTTCGGTGTTTATGAATGATATTGATGATGGGATATCAAGTTTAATGTCTAAGTTTGCAGATGATACAAAGGTTGGCAGGGTCGTTCAGGACACTACTGACGCTATGCTGCTGCAACAGGATCTGGAAAGGTTGAACAGATGGGCTGAGAGGTGGCAAATGAAGTTTAACACTGACAAATGTAAAGTACTACATATGGGTAACAGTAACCCCAGAGCAATGTATCAACTCTGCGGTACTACACTGACAGTGGTGGAGAATGAAAAGGACCTGGAGGTAATTGTGCAGGCAGATATGAAGTTCTCTGAGCAGTGCAGACGAGCTGCAAGAGTAGCTCATGGTGTCTTGTCAATGATAAAGAGGAATTTTTCTAGCAGGGATAAGGAGGTGATTATTCCCTTGTATAAGGCAATGGTTAGGCCACATCTTGAGTACTGTATACAGGTCTGGAGGCCTCATTTCAAGAAGGATGTAGAGCTGCTGGAACGGGTACAGAGAAGGGCAACAAGATTAGTAAATGGAACAAAGGGTTGTTCTTACGAAGAAAGGCTTAAGTTTTGCAAATTACAGAGTCTGGAGACTAGGCACCGGCGAGGTGATCTGATAGAGGTGTATAAGGCTTTGAATGGTTTGAGCATGCTCAATGCCAATGGGATTCTTCATCTTTCTCAGAATAATCACCTCAGAGGGCATAAATTCAAATTGAGGAAGGACGGATGTCGGATAGATGTGCGGAAATTTGCCTTTGGCCAGCGGGTGGTTGGTTGGTGGAACCGACTTCCATCACCTGTTGTTGAAGTTGATAGCCTAAACAAATTTAAAGCTCAACTGGACAGGTATTTCGAACGAACGGAGGGGTGAAATGGGAGAGGGTTTTTTTTTTTTTTTTTTTGGCTGATGCTGAATAAGCTTGCTTTCTTGCATCATATGCCTCTACTAATGCTAATGCTAATGCTAATACTAAAAATAAGCAATGAAGGTGTATTATTTTAATTGAATAGTGCTATTTCTATATTTAGATAAGATTCTATTAGACAATACTCATGAATGAATTGGTAAAGGTGTAAAGGGGTTACAGATTTTATATCCTGCAGAATTGACAAAACATGATTTTTCAAATATCTGTTGAAATATCATCAGATATTTGAAAAACTTTATTTGACCTCCAGTGGTTAGAGCTAGAGGACAAAAGACTGGGGGGGGCACCCCACACACCCCACCCTAGTTCCGGCTCTGCTGATAGCCAATATAACTAGCTGATGAGCAGAAATATTTTTAGTTCCATTTGAAGACTTACACTAAATTAAGAAAACGTTTTGCTAGTATATAAACATGGTTTCTCTTAGTAATTTAAATATCTAAGCATAAAATTACAGCTTCATATTTTATAATAGCTAGGCAGTGCCGTCATGGTATGGTAGGATTCAGGCAAATGCCTAAGGCACCATTTGGGTAGGGACACTTAGCCATTGTGCATATTATTTAATTTTATTGGTAATCCATATGCTCTACACAAATGCTTAATTTGCTTAGGGTGCAAAAATATCTCACAAGGGCACTGTAGCTAGGCATCTTCTTATGGTGTTAATATGCAGAAATTGCCACAGTGGCAGTGTGATTATATCATCCACCAGAAACGTGCAAGACTTGCACATATAAAAGAGTTCTGATGGAAATTAGAAAATCTCAATACCACTTGGAAATTTTTAATGATGGACTCAGAATATCCTGCATAGAGGAACAAAAGATAATTTGATATTCTCTATACAGTTGGTTAAAATTTTACAGAAATACAGTCAACTTTCACATGTAAAACAGCTCTGATTGAAATCAGAAAGTCACATACTCCTAGGGATTTTTTTTTAACAATGGCATAAAATGGCATAAAAATGGCATAAAAATCACAAGAAGTAACAAAAATTATAACTCAATGTATACAATATGTGTGGTTTGATAAACTAATGATGTCTAAATTAAAAAACACTCTTATACCATGTATAAACATTGCTGCTGAATAAAAGTAATGAATAGCCCCAATGTCAAACCAAACATGGCTTGTTTCAGTAATTAACATAATTCAGAGGTTGGATGCATAAAATTAATATTGTATATTGTAATAGTTGTATACCGTTTTCTGGAACAACCTCTCTTCACATGTATTTCCTGAAAATTACAACTACAGAAATTCAAGTTTAACTTCAACAAATATCTACTTTCGTCTTCTTAACCTTCAACCCATGCACGATATTAATTTCTACAGGATTCAATCCCTTTCACTTTTGGAGTTTTCATAAAATAAAATAACCATTTTGTTTATACTGTATTTAACTTGAAGGCATTTGTCACTTGGAAGAATGGAGCAATTATAAAATATGAATATATTGCTTAATAGCTAGAAGCATGACAGAGACAATAAAAAAACATGATATCAAACATAATATAATATTAGGCAAACAATCACACATATCAAAAAAATCTTTCTTCCATCATGCCTCTTCTGAGCCAGCAATGGGTACAAGTTTAAACATAACTCTGTATGTTTAAACTGCCTTCAACAACACTTTCATATTCATTATAAATTCTTCTCTTTAGAGTTAAGTAATCAACATATTAATTACTAAACTCTCCAGATATCAGAGCAATACCCAGCCATGAATCTAATCAAGAATATGAATACATACTGTAATTGGTCACATCTTGAAACATTTTCCAAAAACCTCATTTTCAAACTTTTCCTAATCTGGTGTCTGCACGAGGAGTAAACTGCAATCTACAATTTCCCCGTCGAGGTAGATTTCCAGAAGCAATCATTCATCTATCTTTCACTGTCTTCAGATAAATTAACCATGTAATGAATTGCCTCATAATCACCATATATATCTATGTAAACAGAATATGAATAAACAAGCTTCCTCCTTCTATAATATCAAGTACTCATTTAATGATCGGATCACTTTTTGTGCATATATGTATGAAAAAGCAAAAAACTTAAAAATAACATACCAGTTACTACTACCACAGATTCTTGATGGGATATTAAATCCAGATCTAATAAAAAAAAAGAAAAAAAAAAGAGAGAAATAGAAATATAATTAGAAATGAACATAACTTTATTTCTTATTTTGGTAATCTTTTGTTACTAATATGATCCCAAAAGGTTATTAGGTGATAAATATATACATGTACATAAAATATATGAGTACATAATTCACACTTTTCCACATGAAGATTTATATTACTGCAATGTTACAATAAGAAAAGACAAAATGTTTGATAAGTCACAAAATTGATATGCTAATATTTCTGAATTAAATTATGGAATTCTATCATAAGAATTTAGGAGGATAAGGCACCTCAAACTTGAAATACACTAAGAAAATTATATACTTACAAAATATCTTTGGCAAAGGATGCTAAAGAAAACAGCAAGGATTTCTTTATTTATATAAACTCTAAAAGGAAGGGGATGAATCTGATTGGTCCACTTGACATCGTGTTTCGACTGTTGATGATCCTGCTCAGATAGCAAACAAACTGAATGAGTATTTTGCATCTACATTCATGAGGAATTATTAAGGTTTGAAAATCGCAGAAGGTTATCAAATTGTAGCAGGATACTTAATGATTTTGTATCCTGCTACAATGAGGAGAAATTGTTGAAGTTAAACATAAGAAAGGCACCTGGGGTGGATGGGATCTATCCAGTTATATTAAAGAAGGGGGCAAAGGAACTAAGCAAACTCTTAGTCATAATTAGAGAGCATCCTTGGACTCAGCGGAAGTTCCCACGGATTGGAGATGTGCAAATATATCCCCAATTCACAAAGGGGAATTGAAAGGTGACACTAGTAATTACAGACCAGTTAGTTTAACTTCTGTTCTGGGTAAAATAATGGAGTCACTGGTTAAAGATGCATTGCAGGATTATCTACACAAGACTGCAGCAATAATTCAAACACAGCATGGGAAATTCCTGTCTGACAAATTTGATTGGATACTATGATGTGGTTACAAAGGAACTGGATGCAAAAAATAATTTTTATATCATATACTTGGATTTCAGGAAAGCTTTTGACACTGTTTCTCGTGGAAGACTACTGTACAAATTGGAGCAGAATGGTAATAAGGGTAAGTTGCTATAATGGATAAAAGGGTGGTTGAGTGGGAGAAGACAGGGGTGGTAATCAATGAACGCTGCTCTTCGTGGACTAATATTATTAGTGGAGTCCCACAGGGTTCAGTGTTGGGCCCAGTGTTGTTTTGTATATTTATCAATGATATTGATAAAGGTATATCAGGCTTAGTGTCAAAGTTTGCATGTGATACAATGGTTGGCAGGGTTGTTAATGACAGTAATGGCAGTATGCTACTGCAACAGGATCTAGAAAATTTGGACAGATGGGCTGAGAAGTGGCAACTAAAGTTTAACTTTGACAAATGAAAAGTACTGCATACGGGTAGAAGTAACCCCAGAGAAACATACCAACTGTGTGGTCCTACAATTAGGGTGGTAGAAAATGAAAAAGATTTGGGAGTAATTGTGCAGTCAGATATGAAATTTTCTGAGCAATGCAAGCAGCCTGCAAGAGCAGGTCATGGGGTTTTGTCAATGATATACAGGAATTTTGTTAGCAGGGAAAAAGAGGTGATTATCCCTTTGTATAAGGCAATGGTCAGGCCATGCCTTGAGTACTGCATATAGGTCTGGAGGCCTCATTTTAGGAAGGATGTAGATTTGCTGGAGCATGTACAGAGAAGAGCAACAAGATTGGTGAAGGGAATGAAGGGATCCTCTTACCAAGAGAGGCTTAAGTTCTGCAAATTGCAGCAGCTGGAGACTAGGCACCTGTGAGGTGATCTGATTGAGGTGTATAAGGCCTTGAATGGGTTGAGCATGCTGAATTCTGATTGAATTCTTCCACTTGCTCAGATTACGAACCTAAGGGGGCATAAATTCAAATTGAGGAAAGATAGTTGTAGAATAGATGTGCAGAAATTTGCCTTTAGCCAGTGGGTAGTTAATTGCTGGAACAATTTTCCATCTGTCATTGTGGAAGTTGATAGCTTAAATAAATTCAAGGAGGAAGTGGACAAATTTTAGAGGGAATGGTTGTGTGAATTTTTTATTTATTTTTTTAATTAATTTATTTTTTATTTTTTTTTATTTTTTGGCTGATAAGCTCATGCGCTTGCTTTCTTGGATCACATGCTTTATTACTATTACTATATGAAATTACAAAATATAACTGCTTATCTCAAGTGTATTATTTTGTTAGAGTGTATGTCAAGTTTGGGATGTCTTATCCTAGTCCAATGACAAAACTACTCAGTTTAACTCAGAAATAAGGACATGCTAATTTTAGTATCTTCATTAGTATTAGTAGTGGCAAATGATGCAAGAAAACGAGCATATAGAGCATCAGATGGATGTTTGCCTCAACAATTAACTATCTGCTGGCTGAAATGATGTCATTAACTGAAATTGCTAGTGGGTGGAAATAATGCATTTTCTTATTGTAACATTCCAATAAACAAATTTTTCATTAGGAAAAGTGCTCTATTTTACCCAGGTTAATCTTTTGATAATGCAGTACCCTGATTTGTTTTGCATTGTTTCAAAACTGCATCATATACAAAATATGACAAATTCTATCTGGCATTGTTAAACATTACATTGTCTTTTTTCCTGGGAATCCCCAACCATTTTTCTACTCTTCAAATTAGCGTGCATGTCTCATTAAGAGTTTTAAAAAAAGTAATGTTTGTGTCATTTTGCCAGATTTAAGATAATACTGACTTGCATGTAACATGTCCTGTATGCACAAAATATAAATAAATCTTTAAAACTGTCACTGCTAAAGGCTTCCTGCTTGAAATACAATAACTACACTCTTAAAAACTCTCTGGTGTGTTTATCTCACACAACAGACTGTCTATGACGAGGACACTACTATTAGCATCAGTGCTTGTTCCCCTTTTCCCACATGCATATTTTGACTGCAAAAGCATGTGCCATGGACTGATGTGCATGCTGAGCAAGCTGAAAATTCCAGAAAAATTCAAAGAGAGAGCCCTAATCCCTCTACTTGAGAACAGCAATATATCATGACAACTAAGCTTTCACAGAGGGCACATATTTCAAGCAATGCACTTAACTGATATGGCTATGGAGATCTTTTCTAAAGATGCTCCAGCCACAGAGTGAAGCTTAAAGATGGTACAAGAACTATCTGATGCTACAAATTTTTATGAATAATTTTAAGTGGAGAAAATAAAGCTAGCCTCCCGATGACTTTGACCTTTTCATGGTCAAAGTAAATTAAGTTTTTGATGTTTTTTGTTTTGTTTATAGTTGTTCAGTTATGGATTCATTCTTTTTGTTTTGAAATAAAATGTTTCTTTCCATATAATGATGTGTTTTATTTACTTCAATTGTTGTTAAAATAATACACAGTATAAGGTGTTTCAATGTCCCTGCAAGAAGTAATCTCTGGTATTTACAACTTTTAACATGGGAAAATGGTATCCCAACATGTGTTATTTCACTTTTAGTCTCATTTTTTTAAAACCCAATCCCGATAAAATCAGGGTACCAGTGTAATCATAATATCTAAATACATTTATTTTTTCTGATTATATTTATTTTTTTTTTATGTATTATTTTCTAATGATACAGTATTAGTTTTAGAAGAAAGAAAATGGACTTTTTTTTTCTATTGTCAAAAAGTGAGCATCCTTTTCCACCTTGATCTTTACCAACTCCTCTGCCTTATCCAACTTGGAAGGTAACTTATTCCAATAATCTACAATCTGATTCCAGAAGCTGCTACAAATAGACCTAATATATTCCCTTCTAAAGTATACTTTGTTTAACAGTGACTTAATTTCATTGCTTTTAAACACTCAAATACATCCTTTATAGTTACTTAAGTTTTTTCCAAGGACAAGTTGAATATTGGGAGAATGAATACTATAAGGGATGTTCATTAAATAACTTTCAGGAGCCATAAATCCACACCAGTTTATTTACAAAAATGACAACTGCAATGAAAATAGTAACATCTTTCTATTTCTCCTGGTGCCTGTCATAGTGCTGAGAACCGTTGGTCATGTGGAGCAGCATTATCCAAACATGATGCAACACCAAGAGTATCAGTGTGAGTTCAGACATGAGGTGAACATTTGCATTGGAAATGTAGAACAAAGAGAAGGTGCAGGATGTCAACTGATATGAGTGGGTCAGGGCTTGTCAAGAAGTACCATCAACAGTAAGCTGGTAGAAGTGTATGGAGAAGATGGCTGGACAATCAAACTGGCTGGCTGTCCCTCTACTTTTTTTTTTTTTTTTAATGAAACCCCCAAACACAAGAGGTATTAGAACCTATAGTACTTAGTACCATGCATGGGATGGAGATTGAGATGATGAAAGAAGATATTCGTTGACATTAGATTTAAACTTCTGTAAACTGAAATTTTCATGAAAAACATAAGAAGGAATGTTGTTTCATAAAACAAAAGTTGAATGAATAAATGAGGAAGAAGAAAAGTTGGTTCTGTGAGCTTGAAGTTGGACAATAAAAGGATGTTGACTGGTTACATCAAGTGTTCAGATTGCTTTGAAAGAGAGAGTGGGAATTACAGAAGACAATCCAGAACAGGGAGTATCTATAGAAAAGATACTGCTCATGGAAGTATCTATAGTAAAGGCATGCAGCAGAAACAGAACATCAATGAGACAGAGAGTGGAGAGACTGTTTGGGATGAGTCATTAATTAACCTAACTATCCTCTTTTGCATGAAATCAGAAGACTGAGAGAGATTTTGGGGGCACCACCCCAGATGTGTTAACAATATTCCATGGTAGATAAGGCAGATATGCAATTTGTACAGAGTGAACAGCTGTTTAGAAGAAATAGTATGAGAGCAAAAGAAAAAACCAAGTTTTTAGATGCAGAGGAAGCAATATTTCTAATGTGCTTATACTAGATGAGATTAGAAGTGGGGGTTATCCACAATAGCGATACATGATCTTGTAGTGTCATAATTGTAGTGTCATCGAATATAAGCATAGGAGCAGACGAATCCTTTTTTGAGAGATATAAGACAGGACTGAGTTTTATAGGATTGAAATCAACTAAGGTTTTCTTTTCCCGACTGTATAATTAACTGGAGATCAGCATTTAAAGGATTGCTAGCAGATATTCAAGAAATTGAAGCTGTTTGAGCAGGGCAAGGTTTCTCAAATTGGAAGGTGGAATGCAATGTGCTATCATCAACAAAACTATGCATAGGATTTCCAGTCAATGTAAGAAGGTCATTACTATACAAATGGAAAAGAGTGAGAAAAAGAACTGAACCGTGAGGAATACCAGCATTAGTGGAGAAGTTAGAAGACAGAGAGCCAACTACCATCACAGCAGTCAGTGGTCAGAGATAAAACTGAACACCCAATTACAAAGAACTAGCAAACCATAAGATCAAAACTTATTAAAAAGATCTTTATGCTAAACACAATCAAAAGATTGCATGGGGAGTACCAGAAATTTACCAAATTCTAACTGGGAGCTAAGTGATTTTGTAATAACTGAGAGCAAAGTTGAGGAGAAATTGTTGAAGTTAAACATAAAAAAGGCACCTGGGGCGGTTGGGATCTATCCAGTTATATTAAAGGCAGCAAAGGAAGTAAGCAAACCATTAGCCATAATTATGAGAGCTTCGTTGGACTCAGGGGAGGTCCAGATGGACTGGAGGTGTGCAAATGTATCCAATTCACAAAGGGGGGTTCAAAAGGTGACAAAAGTAACTATAGACCTGTCAGTTTAACTTGTGTTCCAGGGAAAATAATGGAATCACTGGTTTTTAAAGAAGCATTGCAGGATCATTAAGACAAGACTACAGTAATAGTTAAGACACAGCATGGGCTTGTTAAAGGGAGGTCTTGCCTGACCAATTTAATTGGATACTATGATGTGGTCACAAAGGAACTGAATGCCAAAAATAATTTTGATATCATATACTTGGATTTCAAGAAAGCTTTTGATACTGTTGCACATGGAAGACTGCTGTACAAATTGGAGAGATAGCATTTTTTAGCATTAGCATTAGTAGAGGCATTTGATGCAAGAAAGCAAGCTTATGCAGCATCAGCCAAAAAAAAAAAAAAAAAAAAAACCACTTCCACTTCACCCCTCTGTTCGTTCAAAATACCTGTCCAGCTGAGCCTTAAACTTATTTAGGCTATCACTTCCACGACAAGGGATGGAAGTCCGTTCCACCAACCAACCACTCGCTGGCTAAAGGCAAATTTCTGCACGTCTATCCTACATCTGTCTTTCCTCAATTTGAATTTATGCCCTCTCACGTGATTATTCTGAGCGAGAGGAAGAATCCCATCAGCATTGAGCATGCTCAAAACCATTCAATGCTTTATACACCTCTATCAGATCACCTCGCTGGTGTCTAGTCTCCAGACACTGTAATTTGCAAAACTTAAGCCTTTCTTCGTAAGAGCACCCCTTTGTTCCATTCACTAATCTTGTTGCCCTTCTCTGTACTCGTTCCAGCAGCTCTACATCCTTCTTGAAATGAGGCCTCCAGACCTGTATACAGTACTCTAGTTGTGGCCTGACCATTGCCTTATACAAGGGAATAATCACCTCCTTATCCCTGCTAGAAAAATTCCTATATATCATTGACAATACACCATGAGCTACTCTTGCAGCCCGTCTGCACTGCTCAGAGAACTTCATATCTGCCTGCACAACCACCCCAGGTCCCTTTCATTCTCTACCACTGTCAGTGTAGTACCACAGAGTTGATACGTTGCTCTGGGGTTGCTGTTTCCCATGTGTAGTACTTTACTTTTGTCAATGTTAAACTTCATTTGCCACCTCTCAGCCCATCTGCTCAACCTTTCCAGATCCTGTTGCAGCAGGGTAGTGTCAGTAGTGTCCTTGACAACCCTGCCTACCTTTGTATCGTCTGCAAACTTCGACATTAAGCTTGATATACCATCATCAATATCATTTATGAATACAGAAAACAATAATGGACCCAACACTGAGCCCTGAGGGACTCCACAAATAACATTAGTCCACGACGAGCAGTGTCCATTGATTACCACTCTCTGTCTTCTCCCCCTCAGCCACCCCTTTATCCACAGCAGCAATTTGCCTCCAATGTCACACTGCTCCAATTTGTGCAGCAGTCTTCCATGTGCAACAGTATCAAAAGTCTTTCTAAGATCCAAGTATATAATATCAAAGTTATTCCCTGCATCCAGTTCCTTTGTGACTGCATCATAGTATCCAATCAAATTGGTCAGGCAAGACTTCCCTTTAACAAAACCATGCTGTGTCCGAGCTATAACTGAAGTCTTGTCTAAATGATCCTGCAGTGCTTCTTTAACTAGTGCCTCCATTAATTTTCCTGGAACAGAAGTTAAACTCACAGGTCTATAATTGCTTGTGTCAGCCTTTGATCCTCCTTTGTGAATTGGGGTCACATTTGCACATCTCCAGTCTGTGGGTACCTTCCCTGAGTCCAAGGAAGCTCTCATAATTATGGCTAAGGGTTTGCTTACTTCCTCTGCTGCCTCCTTTAATATAACTGGATAGATCCCATCCACCCCGGGTGCCTTTCTTGTGTTTATCTTCAACAATTTCTCCTCCACTTTACTCTCAGTTATTACAAGATTCTCTAGCTTACTGCTAGAGTTGAATACACCTCTGGCTTTCCCCTCGCTAAATAACTCCTCATGTGTGAATGTCGATGCAAAATATTCATTTAGTTTGTTAGCTACCTGAGCAGGATCATCAACAGTTCACCCATCGATATCAAGTGGACCAATCTCATTCATCCCCTTCCTTCTAGAGTTTACATAAGTAAAGAACTCTTTGCTGTTTTTCTTTGCATCCCTTGCCAAAGATTTCTCATAATCTACCTTCGCCTGCCTAACCTCCTTTGTAACTTGGTTACAGATCAACTTGTATCTATCATAGGCTTCTGTGTCATGTGTTAATTTGTATGTATCTCATGCATGTTTCTTCTCTGCCAATATGCCTCATCAGTTCATCTGACATCCATTTAGGCCTAAACCTTGAACAATATTTCTTAGTTGGTATGTAAAGCCTAGTAGCTTCCAAGATAAGTTCTTTGAATGCTTCCCATTATGCATTTGCTGTTGGTAACATCATCAGTTGGACCCACTGTATAGAATTTAAATACTGTCTCACTCCATCATAGTCGCCTTTACGAAAGCAATAACCCTTCCCTTTACCCCTAATGGTAGTTACCTCTTTGAGTAAATCCCACTTCAGCACATTGTGATCACTGCCACCTAGTGGTTCATTTATCTGCAGATTCTTAATGCATGAAGAATCACTGCTGATAATCAAATCAAGAGTATTCCTCCCTCTAGTTGGCTCCCGAACATGCTGATGTAGAAAACAATCATCCAATAAATCCACAAAAGCCTTGCTAGTGTGTGAGTGACCAGCCCCCAAATTCCGGTCAATATCTGGGAAATTAAAATCTCCCATTATAAGACACTCTGATTTACTGGCCCACACTATTTCCCTGTACAGTTTCTTATTATACTCATCAGAGTCATTAGGCCTATAGCACACTCCTACTCTCAATTTTGATCTCCCAATGCTTATGTCACACCAAACTGACTCGACACTGCACTGTCCAGCGATGTCCACTGGCTTCACTTCCTTGGATTTTATGTATTTCTTAACTAATAGCATAACCCCTCCTCCCTTCCCATCCAGTCTATCCTTTCTGTAGACGTTGTACACCCCAAATTCCAGTTCTGCATTCCTTATATCTGTGTGACACCAAGTCTCTGATATCCCAACAATATCTGCCTTTGATGTTTTGAGCAATACCTCAAATCCATCAAATTTATTTACTAAACTCCTAGCACTGGTGTACACGCAAGTATACATGCACCTATTTATATTTTTAGCTACCCTAACACAACCCGTGTGTTTACTTGTACCGCAATGACTCCCAGCAATCTCAGAAATATCCTGAATCTTGTTTTTCAGGCTTCTGCTCATTCCAATAGAAGCAGTGCAAGAATCTCTTTCACCTCTGCCAGTGGCTATTGTTAACCTATTCTTCTTTGTATCCCCCCAAGCTAGCAGTTTTCCGACCCACAATAGATATTGCATTAAGGGTAAGTTGCTACAATGGATAAAGGGATGGTTGAGTGGTAATTGATGACCACTGCTCTTCGTGGACAAATGTTGTTAGTGGAGTTCCCCAGGCATTGGGACCATTGTTGTTTTGTATATTTATCAATGATATTGATGAAGATATATCAGGTTTAATGTCCAAGTTTGCAGATGATACAAAGGTTGGCAGGGTTGTTAACGACGGTAAAGACAGTATGTTACTCTCCAATTGGATCTAGATAAATTGGGCAAATGGGCTGAGAAGTGGCAACTGAAGTTTAACATTGACAAATGCAAAGTACTGCATATGAGTAGCAGTAACCCAAGAGAAACATACCAACTCTGTGGTACTACACTCAGGGAGGTGGAGAATGAAAAAGACCTGGGAGAGTAATTGTGTAGTCAGATATGAAGTTCTCTGAGCAGTGCAGATGGGCTGCCAGAGCAGGTCATGGAGTTTTGTTAATGATATATATTAATTTTGCTAACAGAGACAAGGGGATGATTATCCCTTTGTATAAAGTAATGGTCAGACCACACTTTCAGAGGTCTGGCGGCCTCATTTTAGCAAGGATGTAGATTTGCTCGAACGAGTACAAGAGAAGGGCAACAAGATTGGTGAGAGGAACAAAGGGGTGTGCTTATGAAGAAAGGCTTAAATTCTGCAAGTTGCAGCATCTGGAGACTAGGCACCTGCGAGGCGATCTGATTGAGGTGTATAAGGCCTTGAATAGCTTGAGCAAGCTGAATGCTGATAGGATTCTTCCTCTTGCTCAGATGAAGAACCTGAGGGTGCACACATTCAAATTGAGGAATAGATGTTTTGTTTTGTTTGTTTTGTTATTTGGTTTTTAGGAGCATTAGCAACTAAGACCATATTGCTCCAGGAATATGCAGTGGTCATTCCCTGCCCTTTCCGCATCCTCCGTATTTGGTGGTGATGGGCTCGAACCCCGGTCTAATCAAGAGGCATGTGTTACGCACTGCTGCTCCTTCCCACCTGGCTACGGAGGCATGGGAATAGATGTGTAGAAATTTGCCTTTAGCCAGCGAGTGGTTGGTTGGTGGAACGGACTTCCATCCCTTGTCGTGGAAGTGATAGCCTAAATAAGTTTAAGGCTCAGCTGGACAGGCATTTGGAACAAATGGAGGGGTGAAATGGGAGCATTTTTTTTTTTTTGGCTGATGCTGCATAAGCTTGCTTTCTTGCATCGTATGCCTCTACTAATGCTAATGCTAAATTAGTGATTTCGAAATTACAGATGAGTGTTAATTAGAAAATCATTCAAGCATAAAGGCAAGGTAAGGCTCCTGGAGCTGATGGCACATACTCAATAATTTTCAGAGGCAGCATATTGAACCACTGAAGTTAATTGGCCAGGCATCTTTGGACTCAGGGGAGATTCCTTTGGATTGGAGAAGTGCCAAAATATCACCAATACATAAATGTGGTTTAAAAAGCGAAGTTGGTAACTATAGACCAGTTAGTCTGACTTCAGTGGTAGGGAAAATCATAGAAGCAATGATTAAGAGTGCAATCCAGTGACATTTAGATATATATGGCATTCTGAATAACACACAACATGGTTTTGTTAAAGAAAAATCATGTTTAACTACCTTAGTAAGCTATTTTGACACAGTTACTAATGAGCTGAACGTAGGGAATAACTTCGACATAGTTTATTTGGATTTTAGCAAGGCATTTGACTCAGTTTCCCACGAAAGGTTATTGTATAAGCTGGAACATGTTAGTATTACTGTAAAAATTGTCAGATGTATTGCTGGGTTGCTGCAGAGCAGAAGGCAGAGGGTTGTGATTAATGGATATTCTTCAGATTGGTGTAAAGTCCTAAGTTGGGTTCCCCCAAGATTCAGTTCTCGAACCATTGTTGTTTCTGATTTTCATAAACGACATCGATGAAATAGAAGGCTTGATGTCAAAATTTGCATGCGACATAAAGATTGGTAGAGTAGTTAATGATCAGTACCATGCAGCACTCCTTCAGGATGACTTGAACAATCTGAAAGAAGTGTCAGAAAAGTGGCAGCTATGTTTTAATGCACCAAAATGAAAACTCTTACACTTGGGCAATAGCAAACCATAAATAAATTATACACTTAGTGGGGTTGAATTAAAAACAGAAAAAAAGAAAGAAAGGGATCTTTCTTTCTTTACTGTTTTGAATATGAATATAAGATGGATATGAAGATTTCTGAGCATTCAAATCAATATCAATAGAATACACAGGCAGCAAGGAAAGGCTGTGGTGTCCTATTGATAATTTAGTGAACATTATTCTCTAGAGGAAAGGTACAGGGAGATGCAAGTAGAGTTGCACATGGTGTTCATAGACCTGGAAAAAGCATATGATAGAGTGCCCAGACAAAAGGTATGGAGATGCATGAGGGAGAAGGGTGCATCACAGGACTTTCTCGTATGAAAATTGATGCAAAATATTAATTTGGCCCACCAATGATTATTATTATTATTAATAGCCATATGGTGCAAGGAAGCCTGAGGCTTATGCTGCACCGGCTAAAAAAAAAAAAAAAATTCCTATTACCCTGAGAGAGAGAGAAGTAGAAAGGAATCACCAAGAAAGAGAAGAATGATGATATCCAGCTCAGGACCCTGGGTGTGCCAAGCCCATACTCACCAGATGTGAACCCCTGGGGTTTATCTCCTGGATTACCTAAGATTGTGCCTTTGAGCTCAATGCCAGATCTAATGACATTGATTTCTTGAAAGGGTCTACATATGGGTGACTTGGCTGGCGAGAAGAGCAATGGGTATTCATAAGAGGAAAGACTATGAAAATGTGTATTCATACAACTTACTGGACAAAAACCTTACTGAGCTGGTAATATTTAGGGGTTGGGAACACTGCGATCCAGCACTGGCTCCAGGTTAGGCAACCTAATTAGGTCCACCTTTCTCCTCTAATTCCATCTTTCTATAACTTATGGCACTGGTCTGGATCCAGAACAGCTGACCCACCTGTCTCTTCCTCCACAACTTGATGCCAATGGGGAGGAATGGGAGAATTTTTCACACTGAAATCTGACAAAAATACCAGGGAACATAAATGCAGGTTACTACAGAAAACTAATAGATTAGTCCTCAGGATGTTTATGTTTGGTAAAGAATTTTGCTTGACCTCCCTTGGCAAAGGTTAACACTCTGACAAAATTTAATGGGGGACAGCTCAGTCAGTATCTTCTGACAGTGGAAAGGGTAAGGTAGGTGTATATATACATTTAAATGAGAATTTTGGTGATGCAGCAAAACCTCCCTGCATCTTCTGGCATTTACTAATACTAATAACCGAATAATAATTGCAATCCAAAAGAAAACCAAAATTCTCTTGTTGGGTATTTAACCCCAGGGGCTCACATCTGGTGAGTATGGGTTTGGCACACCCAGGGTCCTGAGCTGGATATCATCATTCTTCTCTTTCTTGGTGATTCCCTTTTACTTTTCTCTTTCTCTCTCTCTCTCTCTCTCTCTTTCTCTTAGGGTAACTGGGGAAATTTTTTTTTTTGGCGGTGCAGCATAAGCCTCAGGCTTCCTTGCACCATATAGCTAATAATAATAATAATAATAGTATGAGTCAAGGAATTTTAGAGAACTTTCCCTGATGTGCAAACAGCATTACATAGTACAACAGATAAGTAAATAAATTTTCTGTTTACACACCAAGATGACTATATAGGGTCTAAGGAGTTCACAACATACAGATAACAAAAAGACATCACAGAACTTAGCAGTCAAGTAGGCTTGAACTATGGATGATGTGTATAAATGTACCCTTGCATTTAACTGGTTGTCTATGATGACCTAAATTTATTGAAAACTGCTCTGATGAAGTTTGACCAAATCTATACAAGACTGTTTGTTTTTTTAAATGTGTTACCAAAATCATTCATTATCAAGGGACAAATTATTTCATTCTGAGTTATTAATTTGGTTTATTTTCATTAAAAGCCACAAATTTTTTGTTGTCATTTACAGTAGATTTCAGTATATACTCTGTATATATGTATTTCAATATATAGTTTATACTCTGTAATATCATTGTCAAAACTGCTTGATTAATTTTTTCTGATTTTTGAACACGTTCACTGCTTCCTCGCAAAAATATGCGGCACTTGATTTTTAATCCGCTTGGGGGAAAGCTACCCTACTTTTAGAACTTTTTCTTCCAATTTGACAGAATAAATAAATCCAGATATTTTTGTCAAGCAACCTTCACTAGAGACTGATTAATTCAGTCATAGTCATAGTGTTATTACCATTAGCCATATGGTGCAAGGAAGACTGAGGCTTTTGCTGCAGCAGCCAAAAAAAAAAAAATTTTCTGAGTTACCCTGAGAGAGAGAGAGAAGTAGAAGGGAATCACCAAGAAAGAGATGAATGATGATATCCAGCTCAGGACCCTGGGTGTACCAAGCACATACTCACCAGGTGTGAGAAAAAAGTCCAAAAATGTCTCTGTGCTTTTCAATCCAGATTGATTCAATCCTGGGTCAAAAACATCATCAGAAACGCCAGCAGCAAAAGTGTTAACCTTCCTGGCCTTGACGTTTTTTCTCTCCACAGAATGTAATCATCTAATCAGAATAACATTTTCAGATATCATAAAGTCTTAAATTAGTAACATGTAGGGCTGCCAGATGTCCTGGTTTTTTCAGGACTGTTCTGATTTTCAGTGTTCTGTCCTGGCATCCCACTACAGTTTTTGGAACTATTATACTATCACATATCCTGTCATATATATTTAAAAAAAACAAAAAAAAAACTATCATATATTCCACTTTCTCTCACACACAAACACAGGTAAAAAACAAGATGAATTTTTCAATATGCCATATCTAATGGAAAGAACAAGTAAATATGTTTCTTGTGTATTTTTAGTTATTTGTTTTTAAAAACGAAACTATTTAATTATTTGCTTGAAGGAAAATGTTTATTTACTTTTGGGAAATAAATCCATTTTATTTTTAATTAAAATTATGTATAAATTTTTGTATAGAGACGTAAAAATAACACTTTATCCCAATTTTTGCTTCAAAACATACAGCAATCCAGTCTTGTGTGTGCGTGTTTTTTTAGTGGACTTACATCAAACCATCTGAATTTGTATGATCACTTTGATAAATCGTTGTATATATATTTAGGTTTTTTTTTGGTTTTTTTTCTAAACAGCAAAAAATCATGACATATTTATAAGAATTGACCTGATAATAAATTGTTGGCTATCCATGAAAAAAAAAAAAAAAAAAAAAAAAATGCTTAAAACAATAAAATACGCAAAACAAGTTCTGAAATAAATTTATGATTAAACTACATTTTATTTAATTCTTGGCAACAGGAGATTTACACTGAGATGGGGATTAAAATTGGAATTTTCTCGTGTCACGCGCATTCACGCCCCTCCAGGCACATAGTAACATACATTACTTCTATGTGCCTCCACATACAAACACTAGGTATATAATACTAGCAGTATTATAAGCTACTGCTAAAGAATTAGAGGTTCATACCTGGTCGAACGTCAGAAATTTCATTCTCGTTTATTTGTGCCATCATTGGAATATTCGGAAACCCACACTGCTCAAAATCCATATAGTAGCAAAAATGCAAAAACTACTTATACATTTCAATGCTAAACTTATGAGTCTTTATTAAAAGTTTATGTATTTGTATATTCCTCGTTGGCGAGCATACAGTGATTTTCGTAACATAATTTGATTGATTGGAAAATTTTTCTTGTACTACTCAACTCCAAATTACATAAACGATGGCGACTTCACCAGTATTTTAAGGTCGTTACTAAAATTCTCAAACTTCGGGTTTTTTTTTTTTTTTTTAACAAATAATTTGCAGTTCTTATCTTTACTAAACCTGGAAGTAATTTAAAAAAAACCCATATATTTCAAATACATGGACTACTTCACGTGTAAATATTACAGGATCACTTTTTTTTTTGTCCATCTATCGAATTATATTTTAAAACATTTTATATATTGTCATTTTTATTCAGTTATTTCTTTATTACTTGACTTTTTAAATTTACAAACAGAATTCGTTCCATTCTGCTGTGATTTGCTCCTCTAACAGGATATGCAAGGCTGATAGACCTCACTTAAAAAATCAATAAAATAATCCCAGCTGACTTTTAAAAATAAGTACTCTATAACAACACGTGTTACAATGGGTTCTGTATGCTCATTTAATTGACTCTAGAGCTCTATGGCAAGGTTCTTCAAACTGTGTCCTACGGCAGGGTTTTTCAAACTATGCTCCGCCATAGTTATCTGGGGCTCCGCAAGGAAATTTTAAAATGTTAATATTTTTTTCTAAAATTATAAAATAGAATCAGAATACCCTGTGCATAAAAGTAAATTTGGCCTTTTCTGAGTGACCTTGAACTGTCAATGTGCGTGTGTATACAGGGCCGGATTTAAACTTGTTGTGGCACTAAGCTATAACATGGTATGAGCCACTTCTCTCTTACAGTTCACCTGTGACAATATTAAAAATGGATTTTTTTTTTAAGATGAAGCTAGGCCTTTGTAATGTGAGGCCCTCAGCTGTAGCTTGTTTAGCTTATGTGTAAATCTGGCCCTTGTGTTATATATGTAAATATCTGGCGCTAGTGACCGACTGTTTCTATTTTTAGTGTATTTTTTATTTTTTAAATCCAGAATGTTTTTTCTTTCTGATGTGGGGCTCCGAATGTCTAAAAAGTTGGGAATCCTTTCTTTATGGTATAATTTTATCTAAGTCGTGCATAGGAGTTATATGTTCAAAGGCCAATTTGTCTGTCTGCGGAATGAAACTAAAAACTGGATAGGTGCTATCCTTTCATTATCGATAGGTTAACTCGCGTCCACTTGAAAAGGATTCACAGGAATTCAAACTAGAACCTCTCCATAAATGTCATGGGTGATCAATTAAATTATCCATGGTCAAGACCTACATGACCCATGTTAAAAGGAAAGGCAGTTGTATACACAACAGCTTACAGACGGGGGTAGAAGCGATTTTGAAATAAAAAGGGAAAGAATTAATTTTGTATCATTAACAAAAATATCGCAAGAATTGGCCAGACATGAGAGGCATTAAATCATGTTCACCTGCCGGTTCCGAATTTAGATAATAGTTTGCTGGACCAGGTGTGTTCCAAAATGTTTTGATAAGATAACGCATTAAAAAAAGAAAGGGAAAAAAAATCCTGAGGTACCCTCCTCGATCCTACAATATTGTGATTCCAGGTGGACACTGCTGTGCTGCTCTAAGTAGCATACACAATACAGAAATCATTTAAAGAAAAATAATAATAATAATAATAAATAATAATAATAATAAAATAAATAATACTGCATACAACTCTCCATCAGCAGCTGAATACCCAATAACAGGCATTTTTCTTGAAAGGAAAATCTACAACTATAAACCTAGTAGCTACCATTATAAGAATACAAAACTTAAACTTTGAGAAAGTTCCAGTTTCTTTTTTTAAATCTAGGTTGAACAAAACAAAAAGTTCAATTTCCTGGTGAAATTTTGGCCGAAAATGAAGTTTCCATAGGAACAAAATGTCTTTGTTCTTAGACTAATTAAACAGATACTTTTCATTGTACTTTAAATAAGAAATTGAAACAGTTCAAAATAATCCAATGAGCCAACATATGGTAATTAATTTTAGATAACAAAATTGAGGCAGAAATACCTTTCCATCTGGTGTTTACCTGGACGCTTTAGATAAACATGCATATTCCTTCTGTCATTCATTACCTTGTTATTTAAAATCCATATATTCAAACTGTAATTTTTCAATCTGAAAGTCTATAATCTTTATTATTTATTTATTTATTATTTTTTTTCCATTGTTACTTTTTTTAAAACATTTTTCGTATATATTTTAAGGTTTTAAACATTGCATATTACATTGCATTGCAATCTCCCTCGATAAAAACGTCATTTATAGTAGGCGTATATTATTCATACATACAAGTGCCTAATGAGGTGTCGTACATGATTTTGCAACGTCATCCAAATTAATAAAATGTAGGTGTTTTATTTTTGCCTTGATGACGACAGCAGAAAATTCATGCATGTCAGTTGACTATTGCAGCTACATAGTGGTCTTATGTTATAACTCTATTTTAATTAATGATTGGATTTCATTAAGATGCTCTTGTTCATAAAGCAAAACGGAAGAATTAAAAAATAAATAGATATGGCCCAAAAATAAATTGACTCGTAAATTAGTTCCTCCTCAGTGCTAGAACCAGGACGAATGCTAAGGCGCATCAACAAGGACTAAAAGTCCCAAGGACGTTTTGTATGTAAGCACTGTTATGTGCTGTCATTTATAAAAGCTGCTAATGTGGCACGTGTAGCAGCTCAGTCCCTACCCATATGCTCCCACAACACAAAAGTTCTTGAGTGCACCACACGGAAATGCCAACCAGTTGATATTTCATTTAAAATTTAAACCGAAAGCATCCACTATGTTGAAATTTCTAAATCAAATTTAAAAAATACTCAGATGGGCATGGCCGCTTACATAATGGCATATACATGTATTCATAATTAGTCATGGTGTCTGAAAACGTTTACTAATATTTCTAGGCGTGTGTGTGTTCCATATGCACTTTTATGGGCGTCAGTATATCGCTTACTGGCTGCAATAATGGCATAACTCAAAAATCGTAATTCTGATATAATCGATGAAAAAAATTTGGCTTTTAAAATTAATTTCTTTAGAATTAAAGAAATTATGTGATTCTTCAAATATATTGTGATTCATCTCATCATACCCAGTGGTACCCAAAATTAAACTGGCTTCATCAACATTCCATTATGGGTAACCAGAATTTCACCTCCCCCCTTTTGAGTTGTGCCACTATTGCACAAACAAACACCCAAAATTTGTGACGTGACTCTCCTAGAGATCGAAGGTAATTAGGATGAAGAACAAAAAACCGTTAAAAACAAGAACTTTAATTATATTCATAAACTCAGGACATGTATGAACTACATTTTAATCTTTGAGAACATAATTGTGGAAAAGCATAAATAAGAAAAAGAAGTTAGTACAAAATATTCCTGTACAAACAAGCAAAAATTTGGAAGAATTTAGTCATTCTTAGAAAAATTTAATCCTTCCGTAAATCAACTTTTAAACTGCTATAAGAATCGGTATGGCATTTGGGAATTGCGCTATTGTTCAACAAACATTGGAGGTAACTGTGCTCCCTTTTCGAAATCGAACTCTTGTAAGCTTTTTTCAATTCGAAATCTACAAATTACTCCAAAGGTTTTCTTGTTTTACTAGCTTTAATATTAAGCACATGTCAGTGCTTAAACACAAAACGTATATTAGACACTAAGCCTAATATACTCGATGAGACTGGTGTCAGGCAATGGGTTCATGTTTTTTTTTTTTTTCCTGGAAACTTGGGTTTTTCGTAGATAAAATAGGAACCTGACGACGAATACATTTACAAGCACTTATGGGCACAATATACCAACGCGTCAACCCTTGGTTGCTTAACTATTATATCGCTCACTGGTTGCAATAGTGGCACCACTAAAAATTCTTAATTTTTCAGTTAATACAACTAATGAAGTTGGGACAGTGGATTCTACATCTATGCAAAAACAGTACAGTGCGAGTTCAATATTTCCTCGCTAGTTGGCACAAGTGTCTTTATACCATCTTAGTTTTTACTGCATCGAGAAGCGTCAACAGGGCACTTCAGTGTATTTCCGACCTTGGAACTGAATGCAGCACATTCTGTGTGCAAAAGTAACCCTTTTTGAGTCGTGCCAGTATTGCAGTGTAATAGAACCTTCTTGCTTATGATATTTGGCATTATTTTAGTTGAGCCATTATTGTGCTCAAAATAGTTTACATTGTTTTGTGCCACTTAGTGTTTCTTTTTTCTCTCTTGTAACAGTTTATTATTGATTGTTCTGTTATAGAAGGCAAAACTTCCAGCCGTGGCGAATTTATGCTTTAAAAAAAAAAGACTAGACGTTATAATTACTATATATGGCGTGAAGGTGAAAAAGGTTCCACTGAAATAGGATCTTGCCTACTAAAATATTTAGTAGATACAGCAGCTTCTTGCGAATTCGATGATCTTGAAATTACCTTTTATTCAGACAACTGTGAGGGTCAATAGAAGAACAAATTTATTATAACAACCTATTTGTATGTTGTGGCTAACTTTTGAATCAAAGCATTACACACAAATTTATTGTTGATCACATGCAAAATGAGGGTGACTGAGCACACTCATTAAACACAAAACAGAACAAACGATGAATAAACTGTTACAAGAAGAAAAAAATGTAAACTATTTTGACTACATTAGTGGCTCAACTAAAATAATGCCAACTGATAGAAGCAAGGAGCTTCTATTTAACCCCAGGGGCTCACATCTGGTGAGTATGCGCTTGGCACACCCAGGGTCCTAAGCTGGATATTATCATTCTCTCTTTCTTGGTGATTCTCTGCTACTTTTGACTCCCTCTCAGGGTAACTCGGGAATTTTTTTTTTTTTTTTTTTTTTGGTGTAGCATAAGCCTCAGGCTTCCTTACACCATACGGTTAATAATAATAATAATTGCACTACAATACTGACACAACTCAAAAAGGGTTACTGTTGCACACAGAACGTACGCCATCCAATCCCACGGTCGGAGGTACATTGAAGTGCCACTGTTGACGCTTCTCGATGCAATAAAAACTAGAATGGCATAATGACACTTTTGCCAATTAGCAAGAAAATACTGAACTCGCACTGTACTGTTAATGCATAAATGTAAGAGTCCACTGTCCCAACTTCATTAGTTGTATTAACTCAAAAATTGAAAATTTTTAATGGTGCCACTATTGCAACCAGTGACCGATATAATGGTTAAGCAACTATGGATATGACGCGTTGGTATATTGTGTAAATATATTCATTGCCGGGTTCCTGTTTTATCTACAAAAAACCCAAGTTTCCAGTGGAAAAACAAAACAAAACACATGAATCTATCGCCTCACACCAGTCTCTTATCGATTAATGGAAGTATATTAAAGCTTAGTGGCTAATATACGTTTTGTGCTTAAGCACTGATATGTGCCGGCGTTTGTAAAAGCTGTCATGCTGCATGTACGGCAGCTCCAACACATTAGACTTAATGTCTAAGTTTGCAGATGATTCGAAGGTTGAAAGGTTTGTTAATGATGACAGTAATAAGGGTAAACTATTTCAATCAGATCTAGAAAAATTAGGTAAATTTGTTGAGAAATGGCAGTTGAAGTTTAGGGTAACATGAAAATGTCTTTCAGGGTAACACGGGAATTTTTTTTTTTTGGCTGGTGCAGCATAAGCCTCAGGCTTCCTTGCACCATACGGCTAACAATAATAATAATAAGGGATGAATCAGATTGGACCACTTAACATAGATGAGCTGAATATTGATGATCATGCTCAGGTAGCTGATAAACTGAATGTGTATTTTGCATCTACATTCACTCATAGAAGTTATTCAATTAGCGGAGTGCCAGAAGATTATCAAACGTTAACAGGGAGCTAATAACTGAGAGCAAAGTGGAGGAGAAATTTTTGAAGTTAAACATAAGGAAGGCACCTGGGATGGATGGGATCTATCCAGTTATATTAAAGGAGGCAGCAAAGGAAGTAAGCAAACCTTTGCCCTAATTATGAGAGCTACCTTGGACACAGGGGAGGTCCCGATGGACTGGAGTTGTGCAATTGTATCACCAATTCACAAAGGAGGTTCAAAAGGTGACACAAGTAACTACATATCTGTTAGTTTCACTTGTGTTCCGGGAAAAATAACGGGAACACTGGTCAAAGAAGCATTGCAGGATCATCTAGACAAGACTGCAGTAATAGTTAAGCCACATCATGGGTTTCTCAAAGGGAGGTCTTGTCTGACCAGTTTGATTGGTTACTATGATGTGGTCACAATGGAATTGAATGCCAAAAATAATTTTGAAATCATACACTTGGTTTTCAGGAAAGCTTGTGATAATGTTGCACATGGAAGACTGCTATACAAAGTGGAGAGGTATGGCATCAAGGATATGCTGCTAAAATGGATAAAGGGATGGTTGAGTATGGACATTCCATTTCAACCTCCATTTGAAACCCCACTCCCTAGGCCGGAGCCTATCCGTGGATTGGTCTTAAATGGGAATATTTTCGGAATCTTTTAGAACAAAAAACACGGGTTAATCAAACAAATAACAATTTAGAAAAGAAAAACTCAAAACAACTTGTACTTGTGCCACTTAGCCTCGTGCGAGAGAATTTAGCTTTGAACTTTTTATTCCGCCAAACTCAATCCATCGAGTTGACGTCCCTGCCGCTTGGAGGCGTGGCTCTACTATCTTGAGCTTCACATCTTCTTATAAAAACTTTATTTACAAATTTATTAAAGTAAGCAAATAGTCGCTTGTCGATAAACATGACATAGAGTCTCTCCTTCTCCAAGAGGCCAATTGAGAGTTCTAACTCAGTTCTTATATCCACATAATTTATGCAAGCCAGCATGACGTGCTCAGAAGTCTCCGGCAGCCCACAACTACAAAAAATCTGAATTCCGTAATCCTAACTGATAGAGTCTAGAAGCCAGACCATGTCCAGTTACAAGAAACATGGCATGCAGACCAAACTGCAACCAACTTTTCTTTTTCACATCAATAATGTCAATTCTAGGAATAAACATATAAGTTTGCCGTCCTTTTACGGTACTTTCCCAGTCGGTTTGCCATAAGTTTTTAATCTCACCCAGAATTCTTGTCTTTTCATTTTTAACATCATTTTTAGAATATACCTTATCCAACTGAGGGCAAATATTAACACCCAAAACAGTTTTCCTGATGTTTCTCTTAGTTAGATATGCTGCTCCAGCAAGCAAGACTTCATATTGTGCCGGGACTCTACCAGAGACCACCTGTAAGGCGTCAGAGGACACTATCCGACATGCCCGAGTTATACCAAGCAAGGCAAATCTTTGTGCTTGAGTTAAATATTTTTGGATTACTTTATTACAAATTCTATGTACCCAAGCCCCGGCCCCATAACATACTATTGGGGTAAACAAACATTGATATAAGAGATTCAAGGCACGGCCTTTAATCCCCCAATCTCTTCTAATTACTCTTCGGAGCTTGGCGTACAATATTTGATTTTTTTCCTTTACATATTTAACATGCTCCGTAAAGAATAAACGTTCTTCGAGCATAATACCCAGATATTTTGTTACTCTGGCATATCGAACAGCACTCCCCATCAGCCGTACGGTAGGAGCCCTATTCATGCTTAGCTTGCCCTTAATTAGCATTTGAACTGTCTTACTTTGTGAAATTTGTAATTTATTTTTAAGTGTCCAAACTTCTAACTTCTTCAACTGTTCATCTGCTTTACTCTCAATCATTGACCTAGAAATACCCTGTATTAGAATGACTAGGTCATCAACATATGCGATTTTTGTAGCACCAGTTTCTTCCATATTTAAGTACTCATCGAACACCATATTCCAGGCATAGGGGCCAATCACCGAGCCTTGTGGACATCCCATTGATACTCATTTACTTACTTGTGAATATTTGGTCTTAACTATAACATCCCTTCCAGAAAAATAACTTTTAAAAACATAATATAGCTTCGTAGTACATGCTTCCTTAATTCTAGACAGAATACCTCCCCACCAGAGATGGTCAAATGCTCCTTTAAAATCGATGAATATACTAAGAACATATCGCTCCTCACTTCTTTCCACTGTATCTACCAACTTATATATCGCGTCTTCAGTCGATAATCCTGCTTTAAAACCATATTGATATTTTGATGACATGTTTTTTAAGTCATACTGCATCATGAGACGCTTTATACACAACCTCTCATAGGTTTTTCCCAATACAGATAAGAGCGCCATTGGACGATATGAACTTGTCTCATTCATCATTCTATCTACATCCTTAACTAAAAGCTTAATTTGAGCAATCTTCCATTCTGCCGGGAAGGCACCCTCCTCCAAACATTTGTTATACAAATTAAGCTATATCTCTGGTATCAATTTGAAAGACCTTTTCAACACAGAAACTTCTATTTTAGCATTAGCATTAGTAGAGGCATATGATGCAAGAAAGCAAGCTTATTCAGCATCAGCCAAAAAAAAAAAAAAAAAACCAACCACTACTCCCATTTCACCCCTCCGTTCGTTCGAAATATTTTGTCTAGGCCCGGCGATTTACCATCCTTTGCCTGGCTTATGGCTTGTTCTACTTCTTCCATAGAGAAACGTACTTCTGCCACCACAAGATCGCTACAGTCTTGACCTGATAACATTCCACTTTGGTCATCATCCTCTGGAAAGAGATCGTCTAATATCCGGCTTACCGACTCATCCCAATTTTTTGTTTGTTCTTCGTCCCCAGGTTGAGTATGGACAGCAATAACCGAAGAGAAACGTACCAACTGGGTGGTACTACACTCAGGGAAGTGGAAAGTGAAAGAGACCTGGGGGTAATTGTGCAGCCAAATAAGAAGTTCGCTGAGCAGTACAGACGGGCTGAGAGGGCAGGTCATGGAGCCTTGTCAATGATATATAGGAATTTTGCTAGCAGGGACAGGAAGGTGATAATCCCGTTATACAAGGCAATGGTCAGGCCACACCTACAGTACTGGGTACAGGTCTGGAGGTCTCATTTTAGGATGTAGAGTTGCTAGAACGAGTATAAAGAAGGCCAATAAGATTGGTGAGGGGAACAAAGGGGTGCTCTTACCAAGAAAGGCTTAAGTTCTGCAAATTGCAGCGGCTGGAGAGCTGGAACTCAGACTAAGAACCTGAGAGGACGCAGTTCCAAATTGAGGAAATATAGTTATAGAATAGATGTGCGGAAATTTGCCTTTAACCAGCGGGTAGTTGATTGGTGAAACAGGCTTTCATCTTTTTTTGTGGAAGCTAATAGCCTAAATAAATTTAAGGCTGAGCTGGACAGGAATTTGGAACGAATAGAGGAATGAAATGGGAGGGTTTTTTTTTTTTTTTTTTTGGCTGATGCTACATAAGCTTGCTTTCTTGCATCGTATGCATCTACTAATGTTAATGCTAATAATAATAATAAAGACGTTTGCTGAGATAAGAATATGATTATCCCATTAAAAAGGCAATAGTTAGGCCAGATCTTTAGTACTTTATACAGGTCGGGAAGGCTCATTTTACGAAGCATGTTGATCTGTTGGAGCAGATGCAGAGAATGGCAACAAGATTGATGAAAGAAACAAAAGGGTGGTCTTACTAAGAAAGGCTTTAGTTCTGCAAATTGCAGCGTCTGGTGATTAACAGCCTACGAGGTGATCTGATTGAAGTGTTTCAGGCTTTGAATGGATTGAACAAGCTCAATACTGATGGCGTTCTTCCTCTTTCTTAAAGTACACACAAAAGGGGGGGGGCATAAATATAAATTTGAAATTTAAGGAAGGAGGTTGGCGGATAAATATGCGGAGATTTCCCTTCATACAGTGGGTGATTATTCGAACTGACTTTCATTTGGTGAAAGTCACCAAATGAAAGTCAGTTTCATAAAATTAAAAGATTAAGGAGAGAAATTATTGGATGGTATAAAAAGTCATTTTTTTTTTCTTTTCGGCAGATGCTCTTTAAGCTTGGTTTTTTGCATCATACACAACTACTACTAATAATAGTAATAATAAACTCAGCCACTTTGTGGAAAAAAGCTAAAATAAAAAAAAATACTTCACATCATTGATGGAATAAGAATTCAAGCCTTTTTCCAGCTAGCTCAGAAGGAGGGTGATTATAACTACTGTGCTGTCCCAAGGGCGTCTGTTGCTTCTCCTTGTTCTAAGAAAAGTGTTGTGTTGTATAATGTTTCACTGTTTTCAATAACCCCCAGGGGCTCACATCTGGTGAGTATTGGCTTGGCACACCCAGGGTCCTGAGCTGGATATCATCATTCTTCTCTTTCTTGCTGATTCCCTTCTATTTCTGACCCCCTCCCTCTTCTCTCTCTCTCTCTCTCTCTCTCTCTCTCTCTCTCTCTCTCTCTCTCTCTCTCTCTCTCTCTCTCTCTCTCAGGGGTAACTCAGAATTTTTTTTTTTTTTTTTTGGCTGGTGCAGCAAAAGCCTCAGGCTTCCTTGCACCATATGGCTAATAATAATAATAATAATAATAATAATAAGCCTTTGACAAAAATGTTATATTTCATAATCTTTATCTTTCCAAATATAAGCACTAAACAAAAAAAAAAAAAAATAAAATAAAATAAAATAAGAACCTTTATTCAATGCGAAACGGGTCGCCAGTGTATTAATAACAGCAAGAGTGCGATGTGACATGGAATGGATTCTAAGAGGTGTCTTAGAGCTCTTTGGGATAACTGTAATTAATCTTCCAGCAAAATATGACGCAGCTACAACACAGTTGTACGAAGAAGAAGACTTCGTTGCTTAACAGCTCTCTCCAGCAAGTTCCCCACTTTCTCAACAGAATTATTAAGAATGATAAGGCGCCCAACAGAATAATAAGGCACCCAGAGACAATCCCGAAGTTTCTTACTCAAGGAATCATATATCTGAAGCCTGAAGACGAAGATGCAAGAAACCCTGCGAAATATAGGCCAATCACTTGCCTCCGAACAATGTACAAGATCCTGTCCAGCTGTATAACCAGAAAGATATCAGACCACTTGGAGAGTCAGAAATTAATGGCCGAACAGCAAAAAGGATGCAAGCGGATGAGCAAAGGATGCAAGGAGCAATTATCCATAGATGCCGCAGTTATGGAGCAAGACTACAAGAAGCACCGCAACCTATGCACGGCCTATATCGATTACTGCAAGGCCTGCGACTCCGTACCCCATAGCTCGCTAATGTAGACTCTGAAGATCCACAAAGTCAATTCGATAGTGACAAACTTCCTAGGAGCAACAATAGCGAAACGGAGTAGCACCATTATGGTCAAAAACATCACAACCAGGCCAATTCCCATCAGGAGAGGAACCTTTCAGGACGATACCTTGAGCCCATTGTGGTTCTGTTTAGCCCTTAACCCGCTATCCATCATGCTCAACAGTAGCAAGTACGGAGATAACCTCAAAGAAGGAAGGAATAACTTGTACACCCTCACTCACCTGATGTACATGGATGACATCAAGCTCTACGCGGGAACCGAGTAACTACTCCAGATCACCGAAAAATTCAGCAATGATATTAGGATGGAATTTGGTCTAGACAAATGCAAGACCCACGGATTGCACAAGGGAAAATTAGTCAACCGAAACTACAAGCTGCAACCTGATAAAGAAATCGAAGCCATGGCAGAGGGAGAGGTCTACAAATACTTCGGGATTATGCAGACTCAGCAGTTACACCAAATTGAAATTAAGTCCTGCCTGACCGAAAATTACCATCAGAGACTCAGAAGCCTGATGAAAGCAAAGCTGAACGGAGGGAACACAGTTAAAGCCATAAACACCTATGCAGTCCCAGTGCTAACATACCCCTTTGGGGGTTTTAGATTGAACTCACACAGAGCTGGAGGATATCATGAGAAGACAAGGACCATGATGACCAAGAGGGGCTGACCCCAAACGAATTCTGCCACAGAGAGACTGACAATTGCCCGTAAAGGAGGAGGAGGGGCTCCTGGTAGACCTCGTTGAGAAATAGAAGACAGCGATAGTTAACCTGAAGGGTTACTTCCAGAAACAGACAGCAGTACTCCAGCCATAAGGAAGATAGACAAGCGGTATACCCCACTCAACCTGCGAGGATTTCCCACCCAACCAGGAGACACAAGCGAAGCTAGAAAGATGGGTAGAGAAGACACTACAACGATCTCCATCAAGATCACATAAATAAAATAATAAAATTGCTTCCAACGCACGGCTGACGAGCGGTACGCTCTTCCCCGAGGAAGAATTCATGCTTGCCATCCAAGACCAGGTAATTAACACCGGGAACTATAGAAAATACATCGCCAACAAGCCCGGAGTGTTCGATGATATATCAGAAGCTAGCAAGGAAATACCAGTTGATCGAATAACGTGCACGGTACTACAAGCGAACCCCAAGCAGTCGTGGATCCACAAGCTCTGGATCCATTACTACTCCAATATTGTGGAGCAGTGGATCCACTACTCCACAAGATTGGAGATCCACAAGCTTGTGGATTGGAGATCCCAATCCACAAGCTGTACCGGGACCGCGCCATAATAACGGATAGGACAATCAAGCACAACAGACTGGATATAACCCTTGTGAACAGGAAGGAAAAAAGCTGCCTATCTGATTAACATAGCGGTAACCAACACTGACTGGGAACCTGCAGAAAACCCATGGGGAAAAAATTAGGAAGTACATGAACTCAAGACAGGAGATAAAAAAGTTGTGGCATATGCAACAAGTAACGATCATCGTGTCAACCACAGGTATTATTATTATTATTATTATTATTATTATTATTATTATTATTATTATTATTATTATTATTATTATTATAATACCTGTGGTTGACACGATGATCGTTACTTGTTGCATATGCCACAACTATGGTGCTAAAGACCCTACATAACAGCCTATAGCAGCAATAGGTCTCCCAGCGAACATCTACAAGGAACTCCAGAAAGTCGCAATCCTGAACACCTTTAGGATAGTCAGAGAATGCCTCGACCAACAGTAACACCAGACATAACAACAAACACCCTGTATACTTGGGAGCAATATCCGTCACAATGTGGAAGTCCCAATAAGAGAGAAATAATATAAGAGCAACAATAATAATAATAATAATTTTCTTAACTCTTCTCTTCAGTTTAGTAGGAAATCTCATCTCTTTATATCCATTATTTCAGACAAATTTTTTGCTTCCAGGAAATTTTGTTCGAAACCTGTTTCTCGTAGTCCTTGTAAAGTACCATGTAGTCCATCAATTAATTTTCTTGCATGGTGTATCGATACATATTTTCGTTCTAATACTTTATTTGTTCGTTCATTGCATTGTAGGATTTTAGTCCACAGATAAATCTATGATAAATCTATAATTCATTGGTAACAGCAAACTTATTGCATTTGACACAGCTTCCGGATTTGATAAAACATTTGCAATCGTTTCCAATCCTTTCTTTACTTCGGATAATTGTAAACATAGCGACTTTATTGCATTGGCCTTTGATGACCACCTTGAATCAGAAAAACTTTTAAGTGACAATTATAAAGACTTCATTAAAATTTCCCATTGTGTTGTTGAGAACAAATAAAAATTAAATAATCTCTGCACAGTACCAAAAAAAGTGATCATTTCTGGCATTATAGATGCAGGGTGGACACCAGCTAAATTTAGATTGTGAGCTGCGCAAGGTACAAATAAAGCCAAATTATTAATTTCCAAAATACGTGCTCTTACTCCCTTATATTTGCCAGCCATATTGGCACCGTTGTCATATCCTTGTCCTCTGGCATCATGAATATGCAATTTATGAGCTTCTACTTTATTTAAAATTTCAGCCGTTATACCTTCTCAAGTATTCATGAACAAATCAGTGGTATTATTTCAACATAATTAAAGTAGTTTAACCTATGGTATTTTTTAAAGTATTCATGAGCAAATCAATGGTATTTTTTAAGTATTCATGAGCAAATCAGTGGTTTTTTTTAAGTATTCATGAGCAAATAAAAGGTATTATTTGAATATAATTAAAGTATTCATGAACAATATTTTTAACCAATGGTATTTTTAAGTACTCATAACCAACATGTTATTTTTAGGCAATAAATTAAAGTATTCATGAACAAATCAATGGTATTATTTGAACATAATTAAAGTATTCATGAAGAAATCAATAGTATTTTGCCAGTTGAAAGTGCTTTTAAATATAACTTTTAATGAAGACACAGAATTATAATGAACGAAGTCTTTTATTGAACACTGTTAACAAAATTATTTACAAAGGAATCATTATTCTGATAAAATCTTGACACAGCTCTCTCTTCAATATGCACAATGGAAACTAATAATAAAAATGAGCACGTGCTTGGTCTAACAACATGGATCTCAGTTCAGATAACATTGAATTTACAGCATTGAATATTTGATAAGAATCGAATTGTGAGAAGAGTCCTTTACCTTTCTTTTTCCCATCGAATTCACGAACAACATCATAAGGATATACAGTCTTTAAATATAATTCATAAATATCGATGAAATTTTCATCCTCGGCGCCGTTCAAGAAAGTATTGGTTTGGAAGAGTTTCCTTTTTAGGAACACATCACGAGCTTGATATAAACGTGAAACTATGATATCACCCATAAGTTTGAAGATAGCCGCTTCCTCCTGTAAAAGCTGTAGTCGTTTTTGAATGGATATGGTTTTAATTGATAAAGTTTCCACCTCTAAATCATCGAGTTTAACATCGTGAATATCGTTGTTATCTATATAACGAATAGTCAAAAAACCGTTCCCACACACTGTTGCCAGATTTTCACTTATTCTGCATTCGGTGTCTTCTTTTTGGTTCAAATATTTTGTAAATTCCGGAAGTTTCTTTAGAAACAGCATCCATTCTTCACACTTAATAACAATTACTTGAGAATCGGACTCCAACTGGACACAGGGTTTAAAATTTACAAATCCAACCCGGACAAGCCATTTTGAAGACACAGAGCGATAGAAACTGTAATAGCAAAACTTAGACGCCATGGCTGGAGAGAGAGAGAGAGAGAGAGAGAGAGAGAGAGAGAGAGAGAGAGAGAGATGAAACGAGCACAGATCAAAAACCCTTTTTAAACCAAATATCACACTAGTTTTCAGCCAATCAAAAAACAGATGCGTACAAACATGTTCAATCGTGATTAAAATCCTTTGCATGGCCTAACAAGTCTTATGATGTCATAATCCTTTTGGGGTAATTCTTCGAATTCAAAGAGAAAGGTTTTGTTCACCATGCACGGTATAACAAGTCTTATGACGTCATAGTCCTTTGGGGGACAACACAACTCCTAATTAAATAGTTTATTTTTTACATTATTTTAATTTGTTTTGTAGCCAATAAAAAAATAATTGCACGTTTATATGAGCGCAAAAATAAGTATTGTGATCAAATAAACAAGGGGTCGTTTCAAGCTGAATTTCCTTTCTTTGTGGACAGCCGATTTTTTCTAAATTAATTACAGATGCATTGGTATATTTTGACAAAATGTGTTTCTTTTCTTCTCCTTTCACATAAATTATACTACACTTTGAAGTGACCATATCCAACCACATCCTTAAATCTTTTTGTTGAATGAAACCCGAATTCCATGGTAATTGATGACAGTTTTTAAAAATCCAAATATTTTGTCTCTTAATTGCGTTTGGTAATTCATTCCAACCACATGGCGGGTACATTACATTACTAAATAAATTTTCACCGTCAAAAAACCCAACTTCCTTTATAAAATAATTTCCATCAGAATTTAGAAACATCTGGAAATCGATGACTGCTGATTTTTGACCCATTTCCAGGAACTGTCTGTGCTCAGTTGACGTCGATGTGGTCCCACATTTCAACATAAAATCGTCCATGTCGATAATCATACAGATCTTTGAAACATCATCGACAACAACACGTTCAATTACCTTAAAAGAAAGAGAGTGGTTATTAAAACAATTGTAGATTTTTTCAGTAATTTATTACAAATATAACCTAAAAGATAACGACACCGAATTGTTAAATTTCACATGTACAACTAAGAATATGAAAAAAAACTGTCGAAAGAATAAGATTACCATATTGACAGGCTGTTTAACTTTTTGGAAAGAAAAATAAAATATATATCACAAATGTTCATTGTCCCTGTCCAGCCTTTACACATCGCAATTTTTATGAATTTGGTGTGCATTATACACAATATTCTGCAAAAGGTTACATTAACGATTCGACAGCTAAAGCTTATCGATAAACAATAAAATCGTTGTGCTATCAAAACCGTATCGTTACCATGAAAAAATAATTTCTACTCTATTATTAGTTGAAAAAAAAAAACTAAAAACAAATGCATGCTGTTCAATTACGATAAATCTAAAATTCAATCTAAAACAATGAATCATAAAGATCTTGTATTTATAAAAATATCAGCAAAAATTTCAAAATCAGCAAATTTAATTTCTTATTAGAAGGTTCTCGAAGGTATCAAAAATGCACTAGTCACACCTTTACACGTCCCATTTTTCGTATGAATTTGGTGGACATTATACACAATATCCTATAGATTAATAATTTGACCGTTAAAGAATGCGGAATTTGTAATAAAAATTTATCGATAAACAATAACATCGTTGTGATTTCAAAACCACCTTGTTACCATGGATAAATAGCAATAGAAAACACATTCACCTTATTTCTATTGTTAACAACAACAAAAAAAAAAAATGAATTTTTATTAAACAGGTAAACTAAAGATAAAAATTCAAATATTATAAATAATACTTACAGCATTGGATTCCATATCACCAATTACAACTGACAGCAACCAAATAACAGCAAAAATCATGAAACGCAACAAGAAAAAGTGATCGTCTCTCCAAGAACCATCGGATTTATATTGAGCTTGTAATCACGTGATACAAAACTGACATTCCTGAAAGAGCCATTTCCAAGAAAGCCACATCTACAAAAAGATTTCAGATAAAGACAATTGGAATGGAAAATTATTTTATAAAAGAAACTATTTGATGGAAAAATTTTGTTGAACAGCGTAACACACATCCCCGAATAGCGTAAAACTCAAACAAATACAGCCAAACCTCGGAAAATCTAAGAAAAATTATGTAAAAAATCTTAGTAAAATGTTTTTCAACATTTATTTAAGATTGAGACCCCCATCGTAATCCACACAAGAGGATTACGGTGTCCCAGCAGATTAAAGCCTCATGATTCAAAAATATATAGATCGTCATCACCAACTCAAGGGCATTAATAATGATTATAACGTTCTTGGGTTTTTTCTCAGAATTCCAATAAGCTTACACATTAACATGAAAAAACAACGGAAACTGTGTACAAGTAATTAATGGACCTTTTAAAATTAGACAAAATGATCAGAAAGAGAGAAAATAATCGGCTTTTAAATACAGCCAAACCTCGGAAAATCTAAGAAAAAGTATGTAAAAATTCTTAATAAAATGTTTTTCAACATTTATTTAAGATTGAGACCCCCCACCCACACAAGAGGATTACGGTGTCCCAGCAGATTAACGCCTCATGATTCGAAAATATATAGAGCATCATCACCAACTCATGGGGATTAATAATGATTATAACGTTCTTGGGTTTTTTTTCTCAGAATTCCAATAAGCTTACACATTAACATGAAAAAACAACGGAAACTGTGTACAAGTAATTAATGGATCCTTTAAAATTAGAGAAAATGATCAGAAAGAGAGAAAATAATCGGCTTTTTCTTCCATGTACCCAAGGAATGTGTTTGTGAGATTTTTAATTAAAATTTGCTTACACATCACAACATTTTTGTGCTGTCAAAACATGAAATTCATTCATCACAGTAAAAATCAGGGTGGAAACACACAAAACATTGTCAAGAGACAGAAATATAAGAAAATTAAGTAAAAATATCTTAAATAATACAGCTTCAACATTTATTCAACCCTCAGACCCCAGCCACAACTTCACAAGTTCTTAACAACCCCCCTCAAAACGATTATGGTGTTAAGACACGCCTAAGGTTAAAAAAATATTAACCGTTATCATTGGAATAATCAATGAAATAATCATTGAAATAATCAATTTTAGATCTTTTGTGTTTCCAGGAATTCCATCATCACTCAAAATTTCAGAAATTACACATTTGGAACCAAGGGAACATATTAGAATTAGTGAAAAATAATAGGGTTTTTTTCAAATAAAAAAGCGTTTTTTGTCTTATTTACAATCAAAATTTGAAAATTTGCATGTGTGCGACATATAGACAAATAACTTTGCTGGTTTTTACCTAGCAAAACAGTAAAAAGATTATATTTTTAATAATAAAAAAGACTTTCAAAGTACTCTGAACAGTTGAAATGTTAACAATTTTTGGACCTGTTGTTGCAGCAGAAACATGAAAATACACACACCATACTGTAAAATTAACAATGACAACAGAAACTATACTTTTATGAATCTATCTGTATAACAACTGATGGATTTTCATATGCACATACTCATACAAAAGATGAGCAAAAGTAATTTGAGACAAAAATCTTGATTTAACAAAGCTAGACAAACACAACATACAAGATGAGGGCAAAACGCCATACATGTGTTCAAACAATTCTAAACTACCATATTTAAAGTGCGTGTTACAATAAGAAAAACCAGCAGTGTGTTACAATAGGAAAACTCACCACAATTTTCCAGACACATAAGTAATTTTGAATCTCAAAGCAAACAAGAGATCCGAAACCATTGTAATAGCAGTAATAATCACCCCCCCGTTACAATCATCCTTATTGATGTATCAGCAGATACCGTGTTTATTACATAATTCTTCATTTACCAATGTAACCCCTTATTTATATTTGAAAAAGGAAAAATTCGAAGCAAACGCATGAAAATTTAAGATAATTTTAACTGGAAGCGTATACATTTGAATCGTCACACATTTAATTTCATTATTTCGACTGAAATTAGCCGATTTCTGCCGAAGGCAATTAGGCTAACACACACACTGTGTATGCTATTTTCACATTCACGCTGAACCAAAATAAACCTGAAAAATAAAAAAAAACAGCTGCAGATCACCGGCTATTTTACACACGCTAAGACCGAACAACACCAACCTAAGTCAAAGATGGGGTGCATAAGGAACAAACTTAAAACGGGAAAATTACACCCACTAACAATGCTCCTTTTTCATTTAACCCTGATCACTGTGGGACCACAAAATAGCTCGTTGCAAACGAGCTATTTTATTTAATAAAAACGCTATTTTGTGGTCCCACAGTGATCAGGGTTAAATGAAAAAGGAGCATTGTTAGTGGGTGTAATTTTCCCGTTTTAAGTTTGTTCCTTATGCACCCCATCTTTGACTTAGGTTGGTGTTGTTCGGTCTTAGCGTGTGTAAAATAGCCGGTGATCTGCAGCTGTTTTTTTTTATTTTTCAGGTTTATTTTGGTTCAGCGTGAATGTGAAAATAGCATACACAGTGTGTGTGTTAGCCTAATTGCCTTCGGCAGAAATCGGCTAATTTCAGTCGAAATAATGAAATTAAATGTGTGACGATTCAAATGTATACGCTTCCAGTTAAAATTATCTTAAATTTTCATGCGTTTGCTTCGAATTTTTCCTTTTTCAAATATAAATAAGGGGTTACATTGGTAAATGAAGAATTATGTAATAAACACGGTATCTGCTGATACATCAATAAGGATGATTGTAACGGGGGGGTGATTATTACTGCTATTACAATGGTTTCGGATCTCTTGTTTGCTTTGAGATTCAAAATTACTTATGTGTCTGGAAAATTGTGGTGAGTTTTCCTATTGTAACACACTGCTGGTTTTTCTTATTGTAACACGCACTTTAAATATGGTAGTTTAGAATTGTTTGAACACATGTATGGCGTTTTGCCCTCATCTTGTATGTTGTGTTTGTCTAGCTTTGTTAAATCAAGATTTTTGTCTCAAATTACTTTTGCTCATCTTTTGTATGAGTATGTGCATATGAAAATCCATCAGTTGTTATACAGATAGATTCATAAAAGTATAGTTTCTGTTGTCATTGTTAATTTTACAGTATGGTGTGTGTATTTTCATGTTTCTGCTGCAACAACAGGTCCAAAAATTGTTAACATTTCAACTGTTCAGAGTACTTTGAAAGTCTTTTTTATTATTAAAAATATAATCTTTTTACTGTTTTGCTAGGTAAAAACCAGCAAAGTTATTTGTCTATATGTCGCACACATGCAAATTTTCAAATTTTGATTGTAAATAAGACAAAAAACGCTTTTTTATTTGAAAAAAACCCTATTATTTTTCACTAATTCTAATATGTTCCCTTGGTTCCAAATGTGTAATTTCTGAAATTTTGAGTGATGATGGAATTCCTGGAAACACAAAAGATCTAAAATTGATTATTTCAATGATTATTTCATTGATTATTCCAATGATAACGGTTAATATTTTTTTAACCTTAGGCGTGTCTTAACACCATAATCGTTTTGAGGGGGGTTGTTAAGAACTTGTGAAGTTGTGGCTGGGGTCTGAGGGTTGAATAAATGTTGAAGCTGTATTATTTAAGATATTTTTACTTAATTTTCTTATATTTCTGTCTCTTGACAATGTTTTGTGTGTTTCCACCCTGATTTTTACTGTGATGAATGAATTTCATGTTTTGACAGCACAAAAATGTTGTGATGTGTAAGCAAATTTTAATTAAAAATCTCACAAACACATTCCTTGGGTACATGGAAGAAAAAGCCGATTATTTTCTCTCTTTCTGATCATTTTCTCTAATTTTAAAGGATCCATTAATTACTTGTACACAGTTTCCGTTGTTTTTTCATGTTAATGTGTAAGCTTATTGGAATTCTGAGAAAAAAAACCCAAGAACGTTATAATCATTATTAATCCCCATGAGTTGGTGATGATGCTCTATATATTTTCGAATCATGAGGCGTTAATCTGCTGGGACACCGTAATCCTCTTGTGTGGGTGGGGGGTCTCAATCTTAAATAAATGTTGAAAAACATTTTATTAAGAATTTTTACATACTTTTTCTTAGATTTTCCGAGGTTTGGCTGTATTTAAAAGCCGATTATTTTCTCTCTTTCTGATCATTTTGTCTAATTTTAAAAGGTCCATTAATTACTTGTACACAGTTTCCGTTGTTTTTTCATGTTAATGTGTAAGCTTATTGGAATTCTGAGAAAAAACCCAAGAACGTTATAATCATTATTAATGCCCTTGAGTTGGTGATGACGATCTATATATTTTTGAATCATGAGGCTTTAATCTGCTGGGACACCGTAATCCTCTTGTGTGGATTACGATGGGGGTCTCAATCTTAAATAAATGTTGAAAAACATTTTACTAAGATTTTTTACATAATTTTTCTTAGATTTTCCGAGGTTTGGCTGTATTTGTTTGAGTTTTACGCTATTCGGGGATGTGTGTTACGCTGTTCAACAAAATTTTTCCATCAAATAGTTTCTTTTATAAAATAATTTTCCATTCCAATTGTCTTTATCTGAAATCTTTTTGTAGATGTGGCTTTCTTGGAAATGGCTCTTTCAGGAATGTCAGTTTTGTATCACGTGATTACAAGCTCAATATAAATCCGATGGTTCTTGGAGAGACGATCACTTTTTCTTGTTGCGTTTCATGATTTTTGCTGTTATTTGGTTGCTGTCAGTTGTAATTGGTGATATGGAATCCAATGCTGTAAGTATTATTTATAATATTTGAATTTTTATCTTTAGTTTACCTGTTTAATAAAAATTCATTTTTTTTTTTTTTGTTGTTGTTAACAATAGAAATAAGGTGAATGTGTTTTCTATTGCTATTTATCCATGGTAACAAGGTGGTTTTGAAATCACAACGATGTTATTGTTTATCGATAAGTTTTTATTACAAATTCCGCATTCTTTAACGGTCAAATTGTTAATCTATAGGATATTGTGTATAATGTCCACCAAATTCATACGAAAAATGGGACGTGTAAAGGTGTGACTAGTGCATTTTTGATACCTTCGAGAACCTTCTAATAAGAAATTAAATTTGCTGATTTTGAAATTTTTGCTGATATTTTTATAAATACAAGATCTTTATGATTCATTGTTTTAGATTGAATTTTAGATTTATCGTAATTGAACAGCATGCATTTGTTTTTAGTTTTTTTTTTTTCAACTAATAATAGAGTAGAAATTATTTTTTCATGGTAACGATACGGTTTTGATAGCACAACGATTTTATTGTTTATCGATAAGCTTTAGCTGTCGAATCGTTAATGTAACCTTTTGCAGAATATTGTGTATAATGCACACCAAATTCATAAAAATTGCGATGTGTAAAGGCTGGACAGGGACAATGAACATTTGTGATATATATTTTATTTTTCTTTCCAAAAAGTTAAACAGCCTGTCAATATGGTAATCTTATTTTTTCGACAGTTTTTTTTCATATTCTTAGTTGTACATGTGAAATTTAACAATTCGGTGTCGTTATCTTTTAGGTTATATTTGTAATAAATTACTGAAAAAATCTACAATTGTTTTAATAACCACTCTCTTTCTTTTAAGGTAATTGAACGTGTTGTTGTCGATGATGTTTCAAAGATCTGTATGATTATCGACATGGACGATTTTATGTTGAAATGTGGGACCACATCGACGTCAACTGAGCACAGACAGTTCCTGGAAATGGGTCAAAAATCAGCAGTCATCGATTTCCAGATGTTTCTAAATTCTGATGGAAATTATTTTATAAAGGAAGTTGGGTTTTTTGACGGTGAAAATTTATTTAGTAATGTAATGTACCCGCCATGTGGTTGGAATGAATTACCAAACGCAATTAAGAGACAAAATATTTGGATTTTTAAAAACTGTCATCAATTACCATGGAATTCGGGTTTCATTCAACAAAAAGATTTAAGGATGTGGTTGGATATGGTCACTTCAAAGTGTAGTATAATTTATGTGAAAGGAGAAGAAAAGAAACACATTTTGTCAAAATATACCAATGCATCTGTAATTAATTTAGAAAAAATCGGCTGTCCACAAAGAAAGGAAATTCAGCTTGAAACGACCCCTTGTTTATTTGATCACAATACTTATTTTTGCGCTCATATAAACGTGCAATTATTTTTTTATTGGCTACAAAACAAATTAAAATAATGTAAAAAATAAACTATTTAATTAGGAGTTGTGTTGTCCCCCAAAGGACTATGACGTCATAAGACTTGTTATACCGTGCATGGTGAACAAAACCTTTCTCTTTGAATTCGAAGAATTACCCCAAAAGGATTATGACATCATAAGACTTGTTAGGCCATGCAAAGGATTTTAATCACGATTGAACATGTTTGTACGCATCTGTTTTTTGATTGGCTGAAAACTAGTGTGATATTTGGTTTAAAAAGGGTTTTTGATCTGTGCTCGTTTCATCTCTCTCTCTCTCTCTCTCTCTCTCTCTCTCTCTCTCTCTCTCCAGCCATGGCGTCTAAGTTTTGCTATTACAGTTTCTATCGCTCTGTGTCTTCAAAATGGCTTGTCCGGGTTGGATTTGTAAATTTTAAACCCTGTGTCCAGTTGGAGTCCGATTCTCAAGTAATTGTTATTAAGTGTGAAGAATGGATGCTGTTTCTAAAGAAACTTCCGGAATTTACAAAATATTTGAACCAAAAAGAAGACACCGAATGCAGAATAAGTGAAAATCTGGCAACAGTGTGTGGGAACGGTTTTTTGACTATTCGTTATATAGATAACAACGATATTCACGATGTTAAACTCGATGATTTAGAGGTGGAAACTTTATCAATTAAAACCATATCCATTCAAAAACGACTACAGCTTTTACAGGAGGAAGCGGCTATCTTCAAACTTATGGGTGATATCATAGTTTCACGTTTATATCAAGCTCGTGATGTGTTCCTAAAAAGGAAACTCTTCCAAACCAATACTTTCTTGAACGGCGCCGAGGATGAAAATTTCATCGATATTTATGAATTATATTTAAAGACTGTATATCCTTATGATGTTGTTCGTGAATTCGATGGGAAAAAGAAAGGTAAAGGACTCTTCTCACAATTCGATTCTTATCAAATATTCAATGCTGTAAATTCAATGTTATCTGAACTGAGATCCATGTTGTTAGACCAAGCACGTGCTCATTTTTATTATTAGTTTCCATTGTGCATATTGAAGAGAGAGCTGTGTCAAGATTTTATCAGAATAATGATTCCTTTGTAAATAATTTTGTTAACAGTGTTCAATAAAAGACTTCGTTCATTATAATTCTGTGTCTTCATTAAAAGTTATATTTAAAAGCACTTTCAACTGGCAAAATACTATTGATTTCTTCATGAATACTTTAATTATGTTCAAATAATACCATTGATTTGTTCATGAATACTTTAATTTATTGCCTAAAAATAACATGTTGGTTATGAGTACTTAAAAATACCATTGGTTAAAAATATTGTTCATGAATACTTTAATTATATTCAAATAATACCTTTTATTTGCTCATGAATACTTAAAAAAAACCACTGATTTGCTCATGAATACTTAAAAAATACCATTGATTTGCTCATGAATACTTTAAAAAATACCATAGGTTAAACTAATTTAATTATGTTGAAATAATACCACTGATTTGTTCATGAATACTTTAATTTATTGCCTAAAATTAACATGTTTAAAATATTGGTCATGAATGCTTAAAATAATACCATTGATTTGTTCATGAATAGCACTAATTTATTGCCTAAAAATAACGTTTAAAATAGTCTTCTCATTTAAAATTCTTTTAAAAATTTACCATCCAGCAGCAAAATAAAAAAAAACACTTTCAAATTCATGGGGGAACAAAACCCTCTCTTTGAATTCCAAGAATTACCTCAAAGGACTATGACGTCATAAGACACTATGCGTGTTTTAACAGTGTGCGACGGTGCCGCCGCCTAGCGGCGGGGGTGAGAAGGGGGAGGGTGGAAAACTGCCCATGGTCAGCTAGGTTAAATGGGTTTCTATGGCAGCCCCACCTGGCGGCGTATGTAGGGAGCGGGAGGGTGGAAGACCACCCGCTGACAAAATCGGTTCAAAATGTTTCGGGGGTAGGGGAGGGGGAAGGTCGCCAGACCATCCGCTGGAAATTGTTCAAAGTGTTTCGATGGCAGCGCCACCTAGTGGTGAGGGGTAGGTCGACGGACCACCCGCTGACAAAATTGGTTCAAAGTGTTTCGGGGGTAGGGGAGGGAGGGGGGAAGCAGACCGCGAGCTCGGAGAGGGGAGGGTTGGCGGGGTGGGGGAAGGGAGGATTGACAGACCGCCCCCCCTGGTCAGTTTCGTTCAAAGTGCCCCCACTCCTACTCATTGGTATACATGCAAGCATACATGTATACCAATTGGCATTGTTATGCCAATGGGTTTGTGTCGCATTCCTGCTCCAACTCAATAAATAAATAGGAAGAATAATATAAATTTTACTTACTTACATAAGGAGAATAATTATTCAAATAAAAACACACCAACGTTGCAATACAACTTTATAGCGATGCGTACTGCGCTCAACAGGGCTGCTCAGCCATACAACAGGAGACATACGAAAATACCGGTAATTAATTTTCATACATGTATACCCCACCCATACCTAAAGTGGTGCATAGCACGTGTGAAAATTATTACTATTGATATTTGAAGGGATGTGTAGAAATTGTCCTTGAGATAATTACCTAGACAATGGCCAAAATTCGGACACCTTTATAAATTATACAGACTTTGCTTTTCACATAGTACGATTTAAAAAAAAAAATAATAATAAAAATATTATTTTTGTTTGCGTCCTTTGTAACTCATTAATAAAATGCTAATCACATTCTCTAAACCTATGTAAAAAATGTCATTGTTTTGGGTTTTACAGGAGCCCTTTAACTTAGTTAACATGTCCGCGTGCTGTCCTTTGAAAGATCATTCACTGTTGATGCAGCGAGACTTAATTCCTATGCAACAGATGACAAACTTTGCCCTGCTTCTTACTTCTTAATCAATTTAATCTTCATTTCTATATCAATTTTGTTTGGTTTCCTAGCACTGCCACCACTTGCACTTTCCGTTCATCATTCTAATAGGTAAATAGGAGTGAAGAGAAGACTGTGAAAATTTTTCCTGTATGATTGAATATTACGTTGAAGGGAAACACATTTCATCATAATTACGTAAAAACCCACACAATTCCAGTTATCGGGATTATCGTAAATGCAATAAGATCGAGTTTACTACCCGTTTACAAGTGATTGCACTAACAGAAAAGCCCTACAAACCGGAGAGTTCAAATTGTTTTTGTTGTATGGTAGTGACCACGAGAAATGTTCTTTAGAAAATATCAACAAAGCAGTTCAAAATTGATTCTTATAACGGAACATATATGAAAATATAAAAATGACATTTTTATATTATAAAATGTAAAAATGCTTTTTAGAGAGCTTAGTTATATAGCGCAAATTGCAACTTCCAAGGTCTTGGAACGAATTACCAAAAAAAAAAAAAAAAAAAAAAGTATTATTGGGTCTTCACAATACCATTTATTCCTACGGGATACAAAATACGTTTCCACGATTTTTATTAAGTTTACCAGCCGGAAAAAACTTATATAAAGTCGAATTTACGTAAGTCGGAAGTGCCTGGTAGTTACAAAATTGGCATCATTTAAGCATATCTCACATTGTGATTGCCTTCACGAGTTGCCCTAAACAAATTATGTAATTTTCAATTACTGGGCACCCTCAGCATCTCTCATTTTGTGGAGTTATACTTCACAACTGGGTTGTCATGATTGCAACACCAGGGTACCAGCCCAACACCAATGAAGAGAAATTACGCTCTGAAATGGTGTCCTCTGGGTGGTGGTATCCACAGAGAATAAGTAATAGCAGCCTTCTCTATTAGGGAAGCGTTACTTATTCAAAGTAGTACAATATCATGACAACTTGCGAAGGCATTCGCAATATAAGATATAATGATGCAATTTTGTAACCACTTAGTAGTTGGCTACGTATGAACATGATGCTATAGCACAAACCTATTTATTTGTTTCTTTTAATTGGATAGATCCCAATGGCCGAGAGGTCATGTTTACTTTTAACTTCAACTATTTTTCTTGCACTCACAAAATTATTTAGCTTCCAGTTATAATCTAATTTACTTCTATTAGTATTTCTAAAAATGTATTCATAGGTAAATGTAGATGTAAATATCTAGTTTATAAGCAACCTGAACAGGATCAACAGTTGGGCCATTGATATCTAGTGGTCCAATGTCATTCATCCTCTTCTTTCTAGTGTTTATATAAGCAAAGGCTTCTTTGCATTCTTAGCCTGAATCTTGTCATAAACTGTCTTAGCTTGCCTAACCCCTTTTATGACTTGATTGCAGATAGTTTATATCTACTATAGGCTTTGAACTACCTGACAATTTATATGCATCCCATGCAGTTTTCTTCTTTTCCACTAATCTCATCAGTTCAACTAATATCCATTTGTATCTAAGCCTTGAACAGTATCCCTTAGTTGGTATAAGAGGAATAGAAGTTTCTATTACTTCCTTGAATGCTTCCCATTTAGAATTTGCTACTGGTAACATCCGAAGTTGATACCACTGCACAGAATTTTAAAAAATATCCTTTATTACATTTACGAAAGCAAAAACCCTTTCCTTCTTCCCTGCCAGTAGTTACAAGTCTAAGTAAATCCTACATCGGTCCGTGAAGTTGTCATTCTTTCAACCATGCCATACAAGCTGTACTTGCTATTTGGGAGTCTAAAATGCTGATGGAACTGATAATTGGGTGACACTCAAGTCAAGTGGACTCAATTTCAGAGAAGTCGGCATGGTCTGTACAGCCAAATTCTCTGCTTACACGTTTACAATGGTGGGATTGTTAGTAATCCTGGGTATAACCCCCAAGCAAAAACACACTGTGGATGACCACAAAGGTGTGAAACAATGTAAGCAGGGGTCGAGGTTTGAAGCCCACACCACATGGAGGAATGCCGCCCAAGCTACCAGACAATACTGGGTGGTAGATGACCCTCATCAACGGGTGCAATACCACCACTTTGCTTATTAGAGTCTTGAAGTGACAGAACCTATGTTTAGTCTCCAGAGCTAGGTTCCGGTCAACCCTTCCATCATGCAGTATGACTGTCTTTTGACGTTATGATGGTCATCATGGCGAGATCCAATCTTCCTTACACGACGAGAGTACACCTCTAAAATGGTGTTTGCAGGCCGGCCGCTACTTAGTACACCGAACCGAACCGAACCTATTGGTAACTCTCTAGGGGGCTTCCGGATCTTGCTACTTCTAATCTGCCAGTGACTGGAGGGAGTCCGTGTGTATGCAGGGGGCATTGTCGATCTGGGTATATTTTTACCATGTGTACTCCATATCCAAAAATTTCATTACTATTAAATTGTCAAACTAATAGAGTAAGCTTTTCTGCAAAAAGATCTAAACCTCCCAAACACTTCCTAATTCATTTCACAAATATGTGGTCTCGATGTCCATTTCCACTTGCAGTCTGCCAAACCCCTGTAATTTTTCTAAGAGAATCTCAGTTATCGGTTGATTCAACTACTGCTCATCTCAGATGCTCAAATTATTCGCTGTATGATTCCTTCACGTCAAAGGTGGTACTTGTGCATATGTACCTTCCAATATTCCCCATCAGAGACTTGGTAATTTGGAATCTTCTCTTTTCGGTCTTGTCTGGTTTAAAATCTCTCTACCTCATTGTCAAATTCATCTGTTGTCTCTACTGTTCTCCCGACACTAATCACTTGGAGCTCTTTGACTTCCTCCCTCTTTCCAACTTGACTTTCTCCAGTCGTTTTCCTAACAGTGAGGTAATTTCCCTTGATTTTAATATTCACAACTCCAGCTGGCTTCCATTTTCTAGTCACACAGACCCAGCTGGTCGAGATGCTAAGGCTTTTGCAGATACTAATGACCTGGCACAGATTGTTCATTTACCTACAATACCAGACAATCCTAACCATACAGCCAACACACTTGATCTTTTTCTCATAAACAACCCTTCTAAGTACACAGTCAAAGTAAGTGGTCCTTAGGCAACTCCGATCACAAGTTGGTGATTGTCTCATCTCCAATGGAGCCTTTATCTCATGGCTATACCCATCCTCGTGTTGTTTGGCATTACAAGAATGCAAAATGGGATGACGTGCGAGATTTTTCTTTTCCGTGGCCAGTTTACTGTTTCAAAACTTCCGATGTCAGCATTTACTCAGATCGTGTCAGTGAAATTATTCTTGTAGGAATGGGATCCTTTATTCCACGCTCCACTTTAAAATCTTGTCCTTTATCTAAACCCTGGTTTTCCAATAAATGTGCTGTCTGTTCAAAAGAAGATGTTGCATATCGTAATTGGCATGTTTCCAATTGTTCAGTTTCATTTTCTGCCAACACCAAAGCTCGCAACAATTATAATGCAGTTATTAGTATTAGTAACCGCCGCATGGTGCAAGAAAGGCTATGGCTTATGCTGAACAGCCAAAAAAAAAAAAAAAAAAAACAATGTCGAAATTATTCCCTAAATCCAGCTCGTGAGTGACCCTTTTGAAATACCTAACCAGATTTGTCAAACATGATTTTCCCTTTCAAAACCATGCTGAGTATCCTTGAGAATTTCAATTCGATCCAAATGATCCTGAATTCCACCTTGATCATTGCCTCCATGATTTTCCCTACCACTGAAGTCAGACAGAGAGGTCGATAATTTTCAACTTCACTTTTAGAGCCACCCTTATGTATGGGAGATACATTTGCACTTTTCCAAGGAAATCTCCCCAGAGTCTAGTGATGCTCGCATAATTAGCCTCAATTGCTCAATGCACTCGCTTAAGATTATAGGGTATATTCCATCAACTCCAGGAGCCTTACTGGTCTGTGGGCTCGAAAGTTTTTTCATTAAATAATCTTGCGAAATTTCAATATCATTAATTACATATTTTTTAACTTCGCTCCCATAATTTCCCATTGCCACAAAAGGCTTTTCATTTGTAAATATCGATGCAAAATAACTGTTGAGTTCATCTGCAACGGCAGCTAGTGTATTTATTACTATCCCCTTTCCCTTACGTAAAGGTCCGATCTGGTTTGTCCTGCTCTTCTTGGCATTTATATATGTGAAGAATTCTTTATGCCCCCTCTTTGCTCTGTTTGCTAGTGATTTCTCATAAACTGCCTTTGCCTGTCGAACCTTTTCTGTGGCTCTATTACACATCACCTTGGAGCTGTTATAGGCTTCAGTACTTTTTATTGCTCTTTAACCTTTCCATGCCACCTTTTTCTGCTCAAGTAATGTGCCAACTTCACTATTCATCCAACTTGGAACCCTTCTCGTGGAGTATTTTTTTTAATGGTATATACGCATTCAAAGCATCTGTGATTGCTTTAAAAGCGTACCACAGTTCAATGGTATTCATTCTTTGCGCGATATCTACCCAGTTAATAGAGGCCATGTAGTACCTTAAGGCATCGTAATTTCCTTTTCTGAAATTAAAACCCATTCCTTTGCCTTTTACTTCTGCTACCCCTCTCGTCATCATCCACCGTAGAACTCCGTGATCACTTCCTGCTACTGGTTCCTCTACTGTCAGCCCTGTTATGTCATCTGATTCATGTGTGATGATGAGGTCTAGGATATTCTTTTCTCTAGTACTTTCCCTGACATGTTGATACAAATAACAGTCATCTAGTTGATTTAAAAATTTTGTTCCAAATGTCGAGTTTCCTTCCCATTTACTCCAATCAATTAGAGGCAAATTGAAATCACCCATAATAAGGCATTGACGATTACTTGCCCATTCCATTTGCATGTAGAGGCTTTTGTCATAATCGTCACAATCACCTGGTCTGTAGATTACTCCTACTCGCATTATACCTTTGTTTTCAACTATCTCACACCATACAGACTCTATACTAGCATGTGAAATGTCTGAATCCGGGAAAGCTATCGTCGCACTCAGGCTGCTTCTGATAAGAAGCATTACCCCACCACCCCTTCTATCTACTCTATCTTTCCTAAATACATTATACAAGCCGTACTGGAACTCATCATCCCCAATTTCCGGGTGGCACCACGTCTCTGTAAGCCCTATTATGTCCGCGTTGTTTTAACCAGCAGTTCGAATTCACTCATTTTATTGACGACCCTTCTAACGTTACTGTATAAACAATTAAGATTTACTGTTCTTGTATATTTAACAACCATAACACAACCCTTGAAGTTTTTTAGGCTCCCTTCCCTGATATTAGCTAACCGCTCACGTGAAAAGTTTCTGTCCCCAGAACATCTAGACAATACGTCCAGTTGGGGTTACAGATAAGAACTCTTAAGGTATGTGCAAGAGTTACTTTGACCAATATTATCAAATAAACGAGTCAGTATTACCCACATCCCTCTAACTAGCAGTTTCTCTGAACCTTTAAGCTATCCTCAATAATACTGGCAAAAACTTCTGCACCACCTTTGTTTAAGTGTATCCCGTCTCTACAAAACAAATTCCTTCTACCTACAAGTGTGGGCCATGCTGATAGAAATTTACCCCCTAAAGCCTTGCAGATTCCTTCAAGTCTTGAGTTAATCCACAAGGCTCTTAACATATAATCCCTCCTATCGTGTCTGGGAAGAATTGCAGACACAGACATTATGGCCTAGCTCGCGACATTTCCTCAGCATGGTCCTGTATTTTTCCAACAAATCGTCAGATCGTGTACGTTTAATATCATTTGTCCCCACATGAATAATAATATTTTCTTTACCTCCTTTAAAATCTGACAATCTGTTGGTGACATCATCAATAGTTGCTCCCGGCAGACATACCATGGTTCTGCTCCACCTATCCTTATTACAAAAAATATTCCCCGTTTCCCTGACAATGGAGTCTCCTAATAAAACAATTTCCTTTTTTAACCAGAGTAGTTTGCACTTGGTTTTTCTGTTTTGAGGCTCGAATCGGGTGTGCATCACTTGGTAGATTGCTGGAGTTTTGAGTCCCTGACGAGCTCCCCGATGCATTATTCTCGAGGGCAAGCACTCGTTTTTTCAGGGACTCAAATTGTTCAATCAGTGCACCAAATTGTAATTTAAGATCGGTGCACTCCTTACATCGATCACAAAGAAAAGAATCCCCAGGTGAGGTAGGATTAGTCACCAGGTCGACCTTGGAAAACATTCCACAGGTTCCACAACGGATTAAATCATTACTCACCTGTAAATCACCATCAGCTATTTCCGTGTGAGTCACGATACCCTGTGACGTGTTTAAAGCAGATCTCGTAACTACCATTATAAAATTAAATATCAATAAAAGTAACTTTAAAAAATTATATCTATAATATTATTAAAATCAAACAGTTACAGGAAAACCTATAACAAAATAATCCAACAATATCTAAATAAATCAAATATTTAAATGCACTATCCAAAAGTAAACCACTTAACTGAGGAGCCCTGTCTAAGCATGTCCGCTCACCTCAAATGCCAACTGTGCATGATTATTAATCAATATAAACTAGATTTTGAACAGGCTAAGAGTCACAAACTTGCTTCTTGCCCTAATGGTAGCCGAGCATTCTGATCTCTTGCCAAAGCTATTGGCTGCAACTTTTGCCAATCTCTGCTCCCACATGTCAAAACCAGAAGGTTCTGTTGTTACTTCAGTCAAGGATAAAGCTGACCTGCTAGCATCTCATTTTTCTTTCAACTCATGTATTAATAATCTTGGTAAAACGCCTCCCACCATTCCCAACACGCTCCATTCAATGGCTCCTGTAGTCTTCCGTCAAAAAGGTTTCAGGATTTTGACGAATCTTTATACTAAGAAAGCTCCAGATCCTGATGGTATTTCTCCACTTGTTTTCAAAACCTGTGCTTCTGAACTTACTCCTGTTCTTTGCCTGTTTTTTTTTCACTTTCTTATTCCAAAGTTGTTTTTCCTTATTCTTGGAAATCTGCTGATATCCAGCCAGTTCCTAAAAAGGGTGACAAATCCCCCAATCCAATTATCATCCCATTGCAATTATTTGTACTCTTTCTAAAGTAATGGAGAAATCAATCAACCACCAACTGTTAAAACTACGTAGAAACCTTCGGTGTGATTGGCAGTATGGATTCCGTCAGTGATGATCCACTGGTGATATTCTGACTTACGTTACCCATTTATGGACAAATTCAATAGAAAAGCTTGGTGAAACACAAACAGTTGCTCCTGACATCTCAAATGCTTTCACTCATGTTTGGCTTAAAGGTCTTCTAAACAAGCTTCCATCTTATGGTTTGCCAACTGTGTTTTGTAATTGGTTATCCAGTTTTCTCTCTGATTGCTCACTGAGGGTGATGGTAGATGACTCTGTCTTCTAACTTCTCCACTAATGCTGGTGTCCCCCAAGGTTCAGTTCTTTCCCCCACTCTTTTCCTCTTGTATATTAATGACCTTCCATTGACTGGAAATCCTATCCATAGTTTTGCAGATGATACACATTGCATTCCACTGTCCATTTTGAGAAACCTTGCCATGCTCAATTAGCTTCAACTTCTCAAATATCCACTACCAATTACTTAAATGCCAATCCCCAGGTAATTCTCTAGTGGGACAAAGAGAACCTAGTTGATTTCAATCCTTCTAAAACTCAGTCTTGTCTTATATCTCACAAAAAGGCTTCTCCTGCTCCTATGCTTATCTTTGGTGGCACTCCGATTTCTAGTCAAGATGATATCTCTCTTGGTGATTACCCTGACTTGTAATCTCTCTTAGCACAAGCACATTAGAAATATTGCTTCCTCTGCATCTAAAAAAATTTGGTTTTCTCTTTTGTTCTCAGCATTACTTTTCTTCCAAACAGCTGTTCACTCTGTACAAATCCTCCCTACCATGGAATATTGTTCCCACATCTGGGGCTGAGCCACCAATACCTCTCTCAGGCTTCTAGATTCCATTCAGAAGAGGGCAGTTAGGTTAGTTAATGACTCCTCTCTAACAGAGTCACTGCACTTCCTGTCTCATGTACTGTTTCTGCTGCATGCCTTTTCTACAGATACTTCTATGGGCACTGTTCTTCTGAATTAGCTACAATAATTCCCGCTCTCTTTCAAAACAGTCTGAACACATGCCGTCACCAACCAACATCCATTTACTGTCCAACTTCAAACTCACAGAACCAACTTTCATCTTCCTCATTTATTCATTCAACTGCTGTTTTCTAGAATAACTTTCTTTCATAAGTATTTCCTGAAAATTACAGTCCACAGAAGTTAAAGGTCTAATGTCAACAAATATCTTCTTTCGTCTTCTCAACCTCGAAATGAAGCACGGTACTAAGTACTATAGGTTCTAATACCTCTCATGTTTGGGGTTTTCATAAAAAAAAAAGTACACTGTGATTACTACCACCTGGTGCGTCTTTCCTTTTTATGTTCTTAATGCTTGCAGATTTGCTGCTAACAATCAGATTAAGAGTATTGTCTTTTCAGATTGCCTCTCCAAAATGTTGCTATTGGAAATGGTCATGCAAAAAATTCACCTTTTCTTATATTTTTCTATATAAATACAGCTTACTACGTACTATTGTGTAGCGACCAACCCACAGGTTCCGGTGTAGAAAGTTAAAATCTCCCATTGTAAGACATTCTGATTTTACTGGCCTACTCTATTTGTATTTTCGGCTGATTATTATACTTGTCAGTCTTATAACACACGAAACTGATCAAACATTGCACAGTCCACCTGCTTCAGCCAGGCACACTGGCTTAGATTCTATGTGCTTCTTAACCTAGAACATAGCACCCCCTCTTCTTGTCCTGTCTATCCTTCTTGTACCCATTGTAACTGGTGTGCAGGTAGCAGCACAGTGGTATAGTCGTTCCCACACTGGATGGAAAAAGGCCCAGGTTCGAATCCCGTCGATGACACAAGGATCTTTTATGGGTGTTTCTCACTCCTAGGCTGAGTTAGTTGGTCTCAGGCATAGACAGCAATGTTTTTCCCCCCAGAACATGGGGTATTTTGTCCAGTAAAGAAGGCAAATCAACCAGAGAACACATGTAATTTACAGACACAATACACGAGTAGATGGAACAGCCAGAGGACCAGGTGTCTCCTGTCCCAGGTTGCAAAGTCACCAGGTGCTGGTAAACAAAATCTTACATTCCCATCTCACTGGCTTTGGGAATAGCTCCTTTCTCACACAAATCTGAGGCATATAGAGGAAACTCTGGAGATTCCCAAGAATACAAAGAACACTTTGAACTTAGTACCCATTGTACTTACCATATTCAAATTCCACCTTCCCCAATGCTTAGTGGTACCATGTCTCTGATATCCGTACAATATCCACATTTGATGACTTTTAACCAGTAGTTCAAATTCATCATATTTGTTTACTATATTCCTAGCACTGGTGTACAAGCAAGTATATGTGAAGGACCTCATTTGGCTCTTAGTAACCTTAACAGTTCATGTATTTGCTTTTCTAATGAGGATCCCCAGCAGGCCTTGTAATTCCAGGCTGCTGCATGTCCCAATTTAAGCAGTGTAGAAATTATTTACATTTTTGCCTGTGGCTGTTATTAATCGGTTAGGTCTGGATATCCCACAGGTTTTCAATATTCTATCCTACCTGACAAATATTCTTGCACTATTTTTATTTATGGATATCTCATCACTGTAAAAACAGTCTCTACTGTTTTTATAGGGATACAGTTAAATTGCAGGTGGAGTGAACAAGTAGCCTGTGTAAGTGGATAAGCAATTGTCTCATTGGAAATCAATCTAATTGTTTACTTGTTTTATTCTCTAATTGGTTAGAAAATGAGAACAGATCTTTCAATGATGCTAGAAGAATTTATTGTATGAAGAATGTGTACTTTAGATGTTGAAGAAAAATAACATCTTAAGAAAAGTAAATGCTTAGATCTTACTGACAAGTGCAAAAATTACAGATAGTCATAAAATGAGCATGGAACAGCAGTAAACAATGGGAAACACAAGAACAAAATTTTGCAAGAAAACATTAATTATGTTAATGATCGTTAGATAAGGCAGTACAATAGTTCAATCAAAAATAGAATTCAAGACAAGCTTAAGGTGAGTACAATCATTATTCTCTAAAATTTTTATAGACACAGAAAAATAAGCAAATAATTTTTTAATAATATAGTTCTTTATCATTATAAAAATATTAATAAATATATAATTTCTTACTACACTAAATATATGAACAAGAAATAAACACTTTGTACACAATAAATTAATAACGAAAAATTAAATTTACAAAAGTTTTCAAACATTTTTGAAATATACAGAAACATTAATTGTAATGGAATATTATAAATTCATGTGGCTGACATCTTGCATATGTTCATTAGGAGGCTTTGTAAAGGCAGAAAATTTCTTGAAAGTTGGGATACTTGGGACTCTTGAGGACACACCCTAATGTAGCACACAGTTTAATGCATTAGCTTAATCTATTAAAATATTCTCTCCACACTACAGAAAGATACAGTTTCAAATTTAGTACACTGTGAAGCATGCCAAATTTGAAATAAGGCTTGAAAAAAAATTTGAAAATGGAAGTGAATAATATATCTAATATAAACAAGTAATGAAAATACCTGTGATAAGTGAATTATTATACAATCAATTACAAATTGGTTGTGTAATAATTGTATATGAAAAAAATTTGAAAATGCAAGTGAATAATATATCTAATATAAACAAGTAATGAAAATACCTGTGGTAAGAGTTACAGGTATTCACTAATATGGTGTTGAACAACCCTTTGCTTATAAAACAACTTGTATTCTACATGGAATAGAATCAAATAAATCCTGAACTGTACTAAGAGGAATGTTGGACCATTCTTTTGTGGAGGAAAGTTTCAAGCTTATTGAGTGATGAAGGTGGAGGAAATCTGCTTTTCACTCTCCTCTCCAAATATGCCCATATTGACTCAATAACATTTAAGTCTGATGCTTGTGCAGGTCATGGGAGATGCTTAGCCTCAGTTTTATGCTCCTCAAATTTTCTGATATAAAATCCCATTAAAAAACATAAGCTTTTGTTTGAGAACCCATTTACTTCTATGGCTGAAAACTACAATCCCAGATTGCAACTTGAAATTATTGATCTTCAAGCCTAAATATGATTCAAAAATAAGTATATAGAATGCAAAAATAAACTATCTGAACTCTACAAGGTTTTCCTCTAATAAAAGAAAATGCCACGAAAATGGCTACTTTATTCGGATCAACGAATGTTTGCAAGCAGATTTTTTTCACTCGTAAAATCAAATAAATATTTAAAAAGAAACAGAATAACAGATGAGCATTTTTTTTTTTTTTTTATAAAAACCCCAAACACGAGGTATTAGAACCTATAGTACAGTCCATGGGTTGGAGGTTGAGAAGACAAAAGAAGATATTTGTTGACATTAGACTTGAACTTCTGTACACTGTAATTTTCAGGAAATATGTATGAAGGAAGGTTGTTCCAGAAAACAGCAGTTGAGCAAATAAACGAGGAAGATGAAAAGTTGGTTCTGTGAGTTTGAAGTCGGACAGTAAATGGATGTTGGTTGGTGGCGGCACATTTTCAGACTGTTTTGAAAGAGAGAGCGCAAATTATAAAAGAAAATTCAGAAAAACAGTGCCTATGGAGTTATCTGTAGAAAAGGCATGCAGCAGAAACAGTACGTCTATGAGACAGAGAGTGGAAAGACTGTTAGAGATGAGTCATTAATTAACCTAACTGCCCTCTTCTGAATGGAATCTAGAAACCTGAGAGAGGTTTGGGGGGGCACCACCCCAGATGTCGGAACAATATTCCATGGTAGGGTGGATTTGCGATTTGTACAGAGTGAACAGTTGTTTGGAAGAAAAGTAACGCCGAGAGCGAAACAGAAAACCAAGTTTTTTAGATGCAAAGGAAGCATTATTTGTAATGTGCTTGTGCCAAGAGGAATTAGAAGCCAGGGTAATCCCCAAAAGAGATATATCATCTTGACTAGAAATCGGAGTGTCACCAAAGATAAACATAGCAGCAGAAGAATCCTTTTTGCGAGATTAGCATTAGCATTAGCATTAGTAGAGGCATATGATGCAAGAAGCAAGCTTATTCAGCATCAGCCAAAAAAAAAAAAAAAAAAAAAAAAAAAAACAAAAACCCTCTCCCATTTCACCCCTCCGTTCGTTCGAAATACCTGTCCAGTTGAGCTTTAAATTTGTTTAGGCTATCAACTTCAACAACAAGTGATGGAAGTCGGTTCCACCAACCAACCACCCGCTGGCCAAAGGCAAATTTCCGCACATCTATCCGACATCCGTCCTTCCTCAATTTGAATTTATGCCCTCTGAGGTGATTATTCTGAGAAAGATGAAGAATCCCATTGGCATTGAGCATGCTCAAACCATTCAAAGCCTTATACACCTCTATCAGATCACCTCGCCGGTGCCTAGTCTCCAGACTCTGTAATTTGCAAAACTTAAGCCTTTCTTCGTAAGAGCAACCCTTTGTTCCATTTACTAATCTTGTTGCCCTTCTCTGTACCCGTTCCAGCAGCTCTACATCCTTCTTGAAATGAGGCCTCCAGACCTGTATACAGTACTCAAGATGTGGCCTAACCATTGCCTTATACAAGGGAATAATCACCTCCTTATCCCTGCTAGAAAAATTCCTGTATATCATTGACAAGACACCATGAGCTACTCTTGCAGCTCGTCTGCACTGCTCAGAGAACTTCATATCTGCCTGCACAATTACCCCCAGGTCCTTTTCATTCTCCACCACTGTCAGTGTAGTACCGCAGAGTTGATACATTGCTCTGGGGTTACTGTTACCCATATGTAGTACTTTACATTTGTCAATGTTAAACTTCATTTGCCACCTCTCAGCCCATCTGTTCAACCTTTCCAGATCCTGTTGCAGCAGCATAGCGTCAGTAGTGTCCTTAACGACCGTGCCAACCTTTGTATCATCTGCAAACTTAGACATTAAACTTGATATCCCATCATCAATATCATTCATAAACACCGAAAACAACAATGGACCCAACACTGAACCTTGAGGAACTCCACTAATAACATTAGTCCACGTTGAGCAGTGTCCATTGATTACCACTCTCTGTCTTCTGCCACTCAACCATCCCCTTATCCATAGCAGCAATTTGCCTCCAATGCCACACTGCTCCAATTTGTGCAGCAGTCTTCCATGTGCAACAGTATCAAAAGCCTTTCTAAGATCCAAATATATAATATCAAAGTTATTCCCTGCATCCAGTTCTTTTGTGACTACATCATAGTATCCAATCAAATTGGTCAGGCAAGACCTGCCCTTAACAAAACCATGCTGCGTCTGAGCTATAACTGAATTCTTGTCTAGATGATCCTGCAGTGCTTCTTTAACCAGTGCCTCCATTAATTTACCTGGAACAGAAGTTACACTAACAGGTCTATAATTACTTGTGTCAGCCTTTGATCCTCCTTTGTGAATTGGGGTTACATTTGCACATCTCCAGTCTATGGGTACCTCCCCTGAGTCCAAAGAAGCTCTCATAATTATGGCTAGGGGTTTGCATACTTCCTTTGCTGCCTCCTTTAATATAACTGGATAGATCCCATCCACCCCAGGTGCCTTTTTTATGTTTATCCTCAACAATCTCTCCTCCACTTTCCTCTCAGTTATTACAAAATCATCCAGCTCACTGCCAATGTTTACTTTACCTACATCATTCTCCTTCCTGAATAACTCCTCATGTGTGAATGTAGATGCAAAATACTCGTTTAGTATATAAGACAGGACTGAATTTTAGAAGGACTGAAATCGACTAAGTTGTCTTTGCCCAACTGGAGAATTACCTGGAGATCGGCATTTAAGGAATTGATGGCGGATATTCGAGAAGTTGAAGCTGATTGAGCAGGGCAAAGTTTCTCAAACTGGAATGCAATGTACTATCATCAGCAAAACTATGGATAGGATTTCTGATCAATGAAAGAAGGTCATTAATATACAAGAGGAAAAGAATGGAGGGAAAGAACTGAACCTTGGGGGACACCAGCATTAGTAGTGAAGTTAGAAGACAGAGAGCCATCTATCATCACCCTCCGTGAGGAGTCAGAGAGAAAACTGGATAAACAATTACAAAAAACAGTTGGCAAACCATAAGATGGAAGTTTGTTTAGAAGACCTTTGTGCCAAACATGATCAAAAGTCTTTGAGATGTCAAGAGCAACTGCTTGTGTTTCACCAAACTTTTCCATTGAATTTGTCCATAAATGAGTAACATAAGCCAGAATATCATCAGTGGATCAACAGTGACGGAATCTATACTGGCAATCGTTGATCAGACGGAAGGTTTCTAGGTAGTTTAAGAGTTGATGGATAAGTGATTTCTCCATTACTTTAGAAAGAGTAGAAGTAATGGAGAAATCACTCTGGATGCGAGCGATTTGTCACCCTTTTTAGGAACTCGCTGAATATGAGCAAATTTCCAAGCAGAAGGAAAAATACCTTTGGAATAAGAAAGTGAATAAAGGTGGCATAGAACAGGAGTAAGTTCAGGAGCGCAGGTTTTGTGAACAAGTGGAGAAATACCATCAGGATCTGGAGCTCTATCGAGAAATACAATCAGGACATAATCTTCATTATGTATTGAGATTGGAGTCACAAATTTAAAACCAAATTTTGAACAATTACTTAAAAATATCCAGTCTCAATCATCTCATTAAATGTTAAGTTTTGTTTAGTAAATGTTATTGTGTATTGTACCTAATAAAATTTTCGAATATTTCAATTTTAGGTTTATCATTATATTTATTTATTCACCTTAATATTGAAAAGCAGTGATCCTTTTCATGTTGTAAATTTTCTAAAATGAGCATTTAAAAGCAAAAGTAAAGTTTTTTTTTTTTAAAACAAAAGTGAAGTACAGTATTTCAAAGAGAAACAAAAGTAAAGTATTTAAAAAAAAAAAACAGACAAAAATAAGTCTTATTTTAATAAAATCTAAAAAATAAATCACTGACATAGATTTGTTGCACATAAAAGTGCTGGGAATTTGCATTTTTTTATATATAGCTTGAAAAGAAAAAATGGTAACATGAAAATAGAAATTTCCTGAGTAACACGATATAGAACACATGACACAATTTTTTGTCGAATCACTCTGTGCGGCCCATGAAACAAATCTAACTTTGAATACGGGCCCCATACGGGAAAAGATTGGACACCACTAATCCACACGATGTGTTGAATGGTCCACCACCGGGAAAAATGAATAAAACCTGTAACAAGTGAGCATTTCTGTGGGATATGCATGAATCAAATGTGAGGGTAAAGTGTGCTTCAGTAATTGGATGGCAAAAATGCTGCTAATTTTCAATTCTTGTTTTTCAGCACGAGATAATTATTATGCACAAATAGGCCTAAGAAAATGCTTTGTTTTTATTTTTTTATGGCCAAACTTATTTAATAAAAAAAAAAAAAAAAAACAAACAATTAATGATGCCGACTGACTGGAAACAATATTGAGGAATTCATAAATTGGCATTCATGTAACTCGTATGAATTTTAAAATTAGAAAAAATATGGCTCTAGCATACTTTATCCAAGGGATGCTCCTACCAGAAGGTTAAGTTAACTTTTTTAAATTATTACTTAATTATTTTGGTATTATACTTACATGAGAAACTCCTTTGTGATCGGTCCAATAAGTAATAGCTTGCTCTCGATCCACTGGATGCTATTTATAAGTCATATATAATTAAAATTATTTTATATAATGATTTTTTGTAAAATAATAAGAGAAGTTTACCTCAATATAATACATAGAACACTTCCATATGATACTCTCCAGCAATTAAAACAAAAAAAATCGAAAATCTTACATAACAGTAAAAAATAATTAAAAATCAATCTAACACAATTAATAATAATTAAAAATCAAATGAACACAATTAAAAATCAATCTAACACAATTAAAAATTAAATAGATTAATTAAAACAAATATAACGAGGAAGGAAAATCAGTTTGCATTTTTTTTGTTATATTTCTTTTAATTAATTTATTTAATTTTTAGCATTAGTAGAGGCATATGATGCAGCATCAGCCAAAAAAAAAAAAAAAAGCGCTCCCATTTCACCCCTCCATTCGTTCCAAATACCTGTCCAGCCCAGCCTTAAATTTATTTACACTATCAACTTCCACAACAAAGGACGAAAGTCTGTTCCACCAACCAACTACCCGCTGGCTAAAAGCAAACTTCCGCACATCTATCCTACAACTGCCTTTCCTCAATTTGAATTTATGACCTTTCAGGTGATTATTCTGAGCAAGAGGAAGAATTGCATTAGATTGATTTTTAATTGTGTTCAAATGATTTTTAATTATTTTTACTGTTATGTAAGATTTTCGATTTTTTCATTTTAATTGCTGGAGAGCATCATACGGAAGTGTTCTACGTATTATATTGAGGTAAACTTCTTTATCATTTTACAAATATTGATATTAACGTAGAATGTATTGGGCATTACAGCTCTGGTTCATACTATCAAAATTTAATCAAAAATCAATACACATATATATTTGCTAATGTTTCAATATACACTGGTGTTCAAAGAAAGTGCATCACCTAAGAATTTCACATTTCTAACCCTTTTTCACAATGGTATGTTACATTAATGACTAGCATCACAAATAGAAATATAAACAAAAGATATTTATTAATTATTTTATTTTATTTTTTTTTTTGTCCTCTCCTTTTCCCATTATTATAAGGGGTCAGCATTTTTATTGTTTTGCCATGCAGTTTTTACGGTCGGATGCTCTTCCTGACACCAACCCTCACCCTTTATCCGGGCTGGGGATATGCGGTGGTCATTCTCTGACCTTCTGCATCCTCCATATTTGGTGGTCACGGGCTCGAACCCCAGTATAATCAAGAAGCATGTGCTACCCACCAGGCTACAGAGGCCCAAAAGATATTTATTAATAATTAAGGCAAAGCTAAATAATATTTGACAGGTGCTCTCAAAATATTCCAAAATGAACATCTGCAACCTTTATACAATAGTTTTGGTAAACACGACAATTATGGCTGAAATGTTATCCAGAAGCCCTCGATTTGCTTCAGTTTATCATTTTAAATGGAAAACAAAATGAAAAGTTCACCAGGTGCAAACTATTATTTAGTTGAACCGCCTCTGGCCTGATGGCAGTAGCACACCGTCGAGGCATTGACAAGATCAATTTCTGAAGATAATCAACTGATAGTTCGTGGTTCCAAACACGAACTATGGCTTCCTGAAGTCACAAAGGGTCTTTGGTTTCTTTCTGGCAACTGCAGATTCCACACGATGCCAACAGTTCTATAGGATTCAGGTCCAGGCTGTTTCCTGGCTAGCTAAGAGTCGTAATGGACTGTTCTTCCAACCATTTTTTCACCTGTAACAAATGTAAACACATTACTGTTGAACCTCTAATGCAGAAATGAAGCTAAAGTAACTATAGAAGTGCCTACTTACACTTTTCATCCAATGATGGAGCAGAGTCGTCCTGAAAGATGCAGTTACTTGGCAGGCTGAAATTATCTCTAATGGTTGGCAGCAATTTGCCTTCCAATATAGCCAGGTATCCATTGGCATTTACAGAACCTTTTATAAACTACAGGTGACCTACTCCGTGATATGAAGTGCACCCCCATATAATTTGGCTGGTAGGGAATTTCACTGTAGACACCATACAGTCTGAATGGTATTCTTCACCACATCTGCAGCAAATCGTTTGTGTCCCATCAGAGCCATGCAGATTGAATTTCTTCTCATCCGAGAAAAATAACTGACTTTTGCTGCTCAAGGGTCCATTTGACATGCTCCTTACACCAAATTAATCAGACTTTTTTTTGTTTTTTGTGTGAGGAGAGGCTTCTTCTTAGGATGAAGGGCTACAAGTTGGCACTAATGATATCAAGAGTAGGAGAACGGCAGAATTGCTTAACAAGTACAGGTCACTGTTGAAAAAAAGCCGTGAAATAGGGTTGAATTTGAAAGTGTCTGCAATTCTGCCCAGACACGATAGGAGGGAGTATATGAGCCTTGTCGATCAATTCGGCCCTGGAAAGATTGTGCAAGGCTCAAGGGGTAGAATTTTTTTCAGCCTGGACTATACTTGTTAACAGGAGAGACTGCTTCTACAGGGATGGGATACACTTAAATAGAAAGGGTGCAAGAATATTTGCTGATGCTATCGAGGCAGTGTTAGGTGGGTCGGAAAACTGCTAGCTTGGGGGGAGACAAAGACGAATAGATTAACAGTAGCCACTGGCAGAGGTGAAAGAGATTCTTGCACTGCTTCAATTGGAATGAGCAGAAGCCTGAAAAACAAGATGCAGGATATTTCAGAGACTGCTGGGAGTCATTGCGGTACAAGTAAACACATGGGTTGTGTTAGGGTAGCTAAGAATAGAAATAGGTGCATGTATACTTGCGTGTACACCAATGCTAGGAGTTTAGTAAATAAATTTGATGAATTTGAGGTATTGCTCAAAACATCAAAGGCAGATATTGTTGGGATATCAGAGACGTGGTGTCACACAGATATAAGGAATGCAGAACTGGAATTTGGGGAGTACAACGTCTACAGAAAGGAAAGACAGGATAGGAAGGGAGGAGGGATTATGCTATTAGTTAAGAAATGCATAAAATCCAAGGAAGTGAAGCCAGTGGACATCGCTGGACAGTGCAGTGTCGAGTCAGTTTGGTGTGACATAAGCATTGGGAGATCAAAATTGAGAGTTGGAGTGTGCTATAGGCCTAATGACTCTGATGAGTATAATAAGAAACTGTACAGGGAAATAGAGTGGGCCAATAAATCAGAGAGTCTTATAATGGGGGATTTTAATTTCCCAGATATTGTCTGGAATTTGGGGGCTGGTCACTCACACACTAGCAAGGCTTTTGTGGATTTATTGGATGATTGTTTTCTACATCAGCATGTTCGGGAAGCAACTAGAGGGAGGAATACTCTTGATTTGATTATCAGCAGTGATTCTTCATGCATTAAGAATCTGCAGATAAATGAACCACTAGGTGGCAGTGATCACAGTGTCCTGAAGTGGGATTTACTCAAAGAGGTAACTACCATTAGGGGTAAAGGGAAGGGTTATTGCTTTCGTAGAGGCGACTAAGATGGACTGAGACAGTACTAAAATTCTATACAGTTGGACCAACTGATGATGTTACCAACAGCAAATGCAAAATGGGAAGCATTCAAAGAACTTATCTTGGAAGCTACTAGGCTTTACATACCAACTAAGAAATATTGTTCAAGGTTTAGGCCTAAATGGATGTCAGATGAACTAATGAAACATATGGCAGAGAAAAAAACATGGATGGGATACATACAAATTAACACATGACACAGAAGCCTATGATAGATACAAGTTGATCTGTAACCAAGTTACAAAGGAGGTTAGGCAGGCAAAGGCAGATTAAGAGAAATCCTTGGCAAGGGATGCAAAGAAAAACAGCAAAGAGTTCTTTACTTATGTAAACTCTAGAAGGAAGGGGATGAATCAGATTGGTCCACTTGATATCGATGGGTCAACTGTTGATGATCCTGCTCAGGTAGCTAACAAACTAAATGAATATTTGCATCGACATTCACACATGAGGAGTTATTTAGCGAGGGGAATGCCAGAGTTCTATTCAACTCTAGCAGTAAGCTAGAGAATCTTGTAATAACTGAGAGTAAAGTGGAGGAGAAATTGTTGAAGATAAACACAAGAAAGGCACCCGGGGTGGATGGTATCTATTCAGTTATATTAAAGGAGGCAGCAGAGGAAGTAAGCAAACCCTTAGCCATAATTATGAGAGCTTCCTTGGACTCAGGGGAGGTACCCACAGACTGGAGATGTGCAAATGTGACCCTAATTCACAAAGGAGGATCAAAGGCTGATACAAGTAATTATAGGCCTGTGAGTTTAACTTCTGTTCCAGGAAAATTAATGGAGGCACTGGTTAAAGAAGCACTACAGGATCATTTAGACAAGACTTCAGTTATAACTCGGACACAGCATGGTTTTGTTAAGGGGAAGTCTTGCCTGACCAATTTGATTGGATACTATGATGCAGTCACAAAGGAACTGGATGCAGGGAATAACTTTGATATTATATACTTGGATCTTAGAAAGGCTTTTGATGCTGTTGCACATGGAAGACTGCTGCACAAATTGCAGCAGTGTGACATTGGAGGCAAATTGCTGCTGTGGATAAAGGGGGTGGCTGAGGGGGAGAAGACAGAGAGTGGTAATCAATGGACACTGCTCGTCATGGACTAATGTTATTAGTGGAGTCCCTCAGGGCTCAGTGTTGGATCCATTATTGTTTTCTGTATTTATAAATGATATTGATGATGGTATATCAAGCTTAATGTCAAAGTTTGCAGACGATACAAAGGTAGGCAGGGTTGTCAAGGACACTACTGACACTATGCTGCTGCAACAGGATCTGGAAAGGTTGAGCAGATGTGCTGTGATATGGCAATTGAAGTTTAACATTGACAAATGTAAAGTACTACACATGGGAAACAGCAACCCCAGAGCAACGTATCAACTCTGTGTTAGTACACTGACAGTGGTAGAGAATGAAAAAGACCTGGGGGTGGTTGTGCAGACAGATATGAAGTTCTCTGAGCAGTGCAGACGGGCTGCAAGAGTAGCTCATGGTGTCTTATCAATGATATACAGGAATTTTTCTTGCAGCGATAGGGAGGTGATTATTCCCTTGTATAAGGCAATGGTCAGGCCACACCTAGAGTACTGTATACAGGTCTGGAGGCCTCATTTCAAGAAGGATGTAGAGCTGTTGGAACGAGTACAGAGAAGGGCAACAAGATTAGTGAATGGAACAAAGGGGTGCTCTTACGAAGAAAGGCTTAAGTTTTGCAAATTACAGTGTCTGGAGACTAGGCACAAGTGAGGTGATCTGATAGAGGTGTATAAAGCATTGAATGGTTTGAGCATGCTCAATGCTGATGGGATTCTTCCTCTCGTTCAGAATAATCACCTGAGAGGGCATAAATTCAAATTGAGGAAAGACAGATGTAGGATAGACGTGCGGAAATTTGCCTTTAGCCAGCGAGTGGTGGTTGGTGGAACAGACTTCCATCCCTTGTCGTGGAAGTTGATAGCCTAAATAAGTTTAAGGCTCAGCTGGACAGGTATTTCGAACGGACAGAGGGGTAAGGTGGAAGTGGTTTTTTTTTTTTTTGGCTGATGCTGCATAAGCTTGCTTTCTTGCATCAAATGCCTCTACTAATGCTAATGCTAAAAAGTCCATTTTTGAAGAGGCATCTATTGACTGTTATTGCACTTGCTACCACTCCTGTATGTTCTCATTCTCTTTTCAGCTCAGATTAAGAAGCTTTATGGTTTTTAAAGGGTCAAAACGTGGTCCTGTTTTGGCGTAGAGACTCATTTGCGTCCGGTTCCTTTTTTCCTATCAGCAAAACCAGTATTCTTGAGTTTGGAAAGAAATCTTAGTCACTGTCGACTGATTACCAGACACACTATAAGCAATTGACGGGAAGAACATCATTCACACGTAAGGCAACAATAGCACTCTTTCTTCATGGCGTCTTTTTTTTTTTTTTTTTTTTTTTTTGTAGTTGTTGGCGCATCAGCTTCTGTGGCCATAATGTACCTCCCAAGGTTTTTGCAGTACTTTGATCCAAGCCCGAGGTGGGATTCGAACCCGCGACCTTTGGGTTGCCAAGCCGGCACTTTACCCACCCGGCTAGCCCGGTCGGCCTTCATGGCGTCAACTGCACATAGCTCGCCATCCTCACACAAGCAAGAATTGACTGCAACTCTTCCAGAGCGTGCTTATATAGCTGAAAGTAACAGCTGACGCAATATAATGTCATCACCTATGCACGTCAATCTTATCTGTGATATCTGTAAGAAATATTGCCATATACTTATGCTATTCAGACAACAATTACAATTTTAAGGGGTGATGCACTTTCTTTGAACACCAGTGTATATATAATGTTATAAATATATACATGCTTATAAATATACATATTTTTAAGATATACTTCAATACATATAATCTTAAAGACTGAAATAAAAGTGAATGAAATAAAATGATGAAATAAAAGTGATCAAATGGTAGAAAAATTGAAATAATTTATGGGAATGGCATACACTTAAATGGAAGAGGTGCAAGAATATATGCACCACTTTCATTTAAGTGTACCTCGCCTCTGTAAACACAGTCCCTCTGTCTATATAAGTGCATGTCACAATTATTAGATAATTGGATTACACGGACTAATAGAATAATGGCAAAAACAAGCTCTTATGGTGCTTCTATTGGGACATGTAGCAACCTGGAAAGCAAAATATACGGGATTACAATGTTGCATGGCGATCCTCATGGAACAAGCAAATATATGGAATGTATTACTGTATGGATTACTAAGAACAAAAAAACTACCATTTTATGCTAATGGTAGGAGCATAGTAAATAAATTTGATAAATTTGAAGTACTGGTTAAGTCAACAAATGTGGAAATTGCAAATATATAAAAAAATGTGGTGAATCACTCAGACATGTATGATGAAGAATTTGAATAGAGTGAGTACAAAGTGTACAGAAGGTACAGACAGGACAAAAGGGAAGCTCATATTCTTAGTAGGTATTAGTATTCGTATTAACAAATGATGCAATGGAGCAAGCTTATGGAGCATCAGCCAAAAAATAATAATAATAATAAATAAATATATAAACAAAAAAAAAAACACTTTGTGTGCAAGTCAGAGAAAGAGTAAGAATGCCATCAACATTTAACTTACTCAATCCATTCAAAGCCTTAAACACCTTAATCAGATCTTGATACATGTACCTAGTTTCGAGATGCTGCAATTTGTAGAGATGAAATCTTTCTTGGTAAGAGTACCCTTCTGTTCCCCTCACTAATCTTGTTGCTCTTTTCTGCACTCATTCCAACAGATCTGCATTCTTCCTAAAATGAGGTTTCCAGCCCAGTATACTTAAGATGTGGCTTTAACATTGCCTTACACAGAATAATTATCTCTTTATACCTTCTGGCAAAATTCCTGAATATCAATAACAAAACCCCATGAACCATCAGCTTACCTGCAATGTTTAGAGAACTTCATCTCTGACTGCAAAATTATCCTATATCTTTTTCATTCTCTACTACCCTGAGTGTGGTAACATACACAATTGGTATATTATTCTGGGATTATCACTTGCTACCTATATATAATATCATACTTAAAGCTTAACTGCCACTTCTCAGCCCACCTACCTAATTTCTATAGGTTTTGATGCAGCAAGACACTTGATTCTCATCACTAACACATCCTGCCAAACTTCATTTCATCTGAAAACTTAGAGGGTAAGCCTGATATCTCTTTATCATCACCATTAAAAACAGTTAAGAGACTTAGCACCAGACCTGAGGGACTCCACTAATAACATTAGTCCAAGAAGAGCAGTGTCCATTTATAAGTGCTTCTACCACTCCATCATCCCTTTATTAAACACAGTGTAACAAAATTAAACACTATTATACCATGAAGAACTGCTGCAAACTGCAACAAATAATGATAAACATTTGCTAGCTGTAACCTATATACAAGAACAAAAAAACCAAATTACCACTACACAATGAAAAAAATAATAATAAATAAAAAAAAAACTAATGTTCACAAGTGCCTACACTCACCCAGAGAAGCACAGCAGTACATATGCTCATATAACCCCAGGGGCTCACATCTAGTGAGTATGGGCTTGGCACACTCAGGATCCTGAGCTGGATATCATTCTTCTCTTTCTTGGTGGTAGTAGTAGTAGTAGTAGTAGTAGTAGCAGTAGCAGTGGCACATGATGCAAGAAAGCAAGTGTAGGAGCTTATGCAGCATCAGCCAAAAAAAAAAAAAAATAAAATAAAAAAATAAAAAAAATCACATCATACCCTCCAATTGCCTGTCCAGTTCCTCCTTAGATTTATTTAACCTATCAACTTCCACAACGACAGATGGAAGTTTGTTCCAGCAATTAACCACCCGCTGGCTAAAGGCAAATTTACGCACATCTATTCTACATCTGTCCTTTCTTAATTTGAACTTATGTCCCCGTAGGTTGGTAATCTGAACAAGTGGAAGGATCCCATCAGAATTCAGCGTGCTCAACCCATTCAAGGCCTTATAGACCTCAATCAGATCACCGCGCAGGTGCCTAGTCTCCAGCCACTGCAATTTGCAGAACTTAAGCCTCTCTCGGTAAGAGAATCCCTTCATTCCCCTCACCAATCGTGTTGCTCTTCTCTGTACACGCTCAAGCAAATCTACATCCTTCCTAAAATGAGGCCTCCAGACCTGTACGCAGTACTCAAGGCGTGGCCTGACCATTGCCTTATACAGAGGGACAATCACCTCCTTTTCCCTGCTAGCAAAATTCCTATATATCATTGACAAAACCCCATGACCCGCCCTAGCAGCCTGTCTACATTGCTCAGAAAACTTCATATCTGACTGCACAATTACTCCCAGGTCTTTTTCATTTTCTACCACCTTAAGTGTAGTACCACACAGTTGGTACGTTTCTCTGGGGTTACTTCTACCCATATGCAGTACTTTGCATTTGTCAAGGTTGAACTTCAGTTGCCACTTCTTAGCCCATCTGCCCAAATTATCTAGATCCTGTTGCAGTAGCACACTGCCATTACTGTCATTAACAACCCTGCCAACCTTTGTGTCATCTGCAAACTTCGACATTAAGCCTGATATACCTTCATCAATATCATTGATAAATACACAAAACAACAGTGGACCCAACACCGAACCCTGTGGGACTCCACTAATAACATTAGTCCACGAAGAGCAGCACCCATTGATTACCACCCTCTGTCTTCTCCCACTTAACCATCCTTTTATCCATTGTAGCAACTTACCCTTAATACCATTCTGCTCCAATTTGTACAGTAGTCTTCCATGCGCAACAGTGTCAAAAGCTTTCCTGAAATCCAAGTATATGATATCAAAATTATTTTTTGCATCCAGTTCCTTTGTGACCACATCATAATAACCAATCAAATTTGTCAGAGAAGACTTTCCCTTAACAAACCCATGCTGTGTTTGAATTATTGCTGCAGTCTTGTCTAGATGATCCTGCAATGCATCTTTAACCAGCGACTCCATTATTTTACCCGGAACAGAAGTTAAACGAACTGGTCTGTAATTATTCATGTCACCCTTCGATCCACCTTTGTGAATTGGGGACACATTTGCACATCTCCAGTCCGTGGGAACCTCCCCTGAGTCCAAGGATGCTCTCATAATTATGGCTAAGGGTTTGCTTAGTTGCTTTGCTGCCTCCTTTAATATAACTGGATAGATCCCATCCACCCCAGGTGCCTTTCTTATGTTTAACTTCAACAATTTCTCCTCCACTTTGCTCTCAGTTATTACAAAATCATTAAGCACACTGCTACAATTTGATAACCTTCTTCCATTTACAAATTGTAATAATTCCTCACGTGTGAATGTAGATGCAAAATACTCATTCAGTTTGTTTGCTATCTGAGCAGGATCATCAACAGTCGAACCATCGATGTCAAGTGGACCAATCATATTCATCTCCTTCCTTTTAGAGTTTATATAAGTAAAGAAATCCTTGCTGTTTTTCTTAGAATCTTTTGCCAAAGATTTCTCGTAATCCGCCTTCGCCTGCCGAACCTCCTTTGTGACCTGATTACAGACTAGCTTATATCTGCCACAGGCTTCTGCGTCACCTGATAATTTATATGCATCCCATGCATTTTTCTTCTCTGTCACGAGTCTCATTAGTTCATTTGATAACCATTTAGGCCTAAACCTTGAATGATATTTCTTAATCGGTATATAAAGTCTAGTAGCTTCCACGATTAATTCTTTGAATGCTTCCCACTTAGAATTTACTGTTTGTAACATCGTCAGTTGATCCCACTGTACAGAATTTAAAAACTGTCTGAGACCACTGTCTCAGAAACCTTTCCTTTACCCCTGACGGTAGTTACCTCTTTGAGTAAATCCCACTTCAGCACACTGTGATCACTGCCACCTAGTGGTTCCTTTATCTGCAAATTCTTAATACACGAATGATCACTGCTGATAACCAGATCAAGAGTGTTACTTTCTCTGGTTGCCTCTCGAACATGCTGCTGCAGAAAACAATCATCCAATAAATCCACAAAAGTCTGACTAGTGTGTGAGTGACCAACCCACAAGTTCCAGTCAATATCTGGGAAGTTAAAATCCCCCATTATAAGACATTCTGATTTACTGGCCCACTCTATTTCTCTGTACAACTGTTCATTGCACTCATTCAAGTCATTAGGCCTATAACACACTCCTACTCTTATTTTTCCTTTCGCAGTGCTTATCTCACACCAAACTGACTCAACAGAGCACTGTTCATCTTTATTAACTGGGTGCACTTCCTTTGATTTTATGTTTTTCTTAATTAACAGCATAACACCCCCTCCCTTTCTGTCCTGTCTATCCTTTCTGTACACATTGTACTCCCCAAATTCCAGTTCTGCATTCCTTATATCTTTGTGACACCACGTCTCTGCTATCCCAACAATATCCGCCTTTAATGTCTTGACCAACACTTCAAATTCATCAAATTTATTTACTATACTTCTAGCATTGGTATACATGCAAGCATACATGCTCCTATGCCTATTCCTTGTTACCCTAACACATCCCATATACCCAACTATTCCATGATGACTGCCATCCGTCCCTGAAACCCCCAACACCCCTCGCTCCAGGTCACTTCTTATTCTAATAGAAGTTGTGCAAGAATCACCTTCACCTCTGCCTGCGGTTACTGTTAAACTATTAGTCTTTGTATCCCCCCAAACTAGCAGTTTTCTGACCCACCTAACACTGCCTCGATAGCATCAGCAAATATTCTTGCACCCTTTCTATTTAAGTGTATCCCATCCCTGTAGAAGCAATCTCTCCTGTTAACAAGTACAGTCCAGGCTGAAAAAAATTCTACCCCTTGAGCCTTGCACAATCTTTCCAGGGCCGAATTGATCGACAAGGCTCTCATCATGTACTCCCTCCTATCGTGTCTGGGCAGAATTGCAGACACTTTCAAATTCAACCCTATTTCACGGCTTTTTTTCAACAGTGACCTGTACTTGTTGAGAAAAAGCCGTGAAATAGGGTTGAATTTGAAAGTGTCTGCAATTCTGCAGACACTTTTGGTAATTCCCTTTTACTTCTGACTCTTGTTTTCTCTCTCTTTCTCAGGGTAACTCAAAAAATTTTTTTTTGGCTGGTGCAGAAAAAGCCTCAGGCTTCCTTTCAACATATGGCTAATAATAATAATAATAATAATATTGGCATTAACGACCTCAAGTATGTGCTTATAGCCGTTAGCGTAATATGCCAATAGAAGTAAATGTTCACAAGTCAATTTTCATGTTGTGTGGACCAAAAAACTCAGAATAACTCATGGGGGGGGGGACATTTTACTCTCTGCCTGAGATCAGCTAACTACAGTCTATTATTAAGAAAACTTAAGAAATTGCTCCTTTCTCCTCATTATTATTAGAAATGAAACCTAGACATCTCTAAATGCTTGGAAGACAATGATGCATTGTGCCAACTGGGCTACCACGAAGGGCTGGCATAGCAGCTCAGAATCCTGTGATAGTATGGTGAAATTGCTGCCTGAAATCAAGAAAGGATCACATACCAACCTACTGGGCGAACACAGCCATCCAGTAAGAAAGAAAGCAAAATTACACAAAAGAATGTTTAAGGGAACCACAGTGACCACTTCTTCATGGAAGCACACTGTGACAATTTAGAAATACTTATATTTCTGTTGCAGACTGCTAAATGAGCACAATATGCCCTGATGCAAGCAATAAAGACAAAGTCATAGAAAATGTAGCACAAAAATATGTCTTAAATATAATTAACCCGATAAGCAAGAAACAGCCAAACAAATTGAAAAAAGTTTAAGTTGGCAACACAGAGAACACATCAACATATCATTGTACTAGGTGGACGAATGACTTAGCAAGTAACCAAAGAATTTCTTGTCTGGGGGTATTCAGGAATAACTTTCATGACTGATGATGTGTATTTCAATGGCAGGGAGACTATATTGAAAAGTAGTGAGGTTTCTTGTTAAAGATTTAAATAAGGAACTGTTTATCTAACCATTGCCATTTTCATTGCACACTCTCATATAACTTGATAAATTATTTTTTTATACATTGCTAGGAATAAATTATGAAATTAACTATTATTAATTCAACCTTATTAATTATCACATACATTATTCTGATATTATTTTTTCTTAGCAGTAGCAAATGATGCAAGAAAGCAAGCTTATATGGCAGCAGCCAAAATAAAAGTGAACACTTCCCATTTCACCTTTTTATCCCCTATAAAAGTTTATCTAGTTCATCCTTGAATTTATTCAAACTACCCACCTTCAAAACACAAATTTACACATGTTCAACCTGCAACCATCCATTCTCAATTTGAATTTATGTCCCTTCATCTGTGTAGTCTAAGCAAGAGGAAGAATTCAGTCGGCACTGAGCTTACCTAATCCATTAAAGGCATTAAAACACCTCAATCATATCACCTCAGTGCATAGTCTCCAGACACTGCAATTTGCAAAACTGAAGCCTTTTCTGGTAAGAGCACCCTTTTGCTCCTGTCACCAATCCTGTTGATCTCCTCTGCACCCATTCCAACAGATCTACTTCCTTCCTAAATTTAAGCTTCCAGATGTCTTTGCAGTATTCAAGATATGACCTAACCACCGCCTGATAAGACGGAATAATCACCTACCTATCCCTACTGGCAAAATTCCTGTATATCATCGATAAACTCCTACAAGCTGTCCTGGAAGGCTGTCTGAACTTCATATCTGACTGCTTAATTACCCTCCCCCCACATCCTTTTCATTTTCCATACTGCCAAGTGCGGTACCACACACACAGCTGGTACGTTAATCTGGGATTACTGTTCTCAATTACCTTGTATTTATCAATATTAAACTTCAATTGCCCCTTCTCAGCCCATCTGACTAATTTGTAGCATACCCTGATTACTACCATGCCAACCTTTGTATCACCTGCAAAATTAGATATTAAGCCTTCATCAATATTAATAAATATAGAAAATGGTTCTAGCACTGAACCCAGCAGGACTCCACTAATCACATTAGATTAAGAAGAGCAGCACACATTTATAACTACTTTGTCTTATCCCACTTAATCATCCCTTTATCCATAGCAGCAAAATTTCTTTAAATGCCACAAGACTCTAATTTGCATAGCAGTCTTTTATGTGATACAGTATCAAAAGCTTTTCTGAAATCTAAGTATATGACATCAAATTTATTTTTTGCATCTAGTTCCTTTGTTTCTGTGTCACAGTATCCAATCAGATTGGCCAGGCAAGATTGTCCCTTAACAAATCTGTGCTTTAACTGCATTCATGTCTAGATGGTCCTGCATTACTTCTTTCACCAGGAACTCCACTATTTTGCCTGGAACTGAAGTCAAGCCTAACTGGCCTGCAAATACTCATTTCTGCCTTGAATTAGGGATACATCTGCACATCTCCAGTAAGTAGGGACCACCCCTGAATCCAGGGATGCTCTCATAATAATGGCTAAAGGTTTGGTTACTCTCATTTGGATGCTCTCATAATAATGGCTAAAGGTTTGGTTACCTCTTTTGCTACTTCTTTATAATAACTGATAGAACCTGTACACCTCAGGTGCCTTTTTTATGTATAGCTTCAACAATTGTCCATACACTTTCCTAGTTGTCAGAAAATTATTGATCTCCCTGCCAGAGTTTGACTCACTGGGATGCTCATCCCTAAAGAAATTCTCGTGTGTGAATGTTGGTGCAAAATACCCACTAAGTTTGTCAGCACCCTGAGCTGCATCATCAGCACTTAATCAATTCATATCTAGTGGACCAATATGATTTAATCCCTTTCTTGTATTGTTTACATAAGTAAAGAATAAGTAATAATCTGCCTTATCTTGCCTAACCTCCTTTTTGACTTGATTGCACCATTGCACCATAGATATATAATTTATATCTGCTTTAGGCAACTTATCACCTGATAATTTATATGCATCCCATGCATTTTTATTCGCTGCCACAAGTCTCATCAGTTCATCTGACATCTATTTAGGTCTATGCCTTGTATTGTATCACTTACTTGTTATAAAATGTCTGTACGATAACTTCTATATAGATTCTATAATAACATCTCTGAATGCTTCCCCATTTAGAATTTGCTGTTGGTAACTTCATCAGTGGGTCCCACTGCACAGAATTTAAAACTGTCTGAGACCACTGTAGTAACCTTTACAAAAGCAAAAGCCCTATCCTTTGCCTTTGGCAATAGTTACATCTTTAAGTAAATCCCATATCAATAGAGTGTGATCACTATCAGCTAGTGGGTCTTTTATCTGCAGATTCTTAATGTAAGAAGGGTCACTGCTGATAATCAGATCAAGAGTATTGTTTTCTCCTGCAGTCTTTCTAATATGCTGGTGTAGGAAACAATTGGGTCCTTGAGGCTGTCACAGACATTCTCTCAGATATGCCAGACAAGCGTATTTGCTACCTGGGAGTCTAAAACGCTGATGGAACTGATATTCGGGTGACACTCAAGTCAAGTGGACCCAATTTCAGCAAAGTCCAGATGGTCTGTGACAGCCAAATCCTCTGCTTGCACCTTCACGAGGGTGGGACTGTTAGTAATCCTGGGTATAACCCCCATGCACAAGTACATGGTGGGTGACCACCCAGGTGTGAACCAACGTAAGCAGGGGTCGAGGTGTGGCGCCTACACCACATGGAGGAACGCCGCCCCTCTATGTTGCCAGGCAGTACTAGGTGGTAGATGACTCTCATCAACCGGTGAAATACCACCACTTTGCTTATTGAAGGCTTGAAGTGGTGGAACCTATGTTTAGTCTCTAGAGCTAAGTTCCGGTCAACCCTTCCCTATCTCTTCCATCATGCAGTGTGATTGATGACATTTGAGGTTATGATGAACGTCGTGGCGAGATCCAATATTCCTTACATTTCGAGGGTACAGCTCTAAAACGGTTTTCACAGGCCGGCCGCTAGTTAGTACACCGGACCGGACCTATTGGTAACTCTCTAGGAGGCTTCCGGATCAGCTAGCGTATAATCTTGCTACCTCTACTCTGCTAGATAGTGACTGGAGGGAGTCCGAGTAGTGTGTATGCGGGGAGCATTGTCGAGGCCACGTTATGTCAAGGATCTGGGTATATTCTTACCACATGTACACCATATCCAAAAATTTCATTACTTCATACAGCATGTCCCACCCACTTTTTCTTACTATTGAATACACCATGAATTGTCAAACTAATAGACAAGCTTATCTGCGAAAAGAACTAAACCTCCCAAGGACTTCCTAATTCATTTCACAAATATACGTGGTCTCAATTCTAATCTCAATGATGTCCATTTCCACTTGCAGTCTGCCAAACCCCATGTACTTTTTCTGACAAAATCTCAGTTATCGGTTGATTCAACTACTGCTCATCTCAGATGCCCAAATTATTCGCTGTATGATTCCTTTCGCCTCAAAGGTGGTACTTGTGCATATGTCCGTTCTGATATTCCCTGTCAGAGACTTGGCAATTTGGAATCTCCTCTCTTTGATCTTCTCTGGCTTAAAATCTCTCTACCTCATTGTGTCAAATTCATCTGTTGTCTCTACCGTTCTCCCAACTCCACTAATCACTTGGAGCTCTTTGACTTCCTCTCGTTGCAACTGAACTTTCTCCAGTCCAAGTCTCCTAACAGTGAGGTAATTTTCCTTGGTGATTTTAATGTTCACAACCCCAGCTGGCTTCTGTTTTCTAGTCACACCGACCCAGCAGGTTGAGATGCTGAGGCTTTTGCAATTGTTCATTTACCTACAAGAATACCGGACAATCCTAATCATACAGCCAATACGCTCGATCTTTTTCTCACAAACAACCCTTCTAAGTACACGGTCGAAGTGAGAGCACCTTTAGGCACTTCAGATCACAACTTGGTGATTGTCTCTTCTCCAATGGAACCTTTATCTCATGGCTATTCCCAACCTCGTGTTGTTTGGCATTACAAGAATGCAAAATGGGATGACCCGCGAGACTTCTTTTCTTTGATCGGATTACTGTTTCAAAAGTTCTGATGTCAACGTTTGCTCAGATCGTGTCAGTGAAATTATTCTTGCAGGAATGGAATCCTTTATCCCACACTCCCCGTTAAAATCTCGTCCTTTATCTAAACCTTGGTTTTCCAATAAATGTGCTAAGGCTGTCCAAGAGAAGAATGTTGCATATCGTAATTGGCTTGTTTCTAATTCTTCAGTTTCATTTTCTGCCTACACCAAAGCTCGCAACAATTGTAAAGCAGTTATTAATCAGTCCAAACTAGAGTTTGAACAGGCTAAGAGTAGAAAACTTGCTTCTTGCCCTAATGGTAGCCGAGCATTCTGGTCTCTTGCCAAAGCTATTGGCCGCAACTTTTGCCCATCTCTGCTCCCACCTCTGTCCAAACCAGATGGTTCTGTTGTCACTTCAGCCAAGGATAAAGCTGACCTGCTAGCATCCCATTTTTCTTCCAGCTCATGCATTAATGATCTTGGTAAATCACCTCCCACCATTCCCAACATGCTCCATTCAATGCCTCCTGTGGTCTTCCGTCAAAAGGATATCAGAAGGATTTTGATGAATCTTGATGCTCAGAAAGCTCCAGGTCCTCATGGTATTTCTCCACTTGTTCTCAAAACCTGTGCTCCTGAACTTAGTCCTATTCTTTTCCACCTTTTTTCACTTTCTTATTCTAAAGGTGTTTTTCCTTCTGCTTGGAAATTTGCTCATATCCAGCCAGTTCCTAAAAAGGGTGACAAATCCCTCCCATCCAATTATCGTCCCATTGCAATTACTTCTACTCTTTCTAAAGTAATGGAGAAATCAATTAACTGCCAACTCTTAAACTACCTAGAAACCTTCCATCTGATCAACGATCACCAGTATGGATTCCGTCAGTGTCGATCCACTGGTGATATTCTGGCTTATGTTACACATTTATGGACTAATTCAATGGAAAGGTTTGGTGAATCACAAGCAGTTGCTCTTGACATCTCAAAGGCTTTTGATCGTGTTTGGCATAAAGGTCTTCTAAACAAGCTTCCATCTTATGGTTTGCCAACTGTTTTTAGTAATTGGTTATCCAGTTTTCTCTCTGATCGCTCACTGAGGGTGATGGTTGATGGCTCTCTGTCTTCTAACTTCTCCACTAATGCCGGTGTCCCCCAAGGTTCAGTTTTTTCCCCCACTCTTTTCCTCTTGTATATCAATGACCTTCTTCCATTGACTGGAAATCCTATCCAAAGTTTTGCCGATGATAGCACATTGCAATCAACTTTCCATTTTGAGAAACCTGGTCCTGCTCAATCAGCTTCACCTTCTCGAAAATCTGCTACCAATTCCTTAAATGCCGATCTTCAGGTAATTCTCCAGTGGGGCAAAGACAACTTAGTTGATTTCAACCCTTCTAAAACTCAGTCTTGTCTTATATCTCGCAAAAAGGATTCTTCTGCTCCTATGCTTATCTTTAGTGACACTCCAATTTCTAGGCAAAATGATATATCTCTTTTAGGGATATATCATTTTGCCTCTGACTTCTAATCTCTCTTGGCACAAGCACATTACAAATATTGCTTCCTCTGCATCTAAAAAAACTTGGTTTTCTCTTTCGCTCTCGGCGTTACTTTTCTTCCAAACAGCTGCTCACTCTGTATAAATCGCAAATCCGCCCTGCCATGGAATATTGTTCCCATATCTGGGGTGGTGCCCCCAAAACCTCTCTCAGGCTTCTTGATTCCATTCAGAAGAGGGCAGTTAGGTTAATTAATGATTCATCTCTAACAGAGTCTCTCCACTCGCTGTCTCATAGACGCACTGTTTCTGCTGCATGCCTCTTCTACAGATACTTCCATGGGCACTGTTCTTCTGAATTGGCTTCTATAATGCCTGCTCTCCCTTTCAAAACAGTCCTAACACGTGCCGCCACCAGCCAACATCCGTTTACTGTCCAACTTCAAACCCACAGAACCAACTTTTCATCTTCCTCATTTATTCATTCAACTGCCGTTTTCTGGAACAACCTTCCTTCATACATATTTCCTGAAAATTACAATCTACAGAAGTTCAAGTCCAGTGTCAACAAATATCTTCTTTCATCTTCTCAATCTCCAACCCAAGCATGGTACTAAGTACTATAGGTTCTAATACCTCTCGTGTTTGGGGTTCACATAAAAAAAAAAAAAAAAATCATCCAATAAATCCACAAAAGTAGTGCTGCTGTGTGTGTGTCCAAACCACAAAGTCAATATCTGGAAAGTAAAGTCCCCTATTATAAGACATTCTGATTTACTGGCCCAGTCTATTTGCACAGTAGGTCATTATACTCATCACAGCCTTCTGGCATATAACCCATTCCCACTCTAATTTTTGTTTTTGCAGTTCTTATGCCACACGAAACTGACTCACCACTGCTTTGTTTGGTTTTTAGCAGCATTAGCAACTAAGGCCATATTGCTCCGGGGATATGTGGTGGTCATTCCCTGATCTTTCCGCATCCTCCATATTTGGTCGTCACGGGCTCGAACCCCGGTCTAATCACGAAGCGTGTGCTACGCACTGCTGCTCCTGCCCACCTGGCTACGGAGGCGCCTTCACCATTGCATATATATCCGCTGAATATACTGCCTTAGATTTTATTTACCTTTTAACTAAGAGCATGACTCTCAGCCCCCATCCTGTCTGTCCTTTTACACATTGTTTTCCCCAATATTAAAATTCTGAATCCCTTATATCTGAGTGAGACCACGTGTCTGATATCTCCACAATGTTCACATTTCATAATTTCTTCAGCAATTCAAATTCATCAAATTTATTTACTATGCTCCTCAAATACAAATATACCTGCAACTGTTTTTACTCTTAGTAAAAATAACACATCCCAAGTAGTTGCTTGTTTCACAAAGAGTGGTTCTTTAAATCTGTGACATTTTGCTTTCCAAGCTGCTACTACTACTTGTTCCAATACAAACAGTGCAAGACTCAATTTCACTTCTGCTAGTAGCTAATGTTAATCCATTAGTCTGCATATACCACCAAGCTAGCACTTTTCTGACTCATCAAACACTGTCTTGATAGCATCAGCAAATATTCTTGCACTGCTTCTATTTTAAGTATTCCATACTTGTAACAGTCTCTCTTATTAACAAGAACAGCCCATGCTGAAACCCTGTTAGTCTTGCACAGTCTCTCAAGGGCTAAACTGATCGACTATGCTCTTATCATGTACACCCTCCTATTATACTGGAAGGATTGCAAACACTTTCAATTTCAATCCTAACTCATGACTTTTTCTCAACTTTTTTTTTTGACTTTTGACTTTTTTTTTTTTTTTCCTTTATGAAAATCCCAAACATGAGAGGTGTTAGAACCTACAGTAATTAGTACAGTGCTTAGGTTGGAGGTGGAGAAGATGAAAGAAGATATTTGTTGTTATTAGACTTGAACTTCTGTAGACTGTACTTTTCAGGAAAAACGAATGAAGGAAAATTGTTCCAGAAAATGGCAGTTGAATGAATAAACGAGCAAGATGAAAAGTTGGTTCTGTGAGTTTGAAGTTGGACAGTAAATGGAGGTTGGCTGCTGGCAGCGCATGTTCGGACTGTTTTGAAAGAGAGAGCACAAATTATACAAGCCCATTCAGAAGAACAGTGCTCACGGAAGTATCTGTAGAAAAGCATGCAGCAGAAACACTACATCTATGAGACAGAGTGGAGAGACTCTGTTAGAGAGGAGTCATTAATTAACCTAACTGCCCTCTTCTGAATGGAATCTAGAAACCTGAAAGAGGCTTTGGGGGCACTGCCCAGGTGTGGGAACAATATTCCATGATAGAGAGGATTTGCGATTTGTACAGAGTGAACAGCTGTTTGGAAGAAAAGTAACGCCAAGGGCGAAAGAGAAAACCAAGTCGTTTAGATGCAGAGGAAGCAATATTTCTAATATGCTTGTACCAAGAGAGAGATTAGACATCAGGGTAATTCCCAAAAGAGATATATCATTTTTCTTAGAATTCGGAGTGTCAACAAGCATAGGAAGAATCCTTTTTGCGAGATATAAGACAAGACTGAGTTTTAGATGGATTGAAATCAACTAGGTTATCTTTGCCCCACTGGAGAAATACCTGGAGATCGGCATTTAACGAATTGGTAGCGGATATTTGAGAAGTTGAAGCTGATTGAAAAGGGCAAGGTTTCTCAAAATGGAAAGTGGAATGCAATGTGGTATCATCGGCAAAACTATGGATAGGAATTCCAGTCAATGGAAGAAGGTCATTAATAAATAAGAGGATAAGAGTGGGGAAAGAACTGAACCTTGGGGGACACCAGCATTAGTGGAGAAGTTAGAAGACTGAGAGCCATCTACCATCACCCTCAGTGAGAGTGGTCAGAGAGAAAATTGGATAATCTGTTACAAAAAACAGTTGGCAAACCACAAAATGTAAGCTTATTTAGAAGATCCTTATGCCAAACACGATCAAAAGCCTTTGAGATGTCAAGAGCAACCGCTTGTGTTTCACCAAACTTTTCCATTGAATTTGTCGGTAAATGAATAACATAAGCCCGAATATCACCAGTGGATCGACACTGAGGGAATCCATACTGGAAATCGTTGATCAGACGGAAGGTTTCTAGGTAGTTTAAGAGTTGGCGGTTAATTGATTTCTCCATTACTTTAGAAAGAGAGTAATAGTAATTGCAGTGGGACAATAATTGGATGGGAGGGCTTGTCACCCTTTTAGGAACTGGCTGGATATGAGCAAATTTCCAAGCAGAAGGAAAAACACCTTTGGAATAAGAAAGTGAAAAAAGGTGGCAAAGAACACTAGTAAGTTCAGGAGCACAGGTTTTGGGAACAAGTGGAGAAATGCCATCAGGACCTGGAGCTTTCTTAGCATCGTGATTTGTCAAACTCCTTCTGACATCCTTTTGATGGAAAATCACAGGAGGCATTGAATGGTGGGTTGGGAATGGTGGAAGGTGTTATACCAAGATCATTAATACATGAGTTGGAAGAAAAATAGGCTGCTAACAGATCAGCATTATCCTTGGCTGAAGTGACAACAGAACCATCTGGTTTTGACAGATTTGGGAGCAGAGATGGACAAAAGTTGCAGCCAATGGGATTGGCAAGAGACCAGAATGCTCGGCTACCATTAGGGCAAGAAGCAAGTTTACTACTCTGAGCCTTTCAAAATCTAGTTTGGACTGATTAATGACTGCTTTACAATTGTTGCAAGCTTTGGTGTAGGCAGTAAATGAAACTGTAGAATTGGAAACAAGCCAATTTATTAGAAAACCAAGGTTTAGATAAAGGACGATATTTAAAAGTGGTATGTGGAAAAAAGATTCCATTCCTACAAGAATAATTTCACTGATACGATCTGAGCAAACGTTGACATCAGAAATTTTGAAACAGTAATCCAACCAAGGAAAGAAGAAAAGAAATCTCACAGGTCATCCCATTTTGCATCCTTGTAATGCCAAAGAATGCGAGGTTGGGAATAGCCATGAGATTAAGGCTCCATTGGAAAGGAGAAAATCACCAATTTGTGATCTGAGGTGCCTAAAGGAACACTCACTTTGACCATGTACTTAGAAGGGTTGTTTGTGAGAAAAAGATCACGCCTATTGGCTGTATGGTTAGGATTGTCCGATATTCTTGTAGGTAAATGAACAATCTGTGAAAGGTTATTGGTAATTGCAAAAGCCTCATCATCTCGACCAGCTGGGTCAGTGTGACTAGAACACGGAACCCAGCTGGAGTTGTAAACATTAAAATCAGCAAGGAAAATTGTCTCACTGTTAGGAAAGTTGTACTGGAGAAAGTCAAGTTGCAAAGAGAGGAAGTCAAAGAGCTCCAAGTGATTAGCGGAGTTTGGAGAACGGTACAGACAGCAGATGAATTTGATACAATGAGGTAGAGAGATTTTAAACCAGAGAAGATCGAAAAGAGGAGATTTCAAATTACCAAGTCTCAGACAAGGAATATCGGAACGGACATATGCACAAGTACCACCTTTGAGGTGAAAGGAATCATACAGCAAATAATTTGGGCAACTGAGATGAGTAGTAGTTGAATCGACCGATAACTAAGATTCTGTCAGAAAAAGTACATGGGGTTTGGCAGACTGCAAGTGGAAATGGACATTGCTGAGATTAGAATTGAGACCACGTATATTTGTGAAATGAACTAGGAAGTGTTTGGGAGGTTTAGATCTTTTCGCAGATAAGCTTACTCTGTTAGTTTGACACTCTGTTAGTTTGACAATTCATGATGTATTCAATAGTAAGAAAAGGTGGGGAGTGTGTGGGGGGGGACATTCTGTATGAAGTAATGAAATTTTTGGATATGGCATACACATGGTAAGAATATACCCAGATCCTTGACATAACATGGCCTCGACAATGCCCCCACATACACACTATTCTGGCTCCCTCCAGTCACTATCTGGCAGAGTAGAGGTAGCAAGATTATACACTAGCTGATCCAGAAGCCTCCTAAAGAGTTACTAATAGATTCAGTCCAGTGTACTAACTAGTGACCAGCCTGCGAACAATGCTTTAGAGTTGTACCCTCAAAATGTAAGGAAGATTGGATCTCGCCATGATCTTCTTCATGACCTCAAAAGTCATCAGTCATACTGCATGATGGAAGAGATGGGGAAGGGTTGACGGGAACTAAGCTCTGGAGACTAAACATGGGTTCCACTACTTCAAACCTCCAGTAAGCAAAGTGGTGGTATTGCACTGGTTGATGAGAGTCATCTACCACCTACTTTTGCCTGGAAACACAGAGGGGCGGCATTAATCCATGTGGTGTGGGTACCACACCTCGACCCCTCGCACCTACCCCACACCCACAGTGCGCTTGTGCATGGATGTTATACTCAGGATTACTAACAGTCCCATCATCCGGACTTCGCCGAAATTGGGGTCCACCTGACATGAATGTCACCCGAATATTAGTTCCACCAGTGTCTTAGACTCCCAGGTAGCAAGTACAGCTTGTCTGGCATATCTGAGAGAATGTCTGTGACAACCTCAAGGACCAAATTGTAATTGTCTAATTAATTACAAATGTAATTGTTTAATTAAATCCACAGATCTCCTAATGTTAATACTGGGTGGTGATAAAGTCCTGCACTGGTTTTATTTTAATAACCAAAGTTATACAAATGATAGAACCATTAGTAAATATTATACGAAAATTCAAGTCTTAAAGGTGTTTATTTAATAATTTCATCCATGTAAATCTGATTTTTCTTATGTTGTTTTTATATTTTATCAATTTCTCTTTTATTAGCACATATTGAATGACCCCAAATGGCACTAACTGAAGAAAACGTTAACTGAATGCTCTGGCTTGCAGAGTTTAAATCAATAACAGCTGTAAGAAGAAAGTTCACTACTCAATATAAAAAAGATGCACCCCATAAAAAGTTAATAAGTAGTTGGATGAAAAATTTTAAAGAAATTGGAACTGTTAATGACAAACCATGGTTTAGAGGTTTGTCACAATGGTGGCCATGTTTAAGTATGATAAGTAAAAACTGCATTAAGAATAAAACTTTTAAGACTGGAATTTTTACATAGTTTTTACTAAATGGTTCTATCATTTGTATAACTTTAGTTATTAAAATTTAAAACCGGTGCAGGACTTAATAACCACCCTGTATATTAGTACCAACATGTACAACAATATTAGTACAGTTAGTCCTCGTATAACACGTGTTTACATTACACGAATTCGATCATACACGATTTATAAATAGGGAACCATATTTTATATAACACGAACTGAATTCGCTTATGCACGATTCGCCTTTGTGTTTACAAGAAATGGCAGTCGAACGCAGAATCACCCCAACCGAATGCAACACAATAGGAATGAAGAGAAGATTCTGAAAATGTATTTATGTTTCTTATATCAGTGAAGGGGAAACACATTTCACCATAATAACGTAAAAACCCACACAATTCCAGCTTTCGGTATTATTGCAAATGCAATTAGATCGAGTTTACTACCAGTTTATAACAGATTCCACTAGCAGAAACGCAACTGGAAATTGTTTTTATTGTTTTATGGTAGTAACCCCTAGAAATGAGCTTTATTAAAATGTGAGGTGTTAATAGTGTATCTCTGCCTTTACGGTGTAGTTTATCCAGTTTCTACATGCGCGCAGCTTTGTTTATGTGTATCAAGCGTGCCTCCTCGTTTTGTAATTTGGCTTTATTCCCTAAAAATGAGTAAAATACTTAAAAGGTGTGAAAAGGAAGCGTCCTGGTGAAGACACTACAGATTCAGAGAGAAAAAGAAAAGCAATATCGATAAACAGAGGTGGACTGCGTCAAAACGTCTTACCCGGGAAAATTTATAGTGTCCTCATACTAGCGTTTATGGCCAAAATCACACCGGCCTCTGGCCAACCGGGGTTTCCCCGGTAAGGCTTATGGCCAGTCCGCCACTGTCGATAGCGAAAAAATATGAAACTGTGAAATGCTTTGAGCGAAATGAAAGACCATGTGATATTGCACGTGCTACAGACCTAAACGAGGCAACGCCGAGAATTACAAAGAATGCAGAGAAAATAAAAACAACTTTCATAGCAGGAACAACTCAAAGTGTAATTAAAATCCATCAGATTAAGATACAAGAATTGGAAGAGATGGAACGGCTGTCATCTGTTTCGATAGAAAATCAAACAAAAAACAAGTTTGCTTACGATAGAAGCAAAAGCATTAGCAATATTTTATTACGATTATTTATTGTGTTTGGTAATGTTTTGGTTACAAATGTGTGTTCAATCTTGGGTGGTTGGCACCTAACCCTATTTTTCCCATAGGGCCTGTTGCTCATATTGCACGATTTTGCATTGTACGAGGGTTTCTAGGAACACAACTATCGTGCTATACGAGGACTGACTGTTTTGCATTAGTAGAGGCTAATGATGCAAGAAACCAAGCTTATACAGCATCAGCCAAAAAAAAAAAAAAAAGCACATTTCAAACATCCATTTGCTCTAAAAGTTTGTCCAGTTCTTCCTTGAATTTATTTAAGCTGGCAACTTCTACAACAACAGATGGAAATTTGTTCCAGTAAGAAACCACCTGCTGGCTAAACTTCTGCACATCTATTCTACAACTGTCTTTCCTCAATTTTAATTTATGCCCCCTCAGGTTCATAATCTGAGCAAGAAGAAGAATCCCATCAACATCGCCTTTTGTGTCCCTAAAAGGTGATAGATATGCTCTTTAACATCATCTACTTTATCCCCTATAGTTTAAATGCTAATGCACCTGTCATTTTTGCACAATATAATCAGCAAAGTGAAGCGCTGCTGTGAGCTAAAAAAAAATAAGTTTATAATTCTTACCAGTCTTGGGATGTAATGTGGTGCATTCATTCTATCCATTGTATATGTTTCTTTGGTAACTGAAACATAATTTGTAGGTGATGGTGCACGGAATACTTCTTGAACAACCTTTTCACTATGAAAAACATAACAGTGCTTTTATTTTGTATTTTTTTTTTCAGTTATTATAATTTTTAATAGCATATTATCATAAAATCACACACACACACACACACACACACACACACACACACACACACACACACACACACACACACACTTCATTTGTTCTGAAATACCAAGTACAATTAGAAAGTTTTCCAAATAAGTCGAGGGTTTTTTTTTTTTAAATGAAAACCCCAAAACGCGAGAGGTATTATAACCTATAGTATTTAGTACCATGCGTGAGTTGGAGGTTGAGAAGATGAAAGAAGATATTTGTTGATATTAGACTTGAACTTCTGTAGACTGTAATTTTTAGGAAATACGTATGAAGGAAGGTTGTTCCAGAAAACGCCAGTTGAATGAATAAACAAGATAGATGAAAAGTTGGTTCTGTGAGTTTGAAGTTGGACAGTAAATGGATGTTGGCTGGTGGTGGCATGGGTTCAGACTGTTTTGAAAGAGAGACCGGGAATTATAGAAGCCAATTCAGAAGAACAGTGTCTATGGAAGCATCTCTAGAACAGGCATGCAGCAGAAACAGTATGTCTATGAGACAGCAAGTGCAGAGACTCTGTTAGAGAGGAGTCATTAATTAACCTAACTGTTCTGAATGGTATCTAGCCTGAGAGAAGACGTTTTGGGGGCACTGCCCCAGAAGTGGGAACAATATTCCATGGTAGGGTGTATTTGCAATTTAAACAGAATGAACAGCTGTTTGGAAGAAAAGTAATGCCAAGGGCAAAAGAGAAAACCAAGTTTTTTAGATGCAGAGGAAGCAATATTTGCAATGTGCTTGTGCCAAGAGAGTTTAGAAGTCAGGGTAATCCCAAAAAGAAATGTATTATTTCGCCTAGAAATTGGAGTGTCACCAAAGAAAAACATAGGAGCAGAAGAATCCTTTTTGTAGATATAAGACAAGGCCGGGTTTTAGAAGGATTGAAATCAACTAAGTTGTCTTTGCCTCAATGGAGAATTACCTGGAGATTGGCATTTAAGGAATTGGTAGCAGATATTCGAGAAGTTGAAGCTGATTGAGGAGGGCAAGTTTCTCAAAATGGACAGTGGAATGCAATGTGCTATCATTGGCAAAACTATGGATAGGAATTCCAGTCAATGGAAGAAGGTCATTAATATACAAGAGAAAAAGAGTGGGGAAAAGAACTGAACCTTGGGGGACACCAGCATTAGTGGAGAAGTTAGAAGACAGAGCCATCTACCATCACCCTCAGTGAGTGATCAGAGAGAAAACTGGATAACCAATTACAAAAAAACAGTTGGCAAACCATAAGATGGAAGCCTGTTTAGAAGACCTTTATGCCAATCACGATTGAAAGCCTTTGCGATGTCAAGAGCAACTGCTTGTGTTTCACTGGTGCAATTCTGGCTTTTGTTACCCATTTATTGAATTTGTCCATAAATGGGTAACAAAAGCCAGAATTGCACCAGTGGGTCGATGCTGACCGAATCCATACTGGCGATCATTGAAAAGACGGTAGGTTTCTAGGTAGTTTAAGAGTGGGCAGTTAATTGATTTCTCCATTACTTTAGAAAGAGTAGAAGCAATTGCAATGGGGCAATAATTGGATGGGAGGGATTTGTCACCGTTTTCTAGGAACTGGCTGGATATGAGCAAATTTCCAAGCAGAAGGAAAAACACCTTTGGAATAAGAAAGTGAAAAAAGGTGACAAAGAAGAGGATTAAGTTCAGGAGCTCAGGTTTTGAGAACATGTGGAGAAATACAATCAGGACCTGGAGCTTTATTAGCATCACGATTTGTCAAAATCCTTCTGACATCCTTTTGATGGAAGACCACAGGAGGCATTGAATGGAGCATGTTAGGAATGGTGGGAGGTGCAGCCTTAGCGGAGCGGTCAGGCGCGCAGGTGCATAGGTACACGTGCTTTGAGTGACCGGGGTTCAATCCCGTGACTGCTAAATACAGTGCTGTTTCTTGTATTCTGTCTATCTTTTGAACTTCTCTGAACTCATTTAAATTAATTTCATTAATTAAAATGAAATTTAAATTTCATTTTAATTAATTTAATGTATTAAAATGAAATTTAAATTTCATTTTAATACATTAAAATTGAGTTGGGAAAAAAATGGGATGCTAGGAGGTCAGCTTTATCCTTGGCTGAAGTGACAACAGAACCATCTGGTTTTGACAGAGGTGGGAGCAGAGATGGGCAAAAGTTGTGGCCAATAGCTTTGGCAAGAGACCAGAATGCTCGGCTACCATTAGGGCAAGAAGTAAGTTTTCTACTCTTAGCCTGTTCAAAATCTAGTTTGGACTGATTAATAACTGCTTTACAATTGTTGCAAGCTTTGGTGTAGGCAGAAAATGAAACTGAAGATTTGGAAACAAGCCAATTACGATATGCAACATTCTTCTCTTGAACAGCCTTAACAGATTTAGTGGAAAACCGAGGTTTAGATAAAGGACGAGATTTTAAAGTGGAGTGTGGGATAAAGGATTCAGTTCCTACAAGAATAATTTCACTGACACGATCTCAGCAAACGTTGACATCAGAAGTTTTGAAATAGTAATCCGACCAAGGAAAAGAAATCTCGCAGGTCTGGAAAAGAAATCTCGCACGATCTGAGCAAACGTTGACATCAGAAGTTTTGAAACAGTAATCCGACCAAGGAAAAGAAATCTCGCAGGTCATCCCATTTTGCATTCTTGTAATGCCAAACAATGCGAGGTTGGGAATAGCCATGAGAGAAAGGCTTCATTGGAGAAGAACTTCTTACGAGGGGAAACTTCTTAGAAGGAAAATTACTTAAGGGTATGAAATATTAACTACACAAATAAAAATGAAAAGATACACATGCATAAGTTAAAGATCATTTTTACATACTATTTCAGAATTTATAAATATTTTACTCTGCCTTGGGAAACATTTTTAAACAGGATTTCTAACTGCTTAACATTCTGTTCGTTACACTCATTACCAAGTTGGAAGAATGAGCTCCTTTCGAGTTTCAACATACCTTAAAAGGTCACAATTACAAGAAGACAGAAGAACAATCCACTATGTAATTCAGAACTGTTCACAACTATCAGAACTTAGCACTTAATGTGGTCAACATATCCAATTATGGATATCGATGAAAACAATTGCAATATGTCACTTCCATTATATCAAAATGTTTATACTTAAAAGGTTTTAGCGCTGAAAGCTTCTGACTACTGAAAATTCACTAATCAAATAAGTTAATGCATAGTATCATTTTAGTTCATAGTAAATTACCGAAGTAGGTGAAATGGCATTGTTTTTGTTATATCTCGTATTATGAATGCCTTCACAAGTTACCCTGATATTGAACTACCTTCGACAGTGAATTTTCAAATAGGCAACACTTCACCAGTGGATTCTTGTCAGATACCACCACCCTTGGTTGGTGGTATCCGGTGGTATTCTCGGCCCAGGGGTTAGTATTAGTATGAGTAATGGCCACATGGTGCAAGGAAGCCTATGGCTTATGCTGCACCAGCCAAAAAAAAAAAAAAATAATAATAATATTAATAATAAAATAAAATAACAAAAAATATATAAAATAAAATAAGAATAAAAATAAAATAATAAGAATAAAAATAAATTAATAATAATAAGAAGAAAATTAAAAAATAATAAAAATTAATAAGAGAAAAGGAAATGGACAACCTATGCATTTCCCTCCCCCATTAGGTAATTATCTAGCTGACCTTGAATTTCCCCAGAATGTCAGCCTCTACCACCCATGTCGCTAACTTATTCCAGTAATTTATAACTCGCTGGCTAAAATAAAACTTCCTGGAATCCAAGCTAAACCCCCCCCCCGTAACTTGAAATTATGGCCCCTAGTTCTAGAATCATTTATAACCATGCAAATTTCATCCTTATTCATTTTGCTTATGCCTCTCAGAGCCTTAAATACCTCAATCAAGTCTCCTCTAAGGTGCCTAGTTTCCAAGCTCTGCAACCCACATATTCGAAGTCTTTCCTCATATGGACGCTCTTTTGCTGATCTCACCAAGCAAGTTACTAGTCTTTGGACCTTTCAAGAAGAACAATGTCTTTCTTTAGGTGCGGTCTCCATACTCAAACACAGTAATCCAAGTGTGGTCTAACAATAGCCTTATATAATGGGATTATGACATCCTTATCTCTACTTGTGATTGTTCAATAAATCATCGTTAGGACGCCATGGGCCCTCCTTGCAACCAGTCTATAATGCTCGGATAACTTCATATCTGACCGTATTGTAATACCCAAGTCCCTTTCTTCCACTACTGGCTTTAGTTCAAATCCGTTGTTGGTATCCGCCAAGAATAGGTAATAGTAGTCCTTCAGTTTTGAAGCATTGCTTATTGGTGGGAGTGCAATATCAGGGCAATTCATTGTGAAGACATTCACAATATGAGATGTAACAATAACGATGCCATTTCATCTACTTTGGTGGTTTACTACAAACTGAAATTATGCTATGCACCAACTTGTTCGGTCACCAAAATATTTATATTGTTTTATATTTTTTGAATATAAAAATAAAGGATTTCTATATTTAAAAAATATAGAAAATGTCATTATAATTATACACCACGTATTCTTTATCATGTACTTTTTATGCGGGAAAGCTTTTTACCAAGGAAACGTTTTATGCAGGAAAATAATACATTACAATATATAGAGTTGAAACTGGGAATTAAGGAACCAAAGTACAGGGGAAAACTTGACATGAGGGAATGTATTTAAATTCTATACAGTGGGATCAACTGATGATATTGCCAACAGCAAATTCAAAATGGGAAGCATTCAAAGAACTTATCGTGGAAGCTACTAGGCTTTACATACCAACCATATTTGGTGGTCACGGGCTCGACCCTGGTCTAATCAAGGAGCATGTGCTATGCACTGCTGCTCCTGCCCACCTGGCTATGGAGGGGCCCGGGTTCTACTGTATATGTTCAGCAAAAGTAAATAAATATATATATAACCATAGGTTCATATGTATAAAACTATAAACCTATAACTCTCTTCTTCATTGGAGTGCACTTTTACATTAATAGAAAAAGCATAATCAAGTGCCTCATCTAACAAAAAAGCATGTTATGCACAGTAAACGTTCCATCTCTCCAGCATCCATTTGGAAATCTTATGCAACCAGCACATTTGAAAATTCACATAGAATATTAAAAAAGGTATAGTTGCATTATATACTTACCCAGCAGTTAAGGAATTGTGAATTAAATAATTAAATATCATAAAAATGCATTAATAAAAACAATGATGTTTAACAAGACAACTTATATTAAAAAAATTCACTTGAAAAATTTTTTTTTTAAAAGTTGGAAAATACTTATTTATCGTTTATATTACATCAAAAGTGACTGCCAAAGGCATTCAAGCCTGTCCTTTGAACAGCCATTGTCTTAAAATATCAGTAACTTCAGAAAATATTTATATTGTATTTATAATATATTTCTATTTTAATATTTGTAACTTGCTGTTTCAATTTATGATATCCAAAACAAGATTATCTAACACTAAGAGTTACAAAAAGTTCATCAGAATACAAGTGTTTGGAAAAAATGTAAATTAAACATGACATAACAAAATTAAATACTATTATGCCATGTATTCTTTAGATGTGGCATAATAGTGTTTAATGCATTAAACTTAAAACAGAAACTAGATATTTGAAGAACACCAGAAAAAAGTGGATATCATAATGCAGGAGTTCCATCTTCACTTTTAAAAGTATAGAGAGTGACAAGGTTTCAGTGATAAGTATAAAAATGTGTCATTTTAAAATGAAGTCAAATGAAATAAAATATAGTGTACAGTCTAAGGATTATAGAATAGAGACTGTTGTGATTAAGAAGTTTATCTTTCTGTTCTATCACTGTATAGTGTTGGCAACAAATATAACAACAAGGTAACATATTATATAACAAAAATAACAATATAACATATATGCATGAATTCATGTAAATTCATATATATATATATATATGTTATATAACTAGGCTTATACTGTGTGTGTGTATATATATATATATATATATATATATATATACAGGGTGTCTCAAAAATACATGGCATAACTTCAGGAACGAGTTCCTCATATATAGATAATAAAAATATTTTATATCAACATAGTTCCAGAAATGCTTGGTTCCCGAGTTACTTTTACATTAATAGAAAAAGCATAATCAAGTGCCTCATCTAACAAAAAAACATGTTATACACAGTAAACGTTCCATCTCTCCATTAAAAAGGTGAATACTGTGGGAGATAAAACAGGAATGTTTTATCTCCCACAGGTGATTTCCTTCATCACAAGGTACTTTTCATTTTCGCATCCATTTAAGAACCCACTACCTAGGCCTCAGCCTATCTGTGGATAAATTCTGAAATGGGTATAGTGTCTAAACTGAAATTCAACTCTATGTTAGTATTAAAATAACGAACATAAACAATAAACGAAAATTTTACTCCGTTATCGCTCGGCCACTTAGCCTCGTGCAAGAAAAATTTATTTTGACTTTATCCACAAATCTTAATGGCACGAGTTATCTTCCCTGCCGCGAGAAGGCGTGGCTCTACCATCTTGCAATAATCTTGTCCTTCTTTTGAACACTTCATTTACATACTTATTAAAGTAAGAAAATAACCTTCTATCAGTGAACATGATATGGAGAGTCTCTCTCCCTAGAAAACCAATTGAGAGTTCTAATTCTGTTCTAAGATCTACATACAGACTACACTGTAACATTACATGTTCAGATGTTTCATTTTCTCCGCATAAGCACATACCATTATCCCGTAATCCAAGCTGACATAGTCTAAACACAAGTCCAAGTCCTGTCATTATGAACATTGCATGAAGTCCAAATTGCAACCATTTCTTCCTTTTTGGATTAACTATGTCAACTCTTGGTAATAATAAAAAGGTCTGCCAACCCTTCTCCGAGTTTTCCCATGATATTTTTTTTTTTTTTTTTTTATGAAAACCCCAAACACAAAAAGTATCAAAACCTATAGTACTTAGTACCGTACATGGGTTGAAGGAGAAGTATGGGGGGAGGGGGATGCCGGAAACTTTGCTCTAGAGACTAAACATGGGTTTCACCACTTCAAGCCTCCAATAAGCAAAGTGGTGGTATTTCACCAGTTGTTTTTTGCCACTTAACAATTATTTCTTCCAAAAACCTTTTCTTTTTGATTTTTACATCTATCTTTGAATATTCTTTATTTTCTTCGGGACATGAGCTTATGCCAAGAACTGTTTTTCTGATATTCCTTTTTGTATAATAAGAAAATCCAGCTATTAAAACTTCATACTCCACTGGTATCCTTCCAGAAACAACCTGCAAGGCATCGGTGGACACTGTCCGACATGCCTTCGTAACTCCTAGCAAGGCAAACCTCTGTGCCTGTGACAAATGTTTTTGAATTATAACGTTATTCAATCTATGTGCCCAAGCCCCGGCTCCATAATACATTATTGGTACAAATAAACATTCGTACAACAGATTAAGGGCTCTCCCTTTTATACCCCAATCTTTTCTTATAACCCGCTGGAGCTTGGCATACAAAGTTCTTATTTTATTTTTTAAATACTTTACATGCTCTGTGTAAAATAAACGTTCTTCTATCTTTAATCCAAGATAATTCATCATTCTGGCATATCGAACAGCATCCCCCATCAATCTCACAGTCGGAGCCCTGTTCCTGCTTAATCTACCTTTCAATAAAGTCTGAACCGTCTTATCCCTAGAGATCTTTAACTTATGTTTCCTTGTCCACTCTTCCAAAATATTTAAAGCTTCTTCAGCCTTACTCTCAATATGTGATCTTGAATTTCCTTCTATTAAGATGACCAGATCATCTGCATAAGCAACTCTAATTACACCAGACATCTCTAAATTTAAATAATCATCAAACACCAGATTCCAGGCAAATGGGCCAACCACCGAGCCTTGAGGACAACCCCTTGTTACTCTTTTAACAACTTGATTAAATTTTGTTTTTACAACTTCTCTCTCTCTCAGAAAAATATTCTTGAGGTACTGACAGAATCTGGTGATTTTCCATTCCGACTATGTACTCAAATCAGGAGCAAGCGGATATGCACTTTATGTATGGTTTCGCAGACAGCAATGCTCTGGAAGCTCGTCGTTTGTACCACAAAAGGTTCCCAGAATGAAGATGTCCAAACAGGAAAACGTTTGAAGGTATCCATTGCCACCTTTGTGAACATAGGACCTTTTACACCTCATGCTGCCGACAGAGGACGACCAAGATCTATGACTCCTGAAGTAGAGGGGTGGACCAACTGCCTGGCCTCCACGCTCACTGATTTAAACCCACTAGATTTCTTCTTGTTGGGCCATTTAAAGTCATTGGTGTATTCGGCTCCGGTTGCTGATGTGGAAACTCTCCCCAATCGAATTGAGACAATACGAAACATGGCAGGAATTTGGCATCGTCTTTGCGAGTCCATGAGACGTCGATGTGAGGCCTGTATTCGGGCAAAGGAAGACATTTTGAACAATTATTATAAGGTGATGTGAACAGTTAAGTGTCATAGACAGACCTTCAAAACTTGGAAACTAAGTATTTCCGGAACTATGTTGATATAAAATATTTTTATTTTATATCAACATATGAGGAACTCATTCCTGAAGTTATGCCGTGTATTTTTGAGACACTCTGTATACAAAGGGTACTAGGAAAGTTTTGCAATATGACGCAACAATGAATCACAGCAAGCTGCTTGTTGCTGCATGTTGAGACATGTTCATACGTGCATAGTAGCCGCCGCGCCAAGTCGATGGGCTCAGTTATTCATTAGTAGTGAGAGTGTAAAGTGCTTGCGATGGCATCGTGGTCACGAAATGAGATAAGGACAGTTTTGCGGTATAATTTCGTGCGTGGTTTAACCATAGACCAGTGCTTAGAAGAAATGACTCTTGCACTAGATGATGATTGTCCACATCGTACAACGATATTCAGGTGGTATAGAGAATTCCAAAGGGGAAATTTCACTCTGGAGGATTCTGAGAGGCCGGGAAGGCCACGAACGTCAGTTACGGAGGAAAACGTTACTGCTGTGAGGAAAATGCTTGACAAAAACAGACGAGTGACCTACCAACAGATAGAGGATACTTTGGGCCTAAATGCACCAGCAATTCGTTCGATTCTGCATGATCATTTGCACATGAAGAAACTTTGTTCTCTCTGGGTGCCGCATCAACTGACTGAAGAGCAGATGACACGACGTGTGACTTGGTGCCGGGAGATGTTAAAAAAGTTTGATAAGGGACAATCTCGGTATGTGAACAACATCGTGACAGATGACGAGACTTGGCTGTACTATTACGATCTGCCCACCAAGGCTCAAAACAAAGTTTGGGTCTTTGATGATGACGACACACCCGTAATTGTCAGAAAATCCCGATCTGTAAAGAAGAAAATGATAGCTGTATTTTTCAAATCGAGTGGAATTGTGGAACGTGTCATTTTGGACATGCAGAAGACAGTCACAGCTAAGTGGTATACTGAACAATGCCTGCCTAAAGTCATTGGATCTATGAAGAACCTGCGGCCAAAGTCAAGAATGGACACCTGGTACCTCCATCACGATAATGCTCCAAACTCACCGCGCCAAAGCCTGCACCGAATATTTGACCACGACAGGACTGAAACTTCTCGAGCACCCTCCCTACAGTCCAGACCTTGCTCCCTGCGACTTTGCACTGTTCCCGCATGTGAAAATGAAGCTAAAAGGGAGGCGGTTTTCCAGTGATGAGGACCTTCTATGGGCTTGGGACAACGAGTGTGCTTTACTCCCTAGTGAAACTTGGCAGAACTGGTTTAAAGATTGGTTTCGGAGGATGGAGAGGTGTATTGAATGTAGAGGAAATTACTTTGAAAAAATTAAATAAACAAAGCTGTATTGCAAAACTTTCCTAGTACCCTTTGTATATATATACAGGTACCCTCGTATAACACGGTAGTTAGGTTCCTATAAAATCTTGTTTAGTGCGAAACCATGTTATAAGGGACTAAGAACCAGTAAAAAAATATGGGTTATGTTCCAAAAACTAACTAAAATACACCAAACTTAATTTTTATTAAAAATAGTAACAACTGAACAAACATCTTACAAACTGTGATACATATATGTCAGATAATGTATGTTCATTTAATTTTCTTCCTCTTCATCACTGCTAAGCACAATCAAACAAGAATATTTTCTCTGTTGCAGAATATCTTCATCTTTTGAACTTTCTTCTGCAGCATCTAGATTTTGTGTATCTTCTGCTTTCTTTAAAAAAATCACTAATCTGGGTTTGCTTTTGCTTGATAGATCTTTGTAAATTTCATGGTATGGAGCTAAGCATTTTTGAAGCTCCCTTTTGAACTTTGTGCTCCTTTCAGTTGAAGGATCTGCATTCAAAAAAATAAGACTATAATTGCTTGGCTAAGTTTATGCCTTCACGTATGCTTTTTAGTGTAAAATTTGGAACTTCAGAATTTTCATCTATGTTATCCTCTTAATTGATTGCTTCATTTAAATTCAAACTTTCTGCAACATACAATACCTTTCCCCCTTTTTTAAGACAATCCAATATTTGTATTTTTGATTCTAGAGAAATAAAGTTTCTTTTGAGTGGTGCTTTTTTACTTTCCTTAGCCATAATTTAGAGCTGGAACTTAATTCACAACAAAGAAATTATTCCAATATGGTTCTTAAGAACAAAGATTAGTAATACATACCTGGAAAAATTTATAAACGATCAAATAAAAATCAAAATAAGCTTATAAAAACCTTTAAACTCACAGACTATACACTTCAAAGTCACAATTTTTTATGGTTTTAAACAAGCATAAGTTCAATAGCCCAGAATATAATATGGAGATTTCCCAACAAAATTAAATACTGGGATTTCCTAATAATTTTTTTTGCATAACTTTTTTGCAGGTCAACAGCAGGGATTCACAAAAAAGAATGGAAATGTTGAAATCATATCCAACATAATAGCAGGGTTTTCTCCACAGAAAAGCTAAAAAATACAGTGCTATGTGAGGTTTGTTACAATTCTCTAACAGTGTTAGAGCAAAGCCATGTTATATAAGTACTGTGTTGTGTGAGGATTGCTGTTTGTTTGTTATTTGGTTTTTAGGAGCATTAGCAACTAGGGCCATATTGCTCCGGGATATGCAGTGGTCATTCCCTGACCTTTCCGCATCCTCCGTATTTGGTGGTGACGGGCATGAGGATTGCAGCAATTTATCAATTGCGTTAGAGAAAAGCCATGTTGTAGAAGTACTGTGTTATATGGGGGCTGTCAGTATATAAATAACAGCAACCACATAAATTGCATCATTGAAAAACAAGAATCAGAACTGGAATTGCTGCTAACAGGCTGAATTTTCTTATAAACAATCAAAAATTATTAAATACTATCTATATTATACTGCAGATCCATTATAAGAGAGGAGTATTTTTTGATCCACCTTGAGCTTTAATTACTGCTAGTATGGACAGGTGAGATTCTTGAGGCAATCATTATCTAGTTTGCGATACTAGGATAATGGTTTCTTGCAGCGTTACGTGTTTCATAGCTTATTTGCAGTAATTTTCTGTCTGGCAATATGGCAGATAGATGATTCTGATTATTATCACTTCACTTACTGCAGCTTAAAGTGATGAGAACCATGTTTATTCTCCAGAACAAAGCTCTAGCATTCCCTCTCCACCCTCAATCTCTTCTACCATGGAGTAGAAGTCATGTCTTTTGAGGAACATCATGGCAAGATCTGATATTCCTTACATTTTGAAGTGATATAATGCAACAGACTGAACCCCTATTGGTTCCCTCTCTCTCACGGAAGTATTCAGTGTACTAGCAGCCAATGCACAATCTCACTGCCTCTACTCTTGCCAGCTGGTGACTGGAGGGAGTTGAAGCAGCGTGTACATGGGAGGCACTGGCAAAGCCTTGTTATATCAAGGAGGTGGTTTATATCTCTGCTGTGTGTATATGTCATATTCAAAAATTCATTAATTCATACAACACGTTCCCTCCTCAACTTTTACCTTATATCTCTGAAGCCTCACTCATCTTTTCTAAAAGAACTCAATCACCACAATTGAATTACCTCAATCACCTGTGTGTATATGTCATATTCAAAAATTCATTAATTCATACAATACGTTCCCTCCTCAACTTTTATTTTATATTTCTGAAGCCTCACTCATCTTTTCTAAAAGAACTCAATCACCACAATTGAGTTACCTCAATCACCACTCGTCTCACATGCCCTAATTACTCACTCTATGATTCCTTCCACTTAAGGTAATACTTGTGACTATATCCATTCAGTTATTCATTGTCAGAGATCTCCTAATCTGAAATCTTCTCTGGCTTAAAATCTCTTTACTCCATTCTTTCAATTCATCTGTTGCCTCCACGACTTGATTAACTATTATCCATTCAAATGCATGGTGTTCAGTCAGCAAATGGGAGCCAGGGCTCGTGGGTGGCTGATCCCACACCACACACAGGCTGCCATAAAAAAAAATAAACATAGATTCTCAATGTGTGGTATGTGTACCACTGGTGGTAAACCTAATTGTGCCGAATGGTATATGAACCCATAAGAAAAATATTTAAAATTCATTACAAATATATAAAAACAATGGCATAATTTCTGATTTATTACTGTGGTGTACAATAACTTTCTAATTTTTTTTTGAGTGGTACATTTACAAAAAAAAGGTTGAGAACACCTGCATTAATGAAATCACAGTAAAGATGATAAAAGTTAGAAGAGATGTTCCATGAGGAAAGGCTAAATGCTTCCATTTCATTTTGAAGCTTTAAAATGCATTATACATGATGGATATAAGTATGTGGTATGATGCTTGGATAAACTTATAGAAGAAACTGCTGAACAAAGACACCAAAAGAAAGGTAAACATTTGAAGAAAGAACTAATGTACTTAGACACAGCAGTATTTTTTGCTGTTTTAAAGGATTTGCTGATGAATACTGTCCTCTATACATTATACAGAGAGCACAGTCCTACAACATATTTAAAAACTTTGTCCATTATTGGCACTTGCACCTGAAGGAATATAGTGTCTTCCTACCTTACTGTAATTCATAATTTTGTGTGACTTGAGATCAGCTGTAGGTCAGCAGTCTAAGTAATTTGGGCATAAATAGAACTGGAGAACATGCATGCAACTACTACATTATGACTCTATTTTCAATTTCAAAGTGTGGCATTCTTACTTACTGTATAACTGGGTCAGCCCAATTTACTTATGTAAAGTAAATTGGGCTGGCCCAGACACTGACATGTGAAGGGAAGATCTTGCTTTACTATTCTGGATTAATAAATACATTAGGAACTGCAGTGTACGAACCAAGTGAATGGAGACAATTCATCAATTCCTCCACAATTAGCCTGAGTGAGAGAGAGAGAGAGAGAGAGAGAGAGAGAGAGAGAGAGAGAGAGAGAGAGAGATGGGGGGGGGTAATCACCAAGAAAGGAAAGAATGATGATATCCAGCTCAGGACCCTGAGTGTGCCAAGTCCATACTCACTAAATGTGAGCCCTTGGGGTTAGACAAGCTAAGGCAGATTACAAGAAGTCTCTGACAAAAGATTAAAATAAAAAGTAGCAAAGACTCGTTATGTAACCACTAAAAGGAATCGGATAACTCACACTGGTCTGCCATATACAGGGTGTCTCAAAAATATTTGTACAAACGTTTAGGGGAGGTAGGTAACATCTAAAAGAATGTGAATCGCATATGAACCCATAACCGGAAACGTCACCTTAAGTCGGTACACATGTCAATTTGAAGCACCATCCATGTGACACTATTCATGCCTTATCACATAAATAGTGTTTCAAATCAACAAAATCAGATAGCAAAATTGTAATTTCATTCATCAAAATCGTCATCTGTCGATCGTCGACAAACCGGAAATTACGTCATTTCCTGTCATTGCCACCTCTGATTGACACCTCTTTCATCCCCTTGGAATTCACTTCTGTCACGATTTTGCAACACATCATTTCTGTGTCGTGAAATCGTCATTTCTAGTTCGCCAATCAAATCGACAAACCAGAAATGACATAAAATGACATTATTTCCACATCGCAAAATTGTGACGATTGGTTTTACTACGGTCCGAAATTTAGTAGGTGCTGCCAAAGATGCTCTCACATCAAAAAAAAACTTTCTTAGTAATTTTAAGTGAAGAGCTTGGTCATTAGGCAATATTTTCCTACCTCTTTCATTACATCTTTTGTTTCTCAACAGAAATTCAAAATAAATATTTATATATACAAAAGAAATTAAACATCATAAAGAATAACCACGAACTAAACTTCTGAATCACTGTCATAACACTACATGTAAGCTGATTACTAACAAAAATGCATTTTACCTGATGTCCTGGTTGAGAAATTTCTCAAAGAGCATATCACGCATTCCTACAAACAAAATTATGATACGATGATATATATATATAAAAATAAATAAAATAATTTAAAATAATAATATATATAATAATAAATGATATATCAAGTATGTGTGGTCAAGAGCAGTAAAGATTCTTCAGCTTAGGAATGGAAATTATCGCTTCTTGATTAGACCGGGGTTCGAGCCCGTCACCACCAAATACGAAGGATGCGGAAAGGTCAGGGACTGACCACCGCATATCCCGGAGCAATATGGCCTTAGTTGCTAATGCTCCTAAAAATCAAACAAACAACAACAACATGGAAATTATCAGAGCAGGCTCTCCTGCTAATCAAGGCCTTACTGCTTGTGCCCAGTGTGGAATGCATGCAGAATTAGCATTAACACTGCCAAAGGAAGCAAGCTAAAACAGCATTAGCAAAAAAAAAAAAAAAAAAATTTCATACATCCCCTGTTGAATGCACTTCTAGAATAATTTGTCTAATTCTTCATTAAATTATTCAAACTATTCACTTCTACAATATTAGACAGAAGCATTTGTTCCAACAATCAACTATAGCCTGGCTGAAAAATTTCTGCACATCTACCCTGCTATCATCCTTCCTCAATTTAAATGTGTCTCCTTATGCGTATTGTCTGAACTAGTATAAAGATGCCATCAACATTTAGCTTACTCAATCCATTCGGAGCCTTAATCTCCTCAATAAGATCTTTTATATTTAAGTTTACTACAGTATGCTCATTTTATTACATCTTGTATAAATTAGAGTTTTGTTATAACAAAATTAATTTTATTATTCCTTAAACTATATCTTATAATTTTAAAAACAACTTACAAATGACTTTGCTTTAACATAACATATGTGAAAATTTAACCAACAAAACAGTTTTAATCATCACAGAATATAATCATAGTATGTATATACTGTATTATCATTCATATTCTTATTAATAAAAACACTATCTAATTAATAAAATCACAAAATAATCATATCCTTACTCTTCAGGCTTTTAATGCCACAAAATTTTTTATTAAATCATGAATGTTCAATACTATCCGTAATATCATATTGCATTGATATTATTGCAAGTTTTGATAAACATTCTTTTTGACATGGTGGATTTAAATTTTGGGAAATGGGATATTTTTGGTTCTCAATAAAATGTTTTATAATATTTAATTATTACCTGCAGCTTTAAGATTCTGTTTGCAAACAGCATAACTACACTAAGACATGCACCACTTCATCTCAGCTCACAATGAAAATTTACTGTAAAAGTAAAGTTTTTTGGGTTTTTTTGTTGTTGTTGATGAGTTAAATTTGCAGGAAACCAAAACAGCAAGAAACAACAAAGTGTAAAACTAAGTGGTAAGTTCAGCTGGTGCACAAGACATTTAGACATTAACTATTCACTATTATATTCTTATAATTTATGACTGATATTTGCGCAATAAAATAAACAACTTTTCATGTTAATGTAATGGAATTGTAGCATTTTTGTAATGTTTGTAGATGAGAATAATCATTCTTGTTTTTAATTTTTATTATTTTAATTTATAAAATAACTCTAGGAGGCACCCTTAATTAGGTGCCTTTGTGTGGAGCACAATCTGCACATTCACACACTGCCTTGACCATATTGGTTTCCTCCACATGCGGGCTCTTCCATTGGTGCAAAAATCAAGACTCAATGGACCACATGATTTCCTCGAGAGAGATAGAGAGATCACATTTAAGTAAGGAGTTGGATAGCTAACTACACGAAACTTTTATTTATTTATTTTTTTCTTAAACCTTGATACTGAATAAATTTGTCTTCATTGCAACTGTTTATCTTTATTAAAACTAATAATCTGAATGATGATCAGCTTGTTTTCTGAAAGTAATTTGAAATAAATAAACAATGTGTTTTGGCTGTTTGGATATTTACTTGAGAAGTAAAACGTGGATTGACACTCAGTTTTCAGGTGTATATTCTGTTGAGATCTGGGAGGGTTTTAGTCCAATTCTTGATTCCATAGCTCCCTCCAGTACTCTACCCCTCTTATACAAAACATTGCTATAAATTTAGAACAGCAGCTACAATCATTTTCAAAACTGCAGAAATGATTTAGAATATCTTCAAGGATCTTTATACCAAATTTCATATTGATAGGCTAATCCATTTCTCCTGTGCACCTCACCCCCAATTGCTACACAAAAGCTACTTGAAGACCATTCATCATGTAAACATCAAATGGCAAAGTTTTGATAGACATGCCTTGAGTACAATATAGGAGTTTTCAACTCATGAGGTTGCATCAATTATTCAATTGTTCCTTGAGTACAATACAGGAGTTTTCAACCCAGGAAAGAAGCATTAATTTCAGGTATGTCTGAATATATCTGATAATCAACCATGCCGGAAATGTAATACAATACATACATTACCTGACTTGTGTTTTTATCTTAGTGCCCGAGTTTTGTCTGAAAGTAATTTTTTGAAACCTGTTCCATAATTCATTTTTTCTGAAACAAAAAAATGGAAGAACAATAAAATAATTTTCAAAAGATGTAATGTTTAAACTAAAAGATATTTCTTGCCTAAATGCTTAAGAGTATGAAGGAATTTACTTACGTATAGGTGATGCACACACACATCATTTCTACTACCAAGGTAGTTTTAATGCATAATTTTAATTAAATCTCATATTGTAAATACCTTCACAATGAGTTGCCATGGTATTGCACTACCTCAATGCATGGGTGATGCACACACATCATTTCTACTACCAAGGTAGTAGAAAAGATGGCATCTCTCATATTGTGGAGTTGTACTTCATAACTGGGTTGTCACTATTGCAACAACAGGGTAACTATTCACCTACCAAAGAGGGACCAAAAAGCCTTGAAATGGTGCCATCTGGGTGGTGGTGGTATATGCTGAGAATAAATAACAATAGTATTCTCCAAAGGTGAAGCATTACTTATTTGAGATAGTACAAGACCATGGAAACTTGTTGTGAAGGTATTCACACAATATGAGATATAATTAAAATAATGCATTAAAACTACTTTGGTAGTAAAAATGATGTGTATGCATCACCCATGCATAACTAAACTTCTTCATACTCAGGCATTTAGCCAAGAAATATCTTTTAGATTAAACCATGCACACCATCAGACATCTCTCATATTGTGGAGTTATACATTGAGTGGATAGGCACAATATGGCCTCAATAGCCCTTGTGCCATTAAACAACATATCAACTAACCAACCGAGTGGACAGAAATCATGGAATACCTACCTAGTAATGGGTAGGCTCACCTTTTGGCCGGATAAGGGCAGTCACACAGTTAGGCATTAAGCCCACTAGTTCACAAAAGCATTCCACAGGTATTTCCATCTATGCTCACTGCACCGCTGTCCATAATTCCGTCATGAACCTGGGTGGATGATCCAAAACTCATATGGACCTTTCCACAGCATCCAAAAGATGCCCCACAAGGTTCATGTCCGGTTAACGGGAAGCCCATTCCATAGTGGTAAAATCTGCAGAATGGTCTTTGAACCATTCTGCAGATTTACTAGAACATGGCTCCCCAGAGAGTTCTAGTAACCATGGCTCTGTGGGGAGGTGCATTTTCCTGTTGGGAGAGCCCATTGCCCGATGGGTGCACGATGACCATGAAGGGATGCAGATGGTCTGCAAGGATGGACATGTAACCTGGACTTTTCAGAGATGCATCTAAACGTACCAGAGGTCCCAATGTGTTCCAGTTGAACACGAACCAGACCCATTATCGACTGTCCACCTGCCAAACAGTTCCTTGTTGACATGACGGGTGCACAGTTTCATGCAGTTTCCGCCAGATACACACCCTTCTGTCCACGTCCACTCCAAATAACTGGAAATGAGACTCACTGGACCAGGAGACCTGTATCCAATCATCCAAAGTCCAGTGCCAATGTTCTTTCACCCAATCGAGGTGCAGAGTCCTGTGTCATGGTGTTAGCAATGGGATGCTGGTGAGCTGGTTGCTCCAATAACCTATTGTGGCTAATGATTGCCTGATGGTCTTGGTGGAGAAGTTTCTGGCACCTCTCACTCACTGAAGTCGGCGGTGATTTGTGGCACTGTCGCTCTCTGGTTTAGGCTGAAACAATGCGAGACAGTCAACAGCCACATTCATCCACTACCTTTCTCTGCCCACAGTGCTGTCCACGATGAGATGTTATTCCAGAAATAGCATATTCCCGATACACTCTTGATACTGACGAATGGAGATAGTGCAATTCCTGTACCACCTCCGCGATAGAGTGACCCATGCATCAGGCATCCACTATCATCCCTCTTTCAAAGTCGGTTAACTCTTGACGTTTATCCATACTGACATCGAATTACCATCTATGTCAGGGGTCGGCAACCTTTTTTGAGTGAAGAACCATTTTTGATCTAATTAAAAAAAAAAAAAAAAGAATCGGAAGAGCCGCACCTCAGCTCAAGCTGGGTGGAGGGGGGTTTAAGAAATGGAACAGAGTGGGAAGGTGTTTTATTTAAAAAATATATTTTTTGAAATATTTTTATTAATACTGAAAAAACGTAACAAACATCCAATTAGGTAAGAATTGATGTGACTTTTGCTGCTGAACTTCTTGAGAGTCTCTCAACATCAGGCAAGTATGCCGTAATTTTCATCTTTAAACATGCTGAGAGACTCACGTTGTTCAGAGGGTTTCTTGACTTATTTTTAATATAGTTCATATTGAAAAATATTTGCTCTCAGAAATACATTGCTTGTCGTACATGTGGGCTAAAAGTTAAGGAGCCGTAGGTTGCCAACCCCTGGTCTATGTGAATGCAGTGTACCTATATAACTGCCATGCGGTGGGTTCATCCACTAGAGAGAGAGAGAGGGGGTGACAGCATCACATTGCCCAGGAACCAGGTATCCCATGAATTCTGTCCTTTCAGTGTACTTCATAACTGGGTTGTCACTATTGCAACAACAGGGTACTTATCCACCCAACGAAGAGGGACCAAAAAGTCTTGAAATGGTGCCATCTGGGTGGTGGTGGTGGTGGTGGTAATAGCCGAGAATAAGTAACAATAGTCTTCTCCATAAGTAAAGCATTACTAATTCAAGTTAGTGCAATATCATGGCAACTCGTTATGAAAGTATTCACAATGAGATTTAATTAAAATGATGCATTTAAAAATTTTTAAAACTACCTTGGTAGTAGAAATGAAGTGTGTGCGTCATCCATGTGTGAGTAAAATATAAACTGCAGTAATTAAAATAATGAAATCTTAAAGTAAATATACATGACAGTAAATATACTTACCTCCTATTTTTAAATTAGGTGTAGGAGTCTGAAATGATTCCTTAGTGGTAGAAATTAACACTTGCCCTTTTAAATCCTCAGGATTACCTAATATGTGGGGATATCCACGACGAATATCAATTTTTTCACGTGCTCTAAGCCCAGAGGACATTTTTATTTAAAAGCTGCCGCTTGAAGTGCCTACATAGTTAATGCAATAATAATAAATAGAAGGAAACTGTTAAAGTTGGTGACTGATGCAGAATAAATAATGGTTAAAAAAGTTCACATAACACAATTTTCAGGATAGTACTATAATAAGTGGTGTTAGTACAGAATATTCTTAATGAACAAGAAAACTCCAAACATTCTCCAAAATGAGAATATTTTTGAGGATATTCTTGACCATAAGATGCAAGAACATTAATTTTATCAAATAACTTAGGATGGATACACAGACTAATAGATTAACAGTAACTGCAGTCAGAGACATAATTGATTCGTGCACTGCTTCTATTTGGACATGTAGCAGCCCGGCAAGCAAAGTGTCGTGACCTACGAGGCCTGTTCGGGATACTAATGTAACAAGCAAATACATGGGCTCTGTCAGGATTACTAAGAGTAAATACAGGTGTATGTATACCTGCATATACACTAATGCAAAGAGCTTAGTAAACAAATTTGATGAATTTGAATATTGGTTAGATCATCAAACAGACATTGCAGGTTTATTACATGTTTGTTTGTTATTTGATTTTTAGGAGCATTAGCAACTAAGGCCATATTGGGACTATGTGGTGGTCATTCCCTGACCTTTCCGCATCCTCCGTATTTGGTGGTGACGGGCTCAAACCCAGGTCTAATCAAGAAGCGTGTGCTATGCACTGCTGCTTCTTCCCGCCTGGCTACGGAGAAGCCCAGGGTTATTACTGGAGACATGGTGCCACTCAGATATAAGGGATAAGGAATGCAAATATGGTGAGTACAATGTGCACAGAAAAGACATAACAGGAGGGGAGACTAGTTATGTACTTTTTTAAGAGGTACTAAGAATCTAACGCAGTGCAGGAGGGCACCATGTTGATATGGGTTGCCAGTGCACAGTTGAGTCAGTTTGTGGGGCATAAGCACTGGAAAAACAAGTGTGTTATAGAATTAATAACTGTGATAAGTATAATGAACATTTATACAGAAAAATGGAGAGGGCTAATAAATCAGAATGTCTTGTAATGGGAGATTTTAACATTCTGGATACTGACTGGAATTCAAAGGTTGGTTACTCATACAGTAACAAGATTTTCTGGATTTCTTTGATGACTTTTTCTATGTCAGTATGTTAGAGAGGCAAAGAGAGAAAGCACCTGATTATTGGCAGTGATCATACATTAAGGATCTTCAGATAAAATAAAAACTAGGTGGTAGTGATCACAATGTAGTGATGTGGAATTTACTTAGAGATGTAACTAAGTATTTAGTTAAAAATGTGGCTAAAATTTTTTTTGCTTTCATTAAGGTAAATATAAGGAGATGAATCAGATTGGTCCACTTGATATTGATTGTTCAACTGTTGATGATCCTGCTCAGATTGCTGACAAACTGAATGAGTAATTTTCATCTACATTCACACATGAGGAATCCTTGAGGAAGACAGAAGCTTATTAAATTCTAACTGAGAGCTTAATAATTTTGCAATAACTGAGAGCAAAGTGGAGTAGAAATTGGTGGATAGAAATCTATCCAGTAATATGAAAGGAGGCAGCATTGGTCCTTGAGGTTGTCACAGACATTCTCCCAGACAAGCTGTATTTGCTACCTGGGAGTCTAAAATGCTGATGGAACTGATATTCGGGTGACACTAAAGTCAAGTGGACCCAATTTTGGTGAAGTCCGGACGGTCTGTGACAGCCAAATCCCCTGCTTGCACCTTCACAATGGTGGGACTGTTAGTAATCCTGGGTATAACCTCCATGCACAAATACATGGTGGGTGACCACCCAGTGTGAACCAATGTAAGTGAGGTGTAGCCCCCACACCACATGGAGGAACGCAGCCCCTCTATGTTACCAGGCAGTACTAGGTGGTAGATGACTCTCATCAACCGGTGAAATACCACCACTTTGCTTATTGGAGGCTTGAAGTGTTGGAACCCATGTTTAGTCTCTAGAGCTAAGTTCCAGTCAATCCTACCCTATCTCTTCCATCATGCAGTATGATTGATGACTTTTGAGGTTATGATGAATGTCGTGGCGAGATCCAATATTCCTTACATTTCGAGGGTACAGCTCTAAAACAGTGTTCGCAGGCCGGCCGCTAGTTAGTACACCGGACCGAACCTATTGGTAACTCTCTAGGAGGCTTCCGGATCAGCTAGTGTATAATTTTGCTACCTCTACTCTGCCAGATAGTGACTGGAGGGAGTCCGAGTAGTGTGCATGCGGGGAGCATTGTCGAGGCCACAATATGTCAAAGATCTGGGTATATTCTTACCACGTGTACGCCATATCCAAAAATTTCATTACTTCATACAGCATGTCCCACCCACTTTTTTCTTACTATTGAATTGTCAAACTAATAGAGCAAGCTTATCTGCGAAAAGATCTAAACCTCCCAAGCACTTCCTAATTCATTTCACAAATATACGTGGTCTCAATTCTAATCTCAACGATGTCCATTTCCACTTGCAGTCTGCTAAACCCCATGTACTTTTTCTGACAGAATCTCAGTTATCGGTTGATTCAACTACTGCTACAGAAGACAGAGAGAGAGTGGTAATTAATGGCCACTGCTCTTCGTGAACTAATGTTATTAGCAGAGACCCCAAGGTTTGGTGTTCAGCCCATTGTTGTTTTATATATTTATCAATGAAACTGATGAAGGTATATCAGGCTTAATGTCTAATTTCCAGATGATAAAAATGTTAGCAGGGTGGTTAATGACAGTAATGATGGTATGATTCTGCAACAAGATCTAGAAAAATTAAGCAGATGTGCTCAGAAATAGCAAATGAAGTTTAACATTGACAAATGCAAGGTGCTGCATATGGGTAATCCCTGAGTAATGTACTGCGTGGTACTACACTGAGAATAGTTTGGTTTGTTTGGTTTTTTTTTTTTTTAGGAGCATTAGCAACTAAGGCCATATTGCTCCAGGATATGCGGTGGTCATTCCTTAACCTTTCCGCATCCTCCGTATTTGGTGGTGACGGGCTCGAACCCCGGTCTAATCAAGAAGCGTGTGCTACGCACTGCTGCTCCTTCCCACCTGGCTACGGAGGCGCCTGAGAATAGTGAAAAACGAAAAGCACCTGGGGGGTAGCTATGCAGTCAGCTATAAAGTTCTCAGGGTGTGTGTGTGTGTGTGTGTGGTATGGGTGTTTAATGGCGCACAAGCTGCTGTGGCTATATTGCGCCTATTCATAGGTATGTGGAAAAGATAAAATAAATAATTAATGTGAAGACGGTTCAATCTCATTTCATGCCAGAAACTAATCAGAGTCACTTATACATTCCTATTTGTTTCAAATAAAAGAAAAGTTCATTAATATTGGCATTTTCACCAATGATATCATTTAATGTTATCCGTTCACGGAAATTAGCCAGAGAATGAAATATTGAAGTTCGATGTTGTTGATAATGTGGACAGTCAATCAAAATATGTTTGACGGTTAGCTGCTCAGAGCACTGTGAACAAAGAGGATCATCGCCTGTGAGTAGATGGAGGTGAGTCAGATGAATATGTCCTATTCTAATCCGCGCGAGTACCACTTCTTCTCGCCGAACTGTCTGAATGCATGAGTGCCAAAATTTTGGGTCCTGTTTTAACTGGAACAGTTTGTTATTTGTTTGTTTATGCCATAGCTCTGTCCATTGTGCATGATATGCTGTTTGAATTATAATATTATAATCAGAAACTGGAATAAAGGCAAAGGTTAAGTCTACTGTTGATGGATTTTTAGCCGAAATATCAGCCAACTCGTTCCCTTTGATGCCTGAATGTGCTGGAATCCAGCAAAAGTTTACTCGTTGCTGGCGATCTTCGATTTTCAACAGCAAATACTTGATTTGATTTAGTATAGGGTGATCCTTATAAGAGAAATTCTGCATTGCTCTAATTGAGCTCAGAGAGTCGGTGTAAATTAAATATTTTGCAGATGGGTGAAGACTCAAATTTTCTAGAGCTAATTGAATTGCATATAATTCCGCTGAAAAGCTGCTGTACTCAGGTGGAAGAGAGGCTGATATGATAGCAGAGGGAAACACTGCTGCTGCTCCAACAGTTGAATGAGATTTGGAACCATCAGTATATATCGGTAAGAAGTCAAAACAGTTTTGAATATGGCTAGCATGGAGTTGTTGCACATTCAGAGTTGGTAGATGATTCTTTCCCCATTGGAGAAAATAATTATCACAGGCTGGTTGAGGAAATGGGGTCCATGGTGGGCAAGAATAATTCTTTCTGTGCTGCCTACTCTGGAGAGGAACATTCCAATTTTGTGCTATTTCAAGGAGCCGTAGGCCTGCTGGGCGTATTTTATTTGGTTTATTTCTATAGAGAATGTGAAATGATGGATTAAAGAGATATGGTTGGATGGGGTGCGGAGAACAGTTTCGTATTCTGACTGCATATTTAAGTAGTAACATTTTTCTGCAGAGGTAAAGAGGGGGCTCATGGGCTTCAATATATAGACTATAGGTTGGTGATGTCCTATAAGCACCAAGAGCAATCCTCAGTGCATTGTGTTGTACAGGATCCAGCCAGCGTAATACACTCTTTCGAGCAGAATCATAAACTGGGGCACCGTAATCTAACCGAGCTCTAATCAGTGCTCTATATAAGAGCAGCAAAGTTGTACGATCTGCTCCCCAAAACTGGGCAGACAGAGCTCTAAGCATGTTCAGCTTTTTCAGACAGGTAGTACGTATTACTCTAATGTGCTCAAGGAAATTTAACTTGCTGTCTAATATTAATCCCAAGAATCTAATATTGTTGGTAATCGGGATGCTGGAATTTGATATCTGGAGTTCAGGGTCTGTATGTAATTTGCGTTGGTTACAAAAGTGGATAGCAACTGTTTTCTGATGGGAAAGCCGATATCCATTGAACTCAGTTTTTGAATTTTATTGAGGGATATTTGCAATTGGCGTTCAATAGATCTCATGTTCTGAGAGTGGCAAGAAATGGAGAGATCGTCAGCATAAAGATAGGCTTCTACAGTATTTGGAAGTTCTTTGGAAATGGAATCAATTCTAATGGCAAATAGGGTTGCACTCAAAACCGACCCCTGTGGTACTCCTTCTTCCTGCAAGAATGTAGAAGAAAGGGAGTTTTGGTATCGAACCTGGAAAGAACGGATCTGGAGGAAGTTCCTAATGAATATAGGCAGGTTGCCTCGTAGACCAAGATTATGTAGGTCACTGAGAATGCCATATCGCCAGGTAGTATCGAATGCCTTTTCTATATCAATGGAGACCATGACAAGGTGTTCATTTTTCACAAAGGCATTGCGAATTTCAGATTCGGCCTTGATCATCAGATCTAGAGAGGACCTATTTTTGCGAAAGCCATGTTGACAATTACTCAATAGTTGTTCAGTTTCAATGATCCAGCTGAGTCGACTGTGGATCATTTTTTCAAGAATTTTACCAAGGCAACTTGACAGAGAGATTGGCCTGTAACTATTAGGACTGGAAGGATCTTTTCCAGGTTTCAAAAAGGGCAAAACTGTAGCATGGTGCCAAGATGTTGGATAAATATTTTCCCGGAAGATCCGGTTAAAGAAAACTAGCAGCATTTGTAAGTTTTGCTCATCGAGATGCTGCAGCATGACATAATATATGCCATCTGGCCCAGCTGCACTGTTTCTCGTTGTTTTTATGGCTTGTAAAAGTTCAAAATATTCAAGGGGCTGATTATATGGAAGTGATAGTGAGGTTGTAAAGTTAATGGGCCTCTGTTCGGTGGAGGTCTTAATTTTTTGGAATTTCGGAGTGTAATTTGATACAGCAGAGACTTCGGCAAAGGTTTTACCCAAGGCATTCGCTATATCTAGAGGACCAGAGAGTTCTTGTCCATTGTATGAAAGAATTGGGGAAGGGATGATTGGAAACTTCCCAGAAAGCTGTCTAATTTTCTTCCAAATTAATCTGGAGTCGGTATTTCTGTTGATAGTACAAGCAAACCGAGTCCAAGAATCTTTCTTGGCTTGCCTGTGAATGAACCGTGCTTTTGCCCTTAGCTTCTTGTAGCTAATTAAATTAGCTGTTGTCGGAAATCGACGGAATAAGTTGAATGCTTTATTTTTTTCCTTCTTTGCTTTCGTGCACTCTTCGTTCCACCAGTAGTTGAAGTGCCGTCGTGTTGGGGGGTTTGATAATGGAATTGAGTATTTTGCTGCAACTAAAAGACTGGATGTGATATAATCGGTTACTTTATCTATAGGTTGTAGCTGAATAGTTTCTTTGTCCAGAATGATTGCTGATTGAAATTTGGCCCATTTGGCTTTAGAAAATTTCCATTTTCTGCAGGGTTGGTCTAATGGTAGTTGCGTAGTGAGCAGGTTACAGACAATTGGAAAATGGTCACTTCCCAGTGGATCATCCATAGCGGACCACTGAATGACTGGAAACAGTATCGGAGAACAAATCGAGAGGTCAATTGCAGAGGTCTGTCCAGTAGGTAACTGTATATGGGCGTGTGTACCAGTATTAAGAATGGTAAGGTTTTGTTTATCTAGTAGAGTTTCAATCAGTCGGCCCTGTCTATCTAATTTAGAGGATCCCCATAAAGGGTGGTGGCCATTAAAATCCCCTAGCAAGCAGACTGGTGAGGGTAGCTGTACTAAAAGTTCTTCAATATCTTTGAAAGAGTAGGTATTGTTTGGTGGGAGATAGACTGAGACTAGCGTAAATGCAATCTCAGCAATCAGATGCACAGCAACGGCTTCAATTTTGGTTTGAAGAATGATTTGACTAGCAGGGATCTTTGAGTTAATCAAAATAGCTACACCACCACGAGCAGAGTCAGATGTATTCCGATCTCTTCGGTAGACTGAGTAGTTTTTTATAGAAACAGAGATTTTAGCAGTTAAATAGGTTTCCTGCAGACAGAAACCCACTGGAGAGTAGCGTCTAATTAAGTACTGAATGTAATCAATGTTGCATCTAAAGCCTCTACAATTCCACTGTAAAATATAAGGCATTATTTGAGTTTAGAAGAAGCTGTACCTGACGTGGCTGTCTTGTGGCGTTCTGGCTTTGGTTTATTTCTTTTTGGAAAGGTGGGGGCGACCTGTGTCCATATCTTCTTCTTCTTCTTCTGCAAATATTTCAAGAATCGGATCTTCCTGTTTAGATGGGTACTCTTGATCCATTGATGTTTCCTGAATACTCTGTTTTGAAGTTGAACTGGGATTATTTGGTATGGTAGCAATCATTGGCGAATGAGGAGATTTTGCTGGAATCGTAAGAGGCGTATTACTTGCTTGATCTGAGTGTTTCTGGATATTGGACTGTTGCTGAGAAAGAACAGCTCGGGCCCAGTCGGAGATTGATATGTTGGATGGAACAGTAACATCAGTTTGCGTGGCTATTGTTTGATATTTTTTTGCAACACTGGCATAGCTACGGTTAGATATACTGGGTGCAATTAATTTTCTTGCTTCCTGGTAAGTAACTTTGTTTTCGACTTTATATTTTACAATTTTTTTCTCCATTTTCCACTTCTCACATGTTTTAGAGTAAGCAGGATGGTTACCCTTGCAATTAAGACAAGTCATTTCTTTTGCCGAACTGTCGTTTTGACTGTGATCAGAAGATCCACAGTTAGGACAAGCTGGGTTCCCTCTGCATGCCGTCTGAGAATGGCCATACTTTTGGCATTTGTAGCATCTCAGCGGATTAGGAATATAAGGACGAATGCGACAGAGTAGATATCCTGCTTTTACTGTTGAGGGTAGATTTGGACTGTTAAAGGTGAGAATGATACTTCTGGTGGGTGTGAGTATATTGTCCCTTTTAGTCATGATTCTTTTGACAGCAATTACATTTTGTTCATTTAGCTCTTCTTTAATTTCTTCTTCTGTCACATTCAAAAGGTCCCAACTAGATATAACACCCTTAGATGTATTTAGGGTTGCATGGGCAGTTACCTTTACTGGAATTTTTGCAAAGTTTGTCACTTTCAGGAGTTTTTCAGAATGCCTGCAGTTGACAGTTTCTACTAGTAAGTCCCCCGATTGCAATCTCTTAACCATCTTGGGAGACCCTGCAATACTTTCCAAGTGTTTTTGGATAAGAAAGGGGGATAGCTTACTAAGAGGCTGTTCTGATAATGAATGCATTATTAAAAATGCAGGAAACTCGGTCACAGAGGAAATGGTTTTTAACCTCTTTGCATGTGAAGAGTCATGTTCCTGTTCTGTGTCTAGCCGACTGCTTGTCGGTTGTAAAGAAGGAAACATATTTTGTTCCATTTTGGCTCCTTTTAGCCCCTGGCAGATGAACTTTTCTGCCAAGGTTACCGGCCCCGCCACGGGGAGGCAGGAGCAGTGCCTGGAGTGACCAAGCGAAATTAGTAGGAGTTAGTCTATTAAATATGAAAAATAAAGAAAGGTTACTTTCCTTCCTTGCTCTCTACCAGTACTTTTGATAAAAGAGCTACTAAATAAAAGGATTTCTCAACGAGAGGAACGTAAGAGAGAACGCAGAATTCACCAATGAAAAAGTCGCAGTGAAAGCACAAAGAGAAATCGCTCAGTCAATCGCTTGGCACCCGGGGCCAGTTCTCAGGGTAGTGAAGACAAACTGCTGTGACAGTTCATGGGATTTGTCAATGATATACAGGAATTTTTCTAGCAGGGATAAGGAGGTGATTGCCCCCTTGTATAAATGGTCAGGCCACATCTTGAGTACTGCATGTAGGTCCAGAAGCCTCATTTTAGGAAGAATGTAGACCTGCTGTAAAGAGTACCGAAAGGGCAATACGATTGGTGAGGGAAAAAAGGGTGCTCTTACCAAGAAAGGCTTCAGTTCTACAAATTGCAACATCTTACAGGAGACTAGGCACCTGTGAGGAGGTCTGAACGGTCTGAATAACTTGTTGAAGGCTTTGATTGAACAAGCCCAATGATGATGAGATTCTCCCTCTTGCTCAGACTATTATTATTATTGTTGCTCATATTATTTCTCCCTGATTGGAGGATTCCACTCCGCGACGGGTACTGCTACCAAGTACACAGGGTGGTTGTAATGTCTTGTGTTACTGTTGGTCGAGTAAATCTCTGATTATCCTACAGGTATTCAGGATTGCGACTTTCTGGAGTTCCTTGTAGGTGTTCTCTGGGAGACCCATTGCTGCTAGGCTGCTATGTAGAGTCTTTGGCACCATACCGGTGGTTGACACGATGATCGGGATGGTCGATACTTCTTGCATATGCCACATCTCCTTGACCTCATGTCTCAGGTTCGTGTACTTCCTAATTTTTTCCTCATGGGTTTTCTGGACATTGCTAGTGTTAGGCACCGCTATGTCAATCAGGTAGGTGGCCTTTTCCATCTTGTCCACAAGGGTTATGTCTGGTCTGTTGTGCGGGATGATCTTATCCGTTATTTTGGCGCGGTCCAAGTATAGCTTGTGGGTTCGGGTCTCTAGTACTGCCTGGGGTTCGTACTTATAGTGTGATACACTTTCTTTGGTCAACTGGTATTTCCTTGCTAGCTTCTGCTGTATTATCCTGGCTACTTGGTCGTGTCTATGAGTGTACTCAGTCTGGGTGATCACCCGTGATGATGTGTTGGATCGTTTCTGAGGCCAGGTGGCATCGTTAACATGTGTCACCTGACATTCCAGGCTCCTTTGCGATGTATTTTCTATAGTTTCTGATGTTGATTAGCTGGTCTTGAATGGCCAGCATGAATGAATCGGTCTCTGGGAAGAGCGTCCTGCTTGTGAGCCATGCATTGGAAGCAATGTTATCAATGTGATCTTGATAGAGGTCATTGTAGTGACTGCCATTCAGTGTCTCCTTTGCCCATCTTTCTAACTTTGTTTTTTTTGTGCCGTCTGGGTGGGAGGGGGTTCCTCGCTTAGATTGAGTGGGGTATACCACTTTTTTTTTTCTTCTTCTTCTTTTTTTTTTTTATGAAAACCCCAAATACGAGAGGTATTGGAACCTATAGCACTTAGTACCGTGCTTGGGTTGGAGGTTGAGAAGACGAAAGAAGATGTTTGTTGACATTCGACTTGAACTTCTGTAGACTGTAATTTTCAGCAAATACGTATGAAGGAAGGTTGTTCCAGAAAATGGCAGTTGAATGAATAAACAAGGAAGGTAAAAAGTTGGTTCTTTGAGTTTCAAGTTAGGCAGTAAATGGATGTTGGCTGGTGGCGGCATGTGTTTGGACTGTTTTGAAAGAGAGAGCAGGAATTACAGAAGCCAATTCAGAAGAACAGTGCCCATGGAAGTATCTGTAGAAAAGGAATGCAGCAGAAACAGTACGTCTATGAGACAACAAGTGCAGAGACTCTGTTAGAGATGAGTCATTAAATAACCTAACTGCCCTCTTTTGAATGGAATCTAGAAACCTGAAAGAGGTATTGGGGCACCGCCCCAGCTGTGGGAACAATATTCCATGGTAGGGAGGATTTGCAATTTGTACAGAGTGAACAGCTGTTTGGAAGAAAAGCAACGCCAAGAGCAAAAGAGAAAATCAAGTTTTTTAGATGCAGTGGAAGCAATATTTGTAATGTGCTTGTGACAAGAGAGATTAAAAGTCAGGGTACCCCAAAAGAGATATCATTTTGCCTAGAAATTGGAGTGTCACCAAAAATAAGCATAGGAGCAGAAGAATCCTTTTTGCGAGATATAAGACAAGACTCAGTTTTAGAAAGATTGAATTCAACTAACTTTTCTTTGCCCCACTGGAGAATTACCTAGCGATCATCATTCAAGTTGAAGTTGAAGCTGATTGAGTAGGGCACTGCATTCCACTTTCCATTTCTCAAAATGGAAAGTGGAATGCAATGTGCTATCATCGGCAAAACTATGGATAAGATTTCCAGTCAGTGGAAGAAGGTCATCAATATACAAGAGGAAAAGAGTGGGGGAAAGAACTGAACCTTGGGGGACACCAGCATTAGTGGAGAAGTTAGAAGACAGAGAGCGATCAGAGAGAAAACTGGATAAACAATTACAAAAAACAGTTGGCAAACCATAAAATGGAAGTTTGTTTAGAAGACCTTTATGCCAAACATAATCAAAAGTCTTTGAGATGTCAATAGCAACTGTTTGTATTTCACCAACTTTTCCATTGAATTTGTTCTTAAATGAGTAACATAAGCAGTGGATCGACAGTGAAGGAATCTATACTGGTAACCGTAGATCAGACAGAAGGTTTCAAGGTAGTTTAAGAGTTGGCAGTTAATTGATTTCTCCATTACCTTAGAAAGAGTAGAACTAATTGTAATGGGACGATAACTGGATGGGAGGGATTTCTCACCCTTTTTAGGAACTGGTTGAATATGAGCAAATTTCCAAGCAGAAGGAAAAACACCTTTGGAATAAGAAAGTGAGAAAAGGCGGCAAAGAACAGGAGTAGGTTCAGGAGCACAGGTTTTGAGAACAAGTGGAGAAATACCATCAGGACTTGGAGCTTTCTTGGCATCAAGATCCATCAAAATTCTTATGATATCCTTTTGACGGAAGACCACAGGAGGCGTTGAATGGAGCGTGATAGGAATGGTGGGAGGTGTTAAACCCAGATCGTTAATATGGAGTTGGAAGAAAAATTGGATGCCAGCAGGTCAGCTTTATCCTTGGCTGAAGTGATGACAACAGAACCATCTGGTTCTGACAGAGATGAGAGCAGAAATGGGCAAAAGTTGCGGCCAATACCTTTAGCAAGAGACCAGAATGCTCAGCTACCATTAGGGCAAGAAGCAAGTTTTCTATTTTAAGCCTGTTCAAAATCTAGTTTGGACTGATTAGCATTAGCATTAGTAGAGGCATTTGATGCAAGAAAGCAAGCTTATGCAGCATCAGCCAAAAAAAAAAAAAAAAAAAACCCACTTCCACTTCACCCCTCTGTTCGTTCAAAATACCTGTCCAGCTGAGCCTTAAACTTATTTAGGCTATCAACCTCCACCACAAGGGATGGCAGTCTGTTCCACCAACCAACCACCCGCTGGCTAAAGGCAAATTTCCGCACGTCTATCCTACATCTGTCTTTCCTCAATTTGAATTTATGCCCTCTCAGGTGATTTTTCTGAGCTAGAGGAAGAATCCCATCAGCATTGAGCATGCTTAAACCATTCAAGGCTTTATACACCTCTATCAGATCACCTCGCTGGTGCCTAGTCTCCAGACACTGTAATTTACAAAACTTAAGCCTTTCTTCGTAAGAGCACCCCATTGTTCCATTCACTAATCTTGTTGCCCTTCTCTGTACTCGTTCCAGCAGCTCTACATCCTTCTTGAAATGAGGCCTCCAGACCTGTATACAGTACTCTAGGTGTGGCCTGACCATTGCCTTGTACAATGGAATAATCACCTCCTTATCCCTGCTGGAAAAATTCCTGTATATCATTGACAATACTCCATGAGCTACTCTTGTAGCACGTCTGCACTGCTCAGAGAACTTCATATCTGCCTGCACAATCACCCCCAAGTCCCTTTCATTCTCTACCACTGTCAGTGTAGTACCACAGAGTTGATACGTTGCTCTGGGGTTGCTGTTTCCCATGTGTAGTACTTTACATTTGTCAATGTTAAACTTCATTTGCCACCTCTCAGCCCATCTGCTCAACCTTTCCAGATCCTGTTGCAGCAGTGTAGTGTCAGTAGTGTCCTTGACAACCTTGCCAACCTTTGTATCATCTGCAAACTTGGACATTAAGCTTAATATACCATCATCAATATCATTTATAAATACAGAAAACAATAATGGACCCAACACTGAGCCCTGAGGGACTCCACTAATAACATTAGTCCACGATGAGCAGTGTCCATTGATTACCACTCTCTGTCTTCTCCCACTCAACCACCCCTTTATCCATAGCAGCAATTTGCCTCCAATGTCACACTGCTCCAATTTGTGTAGCAGTCTTCCATGTGCAACAGTATCAAAAGCCTTTCTAAGATCCAAGTATATAATATCAAAGTTATTCCCTGCATCCAGTTCTTTTGTGACTGCATCATAGTATCCAATCAAGTTGGTCAGGCAAGACTTCCCCTTAACAAAACCATGCTGTGTCTGAGCTATAACTGAAGTCTTGTCTAAATGATCCTGCAGTGCTTCTTTAACCAGTGCCTCCATTAATTTTCCTGGAACAGAAGTTAAGCTCACAGGTCTATAGTTACTTGTGTCAGCCTTTGATCCTCCTTTGTGAATTGGGGTCACATTTGCACATTTCCAGTCTATGGGTACCTCCCCTGAGTCCAAGGAAGCTCTCATAATTATGGCTAAGGGTTTGCTTACTTCCCTTGCTGCCTCCTTTAATATAACTGGATAGATCCCATCCACCCCGGGTGCCTTTCTTGTGTTTATCTTCAACAGTTTCTCCTCCACTTTACTCCCAGTTATTTCAAGATTCTGTAGCTTACTGCATTTTGAAATCCTTGGCATTCCCCTTGCTGAATAACTCCTCATGTGTGAATGTCGATGCAAAATATTCATTTAGTTTGTTAGCTACCTGAGCAGGATCATCAACAGTTGACCCATCAATATCAAGTGGACCAATCTGATTCATCCCCTTCCTTCTAGAGTTTACATAAGTAAAGAACACTTTGCTGTTTTTCTTTGCATCCCTTGCCAAGGATTTCTCGTAATCTGCCTTCGCCTGCCTAACCTCCTTTGTAACTTGGTTACAGATCAACTTGTATCTATCATAGGCTTCTGTGTCATGTGTTAATTTGTAAGTATCCCATGCATTTTTCTTCTCTGCCATATGCCTCATTAGTTCATCTGACATCCATTTTGGCCTAAACCTTGAACAATATTTCTTAGTTGGTATGTAAAGCCTAGTAGCTTCCAAGATACGTTCTTTGAATGCTTCCCATTTTGAATTTGCTGTTGGTAACATCATCAGTTGGTCCCACAGTATAGAATTTAAATACTGTCTCAGTCCATCGTAGTCGCCTTTACGGAAGCAATAACCCTTCCCTTTACCCCTAATGGTAGTTACCTCTTTCAGTAAATCCCACTTCAGCACACTGTGATCACTACCACCTAGTGGTTCATTTATCTGCAGATTCTTAATGCATGAAGAATCACTGCTGATAATCAAATCAAGAGTATTACTCCCTCTAGTTGCCTCCTGAACATGCTGATGTAGAAAACAATCATCCAATAAATCCACAAAAGCCCTGCTAGTGTGTGAGTAACCAGCCCCCAAATTCCAGTCAATATCTGGGAAATTAAAATCTCCCATTATAAGACTCTCTGATTTACTAGCCCACTGTATTTCCCTGTACAGTTCCTTATTATACTCATCAAGAGTCATTAGGCCTATAGCACACTCCTACTCTCAATTTTGATCTCCCAATGCTTATGTCACACCAAACTGACTCAACACTGCACTGTCCAGCGATGTCGACTGGCTTCACTTCCTTGGTTTTTATGTGTTTCTTAACTAATAGCATAACCCCTCCCCCCTTCCTATCCTGTCTATCCTTTCTGTAGACGTTGTACTCCCCAAATTGCAGTTCTGCATCCCTTATATCTGTGTGACACCACGTCTCTGATATCCCAACAATATCTGCCTTTGATGTTTTGAGCAATACCTCAAATTCATCAAATTTATTTACTAAATTCCTAGCACTGGTGTACACGCAAGTATACCTGCACCTGTTTCTATTCTTAGCTACCCTAACACAACCCATGTGTTTATTTGTACCGCAATGGCTCCCAGCAGTCTCTGAAATACCATGCATCTTGTTTTTCAGACTTCTGCTCATTCTAATAGAAGCAGTGCAAGAATCTCTTTCACCTCTGCCAGTGGCTACTGTCAATCTATTGGTCTTTGTCTCCCCCCAAGCTAGCAGTTTTCCGACCCACCTAACACTGCCTCGATAGCATCAGCAAATATTCTTGCACCCTTTCTATTTAAGTGTATCCCATCCCTGTAGAAGCAATCTCTCCTGTTAACAAGTACAGTCCAGGCTGAAAAAAATTCTACCCCTTGAGCCTTGCACAATCTTTCCAGGGCCGAATTGATCGACAAGGCTCTCATCATATACTCCCTCCTATCGTGTCTGGGCAGAATTGCAGACACTTTCAAATTCAACCCTAATTCTCGGCTTTTGTTCAACAGTGACCTGTACTTGTTAAGTAATTCTGCCGGTCTCCTACTCTTAATATTATTAATGCCAACGTGTACAACTATATCACCTTTTGTGCCCTTAAAAGATGATATTCGCTCTACAACGTCATCAACCTTTGCCCCTGGCAGACATACCCTGGTCCTGTTCCACCTATCTTTTTTACAAAGCATGTTCCCCGTTTCCCTGACAATAGAGTCACCAACAACTACTAGTTCCTTCGGGACCAGCGCATTCTGCCTTGGGGGTTGTCTCTGTGTCAGGCGATGCCCAAGTGCAAGCTCTGGCGTTGATGTGGGCAGCTGAGAGCTTGATGGGCCCCTCAATTTAGTTTCTTCGAGGGCATCCACCCTGTCCTTCAAGCTCTCATATAGGCCCACAAGAACGCCGAGTTGTTGCCTGATATCGATACACTCCTTGCATCGCGCACACACAAAGACATCCCCCTTGGCAGTATCAAGTCCCGTACCCGATTGCTCTGCAAACATCAAGCAAACAGTGCATTTTATAAGGCTGTGAGTCAGAGGACAACTGCCCCCCTCAGTTCTGCTCTGAGCCACAGCGCTTCCATTAGCTTGAGCCTTTTGCTTTGCTGCTCTGGTCTGAGTCATGATTCTATTAATTTATTAATTAATTATAATTAATTATGTTATGTTATTAATTATATTACGTTTGTAATCTAAGTCGTTATATGTATTTATTTAAACGTACAATTTAACTGCTAACGAAGTTCAACTAACGCTATCTAGTACGGCATACAACTATCGTATCACAATGGCGGGAAAATTACGAATGCTAGCGGAGTTGAAACACGTGGAAACCTTTACCGATACTTTTATGCAATTACAAGGCCGAGTAAAGAATAAATCACCAAGGAAAATTACTTCACTGTCAGAAAAGTTGGACTGGAGAAAGTCAAGTTGCAAAGAGAGGAAGTCAAAGAGCTCCAAGTGATTAGTGGAGTTGGGAGAATGGTAGAGACATCAGATGAATTTGACACAATGACGTAGAGAGATTTTAAGCCAGAGAAGATTGAAAAGAGGAGATTCCAAGTCTCTGACAGGGATTATCGGAATGGACATGTGCACAAGTACCACCTTTGAGGCGAAAGGAATCATACAGCGAATAATTTGGGTATCTGAGATGAGCAGTAGTTGAATCAACCGATAACTGAGATTCTGTCAGAAAAAGTACGTGGGGTTTGGCAGACTGCAAGTGGAAATCGACATCGTTGAGATTAGAATTGAGACCAAGTATATTTGTGAAATGAATTAGGAAGTGTTTGGGAGGTTTAGATCTTTTCGCAGATAAGCTTACTCTGTTTGTTTGACAATTCATTGTGTATTCAATAGTAAGAAAAAGTGGGGGGAACATGCTGTATGAAGTAATGAAATTTTGGATATGGCGTACACATGGTAAGAATATACCCAGATCCTTGATATAACGTGGCCTTGACAATGACCCCCCCCCCCCACTGCATCCTCACTACTCGGACTCCCTCCAGTCACTATCTGGCAGAGTAGAGGTAGCAAGATTATACACTAGCTGATCCGGAAGCCTCCTAAAGAGTTACCAATAGGTTTGGTCCGGTGTGCTAACTAGCAGCCGGCCTGTGAACACCGTTTTAGAGCTGTACCCTCGAAATGTAAGGAAGATTGGATCTTGCCATGATGTTCATCATAACCACAAAAGTCATCAGTTATACTGCATGATGGAAAACATGGGGAAAGGTTTATCGGAACTTATCTATCTTCCTTATGGCCTGGTGGAGTAGTGCTGTGCTGTTCTCAAAGTAATCCTTCAGGTTAACTATGGCTGTTTTCTGTTGCTCTATCAAGCCCCTTCTTCCCTCTTTCCGCACTATTGTTAGTCTCTCCACTGCTGACCGGGTGGTCAGCAGTGGAGAGACTAACAATATTGGTGGCTCTAGGTCATCATTGTCCTTTTCTTTCCCATGACACCTTCTAGCTCGGTGTTAGTCCAATCTATGACCCTGAAGGTTTATGTTAGTACTGGAGCTGTATAGGTGTTTATGGCTTTAACTGTGTTCCCTCCGTTCAATTTTGCTTTCCACAGGCTTCTGAGTCTCTGATGATATTTTTCGGTCAGGCACTTCTTGATTTCCTTATGCTCTAACTGCTGAGGCTGCATCATTCCTAGGTATTTGTAGGTCTCTCCTTCTGTCATAGCTTCGATCTCTTTACCAGTCAGCAGCTGGTAGTTTCAGCCAACAAATTTTCCCTTGTGCAGTGTGTGGGTCTTGCATTTGTCTAGACCAAATCCCATCCTTATGACCTTGCTGAATTCTTCGGTGAGCTGGAGTAATTGCTGGAGTTGCTTCTCGGTTGCCATGTAGAGCTTGATGTCATCCATGTACATCAGTAGGGTGTACAGGTTCTTTCTTCCTTCTTTGAGGTTATATCCATACTTGCTGCTGTTAAGCATGGTGGATAGTGGGTTGAGTGCTAGACAGAACCACAGTGGGCTCAGAGCATCTCCCTGAAAGATTCCTCTTCTAATGGGGATTGGCCTGGTTGTGATGTTCTCAACCTTAATGATGGTACTCCATTTCACCATTGTTGCTCCTAGGAAGTTTGTCACTATCGGATTACCCTTGTAGATCTTCAGGGTCTCTGTTAGCCAGCTATGAGGTACAGAGTCGAACCTTGCAGTAATCAATGTAGGCCGTGTGAATAGGTTGCAGTGCTTCTTGTAGGCTTGCTCCCTAACTATTATTATTATTATCTTTATGATACAAGGAAGCCTGAGGCTTATGGTGCACTAGCCAAAAAAAAAAAGATTTCTAAGTCATACTGAGAGTGAAAGAGAGAGAGAGAAGGAGAAGTAGAAGGGAATCACCAAGAAAGTTAAGAATGATGATAATCCAGTTCTAGGTGTGCCAAGCCTATACTCACCAGATGTAAGCCCCTGGGACTATGCACACAAGGGACCATAAATTCAAAATGTGGAAGGATGGTTGCAGAATAGATGTGGAGAAGTTTTCCTTCAGCCAATGGCTGGTTGACTGCTGCAACAAGTTCCATCTGTTGTGGAAACAGATAGTTCGAATAAATTCAAAGAAGAACTATACAAACTATGTGAGGGGATGAATAGGAAATATGGATTTTTTTTTTTTTTGCTGATGCTGTATAAGATCTCTATAGATTCCATGAGCACGTCTGAATTGGCTTCTATAATTCCCACTCTCTCTCTTCCAAAGCAGCCTGAACATGTGGCAAAACCAGTCAAGATCCTTTTAGACTTCAAGTCTAATGTCAACAAATATTTTCCTTCATCTTCTCAACCTTCAACTTATGCGTGATACTAAGTACTATAGGTTCTAATACCTCTCGTGCTTGGCATTTTTATTAAAAAAAGAAAAGAAAAAAAAAGCTTGCTCTTTTGCATCATTTGCCACTATTACGGCTAAACTTGAAAAAAAATCTCTTGGTTGGTATAAAAGGCTTAGTAACTTCTGCGGTTACTTTCCTGAACGCTTCTCACTTAAAATTTGCATTTAGTAATATAATAAGTGAGGCCTACTAAACGGAATTTTAAACCTGTTAACAGGGGCTCATCCTCTGTGTGTGTGTGTGTGTGTGTGTGTGTGTGTGTGTGTGTGTGTGTGTGTGTGTGTGTGTGTGTGTGTGAGAGAGAGAGAGAGAGAGAGAGAGAAGTAGAAGGGAATCACCAAGAAAGATAAGAATGATGATATGCCTGGCACACCCAGGGTGTGCCAGGCATATCATCATTTGAATTTATAGCCCCTTGTAATATGCCTGGCACACTGAAGGGGCCATAAATTCAAAATGCGGAAGGATGATTGCAGACATTCTTCTCTTTCTTTGATTCCCTTCTACTTCGGACTCTTGTTCTCTCTCTCTCTCACACACACACAGAGTAACTCAGAAATTTGTTTTTGGCTGGTGCAACAAAAGCTTGTTTGTTTGTTATTTGGTTTTTAGGAGCATTAGCAACTAAGGCCATATTGCTCCGGGATATGCGGTGGTCATTCCCTGACCTTTCCGCATCCTCCGTATTTGGTGGTGACGGGCTCGAACCCTGGTCTAATCAAGAAGTGTGCGCTACGCACTGCTGCTCCTTTCCCACCTGGCTATGGAGGCGCCCATGCCACAAAAGCCTCAGCTTCCTTGCACCATATGGCTAATAATAATAATAACCATTGTAGTAAGTTTTATAAAATAAAATATTTGCATTGCATATTTGTATCTTGTAGAGGCGCCTCCGTAGCCAGGTGGGAAGGAGTAGCAGTGCATAGCACACGCTTCTTGATTAGACCGGGGTTCGAGCCCGTCACCACCACCAAATACAGAGGATGCGGAAAGGTCAGGGAATGACCACCGCATATCCCGGAGCAATATGGCCTCTTAGTTGCTAATGCTCCTAAAAAAAACCCCAAAAAAAAGTATCTTGTAAGTCAAACTTGCAAGCAATTAATAAAATAATCTGAACTAGTTACATGGTATAAGAGTGTTTTATTAAATTATTTAATCTCTTTCAAGAACATTTCCATCTATAACATACATAGGACTCTCAGCTCTCCTGAGAACATAACACAAACATGTTTGTTTACTGCCCACAGAGAAAAGTGATAGAAACTGAGATAGTGATTAAAACGATTTGGAAAGTTTTTTTGTTTTTTTTTGGAGACTACACATCTGAGTTCATTATTGTATTTTATTTATTTATTATTATTACTTTGTAATGCAATGTCTGTTTTGTGCAGTCAATATGTTTACAGGTATCTCAAAAAAAAAAAAAAGCCTATTAAAATACATATTTGTTCACTTCTGCATAAATGCCTTTAGTTTCCTAGCTTAATAATAAATATGTATGTTTGGAAAGCTTTACCTTATATGCGTGCCAAAGTATTATGTTTTCACACACGTGCTGACAATATGTCCAGCATACATCCTTTTCATGACTTCTTTCAATAAGCTATAATCACTTCCTGCTCTTTTCCAAACTTGTTTATTCCTCAATTTATCAGTCCATTTAATTTTCAACATTCTTTTAGCACACCACATATCAGAAGCATTGATCTTTTCTTTGCTTTCTTTTGTCAGAGTCCAGTTTTCTATCAGTATAGGAAGCCAGATGAAACATAGCATCACAATATCTTTAGTTTTATTTCCTTGCTCGCATTCCTAATTATCAGCCCTTTGTATTGCTCTTTGTGGAATGCTGCCTTTGTGATTCCAATTCTTACACGAATCTCTTTAATTCCCTTTCCATCTACTGTTGTCAGACTTCCAGGGAATCTAAATTCCCTCACTGTTCTACTCCTGCCATATCAGAACTATAGATAAATTCTTTGAAAGTATGAATTGGAGAAGTGCATAGTGTTGTTTGACTAAGTGTTGTTTGTGTAGTGTAAAAAGCAACCTTTACAATATATCGATCATGATTCAGGATGTTAAATAAGAAACCAGAAATTTTAAACTATTAAAACCTTATAGCAAAGGTGATGATTAGAACCACCACTTTCTTCTCAGTTATCATAAAATCAGTCTTAAACAGAATACCTACTACTACAGAATAGTAAGATACTATTCTGCAATTCAACATCTAGTGAAAATCAGATAGATATTTCAAGTTGAAATGTCTATCTAAATTATTTTCGTAAATAGCAGTAGCAGCAGTAGTACAAGTATGTGATGCTAGAAGGCATGTAGCATCGGCCAAAAAAAAAAAAATAAATAAAAATACTACTACAGGAAATCCTCATTATCCGAGGAAAATTGGTTCCAGAAAATTGTACTTAAAACGGGGAATAAATTTTCATAATGTTTATTATTTAAATAAATGAAACTAGGCATAATATTTCAAGAGTTTACGATCCTATATCTATATAATATCAGTGTAGATACACCATAGACAACTCTTAAAGAAAAACTACAGTAGTAGTGTGAAAGACATCATTTCATCTGTATCTCATATTGTGCTCATCCTTCGCAACGAGTTGCCCATGTATTGCACTACCTCGAATAAGCAACGCTTCATTTCTCAGTGGGCATCCACATTCTCAGTGGGTGCCCACTGAGAATAAGCAACTTATTCTCAGTGGGCACCCACCCACCCAGACAGCACTATTTCAAAGCTAGTTGGGTGCCCACTGAGAATAAGTTAGTTATTTGGTTTTTAGGAGCATTAGCAACTAAGGCCATATTGCTCCGGGATATGTGGTGGTCATTCCCTGACCTTTCCATATCCCCTGTATTTGGTGGTGATGGGCTTGAACACTGGTCTAATCAAGAAGCGTGTGCTACGCACTGCTGCTGCTGCTCCTTCCCACCTGAATACGGAGGCGCCTACTGAGAATAAGTAAAAACAGCCTTCTCTTATTAGTGGAGCGTTACTTATTCGAGATAGTGCAATCCATGGTGACTTGTTGGGAAGGATGGAGAAGCGTTGCCTATTTGGGGGATTTGTGAGTGATTTAGTTCAGTCGGTGAGTGGGAGTAACTGTTCCTTTCTTCTTTCGCTGGCATTTCTTCATCTCCTACTATCACTTTCCTACACCTTTTGTTTTCCTAAGTCTTATAGGGATAGTATGTGGATAACAGAGTATCTTATTCCATACCATTTTGCAAGCGGTGCTCACCGAGAATAAGTAACAATAGTCTTCTCTAAGTGAAGCATTACTTATTCAAGGTTGTGCAATACATGGTAACTTGTTGTGAAGGATGAGCACAATATAAGATACAGATGAAATGATGGCTTTCACACTTCTACCATAGTTTTTCTTTAAGAGTTGACTATGGTGTACTGATATTATATAGTAATGTTTATTATGTCTTGTTAAATAAATGAGAGCTTACAAATGCTCAGTCCTTCCTACGTTCTATTAATATTTGAGGAATAAACAAGGAGTTACCTTTTATTCAGTCAGTAGGATTTCTTTTTAACCAACTCTCCTTATGCAAATAAATTATAAATGATATGTTAAATAATATTAAAATAATTTAAAACTCGTAACGTGTTCCTCACTATCAACACACGGGTAGTCTAACATCCCAGGATCATAGAGGTGAGCCCCAACATGGCCGCAGAAATATCAAACCCCGAAGCAATCTATAGGGATGGAAGACATGATGGATTTTAATTCATTATTTTTATAGTATTTTTATTGTATTTTAATAGTATTTCACTAATATTTTAAATTCACATTCATGACAAGACAAGAAATCCTACTGACTGTATAAAAGGTAACTCTTTGTTTATTCCTCAAAAATTATGCACTTGTTTATTAAAAATTATGAAAAGTTTTTTCAAGTTACACTATTTTTCAGTTGTACGAATAAAGAATGAATCCACAGTTTTTCCTTGTTTTTTTTCCAATTTTTTCAAATAAAATTGTGTTGTAGCATTTAGTTGTCATTCATGATTGTTGCACGATTATGAAGAAGCTCATTCTTACAAAAAATATTCAAGTGCTTAGTCAATTTTCGGAAAAAGCTTTAATTCTTTAATTTTCAAATCCTTGTAACTGCGGGGACTCGGATAATGAATACTCGGATATCAGGGATGCCTGTAATACCACGTTTCTGCGTAATATTAAATACATACATTTAGTATTAGTAGTGCCAAACGATGCAAGCTTTATAATGTTGAAATTAAATCACTCAAATATGGAAAATTATATGTGTTTGTTCGATTGGCAATAAAATACAACTGCAACCCAATAAAAAATAGTTAAATTAAAAAAAAAAAAAAAAAGATAACATACAGAACGTGGTGCATTTTCCAAAATGGCAGCGAGGAGAAGAGGAAGAAGGCAGTAGTAGAAGTAGTAGTCGCATGTGATGCAAGAAAGCAAGTGTATGAGATTATGCAGCATCAGCCAAAAAAAAAAAATAAATAACACACCATTCCCTCCAAATCCTGTCCAGTTACTCCTTAAATTTATTTAACCTATCAACTTCCACGACAGATGAAAGTTTGTTCCAGCAATTAAACACCCGCTGGATGAAGGCAAATTTCAGTCTGTCTACATCTGTCTTTTCTTAATTTGAATTTATGTCCCCTTAGGTTCGTAATCTGAACAAGAATCCCATCACAATTCAGCGTGCTCAACCCATTCAAGGCCTTATACACCTCAATCAGATCACTGCGAAGGTGCCTAGTCTCCAGCCACTGCAATTTGCAGAACTTAAGCCTCTCTTGGTAAGAGATTCCCTTCACCAATCTACATCCTTCCTAAAATGAGGCCTCCAGACCTGTCTGCAGTATTCAAGGCATGGCCTGACCATTGCCTTATACAGAGGGACAATCCCCTTCTTTTCCCTGCTAGCAAAATTCCTATATATCATTGACAAAACCCCATGACCTGCCCTGGCAGCCTGTCTGCATTGCTCAAAAAACTTCATATCTGACTGCACAATTACTCCCAGATCTTTTTCATTTTCTACCACCTTAAGTGTAGTACCACAAAGTTGGTACGTTTCTCTAGGGTTACTTCTACATATATGCAGTATTTTGCATTTGTTAATGTTAAACTTCAGTTGCCACTTCTCAGCCCATCTGCCCAAATTTTCTAGATCCTGTTGCAGTAGCACACTGCCATTACAGCAATTAACAACCCTGCCAAACTTTGTATCATCTGCAAACTTCGACACTAAGCCTGATAATACCTTCATCAATATCATTGATAAATATACAAAACAAAAGAGGACCCAAAACCGAACCCTGTGGGACTCCACTAATAACATTAGTCCATGAAGAGCAGCACCCATTAATTGCCACCCTCTGTTTTCTCCCACTCAAAAATCCTTTATTCCATTGTAACAACTTACCCTTAATACCATACTGCTCCAATTTTAATAAGTCTTCCATGTGCAACAGTGTCAAAAGCTTTCCAGAAATCCAAATATATGATATCAAAATTATTTTTTGCATCCAGTTCCTTTGTAACCACATCATAATATCCATTAAAATTTGTCAGACAAGACTTTCCCTTAACAAACCCATGCTGTGTCTGAATTATTGCTGCAATCTTGTCTAGATGATCCTGCAATGCATCTTTAACCAGTGACTCCATTATTTCACCCAGAACAGAAGTTAAACTAACTAGTCTGTAATTACTCGTGTCACCCTTCGATCCCCCGTTGTGAATTGGAGACACATTTGCACATCTCCAGTCCGTGGGGACCTCCCATGAGTCCAAGGATGCTCTTATAATTATGGCTAAGGGTTTGCCTAGTTGCTTTTCCACCTCCTTTAATATAACTGGATAGATCCCATCCACCCCAGGTGCTTTCCTTATGTTTAACTTCAACAATTTCTCCTCTACTTTGCTCTCAGTTATTACAAAATCATTTAGCACCCTGCTACAATTTGATAACCTTCTGCCATTTTCAAACCTTAATAACTCCTCATGTGTGAATGTAGATGCAAAACATTCAATCAATTTGTTTGCTATCTGAGCAGGATCATCAACAGTCGAACCATCGATATCAAGTGGCCAATCAGATTCATCCCCTTCCTTTTAGAGTTTATATAAGTAAAGAAGTCCTTGCTGTTTTTCTTAGCATCTTTTGCCAAAGATTTCTGCCTTTGCCTGCCTAACCTCCTTTGTGACCTGATTACAGACTAGCTTAGATTGTCCAAGGCTCAAGGGGTAGAATTTTTTCAGCCTGGTCTGTACTTGTTAACAGGAGAGACTGCTTCTACAGGGATGGGATACACTTAAATAGAAAAGGTGCAAGAATGTTTGCTGATGCTATCGAGGCAGTGTTAGGTGGGTCGGAAAACTGCTAGATTGGGGGGATACAAGGACTAATAGATTAACAGTAGCCACTGGCAGAGGTGAAAGTGATTCTTGCACTGCTTCTATTGGAACGAGCAGCAGCCTGGAAAATAAGATGAAGGATATTTCAGAGACTGCTGGGAATCATTGGGGTACAAGTAAACACATGGGTTGTGTTAGGGTAGCTAAGAAAAAGAACAGGTGCATGTATACTTGCGTGTACACCAATGCTAGGAGTTTGGTAAATAAATTTGATGAATTTGAGGTATTGCTCAAAGCATCAAAGGCGGATATTGTTGAGATACCAGAGACGTGGTGTAATGCAGAACTGGAATCTGGGAGTACAACGTCTACAGAAAGGATAGACAGGATAGGAAGGGAGGAGGGGTTATGCTATTAGTTAAGAAACACATAAAATCCTAGGAAGTGAAGCCAGTCGACATCACTGGACAGTGCAGTGTCGAGTCACAGTGTTGTGACATAAGCATTGGGAGATCAAAATTGAGAGTAGGAGTGTGCTATAGGCCTAATGACTCTGATGAGTATAATAAGAAACTGTACAGGGAAATAGACTGGGCCAGTAAATCAGAGCGCCTTATAATGGGGGATTTAGTTTCCCAGATATTGACTAGAATTTGTGGGTTGGTGACTCACACACTAGCAAGGCTTTTGTTGGATGATTGTTTACTAAATCAGCATGTTCGGGAGGCAACTAGGGGGAGCAATTCTCTTGATTTGATTATCAGTAGTGACTCTTCATGCATTAAGAATCTGCAGATACAGGAACCACTGGGTGGCAGTGATCACAGTGTGCTGAAGTGGGATTTACTCAAGGAGGTAACTACCATCAGGGGTAAAGGGAAGGGTTATTGCTTTCGTAAAGGCGACTATGATGGTCTGAGACAGTATTTAAATTCTATAGAGTGGAACCTACAGCAAACTCAAAATGGGAAGCATTCAAAGAACTTATCTTGGAAGCTACTAGGCTTTACATACCAACTAAGAAATATTGTTCACGGTTTAGGCCTAAATGGATGTCAGATGAACTAATGAGGCATATGGCAGAGAAGAAAAATGCATGGGATACATAAAAATTAACATGTGATACATAAAAATTAACATGTGATACAGAAGCCTATGATAGATATAAGTTGATCTGTAACCAAGTTACAAAGGAGGTTAGGCAGGTGAAGGCAGATTACGAGAAATCTTTGGCAAGGGTGGCAAAGAAAAACAGAAAGAGGTTCTTTACTTATGTAAACTATAGAAGGAAGGGGATGAATCAGATTGGTCCACTTGATATCGATGGTTCAACTGTTCATGATCCTACTCAAGTAACTAACAAACTAAATCAATATTTTGCATGTACATTCACATATGAGGAGTTATTCAGGAAGGGGAATGCCATAGATGAAGTAAACACTGCCAGTGAGCTAAATGATCTTGTAATAACTGAGAGTAAAGTCGAGGAGAAATTGTTGAAGATAAATAAAAGAAAGGTACCTGGGGTGGATGGGATCTATCCAGTTATATTAAAGGAGGCAGCAAAGGAAGTAAGCAATCCATTTGCCATAATTATGAGAGCTAGCTTCCTTGGACTAAGGGGAGGTACCCACAGACTGGAGATGTGCAAATGTAACCCCAATTCACAAAGGAGGATCAAAGGCTGACACAAGTAATTATAGACCTGTGAGTTTAACTTCTGTTCCAAGAAAATTAGTGGAAGCACTGGTTAAAGAAGAACTGCAGGATCATCTTGACAAGAATTCAGTTATAGCTCAGACACAGCATGGATTTGTTAAGGGAAGGTCTTGCCTGACCAATTTGATTGGATACTATGATGTAGTCACAAAAGAATTGGATGCAGGGAATAACTTGGATATTATATATTTGGATCTTAGAAAGGCTTTTGATACTGTTGCACATGGAAGACTGCAGCACAAATTGGAGCAGTGTGGCATTGGTGGCCAATTGTTGCTATGGATAAAGGGATGGTTGAGTGGCAGAAGACAGAGTGTGGTAATCAATGGACACTGCTCATCGTGGACTAATGTTATTAGTGGAGTCCCTCAGTGTTCAGTGTTGGGTCCATGGTTGTTTTCTGTATTTATAAATAATATTGATGATGGTATATCAAGCTTAATGTCCAAGTTTTCAGATGATACAAAGGTTGGCAGGGTTGTTAAGGACGCTACTGACGCTATTCTGCTTCAACAGGATTTTAGCATTAGCATTAGTAGAGGCATTTGATGCAAGAAAGCAAGCTTATTCGGCATAAGCCAAAAAAAAACAAAAAAAAAACAAAAAAAAAAAAAAAACACACCACTCCCATTTCACCCCTCCGTTCGCTCGAAATACCTGTCCAGTTGAGCCTTAAATTTGTTTAGGCTATCAACTTCAACAACAAGTGATGGAAGTCGGTTCCACCAACCAACCACCCGCTGGCCAAAGGCATTCCGCACATCTATCCGACATCCGTCCTTCCTCAATTTGAAGTTATGCCCTCTGAGCTGATTATTCTGAGCAAGATGAAGAATCCCATTGGCATTGAGCATGCTCAAACCATTCAAAGCCTTATACACCTCTATTAGATCACCTCGCCGGTGCCTAGTCTCCAGACTCTGTAATTTGCAAAACTTAAGCCTTTCTTCGTAAGAGCAACCCTTTGTTCCATTCACTAATCTTGTTGCCCTTCTCTGTACCCGTTCCAGCAGCTCTACATCCTTCTTGAAATGAGGCCTCCAGACCTGTATACAGTACTCAAGATGTGGCCTAACCATTGCCTTATACAAGGGAATAATCACCTCCTTATCCGTGCTAGAAAAATTCCTGTATATCATTGACAAGACAGCATGAGCTACTCTTGCAGCTCGTCTGCACTGCTCAGAGAACTTCATATCTGCCTGCACAATTACCCCCAGGTCCTTTTCATTCTCCACCACTGTCAGTGTAGTACAGCAGAGTTGATACGTTGCTCTGCGGTTACTGTTTCCCATGTGTAGTACTTTACATTTGTCAATGTTAAACTTCATTTGCCACCTCTCAGCCCATCTGCTCAACCTTTCCAGATCCTGTTGCAGCAGCATAGCGTCAGTGGTGTCCTTAACAACACTGCCAACCTTTGTATCATCTGCAAACTTGGGCATTAAACTTGATATCCCATCATCAATATCATTCCTAAACACCGAAAACAACAACGGACCCAACACTGAACCCTGAGGAACTCCACTAATAACATTAGTCCACGTTGAGAAGTGTCCATTGATTACCACTCTCTGTCTTCTGCCACTCAACCATTCCCTTATCCATAGCAGCAATTTGCCTCCAATGCCACATTGCTCCAATTTGTGCAGCAGTCTTCCATGTGCAACAGTATCAAAAGCCTTTCTAAGATCCAAATATATAATATCAAAGTTATTCCCTGCATCCAGTTCTTTTGTGACTACATCATAGTATCCAATCAAATTGGTCAGGCAAGACCTGCCCTTAACAAAACCATGCTGCATCTGAGCTATAACTGAATTCTTGTCTAGATGATCCTGCAGTGCTTCTTTAACCAGTGCCTCCATTAATTTACCTGGAATAGAAGTTAAACTAACAGGTCTATAATTACTTGTGTCAGCCTTTGATCCTCCTTTGTGAATTGGGGTTACATTTGCACATCTCCAGTCTATGGGTACCTCCCCTGAGTCCAAAGAAGCTCTCATAATTATGGCTAGGGGTTTGCTTACTTCCTTTGCTGCCTCCTTTAATATAACTGGATAGATCCCATCCACCCCAGGTGTCTTTTTTATGTTTATCTTCAACAATCTCTCCTCCACTTTTCTCTCAGTTATTACAAAATGATCCAGCTCACTGCCAATGTTTACTTTACCTACATCATTCTCCTTCCTGAATAACTCCTCATGCGTGAATGTAGATGCAAAATACTCGTTTAGATTGTTAGCCACCTGAGCAGGATCCTCAACTGTTGAACCATCAATATCCAGTGGACCAATCTGATTCATCCCTTTCCTTCTTGAGTTTAAATAGGTAAAGAACTCTTTTCTGTTTTTCTTTGCATCCTTTGCCAAGGATTTTTCGTAGTCTGCCTTTGCCTGCCTAATCTCCTTTGTGACTTGGTTACAGACCAACTTATATCTATCATAGGCTTCCATGTCACCCATTAATTTGTATGTATCCCATGCATTTTTCTTCTCTGCCACATGTCTCATTAGTTCATCTGACAACCATTTAGGCCTAAACCTTGAACAATATTTCTTAGTTGGTATGTAAAGCCTGGTAGCCTCCAAGATTAGTTCCTTGAATGCTTCCCATTTTGAGTTTGCTGTTGACAACATCTGTAAAGTTTGACCAGATGGGCTGAGACGTGGCAAATGAAGTTTAACATTGACAAATGTAAAGTACTACATATGGGAAACAGCAACCCCAGAGCAACGTATCAACTCTGTGGTACTACACTGACAGTGGTTGAGAATGAAAAGGACCTGGGTGTAATTGTGCAGGCAGATATGAAGTTCTCTGAGCTGTGCAGACGGGCTGCAAGAGTAGCTCATGGTGTCTTATCAATGATATACAGGAATTTTTCTAGCAGGGATAGGGAGGTGATTATTCCCTTGTATAAGGCAATGGTTAGGCCACACCTTGAGTACTGTATACAGGTCTGGAGGCCTCATTTCAAGAAGGATGTAGAGCTGCTGGAACGAGTACAGAGAAGGGCAACAAGGTTAGTGAACGGAACGAGGGGTTGCTCTTACGAAGAAAGGCTTAAGTTTTGCAAATTACAGTGTCTGGAGACTAGGCACCATCGAGGTGATCTGATGGAGGTGTACAAAGCCTTGAATGGTTTCAGCATGCTCAATGCTGATGGGATACTGCCTCTTGCTCAGAATAATCACCTGAGAGGGCATAATTCAAATTGAGGAAAGACAGATGTAGGATAGATGCGCAGAAATTTGCCTTTAGCCAGTGGGTAGTTGGTTGGTGGAACAGACTTCCATCCCTTGTTGTGGAAGTTTATAGCCTAAATAAATTTAAGGCTCAGCTGGACAGGTATTTTGAACAAACGGAGGGGTGAAGTGGAAGGGTTTTTTTTTTTTTTTTTTCGCTGATGGTGCATAAGCTTGATTTCTTGCATCATATGCCTCTACTAATGCTAATGCCTGCCATAGGCTTCTGAGTCGCTTGATAATTGATATGCATCCCATGCATTTTTCTTCTCTGTCACGAGTCTCATTAGGTCATTTGATAACCATTTAGGCCTAAATCTTGAACAATATTTCTTAATAGGTATGAAACTTTTAGTAGCTTCCACGATTAATTCCTTGAATGCTTCCCACTTAGAATTTACTGTTGGTAACATCGTCAGTTGATCCCACTGTACAGAATTTAAAAACTGTCTGAGACCACTGTACTCAACTTTATGGAAGCAAAATCCTTTCCTTTACCCCTGAAAGTAATTATATCTTTAAGTAAATCCCACATCAGTACACTGTGATCACTGCCACCTAGAGGTTCCTTTATCTGCAAATTCTTAATACACAAATGATCACTGCTGATAACCAGATCAAGAGTATTACCCTCTCTGGTTGCCTCTCAAACATGCTGCTGCAGAAAACAATCATCCAATAAATCCATAAAAGTCTTACTAGTGAGTGAGTGACCAACCCACAAGTTCCAGTCAGTATCTGGGAAGTTAAAATCCCCCATTATAAGACATTCTGATTTACTAGCCCACTCTCTTTCTCTGTACAATTGTTCATTGTACTCATTGAGTCATCAGGCCTATAACACACTCCTACTCTTATTTTTGCTTTCACAGTGCTTACGTCATACCAAACTCAATCAACAGCACACTGTTCATCTATATTAACTGGATGCACTTCTTTTGATTTTATGTTTTCTTAATTAACAGCATAACACCTCCCTCATTCCTATTCTGTCTATCCTTTCTGTACACATTGTACTCCCCAAATTCCAGTTCTGCAAATTCCAGTGATTGACACGCTCACCATAAATATGTTTAAAATCGGGAACTCGTTTTCCTATTTTAAAACTGTGTGATGGGGGGGGGGGAAGATGAATACCCTGAGTCTCTGACAGTCTTAAGGTGCACCATATTCCGGACTTCGGTCAAAAAATGTAAAACAAATTGATTACACGCAAAACATACCTGAAATGCTTCTTTCAATTTCTTGTCAGGCTATTAACCAAATAACCAAAATTCTGATAAAAAATTCTGTAACCGTAACTCCAAATTAAAGAAATTCAAACTTGGTCAATAAAACGGAATAAAAACAATGCATGAGATTTAAAGAAAAAAAAAAAAAAATCGCCAACAGCAAGTCGTCAGTTTGAAAGCACCCTTAGTAACCATAATTTAGTCCCCCATTGTGTTGAATTTATGGTTACTAAGGAAAGCACTCTTAGTAACCATAAATTCAACACACTCCAATGGCCACAACACAGATTAGTAAATATTAAACTGCAGGCGCACAGGCAATTGCGATTGGAAAATATCTTTATTTTTAAAATATTAGGGATATCATGCTACCTGGTGATATGCTCGCCCCTAACATTTGCGGAGCCTGAGGCAAGAGTACAAATGGAGGCCCACATACCATATGTCTAAATATTTAATTAATAGATATAAATCAACCTAACAAACTTAAATAAAATATGTTCTATTCTCCTACCTTGACAAATTTATCTTCATAACGCCAAATCGAAAAATGCTATGGTTTTTATACAACTAAAATTCCGTAAAATATCAAAGACAACTGAATTTAATTATTATTACGCATCTCTGGGTGTACTGTTAACGGGCCAGCTATGTTAATTTAATATTATTCTAACTTTTTAGGAGCATCAGAGACGTAGGCCATATTGTTCCGTACGTAGTGTCTATAAATTGCGTGTGTTCTGAGGTATATTTTCTGTTTGCTGCACAAAAAACCCCAACTTTCGAGGAACAAAACCATGCCATCCTCAGCCACGCTGTGAAAAAGGCCCATAAAAATACCTAACGTCTTCTATGTTATTCGAACGACGTTATTTTTCCATCCGGTGTGGATAGAACCTCCTAGAAACTACGATTCTACTAACCGTGCTCCTAACGAGGGCACTAGACACTGATACACTACCTAGAAGCAATCATACGGTAATGGGGGACTGTCATCGAGGTTGAGAATAGTAAATACGTATGTATCCAAATAGAAGGGAGGAAGAATGAGTACACTCTCTTTCACATGTTGTACATTGATGACAGTGGTCTCAGACAGTTTTTAAATTCTTTACAGTGGGATCAACTGACGATGTTACCAACAGTAAATTCTAAGTGGGCAGCATTCAAGGAATTAATCGTGGATGCTACTAAAAGTTTTATGAAATATTGTTCAAGGTTTAGCCCTAAATGTTTATCAAATGAGCTAATGAGAATCGTGACAGAGAAGAAAAATGCATGGGATGCATATAAATTATCAAGCGACTCAGAAGCCTATGGCAGATATAAGCTAGTCCGTAATCAGGTCACAAAGCAGGTTAGGCAGGCGAAGGCAGATTACGAGAAAGCTTTGGCAAAAGATGCTATGAAAAACAGCAAGGACTTCTTTACTTATATAAACTCTAAAAGGAAGGGAATGAATCTGATTGGTCCAGTTGATATCGATGGTTCGACTGTTGATGATCCTACTCAGATAGCAAACAAACTGAATGAGCGTTTTCCATCTACATTCACACATGAGAAGTTATTAAGGTTTGAAAATGGAAGAAGGTTATCAAATTGTAGCAGGGTGCTTAATGATTTTGTAATAACTGAGAGCAAAGTGGAGGAGAAATTGTTGAAGTTAAACATAAGAAAGGCACCTGGGGTAGTAGTAGTAGTAGTAGTAGTGGCCTTTGATGCAAGAAAGCAAGTGTATGAGCTTATGCAGCATCAGCCAAAAAAAATCACACCATTCCCTCCAAATGCCTGTCCAGTTCCTCCTTAAATTTATTCAACCTATCAACATCCACAACGACAGATGGAAGTTTGGTCCAGCAATTAACCACCCGCTGGCTAAAGGGAAATTTCCGCACATCTATTCTACATCTGTCTTTTCTTAATTTGAATTTATGCCCCCTTAAGTTCGTAATCTGAACAAGTGAGAAGGATCCCATCAGAATTCAGCGTGCTGGGTGGATGGGATCTATCCAGTTATATTAAAGTGGCGGGAAACCAACTAAGCAAACCCTTAGCCATAATTATGAGAGCATCCTTGGACACAGGGGAGGTCCCCACGGACTGGAGATGTGCAAATATGTCTCCAATTCACAAAGGGTGATCCAAGGGTGACACAAGTAATTACAGACCAGTTAGTTTAACTTCTGTTCCGGGTAAAATAATGGAGTCAGTGGTTAAAGATACATTACAGGATCATCTAGACAAGATTCCAGCAACAATTCAGACACAGCATGGGTTTGTTAAGGGAGAGTCTTGTCTGACAAATTTGATAGTATATTATGATGTGGTTACAAAGGAACTGGATGCAAAAAATAATTTTGATATCATATATTTGGATTTCTTTGCCTGTCCAGTTCCTGCTTAAATAAATTTAATTATTATTACGCATGTCTGGGTGTACTGTTAACGGGCCAGCTATGTTAACGGGCCAGCTATGTCGGAACTGGACAGGTATTTGGAGGGAATGGTGTGATATATATATATATATATATATATATATATATATATATTTTTTTTTTTGGCTGATGCTGCATAAGCTCATATACTTGCTTTCTTGCATCACATGCCACCACTACTATTACTACTATTTCAGGAAAGCTTTTGACACTGTTGCGCATGGAAGACTATTGTACAAATTGGGGAAGAATGGTATTAAGGGTAAGTGTCTGCAATGGATAAAAGGATGGGTGAGTAGGAGAAGACAGAGGTTGGTAATTAATGGGTGCTGCTCTTCGTGGTGTAATGTTACAAGGACTAATAGAGGGATACAAGGGATACAAGGGACTACAAGGGACTACAAGGGATACAAGGACTAATAGATTAACAGTAGCCACTGGCAGAGGTGAAAGTGATTCTTGCACTGCTTCTATTGGAATGAGCCGCAGCCTGGAAAATAAGATGCAGGATATTTCAGAGACTGCTGGGAATCATTGGGGTACAAGTAAACACATGGGTTGTGTTAGGGTAGCTAAGAAAAAGAACAGGTGCATGTATACTTGTGTGTACACCAATGCTAGGAGTTTAGTAAATAAATTTGATGAATTTGAGGTATTGCTCAAAACATCAAAGGCAGATATTGTGGGGATTTCAGAGACGTGGTGTCACACAGATATAAGAAATGCAGAACTGGAATTTGGGGAGTACAATGTGTACAGAAAGGATAGACAGGATAGGAAGGGAGGAGGGGTTATGCTATTAATTAAGAAACACATAAAATCCAAGGAAGTGAAGCCAGTCGACATCGCTGGACAGTGCAGTGTCGAGTCAGTTTGGTGTGACATAAGCATTGGGAGATCAAAATTGAGAGTAGGAGTGTGCTATAGGCCTAATGACTCTGATGAGTATAATAAGAAACTGTTCGGAGAAATAGAGTGGGCCAGTAAATCAGAGAGTCTTATAATGGGGGATTTTAATTTCCCAGATATTGACTGGAATTTGGGGGCTGGTCACTCACACAGTAGCAAGGCTTTTGTGGATTTATTGGATGATTGTTTTCTACATCAGCATGTTCGGGAGGCAACTAGAGGGAGTAATACTCTTGATTTGATTATCAGTAGTGATTCTTCATGCATTCAGAATCTGCAGATAAATGAACCACTTGGTGGCAGTGATCACAGTGTGCTGAAGTGGGAGTTACTCAAAGAGGTAACTACCATTAGGGGTAAAGGGAAGGGGTATTGCTTTCGTAAAGGCGACTACAATGGACTGAGACAGTATTTAAATTCTATACAGTGGGATCAACTGATGATATTGCCAACAGCAAATTCAAAATGGGAAGCATTCAAAGAACTTATCGTGGAAGCTACTAGGCTTTACATACCAACTAAGAAATATTGTTCAAGGTTTAGGCCTAAATGGTTGTCAGATGAACTAATGAGGCATATGGCAGAGAAGAAAAATGCATGGGATACATACAAATTAACACGTGACACGGATGCCTATGATAGATACAAGTTGATCTGTAACCAAGTTACAAAGGAGGTTAGGCAGGCGAAGGCAGATTACGAGAGATCCTTGGCAAGGGATGCGAAGAAAAACAGCAAAGAATTCTTTACTTATGTAAACTCTAGAAGGAAGGGGATGAATCAGATTGGTCCACTTGAGATCGATGGGTCAACTGTTGATGACCCTGCTCGGGTAGCTAACAAACTAAATGAATATTTTGCATCGACATTCACACATGAGGAGTTATTCAGCGAGGGGAATGCCAGAGGTGTATTCAACTCTAGCAGTAAGCTAGAGAATCTTGTAATAACTGAGAGCAAAGTGGAGGAGAAATTGTTGAAGATAAACACAAGAAAGGCACCTGGGGTGGATGGGATCTATCCAGTTATATTAAAGGAGGCAGCAAAGGAGGTAAGCAAACCCTTAGCCATAATTATGAGAGCTTCCTTGGACTCAGGGGAGGTACCCATTGACTGGAGATGTGCAAATGTGACCCCAATTCACAAAGGGGGATCAAAGGCTGACACAAGTAATTATAGACCTGTGAGTTTAACTTCTGTTCCCGGAAAATTAATGGAGGCACTGGTGAAAGAAGCACTGCAGGATCATCTAGACAAGACTTCAGTTATAGCTAGGACACAGCATGGTTTTGTTAAGGGGAAGTCTTGCCTGACCAATTTGATTGGATACTATGATGCAGTCACAAAAGAACTGGATGCAGGGAATAACTTTGATATTATATACTTGGATCTTAGAAAGGCTTTTGATACTGTTGCACATGGAAGACTGCTGCACAAATTGGAGCAGTGTGGCATTGGAGGCAAGTTGCTGCTATGGATAAAGGGGTGGTTGAGGGGGAGAAGACAGAGAGTGGTAATCAATGGACACTGCTCATCGTGGACTAATGTTATTAGTGGAGTCCCTCAGGGTTCAGTATTGGGGCCTTTATTGTTTTCTGTATTTATAAATGATATTGATGATGGTATATCAGGCTTAATGTCCAAGTTTGCAGACGATACAAAGGTTGGCAGGGTTGTCAAGGACACTACTGACACTATGCTGCTGCAACAGGATTTGGAAAGGTTGAGCAGATGGGCTTCGAGGTGGCAAATGAAGTTTAACATTGACAAATGTAAAGTACTACATATGGGAAACAGCAACCCCAGAGCAACGTATCAACTCTGTGGTACTACACTGACAGTGGTAGAGAATGAAAGGGACCTGGGGGTGGTGGTGCAGGCAGATATGAAGTTCTCTGAGCAGTGCAGACGAGCTGCAAGAGTAGCTCATGGTGTATTGTCAATGATATATAGAAATTTTTCTAGCAGGGATAAGGAGGTGATTATTCCCTTGTATAAGGCAATGGTCAGGCCACACCTAGAGTACTGTATACAGGCCTGGAGGCCTCATTTCAGGAAGGATGTAGAGCTGCTGGAACGAGTACAGAGAAGGGCAACTAGATTGGTGAATGGGACAAAGGGGTTCTCTTACGAAGAAAGGCTTAAGTTTTGCAAATTACAGTGTCTGGAAACTAGGCACCAGCGGGGTGATCTGATAGAGGTGTACAAAGCCTTGAATGGTTTGAGCATGCTCAATGCTGATGGGATTCTTCCTCTAGCTCAGAAAAATCACCTGAGAGGGCATAAATTCAAATTGAGGAAAGACAGATGTAGGATAGATGTGCGGAAATTTGCCTTTAGCCAGCGGGTGGTTGGTGGGTGGAACAGACTTCCATCCCTTGTCGTGGAAGTTGATAGCCTAAATAAGTTTAAGGCTCAGCTGGACAGGTATTTCGAACGAACAGAGGGGTGAAGTGGAAGTGGTTATTTTTATTTATTTATGTTACTTTTTTTTTTTTTTTTGGCTGATGCTGCATAAGCTTGCTTTCTTGCATCAAATGCCTCTACTAATGCTAATGCTAATGCTAATGCTAATGTTATTAGTGGAGTCCCACAGAGTTTGGTGTTGTGTCCTCTGTTGTTTTGTATATTTATCAATTTTGATGGAGGTATATCAGTCTTAGTGTCGAAGTTTGCAGATGATACAAAGTGTGGCAGGGTTGGAAATGATAGTAATGGCAATGTGCTACTGCAACAGGACCGAAATAATTTGGGCAGTTGGGCTAAGAAGTGGCAACTGAATTTTAACCTTGACAAATGCAAACTACTGCATATCAACTGTGACCTGGGAGTAATTGTGCAGTCAGATATGATGTTTTCTGAGCAATGCAGATAGGCTGCCAGGGCAGGTCATGGGGTTTTGTGAATGATATATAGGAATTTTGCTAGCAGGGAAAAGAAGGTGATTGTCCCTCTATATAAGGCAATGGTGAGACCTCGCCTTGAGTACTGCGTACAGGTATGGAAGCCTCATTTTAGGAAGGATGTAGATTTGCTTCAGCGTGTACAAGAAGGGCAACAAGATTGGTGAGGGGAATAAAGGGATCCACTTACCAAGAGAGGCTTAAGTTCTGCATATTGCAGTGGCTGAAGACTAGGCACCTACGCGATGATCTGATTGAGGTGTATCAGGCCTTGAATGGGTTGAGCACGCTGAATTCTGATGGGATCCTTGCACTTCTTCAGATTACGAACCTAAGGGGGCATAAATTCAAATTAAGAAAAGACAGATGTAGAATAGATGTGCGGAAATTTGCCTTTAGCCAGAGGGTGGTTAATCGCTGGAACAAACATCCATCTGTCGTTGTGGAAGTTGATAGTTTAAATAAAGTTAAGGAGGAACTGGACAGTCATTTGGAGGGAATGGTGTGATTTTTTTTTTTTTTTTTTTTTTTTGGCTGATGTTGCATAAGCTCATACACTTTCTTTCTTGCTTCACATGCCACTACAACAACTACTACTACTACTACAAATGTCGCAATCAAAAATCAATTCCAGCAGTTACTCCTAATCATCGAATAGTTGAGCAATGGCATCAGTATGCAATTTGGCCTAGAGAGAGACAGATGTGCGACCCAAGGATTGAATCAGTGAAATCCAGTCGACTGGAAGTACCAATTTAAGATCAGTGAAATGATGATTGAAGGGCATGGTAGAGGGAGAGACAAATCCCTACAAAAAGACAAAGACCTACAAATATCTGTGAATGATGGGGCTTACAAACTAGAATTCAAAGATTTAAAGGCCCTCCTGAGTGAAAAACATCATCAGAGATTAAGAAGCCTACTCAAATCAAATGTGAATGGAGGGAAAACAGTTAAAGCCTTAGATCACCACTATTTATTTCTAGTGCTAACATACTCCATCCTCATTATAGAATGGGCTGACACCTAGCTAGAGGAGACATTATGAGATCTACAAGGATACCGATGGCAAAGAGCCGTTAATACCACCCGAAGTCGGCTATCGATAGACTGATGACAAATCGGGGAAGAGGAGATTGACTGACTTAACTGAAAAAGAAAAGAAGGTGATTAAGAACCTGATGGATTATTTCCGGTAAACACTGCACCAATCTACCGAGCCATAAGAAGGTTAGACAAACGGCAAATAATACTCAACGTTAATACGGAGTTCCTACTAACCCGGACAGAAGAAAGCAAGACAGATGGGCAAAGAAGGCACACCATGGCAGACGCTACAAAGAGTTCATCAGGAAAACATAGGCTTCCAAAGCAGGATTCAAGGCATAATGACATAGTGAAATTCTATACAGAGTAGAATTGTATTTCATGTTTCTCTGTGTAGAATACAATTCTCTGTATAAGGCCAGGTTCACGCAATCATCCAGGCGTCCAGGGAAATCCCTCCCTCCCAAAAATGAATAATAATAATAATAATAAATTATTGGAAAGGAAATGGGGGTAGATAGGCAGAAGTGGGATAAAGCGGGAAGAGAAAACGCAAAGGAGCCCGTCTGGTTGGAAAGGGTTTTTATTATGGGGCCGTCTGGGGCAAGAAGTCCATTCTGCTACCGGGAAGTAGAAAAGGGTGTTGGGTTTAAACCCAAGGGAAAGGAAGCTAAACAGGTAATTACGAGTGGGATAGAGGAGGGAGAGGAAGACAGATGGGAATGAGTGCAAAGGAGCCCGCTGCTAGGAAAGGGGTGACAGTAAGAGGTTCCCTGGAACAGGATGCCATTATGGTATGGAGAAGATGAAAGAGGGTTGTGGTGTCGACACTAGGCGAATATGCGGTAGGAACCACCCAGGGTGGGCAAAGGAATGGGGAGGAGACACAACCATCCCATGTGGTAGGAATGAAAGAACATAGGAGAAAGTTCCCCATGGTATGGTGTCGTCAGGCGGGCAGCACGGTAGTATCGTCACTATCCTCCTCGCACCAATTCGATTTCCATCGATGACACAAGGAACTTTTAATGGGCTGCTTTCACTCCATGGCAGAGTTAGTTGGGCTCAGGCGTAGATTGCAAGGTTTTATCCCGAAAAAAGCCAGTTTTTCCCAGGCGTAGATTGCAAGGTTTTATCCCGAAAAAAGCCAGTTTTGCACATTTACAGACACAATACACATGGATAGATGAAGTGAATTTCTAGATGAACCTAATATAATAATAGTTTATGGCATGGCGTCTGCATCAGACACCGTAGTCCCACACCCGCTGGGACTAGCCCAAGTAGCCAGTGTCAGCATGATGATCTTCGTACATAAGGTTCCCAATCATCCGGCGAAGAGTCTGGAATAAAACATGCAATAACATTATACACTCATACCTTTTTTTTTTATTTTTGTTTTCTATTTTTTTTTTATTCCATTTTATTTTTATACTTTATTCTTACTTTTTATGTTTTATAGTTTTTTCCCTACATTATAAAATAGTATTTTATAATTTTTCCCCTACATTTGAAAATAACATTTCATAGTTTATCCCTACATTTCAAAATAACATTTTATAGTTTTTATGTTTTCAAATTTTTTACTCTTTGTTTTTTTGTTTGTTTGTTTGTTTCATCCAACTTTTTTTTTTTCACAGCAGTGGGTATGTAGTCAATTTAAATCAAAGCAATTCAGCATGTAAATAATTTAAAATAAAGTCACACTGACTAAAATCACATGAAAATAATCATAACTAGGAGAAAATTCATCTGTATATGAGGTTAAAAACACACTCACATTTAACTGTATACTGATAGTAAAATTAAACAAACTTCCAATCATACTTTTACATTCTCCCTCCAACATTAATGCATTCAATACGTGCACGACATTGATTCTCGCAATCATTCGCTCATCCAGGTACACTCTTACACCCTTTCATTTAGACAGCCCATTTCACTAGGGCCATCCCAAAATTTGTGGACACCTGTTTGTTATTTTCATATCTCCCGAAGTTAAAAACAAAACAGATATTATTGAAAGTGAGTATAACATAAAAATTACATTTTTAAAATAAATTCCTATGTTCAATATCAAACGAAACACACACATTGAAAATGAAGTACCCTGTACTTCTAGAAATTTTCAAGTAAATTTTGGCAAGCACTCTTAGTGTGACGATAATGTAGGTAACTAGACGTTATGGCGGTAGTAGGCTCATTGATAGAAATGCGGAAAAGACGTGGATGTTATTATTATGTAGACAATTTGAGCGCGGGGCCCAGTTTCACTTAACTGTTCGAACGACTGTTCTTAACTGTTGTCTAGCTTTCGGACACACTTCAAGTACGTGTAAACAAGAAAGACCTTCTTGTGGACATTGTGGCAAACTAGGCCATATCTTTGCTGAGTGCCCCAGCAAGGATCAACCGCCTGTCTGCATTAATTGTAAGAGGCACAAACATGATGCTAATCATTCGGTCAGAGATATCAACTGTCCTGAATACATAAAGGCTCAAGACACAGTAAGGCAACGAACAATTCCCTTCTAATATCACAGTCTTATCGAGTTCAAGCGCTTCCCAGTCAAATATCTCGACTGTAAACTTAAAATTTCTGCAAGCCAATGCTCACCATGCACGCACCGTGGCAGATGAGCTACGTCGTGTATCTGAGAAGGAACTCATTGACATTCTCATTCTTCAAGAACCATATCATAGAAAAGGACGCATTGTCGAATATCCTTGCTCTTCTCGGATTTTACAACCATTATTTAGTAGTAAATCATTATTTAGTAGTAAATAATCAATTAAATAGAAGAGTCAGTTCTTGGGATGTTGTTACAAATATGACTAACAGTGATTACAGAGCTATTGTAATAATTATAAATTTATCTGAAATTAGCAATACAGATATGTCAACAGATGATACTTTGAGATTTAATTATAAAAATATTAAGTGGGATAAATTTAAAGGTGCTGTGTTGGATAGTTTTTCAATTTATACTAGGGAAAATTTAAATTCATTAACTGCTTCTGAATATGCATTTTTTGTTCAATCCTCTATTTTTAATGCTTTAAATTTGGCTGCTAAGAGAAGAAAACAGAGAGGTCATAAAGTACCTTGGTGGTCTTTGGAGCTATCAGTATTAAGGAGGGAAGTGTTTAGAATGAGGAAGCTTTTTCAGAGGGTTAGGAGTAGAAGTAATAATGAAGCATTAAGGTATAAAGAAATGTATAAAATTAAGAGGAGAGGATACCATAAGGCAATCTCTGAACACAAATTTAATGCATGGAAAGAATTGGTTTTTACTACTGGAAATAGTGAGCCATGGGGATTGTTGTTTAAGTTAACTAGAAACAAGTTGAATGTCAATAATTTAATTAATACTGTGTATTCAAATGATGCTGAGTCTACTGATTGGTATTCTACAATTGCTACTATTACTAGCACTTTATTTTTGAATGACAATTGTGGGGAAGATAGTGTACAGCAGCGACAAATTAGACAGGGGAATGAACAATACACTGGATCATCTGAGATGGAATTGTTTAATATTGATGAAGTGAAATTTGTATGTTCTAAGGTTGGGGATAATAAAACACCAGGTTTGGACTTGATTGAAAATAATTGTGTTAAAAAGTTTGTTGACTTGTGTCCAGAAATAATGGTTAATATGTATAATAAGTGTTTATTGAAAGGAGTTTTTCCAGGATTTTGGAAAATTGCTCTGTTAAAATTATTACAAAAACCTGGCAAATTGTTGACTGATCCTAGGGGTTATAGACCCATTTCTTTGTTAGCAAATTTGGGTAAAATATTGGAAAGATTGTTGTTGTTAAGGCTAGAGAAATTGTTCAACGGACAAAATCTTCATTTTAAATATCAATATGGTTTTAAGAGAAATAGTTCAACAGAGGATGCCCTACACGATTTGATTAATTTTAGTGTAAATTCTGGTGAGAAATATGTGTTAGCATTATTCATAGATTTTGAAGGAGCATTTGATACTGTATGGTATCAAAGTGTGCTTTTTTCATTAAGAGAATTAAATTGTCCCAATTTGTTATACCAAATTATTAAAAGTTATTTAATGGATAGACAGATTATTATAAGATCCCAACATTTAACTTTTAATAGAATTATTGATCGCGGTTGTCCACAAGGATCTGTGTTGGGTCCTATTTTATGGAATCTGGTCTTAAACCAGTGGTTAAGTAGAACAGTCCCTAATTGTTATAAGGTGGCTTATGCTGATGATTTGGTTTTGTGCGTGACAGGAAGATCTAGAGCAGTATTAGAAAGTAGAATGGAGGTTATTGTTCAGGATTTGACTGATTGGGCTACATTAAATAAACTAAAAATTTCATCTTCTAAAACTGACATGATGTTATTAAAAGGAAAATTAGACTACAACAGACCACCTCGATTATTAGTAAACAGTAAACAAATACCTCTTGTTTCCCAGGTAAAATATTTAGGGGTTATCTTAGATGACAAGTTATTATTTTTCCAACATTTGAATTATTTAAGTAGGAAAATAAAAAATTACACTGCTTCTATAGTTAGGGTTACCAGAAAAGATTGGGGATTAGGTAAACGCATTTTGTATCTATATTATAAAGCTATTTTTATTCCGATTGTGTCGTATGCTGCATCAATTTGGTATGTTCGTACTGTCAATGTAAAATTTAAACAAAAACTATTATCAATACAAAGAATAATGTTGTTAACTATTTTGCGTGTTTGTAAGACTGTTTCGACTAATGCTCTACAGGTGATTGCGGGGGTATTGCCTTTGGATTTAACAGTCGTGTATAGAGCTTTTTGTTATTTTATAAGAAAAGGAATACAAATTACATTTCTGGGGATTACTAATGAAGTTTCTTCTGCAGTCAGCAAACAGAAGAAAGAAATTTTGGTGAAATTAATTAAATTATGGCAGGACCGTTGGGATTCCAGTAGTACTGGTAGAGTAACTTATTTATTTATACCTAGTGTTGAATTTAATTTTAATAACAAATTGCATCGCTGGTTTTATCCAACTATGGAATGCTCATATTTGATTACGGGGCATGGTTCCTTAAAAAGTAAGTTGCATCAGTTTAGTTTAGTGGAGGATCCTTACTGTGTTTGTGGAAGGTTGGAAACATGGGATCATATCTTATATGAATGCAATTTGTATGATGAATTTAGATTAGACTTATTTAATTTGATACCTAATTTTATTAGGGGTTCTGAATTAATTTGGCTGTCTAATGAAAGGAATTTTGTAGAATTTCAACGGTTTTGCAGGTTGACATTTAATAAAAGGAGGAGTATACATGTTGTTACTAATACTGACTAAAGACCTGGTTTTTTTTTTTTTTTTTCCCTCCTCTGGATGGATAGGCATTCTGTCTTGGAGGCAGGGAAAAATTTAAATTTTTTTTTTTTGGCTGGCCTTGTGGAATGACCATGAGGCGGGATTGTTGCACTCACTAGTAAGATGTATTCTCCTAGTTGGTGCATTTTTTTTTTTTTTTATTTATTTATTTTATTTTATTTTATTATTTTTTTTTTGCTGGCTCTTGGGTTTGGGCACCCCAGGAGCGGGACTGCTGGCACCCACCAGTCTTGCACCCTTACTGGTGGGTGCAGGATTTAGGTGCAATATGCACAGCCAGAGTTAATAGATCCAGGCATAGCTCCTCGTGCCAGGGATGGGCACCAGGTGGTAATTGCCCAATGGACTATCACCTGGTGGCAGAGTAGCCTGTTTGACTTATAACACATTACACACACGTGTACACACACTTACACTAACAGGCCATTATGAGAATATGATATTATATGATAAATTGGTGGAGATGGATGTATGTCCGGGTGCCACCCTTCGACAGTTAAATACATACATACATACATAACTGTTCGAACGACTGTTCTTAACTGTTGTCTAGCTTTCGGACACACTTCAAGTACGTGTAAACAAGAAAGACCTTCTTGTGGACATTGTGGCAAACTAGGCCATATCTTTGCTGAGTGCCCCAGCAAGGATCAACCGCCTGTCTGCATTAATTGTAAGAGGCACAAACATGATGCTAATCATTCGGTCAGAGATATCAACTGTCCTGAATACATAAAGGCTCAAGACACAGTAAGGCAACGAACAATTCCCTTCTAATATCACAGTCTTATCGAGTTCAAGCGCTTCCCAGTCAAATATCTCGACTGTAAACTTAAAATTTCTGCAAGCCAATGCTCACCATTCATGCACCGTGGCAGATGAGCTACGTCGTGTATCTGAGGAGGAACTCATTGACATTCTCATTCTTCAAGAACCATATCATAGAAAAGGACGCATTGTCGAATATCCTTGCTCTTCTCGGATTTTACAACCGACCCATACAGATCCTAAGGTAGCCATCGTAATATTTAATAAAAATGTTGACGTTTTACTCTTGTCCTGTTTAACATCACAGCATGCCATTTGCATTCAAGTCTTGAGTCCTAATCACTCGACTTATGTTATCTCAATGTATTGCCCCCCGTCATCTGACTTGATTCCTCACTTACACTATATTGATTCCGTATTCAGTTTATTAGGCCCTATTCCTCTGTTAATTTTGCGCGGGGATTACTGCTTGAGGATACCATCTTCTCCCATCAGCTAACTGTCTTGAATCAACCAAACCAGCCATGTACCTTTTCTAATTCCCTGGGTGAATCAAACATAGACATCGCTCTGGCCACAGCCCGTATTGCTCCTTATATTACTGACTGGCACGTCGAAACTGACCTAACAACAAGTGACCATCGCTCTATCGTCTTCCTGCTGGGATCAACTCTTCCTCAGCAACAACCTCTTCGTAATCTCATACGTTACTCTCTTAGAAACATAAAATGGGAACGTTTTAATCGTTCCGTTCTCTCTCACTTGCCTGAAGACAACCTAGAAAATTTTAATTCTCTTACCACCGAACAACTAGCACTGCAGATTCAAAACACTATCATCACTGC